>NC_062216.1:67110183-67785595 GCF_902686445.1 Sciurus carolinensis | reverse complement strand
CAGACATGGGTTGAATCCTAAAACTGAAGCAAGTTTCAATGAGAAGTTTAAAAAGTGGGGAGCTCAAGCTGTGGAGGGCACAGTGGTTGGTGCACTGCCCTCTGTAGTAGAGACAAAGGGTGGGTCTGATAGTACTAAGACCAAGGTAGGCATGTTCCTATTTGATTTTTTTCTTTCTTTCTTTCTTTCTTTCTTTTTTTTTTTTTTTTTTTTGGTGTTGAAGAGTAGTAGGAAAGATTTTCTCCCATTGTTTAGCTTCTTTCTTTACAATTTAAAATTGTTTCCTTTGCTATGAAGATTTTTACTCATTTATTAAACTCTTAGCATTATTTCTGAGCTTTAGGGGTCCTATTGAAAAGTTGTTGCCTGTGTCTATATTCTGGAGAGTTGACCTTATATTTTATTTTACTAGTTGCATAGTTTCTGGTCTAATTCCAAGGACTTTGATCCATTTTGAGTTGATTTTTGTGCTGAACTAGATGATAATCTAGTCTCATTCTTCTACACATGGATAACCAGTTTTTCCAGAGCCATTTTTTAAAGGCTATCTTTTCTCCAATGAATATTTTTTGGCACCTTTATCAAGGATCAGATGCTATGACTGTGTCTGTGTGTTTGTCTCTGTGTCTTCTATTCTGTACCACTGATCAATGTATCTTGAAAAGACATTTCTCAAAAGAAGTACAAATGGCCAATAAACATATGAAAAAGTGTTCAACATCTTTAACTATCAGAGAATTGCAGGTCAAAACTTCATTGAGATTCCACCTTAACCCAGTCATGATGGCCATTATCAAGAAAACAAAAAGTAACAAATGCTGGGGAGGATACAGGGAAAAGCAAACTTTTATACACTGTTGGTGGGATTGTAAATTAGTACAGTCACTAAGGAAATCAGTATGGAGCTTCTTTAAAAACCAAAACTATATAACTACAACATGATCCAGTTATACCACTCCTGGGTATGTACTTGAAGAAATCAAAATCAGCATGCAATATAAATACATATATAGCCATGTTAATGAAGTACTATACACAATAACCAAGTTATGAAATCAGTCAATCAACAAATGAATTAAGAATATGTGATATATATATACATAATGGAGTATTACTGAGTCATATGGAAGAATAAAATCATGACATTCCCAGAAAAATGGATGGAACTAGAGATCTTCATATTAAGTGAAATAAGCCAGACTCTAAAAGACAAATATTACATGTTTTCTCTCATATGTAGAATCTAGGAGAAAAAAAAAGAAAACAGATGGGGGACTATCAGGAAAGAGAGAGGGGGAGGAGAGTCAAAAAAGGGTAATAAGGAGGGTGGATATGGTCAAAGTATATTATTCAAAGTATATTATATGCATGTACGAAAAATGTCACAAAGTAGCTCATTATTTTATAAAACTAATATTCACTAATAATTATAATTTTAAATGACTGTGTAAGTTGAAAAATAAAAAATGGTTGCTGTTATTTCTATCCATGCTGTTATGCATATCCATGTTGATGCATCTACTCTGTGCATACAAAATAAAATGCCCAATCACAGTGCTAGTATTATAATAGGCACTAAATATATTATGGTCTTTCCCCATCCCCTGCCTCCCTAACCCATCCCATACAGTGTTGGCATATGGGAGAAACAACATGGGTAGGAAGTTGAAGAGACAGTGAGAGACCAGCATTTTTAAAACTTAGAGTTAAGTCTCATGTAATAAGATGAGATCAGGAGGAGAAATTCTATGTGGTGAGAAGGCCTGGGTAAGGCAGGGGGGCAGACAGAAAAGAACTGCAAAACTTTATTGGGAAGGAACCACTGAGCAGGGAGTTGATGAAAGGAAAGAGCCATCAATCTTTGAAAAGAAAAAAATGATAATAAGGCTGGGTAAAATAGAAATTAACATCAAAATTTTAAAAATCAAAATAGAAAAAAATTTTAAAAGGACTGGATATGTAGTTCAGTGGTAAAACACCTCTGGGCTGCAACCCCATCTCAAATAATTAATAATAATAATAATAAAGCTTCTTTAGGTAATTCTATGTATAGCCAGGTTTGAGAATCACTGACAAAATATCCTAACCAAGAAACCAAAGGAACACAATTACAAATGAACCATAGATGAGCTTCAAGGTGTTTGTGTACTGCATGAACTTTTATGTAAATGTGTGTGCATGTGGGCTGTGCCCATTTTCTATACATAGGACTTAAACATTCATCAGATTCTTAAAAAGATTCTATGACCCCATAAAAGCAAAGATCCTCTGATCCAGAGTGGTCCTTATACTGAATGATAAGGCCACATGCAGTAAGGGGTCAAACTCTTAATATTTGGGACATTCAACATTCAAACTACAGAAATTGACTTAAATCATAATCAGAGGCAAGTTATCTGAAGTCACTGCTTTTATTTTCTTCTCTATCCTTTCTGTCTCTGACTGGTTGGTGGGTTGATCTTTCCGTTGAGCAGCTTTGCTTTTTCATTGTGGTTGATGTTCCCAACTTCTTCATTTTTGTTTCCCTCACATCTCCATGGAAAATGAACTTACTCAAGTAAATCCTTGCCCTAAATTCAATGTCCAACCCCTTAAATTCATACTCTATTCACATACACACAAAAAAAATTTCACAAAAAACCTAGAGATGAATATAAACTAGTTTAGAAAAATTCAGCACCCCACAAATGTTAAGAATCTGTGGGAATGTTCTGAAGAAGGTGGGATGGATAACAGTAGTATTTATTTGAATATCTAATAGCAAGCCAGAGGAAATTCCTCTCTTAGAAGTAGAAGATAGAGTACTAGGTAACATGGTACTTGGGCTCTACAAAATTAGGAAGACCAACCTGGTCAGCATGAAAAAGGTTGGGTTCAACTAATCTAAAAGTAACTAAATAGATAGCCCGACCAACATGAGCTGAAAAATGTCCACTGCCTAGAAATAAAACTTACAAAAATTGAGATCTCTACAGAGAAAACCGTAAAATTTTATAGAGAGGAAGTGAATATAAACTAGAGAGGTATTACATGAATTAGAAAACTCAGCATTATTCAGATGTCATTTCTCCTCAAACTGATCCATAAATTCAATACAATATTGAACTGAACTAGAATTCAAATTGACCTTTTACCCAAGGTGAGAAAGTGAAAAAAGTTACCTGTTTTATAGATTAGATGGTAGGGAAGGCACTAGTTTGAGCCCTGGAGATTGAAAAGGAACCAGAAGAAGATTATTTCAGACAGGGAAGAGCAAAGGTTCTATGGTAGGGACCAACTGTTTTGGGAACTGACAGTAATGAATTAGAAGGGGGAGTGGGCAGAGGCCCTTCAACATCAAAGGATGGGATGTGAATTGACTCTGACTGCGCTTGGAAGCTGCAGAGAACCAGGAATTAAGTGGGGGACTTATATAATCTGTGAACCAACATGTTGGCTGCTTATTGAAGGATGCTGTGTTGTGGGGTAAGAGAATAAGCTGTTAGGAACTTGCTAGAAAAACAGGTGAGCAGTAGAGATGAAGAGAGGTTGGCATCGTGGTGACATTATTTGATGGTGAATCAGATACAAGGATAGAGAAGGGGTATCCAGGATGGCTCAAAGGCTGTAGGCTTGTCCCTGGGTGGATGCACTGATGCTGAAATTTAGGAGGCTAAGAAGAAACCAGCCTAATGGGGGAACTAGAAGATCTATTTGGTTTTAAACTATCATGTAGGCTATTAAAATCTGGAGTTCATACTGGACATATATTTTAGGAGTGAGTGCCATATATTTCCCCCTGAAGTATAAACTCCAAGAATATTGTCCAAAAGCCTCCTTGTCCTGGGAAAGATGTTGAAAAATGGGCAGAATAGGCAGGAAAGTGGAGAAGGGAAGGAAAAGGAAAGGAGTCTGGAGGTTGAGATCCAGGAAAGGCCAAAATGAGAAATGAATAGGCAAATACTATTTTTTAGGATGACAGTCTGAGTGAGCAAATCCCAGCTATGGAGAAGAAACAGAGGAAGGATAGAGAGAGGTCAGAATGCTACCCTGCCATCCAGGGAGGGAGAAGGGTTCTGAAATGTGTTTGGTTTTTCCCTTATTTACATCTCATGAGCAGTACAGAGGATTGCATGGTTTTGTATTTCCTCACTGACCTAGAAAATCCAACTTACCAAAAAACCCTCAAGATTGGAAAGCAAGACTATTTCCTTTTAAAAATTGTATGTGGGGAGGCTGAAGAAGGAGGATGGCAAGTTCAAGTTCAGCCTCAGTAAATTAGTGAGACCCTAAGCAACTAAGTCAGACCCTGTCTCAAAATAGCACTTCTGGGTTCAATTCATAGTATCAAAAAATTAAAAATTAAAATTAAAATTATATGAAGGTTTAGACATCTTTTTAGGCTAGTGGTCTGAAATCCTTTTTGGACCCAAGGTCCCCATTTTTGCGACAAATACTTTATAATACCTCCTTAATTTTCCTGACATAAAATTTACAATTATGCACATAGTACAAAAATATGTAATTTCTTAACTGCAATGCAATTGGAAAAGTTTATGTTTAATAGGAGTAAGACTCCATTTCCCACAAAATTAGAAGACAAAGGAAGAACAAAGATAAGAGATCTTATACTAAAAGCTAAATATTATGAGTGAGCTATGCCGTTAAAGTAAACTGGACATGTTTGTGTCTTTCCACAATGTTGAAGCTGATTGACTAATATTTCATCAGCTTTAATTCACTCAGTATTCATGATTCACTTGGCAGCCATGAGCATAGCAATTACAAGTTCTTTTATTCCATACCAACTTTAATTGATAATGTCTATATCACTCAAGTCACACCTCACAGTTTAAACAATGATATATAGGTTATAAAACAGCTCAGAGAATGTTAAGAGTGGTCACAGAGTTTAAGAGGCAGAACTGAAAGCCAAAGGAGATAGGTGTTATATATAATAAAGAGGAAAGAGTCATAGCAGGTGGTCAGAGAAGATTTTAAAAACCCACAGAACATGTTTGAGGTGTGGAACTTGTTCAAGGCAAGGCACTGTTCAGGGTAAGGAGCCATTCCAGGTGAGGGTTCCAACAGCAGGCAGTTTCAAAGTGGGCCAGGTCAACCAGGAAGACCAAGGAGCCCTGGAGCCTGGGAAGTTAGTTAGGTACCTCTCCTTTTATGTTTATGCAAGAGGTTTGCATCATTTGTTGGCCTGATTTCCCTGACATGGGTTTGATATACCAATGCATCCATGTGCTTCCAATTTAATTCAAGAAGTTCAGAGATGATAATTTTTATTAGTGTTATTTATTTTTCTGTTTGTGCCTTATGATAGTGTTGTGAATGTTCTTTTTTTTTAAAGGCACTATTTTTTTTAAAATTGTAAACAAATGGGATACATGTTGCTTCTCTGTTTGTACATGGAATGTTCTTTTTTCTATGGTCTTAATGTTCAACATATCGTAGCTACTTGCCCAGATAAATAGGCAAGTCATTCTGCCTTAGAGCTTACACTCAAAATGGAATATCTCAAAGAAAACTTTATAAAATGGGGCAACTCAGGGCTACTCACAGTCTGAAAGCTGCTCTTCTATAAAATATGGAGTAACTCAGACCAGGTCACATCCTGCTCTCCATGCTGAAATTATACCCAGTGAGCCTTATTTGCCTTATAGCACCCTACATAAATCTTTCAAAAGTCATATGGGACATACCACACTTCACTGGGCAGAGATGTCCCACACACTGCATCCTTGTCCCTGCCCACTAAACACTAAATACCAGTTTTTCCCTCAAGGAATCATTGCAGTGCTTCTACTGAGTTCCAAGATGCCCCATGGAGGCCAGTGCTATCCCCACACTGGGAACCACTGCCTTAGGCTAAAGTGCAACTTCAGATTCAGCTTCCTACTGAATCTTAGTTAAAACCTACTTATCTAATTATTAGGAAACCACAATGTCTCTCAGAAATCCCTTAGGCCCAGAAACTCACCACACAAGTTAGTTAAAAGAAGCAGAAAAGAGAAGGAAGGGAGGTGCCTGGGCAAGGGACACAGCTACTCCTCCCACTCCTCAGGGACTCCAACATCAGCACAGAACCAGGAGGCCTGTGCTGTGTGGGTGCAGCTCCTGCCATTTCTTAGGACTTGATTGGAGAGTTGGCATTGCCCTGGAGATTATTTATTTGTGGAAGGCCTGCAGGGTACAGGAAGCACACAGTGCAGAGCAGACAGGCACAAATGTGTACGTCACGGACAGTCCTCCTCACTGCAGCTCCTACACCCAGAGATTTGCATATTGTTACAACATTGTGACAGGTTTCTTTCCTGCCTGGAGCTTGAGCACTGCAGAGTTACTATGAATGATAAAAGAATAATTATATGATGTGCACAAAGCCTTTGTGTAGGAAGGGTAGTATTAGTTACTACATTTAAATATTTAATGTGGAAAGTTATTCACTTTGTGTGAAAAAGCCTTGTGGGAAAGTACATGTAGTTCCCTGACTCTGTCCCTGCCACTGGGAAAGAAACTGGAACATACAGGGTCCAGTAGGGAAAATAGGGATTCCCAAGTCTCTAGGATGCTATGACATTAACCCATTCAAATGAGAGGCACTGCCAGGACACCTTGCCACTGCACTGGATCTGACTATTTTAGGGGCAGGAAGAGTCTTTTGTGATGTGAGGGGCTGCCAGGCAATGCAGAAAGACAGTCAGCAAAGCCAGGACCAAGTGACTTCCCAGGGATGATTCAAATATCCACAGTAAGAGTAACAATGGCAACAGACAGAAGGCACTAAGTACTTCCTCAGTGGCCAGAACCTGCAGGTGCTTTTCACATATGAACTCACATGATCCTATTCCTGTTTTTCAGGTAAGGAAGCTGAGGCATAGAGAGGTTAGGTAACATGCCTGTGCTACTCAAGTTGCATTCCTTGAAGTGAGAGCAATAGATCCTTTCATTCACATCTTAGTCACAGAAGTAGTGTAAGTCACTGACTCTAATGACTTCAGTTGGGTCATACTTGCCCCTTAGCAAAGGAGCAACTGGTTAGGTCAAAGAGGACATGGGATGGGGAACAAGGGAACAAAAAGGATGGGTAGTGGGAGCTGCTGAAAGTGTCAAACAGGAAGGGACCCATTTGATCTGGGTTTGGAATGCTCCCTCCAGGGCCCACAGGACCAAGTTCATTCCCATAATGAAGGGGTGAGCCTGTTCCACCCATTCACAAACACTCTCTGTTTCCTGCTTTCCCTTCTTCATATACATATACATTTGAACTTTAAGTTGCCTGATTCCTTCCATAGCAACATGTCTGCCCTGGTCCAGGGATACATCTATTCAATATTCTAGTCCAAGAGGAGTCCTTGGAAGAAATTAGTTAATTTATTACAGCATGAGTAATGAGAAGCAGACACTGAGATCCCCCAATCTGCCCAGCTGCACTGAAGCAGAGAAAGAACTTCCTGAGGCTCCCAAAGTGATCTTGGCTCATATCCCCCACCAGGTTTCTTCTGCTCCAGTGGGCAGGCCTCCATGTTTCAAAGGCCTAAAGGTAAAGAATCCCAGTGTTGGTGAGATAAATAAATGAATGTGTGAATAAATAAGTGAAGTCCTTCAAAACTGTTCCAGAGCAGTAAAAAGCTTATTTCCAAAGAAAAGGGTGAACCAAATTTATCCAGTTAAGTGTACAGGGCTGGGGGTGTAACTCAAAGGTTTGGCACGTACCTTGCATACCCAAGCATCAATTTCTTGGATGGATTTCCAACATCACCAAAAAAAAAAAAAAAAAAAGCATTGTTCAAAATCATGAGTTCAACCTACACTGCCACCATCTACTTGGGGCCTCCCCCAGTCCTTGTCCCAAATCCCCCAAACTGTCTCTCTTGCAGAATGTTCCTCCAGATGTTTCTGGATTAATACATCAGAGTATGGGACAGACTGAAATCAAGAGCCCTGGGTTAGGGTCCAGAAACCTTATCTTTGTAAGTTAGTCAGATATTCTTTCTATATTGTAGTTGATGGCATAGCTCAGAAAAGTTAAATGATAAACTTTGAGGTGATAAAGGACATAAAGTAAGAAAGAGCAAGAACCCATGCAGGACTGGGAAGATGATAAACATCCCATACTCTCCTATGACCTCAGCCTTGTGTCTCTGGCCCCAGTGTTGCTCCTCACAAAGGGAAGCCACTGCAGGGATAGTGCACCATCTGTTTAAAATCAGGGTGGGAGCCAGACATCATGGCACATACAAATAATCCCAGTGACTGGAAAGGCTGGGGCAGGAGGATTCCAAGTTCAAGGTCAACCTGGGCAACTTAGACCCTGTCTCAAAATAAAAAATAAAAAGGGCTGGGGTATGGGTCAGCAGTAGAGCACTCCTAAGTTCAATCCCCAGTATCACAAAAAATAATTAATTTTAAAAAATTTCTGGGCAGGTAAGTCTAGGGGTAGGACTTGAAGGTTGGATCAGGAGTGAAAGTGGTCTTGGTCATGGGGGCCAGAGCTGCCTTGATAGATGAGAAAGCAGAAGACAAAGAGGAAGTCTCCCTTTTCTCTTCTCTACCCACCTAAACTAGAGCACAAGGTTCAAGTCCCTCAGGTCCAGTCCCCTTGACTCTATCTAACTGGGAGCTGGATTTTTATACTACAGATTTTATAACTTTTTATATACTTCAAGACTATCAGAGTTGGAAGGGATCCTGGAGGTCACTAGTACCATCCATCCTCCTTTATAGGTCAAATTCTGAAGCCCCCCAAAATTGAAATAATGACATAGTCAGGTAGAATCAGGACAAGAACTAGAAGAAAAATCTCAACTCCCAAATTCAGTGTTCTTTGCATTATACCACACTGCCTCCCAATCTCTGGTAAATTCTTAAATTTTCTCTCATCATTAGCTCTATTGAGGGTTGGCATGTTTTGGGTACTGCAGGCTGTCACAATCACAGTGCACTTGTAATTCCTCAGCACTGGACTTCCTTGGAAAGGGGTGCTGAGCTCTTGGAAAGGGGCAGTTCTCTCCAATACAGGCCTCAGCTGGGAAGTATACGCTACAGCTTCCTCATCAGACCTCAAGGTGGACCCACTGCCCCTAGCCCAAGGACTCCCCAGAACAAGACTCTGGCTTTGTGTACTTTGTTGTTGAGACCATTAGGAATTTGGGCATGGGGCTGTCCATGACCAAAAAGTGACTTTCTAGTGAGTTTGGCCTCCCAGAATTTTTGAGACAGTGTAAAAATATTGAGAACAGAGATAATGGATGACAGCAGGCTGGGCACTGCCATTCTTTTACTCTCATTTCTGAATATTATTTTCAAACCCAAAATAAGTATTCTACCACTTTTTCTACACTGTCTGTCTATTCAAAAATACTAGGCAAATTGGGTTAATTGATTATAATCACTCAAGTCCACTGCTAAAATTCAGATAAGTCAGGGCAGGGAGCAGGTTAGGAATGGTTCTCCCACCCCTTAAAAGGCAGAAAGAGACCTTAGGACAGGAGTGGATGTCTTCTCTAAGGCAGCCCTAAGCACTCAAGACCCCAAGGCTTCCAAAGTGTGGCTCCCAGATCTGCATCATCTTAGGCATTTGCTAGAGATATAAATTTGAGAGCCCATCCTGGGCTTGCTGGATATATCAGAAACTGGGGTTGGACCCATTTTGATAAGCCCTCCAGTGATCCTGATGCAGCTGGAGTACTGATGCCATGATCTGGGAAGTGCCAAGATAGCAATTCCTACTAAGACTGGAGAAATGGGTTCACAGAAATTGATACTGAGAAGTGGGGTCCTTGCCACAATTAACCTGACCATGTTGTTCAGAAGCCTTTGAGACAGTTTGTGGGAGGAGTTTAGAAAGGTTTAGAGGTGCAGGCTGGGAAAGCTTTAGCATGTTATAAGAGGAGCTTAGTGGACAATTCTGGTGGGAGTTCAGAAATCTAGAATGCTGATAGGAATGCAGATGATACTCGTAGTGTTTCCCTAATGGAGGGAATTAAGTACTCTATTGGGGTGAACTAGGGTCATTTGTTACTTTCTGGCAGATGAAATTTCAAGGCTGAACAGCATTTAGGAATTGCCATAGATATTGCTATCTTTTAGCAGCTTTACTGTGAGAATCAGGAGCAGAAAGAAGAGCTGAAGGATTATAAAAACTTTGTCCAGAAAAGTGCATGTAAAACTGGGGCCAAGAAAATTGTGATTATAGCCACTAAAGAGACATTAAGTACTTTGCACAGAGACGAAAGGAAAATAATGGCTTGAGGGTATCTCTGAAAATTGCAAGGCCATCCCCATTTGAAAGCTCAAGGATGTAAAAAGGAAAATTTCTTTGAGAAAAGACTGTGGGGCATCTTGCTCATACAGGGGGCCTAGGAAGTTTTTTCAGCATGCTCAGCTGCACAGGCCCCCATGATTTCAGGGGGCTCAGCTACTGTGTGAGTTGGCAGCAGATATTAGAGTCATCAACATGGTGATGAGTCTGCAGGAGCGCAGGATGATAAGGTAAGGGGACATGAAGACTTCCACCAAGATTTCAGGCAAAGTGCACCAAGGTCAGAATTCCTGCAGGCTGTCCCTGAGGTCAAAGTTAAAAATGGAGACCCTGGGAATTAAGAGACGTCAGTAATGTGGACTGCCTGCTGAGTCAGGTTGAAAGAAAGCCCATGTGCACTACAACCAGCAAGGCTAAAGGGGTGGAATTGCCCATGCCCTATAGAGAGCATATCTCACCACCATGTGTCCTACATGCTGTATGTGGAGTTACAGGACCTATTTGCTCGGTTGGTTTTCTGTATTGTTTTGGTTCCAGTCCTTCTTTCTATCATCCTATTCCTCCCTTTTGGAATGGGAATGTTTACTCTATGTCATTGTATACTGGGCCTATGTAACTTACTTTTGATTTTATAGGAGCTTAGAGTCAAGAATTTGCCTTGAGTCTCAGATGTTACTTTGGACTTGGATTGTGGGGTAATGCTGAAACTGTTAAGACTATGAGACTACTGGAGACTACTAAGTACATTTTGCATTGTTTGATGGACATGAGCTTTTGGGGACCAGGGGTAGGATGTTATGGTCTGATATGAGATATCTCCCTAAAAGTTCCTGCTACAATGCAGGAATGATCAAAGGTGAAATGATTGTATTGTGAGAGCTATAACCCAATCAGTCCATCCTAGTTTGAATGGACTAACTGTAGGCATGTGGAGCATGACTGAAGGAGGTGCACTACTTGGGAGCATGCCCTGGAAGGGTTCTGGCTGCCAAGAATGGAGCAGCACTACTCCACCACATTCTTCCACCTACCATGTGTTGCCTCACATTAGACCCAAAGTCTAAACTGGCAATCTGTGGACTGAGACCTTGGAAACCAAGAGCACCAGATAAACTTTTCCTTCTCTATGTTGTTCTCAGGTATTTTGGTTACAGTTATGAAAAGCTGACTAACATACCATGATACCTAGTGACATAATTCAAACATCTGTATGAGTATTTATGAAGTTATATGTTATTTAAAAAATGTTTTGGCCTAAGTTTTTTAAGAAGTACGTTGAATTAAATTTTTTTTAAAAATCCAGGTTGAGTCACAGCAGCCTAAGTTTTGGGGAAGAGAAATTCATAGGTGAGAATTTCTTCAAAGACCTAATTGGGGTTATTGACTCAATTTCAGTGCTTTGTGGCTACATATGGTTTATAGGCTGCTTCTTGTTGCAAGTGGGGTACACTTCCAGACTTATTTGAGGCTGAAACTGGGCCAATAGATTCTGCTGCTGGCCCCCTCCATTCTCATCCTCTTCTTTTTTCAGTGCTGGGGGCCTCCTGCATGCTAGGCAAGTGCTCTGCCACTAAGCCATACCCCCAGTCCCACATTATCTATCTCCTAAGCTCACCTCTTAAAGTATTTATTTTCTTTCTTCTGAAAATGCACAGCTGTGCTCTACACTATGGAAATTCTGCAATCTTGGAAACTCATAAGTTCTTTGGTAAAACCTCCAAAGTGAAATGATGATGGGGGGAGTAGAAGAAAGCTTTATTCAGTTATTACTAAATACAAACTGTGAATAAAGAATAATGATAACAGAATGACCACACACACACACACACACACACACACACACACACAGACACACGCAAATTCAAAGTGATCACATCACATCTTAATCTCAATAAGAGTTCTTCTTAGTCAGTACAAAGGAAGTAACACCCTAATGTACAAAGAGAACAATCACAAAACGTGGGTCATAAAAAGCATAATTATATGCAAAAATCCAAAAAGCATTTATCCTAGCCATTTCTGTTCAAACATTAGGTATTAAAATATTATTTTTCTCTCTGCAAACCCTGACTAAATGCATCACCCCATTCCAGCAGATATGGCTGCCAGACCTTCCTTCTCTGTGGGTTTTTTAACTACTTCACACAGAGAGTTAGGCAGTTTGTTTCACTCTGATGTTGTGTTCAAGTGGTGAAAACCTGTATGTTCCCTGTGGAAATCATACTACAGACTTGATATAACACATACCACATCATGTAGTGACATGCTTTTCTTCTGCAATGCTTTTAAGTGCTTGCCAATGCAGTGTTCAAAAAAGGACCTTAGAGGTGATTCATGGTGACTTCTTGAATCAAAGAACACATCTGTACTGATTAGCAGAAAAACAGTATCTTGGTTTTAAATGAAAACAAATGGACAGCTTAAACTTAACAATGTGAAAAACAGATTGGACATAGCTAAAAACATTTTAAATATTGATGAACTTACTACGCATACAGTAGTTCTTTGTTTTTAGCATAAATATTTGAGTTGAATCAAATAATTACTTTCTAACAAATTTTAATCACAAAATTTAAGGTACTACATCATAATAAAACAATAAAGAAAAAAACACATAACATTCTTCTGAGTTTTTATTCCTTTTTTGTAAACCACCATTGTGGCGGGCGAGACCCGGGGCCCAAGGTTACACCACATGCATCCAAGATGGCAACTGGCAGAGAGCCAAAGGGCGTGCTGAATGCGCCTTGAGAAAAACAGGAAGCGTTTACCATTGGCTGTATGATAATTAGTTCAGCCGCCTAGCGCGTGGACAGATATATCTTACATGTATGCTTGAGCTCGTGATCACTTGACCTTTAATAGGATTGGATGGACATATCTGATTACAATTGCTTATGCATGAGATTGCTCATATATTGAGGGTGTTATCTGAATAAAGCAGAAGCTGCTTCATGAACTTCTGAAGAGTACATGTCGTTTGTCCCGCTGGTCGGCGGCAAGCAGCACACCATACAGGCTAACTGGCTATTGATTTGAGAAGTCTCCTGGCTCTCACACAAAACAACTATATTGGCAAAGGGAAAATAGAGCACCACAATAGGAAAAAAGTAGTTTTGATTTTATGAATAGTGTAAAAATATTTTTATTTTCCTACAAATGCTCAGCATTTCATTCATTAAGCATTTACCAAATAGATAACAATATACTCTACATTAGCTCATATATTACTTCTCATTCTTTTTGCTGATTCAAATCCTTAGATTCATAGTGGCAAAAAAGCAAATATCCATATTTTATGAAAACTATTTTCACTACAAAATCACTAATATTGGATAAACACAGCTTTTTCAGAAACATAAGTTTTTTCAAAAATTATTTCTAGGGGTTTGCAGGTGTGACTCAGTGATAAAGCACAGGGTAGTATACATAAAGCCCTGAGTTACATCCTCAGTACCACCTCAAAATCAAAAAGCCAAAATGCAAAATGCAAAAAAAAAAAAAAAAAAATTCACAAGCTAAAAGAATGAGAAAACTCTACTTGTAGGGTAATTGTAGGATAAGAATGGAAAAGAAGAGAATATGGCAATAAACAGTGAGATGAAACCAGGAGAGAAGCAATCTTTGCTGAATTGGCATTTTCTCAGTGAGGTCTCTTGATTAATATAAAAATGTCAAGCATGTAGATTTTCCTGTCTTACTTTTTATTCACAGTATGTAACTACCAAACAAACTACATCTTGATTGTTTGTCTAATTCCATTAGAATTTAAATTCCTTTGGGTCAAGGACTTTCTTCATTCATAGCAATCTACTCTAGAATAGAGCATGGTGTGTAATAAGAAATAAATATATATTTGAATGATGAATAATTGCTTGGTACAACCGGGTTGAATAAAAAGAAAATTTAGAGAAATGCTAGGATGGACAATTTTTTTTTTCAATACTGCAGAGTGAACCCAGGGCAACATGCATGCTAGAAAAGCACTCTACTCCTGAGCTATAACCCTAACCCAGGAATCTTTATTGCTGACAGAATACAAGTTGTCCTCCAGTGCAAACATCTTCAGTATTCACATCTATGAATATTACAAATGTATTCACCCTTTGATTTGGTAGTCCCAATTCAAGGGATTCAATTTATACAGAAACCTCTACATTTCACACGTGGATAGTGTTATTCACCACAGCCTTCCTTAGAGCAAATGCTAGAAACAACCCAATTTCCTCATGTAGCTTTCTGGTTAAATGAAAGAAGACCATACACATGATGAAAAGCATTGAAGTTGAGGGAGAAAGATCTGTGGTAGGCCCCAAATGTTCACTGAACCACTGCGGGTCTGTGAAGTCACATGACCAGTGCACTGTCAATGCCTGGGTCATCATGGCCACTGAGGACTAGACCCAGGACCTCCACCCAGATCAGTCATTGTCCAGAAACGGGGACTCTAGCTAATCTCTGGGGACACAGCCCTATTGCCGAGTGAACTCAAACCCTGCTCTACAGGGTTATCTAGAAAGGGACAAAACACAGGGAATTCTTTGTCCACACCAACTTCATTAGGAACCAAGGGAAAGACTTTTCCCACGAGAACATTTCACAGATGGGAAAACTGAGGACCAGTGAGGAGACAGTCAATGGGGATCATGAGTTGCAGGGCTATTCAGAGCATGAATTCCACATCCGGTCCTCCACAGGTCCCACCTGGGTTAATCATAAGCTGCTGGACTTGAACTTCTGCATGACCCTCATCCAAGCACCTGCTCCCAGCTGTCAGGCCACAGGCCTGTGACCTGCATTCCCTCATTTAATCTTTTCTTAAGTCAATGTATTATGAAGGGGGCCTGTGCATGTTCAGTGCTGCATTTCCAAGCCTCTAGAACAGATTCTGGCACACAGAAAGCACTTACTGTTTATTGAATAAATCAGTGTGATCCTCTCAAAAGCTCAACAAGTCAGGTGATCTTATGTTACACACAAGAAAATGGAGACACAAAGAATTATTGGGTTTATCCACCCATGCATTCATTCATTCCTCAGGCTCCTGTGTTCTCCCTGTTCCATGTTAGAATATAACCATGAACCCCTGACATGTTCCCTATCCTCAGAGCTCACAATCCAACAGGTGGGACAGCATCTCACCCCTGGGCCATGGTGGGGTTTTAAGATGGAGCCTCCCCATCTAAGATCTAGTACTGCCACAGACCCACAGGCACCTCCACCTCCAGAGCCAAAGATACCTCCATACAGCTGTGTACTTTCTGACACCAAACTATAGTGAGAATCAGTCCCAGGGAAGGAGTTAATTCTAGAACTGCCCCAACACTACTGGGTGAGATAGAGCCAGTTCCAGCACTTTCCCAGACACCATCTTTTGTTCTAATTCCACAGTTAGAGCACCAGATACTCTAGCATCCCCCACAGCACCAGTTCCAGAGCTACAGCCAACCAGTGCACCCTCCAGTACCGGCCCCTGAGTTATCACCAGGGCCAGATCCAGCACCAGAGACTTACAGCCATTCCTTTGACAACAGCCTTTTTGCTTTAATTTTCTTTTTCTCTTTCATATTCTTTATGGTTTATTATATTTTATGCTTAAAATGTAAACAAAAATTTAGTCTTCAAATCATTTTAAATCATTTCCAACTATACCATTCATGGGTATCAACTATATTCAAAAGCTCTGTGCTGTCATCAGTTCTATCCTCAGCATAAGTTCTGGAAAAATTTCAAATGTCAGATCCAGTTGCAGAAGTAGTGACAGAAAAAATAGTCACATTTTTGTCTAGAGACATTCTTGTCATTAGATGTGGTGCCAAGTGTCAGCAGTCACAGAGCTGTCAGCAGTCACAGACAACAGCCGTGTATAGCTGCAAATCAGGACAGGAACCAGCTCTGTAGCAGCTTCAGAAGATAGCTAGTGCCAGCACAGGATCATCTGCCTCCTATGGAGCTCAAGTCAGCTCTCCTCCCAGCATCATTGCTAGAGGCAGCACCACCTATAAAGCTAGAACCAAGTCTAGCACCAGCCATGTCAGCAGCTGTGGAGCTCCAGCCAGCTCTGCACCAATTACACAGGAGTGCCTCATGCCAGCAGAGTGTGCTTTGGGAAGGAACCCAATATCATGGGGATCCCTGTCTGCCCTTCCATGTGGGGCCCTTTCCTCTTCCACTTACTAGATTCATTCAGAATACAATGTCACAAACACAAACACACATGTACTCACACACACAACAGTGACTTGCTGAGGGAGGAGTTCAGAGGAGAAAAGGATACTGGGAAGGTGATGGGGAAATAAGGAAGATATATAGGCAGCTCTTCCATGGGGTAGGGGTGTACACTCTCATAGCAACAAGCCCAACAACAAGGGCATTGCATGAGAGGAGGGATATGCCAAGCTCATGGTGGGGGACCACCAGGTTCTCAGGGTCTGATAGGGTTGGGGAAAACCCCAGAGCACCCTCAAGAGGATGGACTGTGGGGTTTGGTGCTTACCAACCTGGTAAAGAGAAGTAGGATGAGACATCCTTTGTGTGGAGGGGGCCATCACCTCTCAGGAACCTCAATTTCCTGCTCTAAAAATTAGAGTTCTTGGATTGGGTGACCTAAGGGTCCCAAAAGCTGCTGGCAGTTTCTGGTGTCCTGTTTTTCATTGATGATCCATGGCCCACCAACATCCTTGGAAGATGCTATGATCTCTGCACATCTTCTGAGTAGAGAGCAGTCTAGGTCTTTGGGCACTGGGAACCTGGTCTTGAACAGCAGGAAGAACACTGGACCACTCCTCCAGGGTCAAGGTAAAACACTAAACTCATTGGAGCCTTGGGGTCCTCATTTGGAAATGGGGCCTGCATCATTGCCCTGGCTGAGATGAGTAACTTGGACACCCCAAGTCCAGCCAGTGTGGTAGGGGTACAAACTTGACTCTGCTGTCCCTCCATTACCCCTGGAAATGGAAGATTTGGCTCCTTTGCTTCCAGGGCCCTGGGGCCCACAGTATATCTGCACAACTAAGGTGAGGGTTGTGACACTGAGTTTCCTGCCTGGCTTTAGTGTTAACATTGGCCACTGGGGGCAGTAGTACCCACCATGCTCAATGGAACAAATGGAACCAGGGAACAGTCCCCAGGTCATGCTGTGTGCCCTGCCTCCCACTCAACCTCCCATCAATAGCATCTTATACTGCACACAGTACAAGCTGTTCAGGGGTATAATCAACTCTCAACTCTCCATTCAGCACTACGTCCTAGCACTAACCCGGCAGGGACCATACAGGCCCGGGTATGGCTCTGGAATGGACCACCATAGGCCCCACCTTCCAGGAGTTGCCAGTCTGTAGGTGGAGATGACCAAAAGCTCAAATCAAAAGTACATTAAAGAGCCAAGTCCTGTAGTGAAAATATAGCCTGTTGGTCAAGGTAACCCTGGGGTCACTAAGTATGAATCTGAGAATCTCAGTGAGGTGGCACTTCCGCTGAAAGCACAACAACAAGAGGGAGCCAATCTTGCTCAATTCTTGGAGCAATATTCCTGGAAAGGCTTGGCAGTGCTAAGACCAGCAGGCAAAGTGAGTTTGACCACAGAGAAGATAGGTGTGGCTGGAGAAGACCAGTGTGGCTGGAGAAAGCCTGGAAAGAGGGAGGAGGGGAAGGGCAGATGCTAGGGCCTAGACACCTCAGGAGCTATCCATTGCTGCAAGACAGCATTCACCTAACTCAACACTGACATTCACAGACAGTAATGATGTCACAGTTTCTGGCACCTGATCCAAGCCTGCTCAGCTCATGCCTTTGCCTCCAGGCCTCTCAAAATCCTGCAGTGAGGCTCAGCTGAGGTTATTGTCCTCCGAGCTAACTCCTCTGCTAATGGCAGGATCCAGTTTGGCTGAGCCCCAGTGATTTTTCTGTGTGTGTGTGTGTGGTCCAGGATATTATAGAATTTTTACCCCTGGGGTCATCCATAGGGCAGCTCAAAATATCTTAGCTTGATTCCCTATGAGGATGAGAGAGAGAGAGAAAGAGAGAAGAAGAACACAAGACAGAAATCAGACTTCCCATGATTCAGTCTTGGAAATGATATCCCATGACCTTTGCTAATATCCGTTCTTTAGAAGCCAGACACCAAGTCTAATCCACCTAGTTGGGAGGGAACTAAAAGCCTTCAGTACCAGGAGGCTGTGGCCACTGGAAGACCTTGTGGGGTGCACAATTTATGGGAGGAGACACATGTTCAGGGAAGCCATTAGAAGATCTATATCAGAGAGGAGTAATTTCTGAATCTCACTCACTTCAAACTTCCCATGGTGCAGAGTAGGAAATGTGGCCAAGAAGGAAAGTGACTTCCTTTAGACCTGTGTGGGAGCCAGATTTAACTGTGTTATGATGTCAATCTTTTCCCCTCCCCTTCTACTGACTGTCCCTTCTCTAAATCTCTGTGCATTATAGACATGTGACTCCAGGCTTAGGGTTTCATGGGTAATAAAGGTACTGATGGGCCATATATACTTGATGACATCCTCAGAAGAAGATGCTAGAATGACCCCCAGGGAGCAAGTGGGAAGTCTGGGGAGGACCTGAGAGGCACAATGACTTGTCCAAGGTCACAAAACTGGAAAAAGGGGGCAAGGTCTAAACCCAGCTCTGTCTACCCAAAGCTGGGTAACTGGGTATATCGAGGCTGCCTGAGGGATGATGGGCCAGGGTGTGCTGGTTTAACTGTGCCCACTTGTGCATGTATCATGGTGATACAGCCAACATCACAGGTGAACTTTGGAACAATCTTGTGTGAGGAAGAGGATCTGGTAAAGGACCCCATGAAGTAACCTCACTTCCTTGACACTGAACCAAACAGAACTTGGGACCATGGCAGCCAGGCACCCATATTGCAGAGCACCTACTGCAGGGAGCAGGGAGCTCAACTGTCTGGAGACCTCTGAGAAAGAGCAAAGATCTCTCATTGTCTTCCCAGTTGCCAAAGTTCAGGCCTCAGGAAACTACTGAGTAGGGACTTCACCCATGTCTGGAGATGCTGGGTAGGCCCTCTCCCCCATTGCCTCTGGAAATTTTCCTGGAAAAAGCCAGAAGTGACACAGGACAGCCCAGAGCAGGTTAGCATGATCTAGCCCACTACTCTGATCCCCCCACACCATGGATAGTCACAGATGCTCCCCGTGTGTGTGTGTGAGCAACTATGGAGGAAAATACTTTTGGAGCTCTTTTACTTCACTGTATGGACATTAGTCATTTTGCCCCTTCTTGGTTCCATCCAAGGGCAAAAATGAGTCAGTCCAAACACTGAATGAGTGTAGCAGGATGAGGACACTGGAGACAGGCATGGTGGAGAAGCTTGTGAACCACCTCGTACCTGCTCTATAGAGTGGGGACCCCTTCTTCATCCCTGCCCTCTTACACACCTACCAGTTTTATTAACACCCAGTAGGTGCTATGCAGAGAGCCCTAGGATGGCAGCTGGCACTGGGCCAAGAGGTGGCGCATAATTAGTGTTAACACGGCGTGATCTACTTTTGCCTGATTAATGTCTCCTCTGCGCTAGTGGTCAACAGATGTTCCTCATTCTTTCTTGATTGGTACCATGGTGCATGCTCCAACCATGCTACTTAATCCTAAGCTGATTGACTGCCTTAGGTATATAAGACATTCTCTTCGCCTGGGAAGAGATCGCAGATCACAGGACAGGGAACTAAGAACACACCTCTAGGTCGCTAGATCGCAGAATGAAGGTTGCAGTTCGCAGAATGCAGGACTAAGCAGACAACTCTAGGTCACAGATCGCAGAATGAAGGTTGCAGGCCGCAGGCCGCATGCCGCACACCACACCCAGCACCTCCAAGAAGCGACCCACCTTTAAAAAGCAGTAGACCTTTGATAAGCGTAGCCTCTCTGAAAGAGGAGCATCTCTAAAATTAAGCAAAGTCTCTCTTCCTCTAACCAAAGTCTCTCTTCCTCCAAGCAAAGCCTCTCTTCCTCTAAAACTAAAAGTAAGCAAAGCCTCTCTTCCTCTATAAACTAGCGAACAAGCAAGTAAGCAAGAAAGCAGCCCACTACAGATAAAGATAGTAGAAGTAGTTCAGTTCCAGTCCACCTCCGATAAATTACCACGGGATTGTTGCTGTGGGCGGCAACAGTGCTAGACCTGCTATACAAAAGGTGCACCACCACCAAGCCCAGCGGTACTTGCCCCTCCTGTCTGGGTCTTGGGAATGCCCTACAGTGCTCTGAGCCCCAGTCAGCTCAGTGGAAACTGGGGGTTTCAGAGGAACACCTTCCTAGGGTGTTTTGAGGATCAAGTGGGATGAGCCCTACAAGTGCTTGCTTCAGGCTTAGCTCTGTGCAATGGGTTGCCTGGGGGTGTGAGCTTCTCTGTGTGACTGCCCCTCCTCCATAAAGCAGCTCTATGCCTTAGGCCTTACTTCCTTGAGGTCTTGGGTAAAGCAGTTTCCCCACTTGGGAAAGAGGTTGAGGACTACCTCTGGGAGGGACCCCAATCTAGATATAGCTAGATATAGCCAGAGCAGGGCCCTCCTGGGGTGAACTGAGGGGAGCCTGGGTCACAGTGAGATTGAAGGAGCTGGTTGGCTTAATTCATTGCGTGAACTTATGAAACACCTACTATATGCAGGCACATTTCTAGGCATTGAGCATATCATTCAGGGATCTGTGTAGACAAACTTCCCAGCCCTCCTGGGCTTTAATTTCTGTCAGGAAATCAGCTAGTCCCACTAGGTATCCTGGCAGGTGAGGAGCACAGGACATCAAAGGAAACACCCTCCTGTTCTCCTCTAGGTGTGAGGGGGATGAACAAGAAGTGGGTAGGTTTTGGGTCTTCCAGAGTGAGGACACTTGGGAGTCTGGGGTAGAGGACAGCTGGGTTGTTTGGATTCACACTAGAGGGTTGAGTTCTGGGTCTTCACCTGCAGGAGGAGGAGAGAGACAGCTGTAGGTTGGATCCTGGGCACCCAGGGAGAAGCAGAGGGGAAGCTGGTGGCTCAGACCAGGGGCCCTGTGAGGATTCATCCCCACCACAGTCCATCCCAGTGAGACTTGGACAGGATATGCCAGAAAAAGCCTGTCCACACATGGAACTCACAATTCTGCTCTCTGTGCCCATCTGCACATGGGTATGTTACCCTGTAGGGGGCCTTGGAAGTGTCTAAGGGAAGGCCAGACCAGGTCCCTGATTGTTGTTTGTCTCTCTGCCCCCAGTGCTCCATCCTGCAACCATGGCTGAACAAACACCCTCAGAATTTCCTATGGTTCCCCAGACCTGGCAAATTTAAGACAACTCATGGCCTATTTGCTACCCAGTTCACTATTTGCTCACTCCAAGTTCACAGACTCCTGACCAAATAGGAGGACCTATATTTCAGTTAGGCTGAGCCATACAGTGGGGAGGCTCAGGATGGGTGACTGAAAGCATGTGAGGAGGGGGTCAGTGCTGGGCCCCAGAAGGTGTAAGTTTCAGGAGTTGACATTTAGTTAGGAACAGGACCACCCTGGACCCTGTAGGGAGGGCACCCTAGTCTGGGAAGACATCCTGTTGTGGGGACAGGGGCCAGGGCTTCTCTTGGGGGCAGGGGCCTTCTAGGAATGGGAAAGACTCAGGGAAAGGCAGTCATGTTTCAGATATAGAGCTGTCTCTGTCAGCAGCTTTCCTAATTCAATCCTTATATTTTGGGTAGCCCACAGACAGAGCCCCTGATCTTCAAGAAGAAGAACAATCAGTGCTATCATCAACACTGAAGGAAAGGTCAGCTCCAACACCATCACCAAAGAGAACCATGAGTCACAAGTCCAGCTACAAAGTAGGAGAAGCTCAGTACCAAGAAGACAGATCAGAGGACATTCTACCTCTGGCAGCACATATTCCAGCTGTAGATATGTGGCAGCTTGGGCCACCTCAGTGGAGGTACATCCACCTCCCCTTCCAGCAGCTGATCTTCAAGCCATGGGGGATTTAGAGGTTGCAGGTCCAGAAGGAGCCAAACCAGATTCTATTCCAACTCTGACAGCACATAGTCTGGATGCTCTAGATCCTGTGGTAACTGGGACAATATTTATTGGGGTAGAGCCCCCTTCTCCTAGGACAGCAGACCTTCCAGCCAATATGAAACAAGAGCTGGCAGGTTTCTACCTTTGACAGCATGTGGCCCAGCAGCTAAGGATCCTGGACAGGATTGGGTCACATCTATGGAGATACAGAAATCTTGCCTTGTGGCAGCAATTCTTCCGTCATTGGGAATCTAGAGCTTGCAGGTCCAGAAGCTGTTAAGCTACATTCCAACTCTGGCAGCACATGGTCTGGATGCCGTGGATCCTGATACAGTTGGAGAAACATTCATTGGGGTAAACCCAATACTCCTGGGGCAACAGACCTTCTAGACAATATGGAATAAGAGCTGGTGGGTTTATGTGAGGCTGAGTCAGAACTCATTTCACCTCTGGTAGCACATGGTCCAGCAGCTGAGGATCCCAGGAAATGGAGACACAGCCATCATCTCTCCTTCTGGAAGCTGATCTTCCAGTCATGGGAAAACTAGAGCTTGCAGGTCTAGAACCAGTCAAACCAGACTCAATTCCACTTATGGAAACACACCTCTGGCTGCCATGGATCAAGAGACCTTTCAGGCATCTTCCTCGGTGTCAGTTCCTGATCTTCACTCAGTGTCAGTTCCCCTACCACTTATATTCTTCCCTTCCCCTAAAATTTGTCCTGTTTATTTTTTCTTACACTCCTTTTTTTCCCATGCTTTATTTATTCTTAATAAAATTTAACCATTTTCTCATTTCAATTTGCATCCTGAATCCTCTCAGGACACTGCATAACCACCAGCATTGTCTGACTGCAGTCCAGGTCCTAAGCAGAGCACATGGGTCCTGTGGAGAGGATATGCACAGGTCTCCTGGAGGAGGTGAGACAGAAACTCCTTTGTATGGGGAAGACACATGTCAGGGTGTCCTAGAGGCAGGTGTCAGCACTCAGAACAGTTAATATATGTGACCATGTCAACTACTGTGTCAAAAATCAAGCAGCTAAATGCACTTTTTACAAGAATGGAAGACTTTGATAACAATGATAAGTTTATGGAATACCAGATGCCACTAAGTATGTCCTATTAATATCCTTATAGTTTCAATTTTTACATACATACACCCAACTCATCCATGCCTGGAATCTGCCTTAGAATAGAACAGGCCTCTGGGCATAAAGATGATCACAGAATTAGTGGTTCCCCTTCTGAAGAACACACTCAAAGTAAATACAAGTAGTGTCAAATTCAGCTCACTTAGGTAGAACCAAAACAAACAAGGAAAATCTTCAGTTTAGCAATGACATAGTACTGACCTGTTCTCCCATGGAAACCACTGCCTAGGGCTTCAGTTCAGAAGTGTGGCATTGGGTGTTGGGTCCATATTCGTGTGTCAATTTAACTGTTCTTTTGACTGTAAAAGTGATGCTTTGTGCTGGGTATGCTGGCACATACCTGAAATCTCAGCAACATGGGAGGTTGAAGCAGGAGGATAACAATTTCAATGCCAGCCTCAGCCACTTAGTCAGACTCTGTCTCAAAATAAAAAAAAAATGGATTGAGAAGTAGCTCAGCAAATTCAATCCCCATGACTGGGGAAAAATTTTTTAAAAACTTAAAAGTTTTTCACCATTTAGAATGATATTGGCCATGGGCTTCACATGGATGGCCTTTAAAATGTTAAGGAATGTTCCTACTATCCCTATTTTTTCTACTGTTTTGACCATGAAGGGATGCTGTATTTTATCTAATGCTTTTTCTCCATCTATTGAAATAATCGTGTGATTCTTAACTTTAAGTCTGTTGATATGCTGAATGACATTTATTGATTTCCAAATGTTGAACCAACCTTGCATCCCTGGGATAAATCCCACTTGATTGTGGTGCACTATCTTTTTAATATATTTTTGTATGCGATTTGCTAAAATTTTGTTGAGAATTTTTGCGTCAATGTTCATTAAGGATATTGGTCTGAAATTTTCTTTCCTAGATGTGTATCTGTCTGGTTTAGGAATCAGGGTGATATTGGCTTCATAGAATGAGTTTGGGAGGGTTCCCTCCTCTTCTATTTCATGGAATACTTTGAGGAGTATTAGAATGAGCTCTTCTTTAAAGCCTTTGTAGAACTCAGCTGAGAACCCATCTGGTCCCAGACTGTTCTTTGTTGGTAGGCTTTTGATGACCTCTTCTATTTCATTGCTTGAAATTGATTTATTTATGTTGTGTATGTTCTCCTGGTTCAGTTTAGGTAATTCATATGTCTCTAGAAACTTGTTGATGTCTTTGATGTTTTTTGTTTTATTGGAGTATAGATTTTCAAAATAGTTTCTAATTATGTTTTGTATTTCACTCGTGTGTGTTGTGATACTTCCTTGTTCATTCCGAATTTTAGTAATTTGAGTTTTCTCTCTCTTTCTCTTTGTTAGTATGGCTAAGCATTTATCAATTTTGTTTATTTTTTCAAAGAACAAACTCTTTTTTTGTCAATTTTTTTGATTTTTTTTCTTTCAATTTCGTTGATTTCAGCTCTGATTTTAACTATTTCCTGTCTTCTACTACTTTTGGCGTTGGTCTGCTCTTCTTTTTCTAGGGCTTTGTTCTGTAGCATTAAGCTGTCTATTTCTTAATTTTTTCTTCTTTTGTTGAATACGCTCTATGAAATAAATCTTCCTCTAAGTACTGCTTTCATAGTGTCCCAGAGATTTTGATATGATATGTCTTTGTTCTCGTTTACTTCTAAGAATTTTTTTTATTTCCCTCCTGATGTCTTCTGTTATCCATTCATCATGTAATAGCATATTATTTAATCTCCAGGTATTGGAGAAGTTTCTGTTTTTTATTCCCATGGCCAATATCATTCTAAATGGTGAAAAACTGAAAGCATTCCCTCTAAAAACTGGAACAAGGCAAGGATGCCCTCTTTCACCACTTCTATTCAACATCATCCTTGAAACTCTAGCCAGAGCAATTAGAAAAACCAAAGAAATTAAAGGGATATGAATAGGAAAAGAAGAACTCAAAATATCCCTGTTTGCTGATGATATGATTATATATTTAGAGGAACCTGGAAATTCCACCAGAAAACTTTTAGAACTCATAAGTGAATTCAGTAAAGTAGCAGGTTACAAGATCAATGCTCATAAATCCAGTGCATTTTTATACATAAGTGATGAATCTTCAGAAAGAGAAGTTTTGAAAATTACCCCATTCACAATAGCATCGAAAAAAATAAAATACTTGGTAATCAATTTCACTAAAGAGGTGAAAGACCTCTACAATGAGAATTACAGAACACTAAAGAAAGAAATTAAAGAAAATCTTAGATGGAAAGATCTACCATGTTCTTGGGTAGGCAGAATTAATATTGTCAAAATGGCCATACTACCAAAAGTGCTATACAGATTCAATGCAATTCCAATTAAAATTCCAATGACGTAATTACAGAAATAGAGCAAGGAATGATGAAATTCATATGGAAGAAGAAGAAACTCAGAATAGCTAAAGCAATCCTTAGCAGAAAGAGTGAAGCAGGGGGTATCACAATACCAGATCTTCAACTTTACTACAAAGCAATAGTAACAAAAACAGCATGATATTGGTACCAAAATAGATGGTAAATCAATGGTACAGAATAGAGGACATGGACACAAACCCAAATAAATACAATTTTCTCAGACTAGACAAGGTACCAAAAATATGCAATGGAGAAAAGATAGCCTCTTCAACAAATGGTGCTGGGAAAATTGGAAATCCATATGCAACAGAATGCAATTAAACCCCTATCTCTCATCCTGCAGAAAAATCAACGCATATTGGATCAAGGACCTCAGAATCAGACCAGAGACCCTGCATCTTACAGAAGAAAAAGTAGGTCCAAATCTTCAACTTGTTGGCTTAGGATCAGACTTCCTTAACAGGGCTCCCATAGCACAAGAAATAAAAGCAAGAATCAACAACCGGGATAGATTCAAACTAAAAAGCTTTCGCTCAGCAAAGGAAACTCTCAGTAATGTGAAGAGAGAGCCTACAGAGTGGGAGAATATGTTTGCCACTCATACTTCAGATAGAGCACTAATTTCCAGAATATACAAAGAACTCAAAAAACACTACATCAAGAATACAAATAATCCAATCAACAAATGGGCTAAGGAAATGAACAGACACTTCACAGAAGAAGATGTACAAGCAATCAACAGATACATGAAAAAATGTTCAACATCTCTAATAATAAGAGAAATGCAAATGAGAACTACCCTAAGATTCCATCTCACCCCAATTAGAATGGCAATTATCAAAAACACAAACAACAATAGGTGTTGGCGAGGATGTGGGGGAAAAGGTATACTCATGTCGCCACCCGTGGCAATAATTACATGGGTATTTATCGAAAGTGGACTGAAAATAAACCACTTTTCTTATATTCACTAATTTATAGAGGAAGAGAGACTTTGAGAGAAAGATAGGCTTTGCTTATAGAGAAAGTTTTAGAGAAAGACAGGCTTCTACGCTTATCAGAGATCTATTTCTTCTTAGAGTTTTGTTGCTTCTTCTTAGAGGTAAGTCCCGCATCCTGTGAACTAAGTGCTATCTATCTGCGATCTACGACCTAGAGGTGTGTTCTCAGTTTTCCGCTCTACCATCTGCCTTCTGCCGCTGCCTGCTTCTCTCTGCTAGCTGCTTTTTCTAGCTGCTTCTTCTCTTTGCTTCTTCTTACTGCTAGCTGCTTCTTCTCTGCTAGCTGCTTCTTTTCCCTGCTAGCTGTTTCTTCTGCTTCTTCTTACTGCTAGCTGCTGCTGCTTTTTGCCTTCTGCCTACTGCCCGATTATATTCCCTTCAGGAGGTGGAGGGTGGGGCCACACCAGTTGAGATCAGTCGAGGAGCCAGCTGCCCAATCACGGCAAGGTCAAAACAGGCAGGCCCGAGCAGGAGCACTCGGGAACACCTGTGCATGCGTTGTGTGCGTGGACTTAATTGAATACAGCCAATGATAAATCACCTGAGTGTGCTTATGTCAATTAACCTCCTCACTGCCGATGTGATCAAAACAACCTCTGGCTGGCCGCCAGGCGCCATCTCAGCACAGCCCACATGGCACAGCCCCCAACCCACTCATACATTGCTGGTGGGGTTGCAAATTAGTGCAGCCACTCTAGAAAGCAGTATGGAGATTCCTCAGAAAGCTTGGAATGGAACCACCATTTGACCCAGCTATCCCACTCCTTGGCTTATACCCAAAGGACTTACAATCAGCATATTACAGAGATACAACCACATCAATGTTCATAGCTGCTCAATTCACAATAGCCAGATTGTGAAACCAATCTAGATGTCCCTCAATTGATGAATGGATAAAGAAACTGTGGTATATATATACAATGGAATATTACTCAGTCATAAAGATGATAAAATTATGGCATTTGCAGGCAAATGGATGAAATTTGAGAATATCATGCTAAGTGAGATAAGTCAATCCCAAAAAAACCAAAGGACGAACGATCTCGCTGATAAGCGAGGATGACACATAATGGGGGGTGGGAGGGGTTAGTGTTAGGGTTAGGGTTAGGGTTAGGGTTAGGGAGGGGGCAAGAATGGAGGAAGGAAGGACTGTATAGAGGGAAAAGAGGGGTGGGGGTGGGGGGAAGGGAAAAAATAACAAAATGAATCAAACAACATTACCGTATGTAAATTTATGATTACACAAATGGTAAGCCTTTACTCCATGTACAGAGAAACAACATGTATCCCATTTGTTTACAATAAAAAAAAAAAAAACTTAAAAGGTTTGGGACAACAGCTCCGTTTAGAGCACCCAGACTTCAATCCTTACTACCTCAAAACAAAACAAAACAACAAAACAATGGGATGCTTTCTGGAAATCCCTTACATAAGAGAAATTATGATACTAACATATAATTTCTTCTTACCAAAACAGTTTTCTGTTCCTTAAGAGTTTAAATTCATCAGAAAAGAAAAACCTTTCTGCATTGGTCAGCATTCAGCACATACCACTCCAGGGCTGGGTATCATTTTGATGTGGGCAAAGGTTACAAACACTAAAACTAAATGGATGTTGACCATAGTATAAAGGTTGCCATATAAACTAAATCTTCCTGTGATGTATTATTTTCAATGTTTTTGAGTGAACTTTTTAAAAATAAAGACACATATCACAGGACAAACAAATTGAATCACACATACACCTACATCTACACTCACTCAAACATGCATTGATTATTACAATCAGATTCTCACTAAGGGAGAGAGTGTCATGCAAAAAGATTATTTGAATACAATAGTGAAATCTAAATGAAAAAGACATCTCAAACAGCAAGTACTCCTGAACTATTTTTTATTATATATGTAAACATGAATGGCATCTTTACCTTTCACTGTTAAATGAACACACTCAGCTGCCATCTTGATACAGCCCATAACAGCCTGATACACTCTTGAGTAAAAAGCAAGGTTATCACTCCCTCTCTCCAAGCTAACCTGAAAATAGTCCACTGTATCAAAAAACAAAGTTCCCAATAGTGAACACATCCCAGCCATGGGAACTGGGCATACCCTGCAGGTTGGTGGATTTTACTCAAATAACGTAATCCAAGTGTGGCTGTAACTGAGGAGTGACTTCAATTCAGAGGATGTTTCCCCATTGTTTTCAAAATGTTTGTTGTGAGTGATAGAAACGCCTCTGCTAAATATGGAAAACTTCCTCCTCTAAAAGACACTTGGCACATCAAGTTCTCATGGAATATTCCAGGCACTGAGCAGGTCTGCTCCTCCCTGCCCTCAGCTCTCAGGATCCAACATCACCTGCTAAGGTGCTTCAGGATGCCTCAGAGAACCTCAGCTCCCGCCCCTGGGTTCATTTCCAGCAGCATCATTAGCTGTGCTGACTGAGACCTAGAACATGGAGTGTCCTTTCAATGTGATGATCAGGTTTGCAGAACCTGGAGCAAATCAAACAGTGTGTACTTACAAAGATGATAAGACTGACGACCTGAAATGATCCACCTGAAGTCAAATTCATCAGGTTACCACGTGAATAAGAAGATGAGTAGATGCTTATCTTTGAGTCTCTCTTTCTTGCTACCTTCAATATGTTCTCCCCATCATGTGTGTGTTGCTTCTGGAGAAAAGTACAATTCACAAACCTGAATTTTTGACTCACCCTGATGAAGAGTAAATTGGTTGAAAGGTAGAAAACAGGAGGGAAAATGAGGAGCCAGAATAGTTCACATGATAAACTGAGCAAACCACAGCTGTAGCAAGCAAAGCTTAAGTTTAACAGGTTCAATTCTTGCTGCTCTGCCACTGCAGCTTATTTTAAAATTGTCCTGTTTTTTTCTTCCCTTTCTCCCTTTCCCCTTCCCTAATCATGGGGAAAGCAAGATTAACCTTTTTCTCATCCTAGGCCAAGTTATCTGTCCTTTGGCTAACAGACCAGAGGAATGGGTAGACATTTGCAGATCCAAGAAACAACTATCTCTCATGGCTACAAATGGATGACTCCCAACAGGGCACAGCTGGAGCATAGCCTTTGCATCCCCTCTTTAAAAACCCATTCCTTACACCACCTGTGAAACTCCACATCATGTACAACCACAAGAATGGGATCCTAATTAGAATAGGTTATACTCCATATATATATATATATATATATATATATATATATATGTATATATGTATATATGTGTATATATATATGTAATATGTCAAAACACAATTTATATCTAAAAAGAACAAATTTAAAAAGCAAAAAATTAATAAAATAAAAACCCACTCTACTCCCCTAACAGAATTACAGTAGCTGGGACAGGAGAATCCTGTGTTTCTTATTTGCTAACAATACAACTCCTTTCCCTCCAATTCCCCTCCTTTCTGTGTGTGGAGGGAAGTACTAGGGATTGAACCCAGGGGTACCCTACCACTGAGTCACATCTCTACTTCTTTTTATTTTTTGAGCCAGGGTCTCACTAAGTTGCCAGTCCTTGAGTTTACAGTTCTCCTACCTCAGTCTCCAGAGTCACTGGGATTACAGGTGTGCACCACCACAATGAACTTCTTTTTCCTTTTTCTCAAAATCTTGTCCTCATTATTGGATAGGTGTGGGCAACAAGGACTGAGCTGTCATTATCAAAAAGCACATCATTTGGAAAAAGGAAATACCTGCTGCTTAAGTAAATGCTTATATTCACTTAATTATCATTTAATTACATACAGCATTTGGGGGGTTAATGAGAGCATTAGACCCATTAATATGTTGATCTTAGTCAAGGAATTAGTTAGATAGGAACAGATGCTATTTATTTATTAAGCTATTCATTTACATAAAACATTCAGAGTAGACAAATCCAGACATAAGTTAGTGATTGCCAAAGGTTTAAGAGGAGGGAGGAGAATGAAAAGTGACTTCTTAATGGGTATGAAGTTTATCTGGGAGACAATAAACATGTTCAGAAATTGCATAGCACTTATGGTTGCATATCATTGTGAATATACTAAAAACCACTGAATTGTCTATTTTTAAATGGTTAAAATTGGGAATTTCCATGTTGATACTTCATCCCAATAAAAATTTTAACTGAGAAAAAGCACTGAAGACACTACAAACATTATGAACCTCTATTTTGATAAATCATTTGTAGCTTACCATTTAATATATACATTGTGTCCTTAAAAATCCCTTTCCTGTCCCACATACTTCTGTGATAGTTTTTTCCTGTAACAGGAGTTTCAGAAAGGGATTAAGAAATTGGTCCAAAATTCAACTGATTTCACTCAAGTTCATAGGACCAGCAATGCAGAGACTCAGGCCCTTCAGGAATGGACACTGCATTAGGGTTCACATCATTTCCTGCTATTTCAATAACTCCCATATAACCAAAATGAAGCTGGTCATGCCCCTCTATAGAGGTAGTCTCATTTTCTACAGAAATTTACCCAAAACAAGTAAGCAAGTGCCATTCACAAGGCTCTGCAGGACCCAAAGGACCTTCTACACTTAGTGTACCAGGGCTTCCTCTTATAACATTTAAATATTGGTTTGCTTGCAGGTCTCAGGTCACAATGGCTGAACACATTAACAAATAATAATCTTTCTTGGGAAAAAAACAACTATTGTCCAAAGACCTATAACAAAATTAAACTGCAAGCTATTGATTATTAAAGTCAATGAAGAAATCTTAGGCATTCAAATGTATTAAGCAACTACTGCTTACTCCAGCAGCATTATAGCAAACTGTGCAGACAATATTTCCTTAGGAATTTTGGGAAGAATACAGTTTAGTTTCAATCCGTGCTACCTAGAGGGATTAAGAAAAAAAAAAGAACTTTTTTAACACCTCTTTTAACAATCTCCCCACCTTCTAAAACCAAAATCACTCAATACATTCACAGCAATCACCTGGCACCCAGACTCTGAGCCTGCTAGAAAGTAACAGGTTCTGACAATGTATGACCATGGCAGTTATGATGAAGACTAGGAACTATCAACATTATTTTGTTTCCTTTGCTGTCATAAGTACTTCACTTTTTATACTGTTATTCAAAATGTAACAGCTCAATTCTTGTTATTTTTAACTCAACTGAAAAACTGATTGTCTCTAGTAGTTGGTGGTTATGGGTATGTTTTGAAAGTCTAGTAAGATATTGGAAATAGAGTAGCTAAACTAATACTCTTTCATTAATTTAAGAAAATGGAGATTTACTGACTTAACCAACATTCATTTAACATCTACTACATACAGTGATACAGAAGCAATACTAAGCAATTAGGACGTCTGAGGAGTTTACACATTAGCACTAGGTTGATCAAAATTACTTAATTTGACTTTGAAAAAAACACATTAGGATCCTCAGGTCCGAATAACATTCTTCACACAAACTGGGTATGGAGAGCCAAAAGTGAACTCTGATGGCAATGACACACTCAGCTGGTATACGTACTACCTCCTCATTCTCACTCTCCCCATCCCCCAGGATTTTTTTTTTCTAAATAGCAGGTACAGGTTTCTGAACATCTGATCCTAGCCATTAAGCCACAGATTAGAGACTAACAGTAGGTTTTAACATAAAGTTACTTCACAAGGTGATAAATATTTCAAAACAACTATAGAAAGTGATTGTATCTCTGGGATTGGGATTGTATCTCCAAGGAGAGAAAGTGAGCAAAACACTCTGGAGAGTTCCTAAAACCACTCATCCTGTCTCTGAGGCCTGCCCACCTTAGCCCCCAAATCCACTGCTCCAAGAAGAAGTGAACTCACCCCACCTTTTCTCCTACATTAAATGTAGTATTTTTAAAACCACCAGCCCATTTGGCCATGATCTATAGTCCATTATGAACACCAATTGTGTGTTTAGAGCGTGACCATGGTAAACAAACACAGACTAAACCTGCACAAGAACACTCTTGGGGAGTGAGTCTACTAGAGAGTCAAAGAATGAGGGACAGGAAGATTTCCTGAGGACTAGACTGGTCAGTTGGCTTTTAAAATCAACACTGGGCAGGGTTGAACTTCAACAACACCCAAAAACCCCTGAGCATGTCCAGATGTCAGACAGTCTAGAGGAAGAGTTAAGGACACAGGCTCCACATCAGACTGTTTGCCTTCAGATCCTGACTCCATGCTTCACAGCAATGGCAACACCTGTGTGACTCCTACTCCTCCTGTGTAGTTAGAAGAACAGAACAGCACCTACCTCTTAGGAGTAATGGGAGAACGAGATCATAATTAAAGAGATCAGTCCAGTGGTTAGCTCACAACAAACACTGAGTGAACACATGCACCTCTGTCTACACTTTTCAGGGATTATCTGAACTTCCAGTCAGTTCCTGAACTGAAATGTCAACATGACAACTACTACTATTTGGCTTGACCCTAATTATGGGCCCAAAAACGTTCCTATGAGGGAGTAGTATTGAACTCACTCAATTAATAAGCACAAGAGTACTAAAAGTTTAATCACATCCCAGTAAAGTGTGCATTATGTCATCTACCTACAAAACCTCTAAAATATTTTTTAAAAATATTTCAAACCTCTAGCAACACTACTTGAAAGGAATTGTTTTAAAATCCCCCAGCCTCCTCCCACTAAATCAGCATAATTATCTATAAAATCAGAACAATCTGACAAATTCTGATAAACCATCAAAAACACCAACTTCAACAGAATAAGACACAAAAGTGACTGGGAAAATCATTCAAATCACTTATTAAAAGGTTTTAAAGTTCAAAAGTACTTCAGACCCAGGGTAAATCAAGTAGTTTCTCTTGACTATTTGTTTTTTGATCCTGCACTAGCATCCACATATTATATTCCAATGGCCTGTGTAACATCTCTCTTTCCTATGTTACCAATTGTGAAACAAAATTGGCAAGAAATAATAGTGAACGCCAAGCATCATCTCAACCAGCTCTTACACTATTTAGAAGGACTTACTGCCACTTAATTGCCTTAAAAGAAGACAATCAAATTTATCCTAAGTGTGTGATAGTAACTGATCTCACAATCATTTTTTACAACTCTCATACTGAGATCCATAAATATTCTATTTATTCAAATTTTTGTCTCCAAATGCTCAACAGCTTCAAGGAAAACTAGTATAAAAACATACCATCTTAGTCAAAACTGTCTCCATCAAATGAATTGATTATTCAGTTTACTGAAAACAGGACTCCAAGTAATTTTTAACCATTAAAAGTTTAAAGGGTATGCCTGATTGGGGAAAAGCAGTGTTAGGCTAAGCCAAGTCAGATACTTTTACTTCACATCATATTTGTTTTATCAGACATTACATATTCTTGTAATATTCTTGGTAAACACAAACAAGATGATGTAATAAAGCATGTAAACTGAAGCAGACAAGCACCTAAAATGTCTAAAAATCTCAAGAATTTATTGCAATTTCAATAGCCTAACACTCCAAGTATCTAAAAGAAGAAAGGATTACCACTGAATTGTGAAAGTAAAATATATATCCAGATGGCTTAAAGGCTGCTGTTTGGTGCATAACAGCAGCACCGACAATTACTGTCAGGTGGTTTCAAAGTACAACAGCATAAGTCAAATAACTGGCTTGGAGTGCAACTTTATGACAAAGAATACATCTGGAGAGCCTGCGAAGGTTGATGCTTCTCATTAATTTCATCAGGCCAGCAACAGACAGTCAAGCAGCAGCAAGATGGAACCTGGGCACAGGAGTCTTTTTCTCATTTGAAGAGGGAATCTTAAGCCCATTCCTTCATGAGAGACTGGGCCATACTCAAGGGACACCTCAGGAAACCCTGTTCTCTGCCACACTGGGAATCTATCCACCTAGACTACACTGGAGCAAGCCGGGCAACAGGCAAATGAACCATCCTAATCTTTCCCCTTCTTCCCCACATCTCCATCACTGCTCCTGCTAGTCCTCCTACCAAGGGTGGGGGTCCCAGACTGCCCAAACCAAAGTCTTCTTGAAAGAGGAACTTTTAATCTAAAGGAAAAAAGAAATGGAAATTTACAATAGCAGGAAAAATGCTATTGTAACAATCAATTCCTTCTTTTCCTTTGGTGCTGGTCAATAGCTCATATGCATAGTACAATTCTCTTTCGAGAAATCATCAGAAACAAATGCACTTTTAAAAAAATACATTACTCTAAACTCTGCACAGGGAAGATATACTTCAACTTCCTTTTTCTGGGGAAAGAGGCAGCAAACCAGTAATGTTAAAATGTCAAAACTTTTGTTTAAACTGAACTATGGTTTATTCTACTGGTGCGAACAACACCCACTGAGGTGAGCAATATCACTATAAGAGATCCCCTTAGGAGAGGTGGAATCATGGGAGCAGCTGCTACTTTGCACCTATGACAAGACCTTACTAACATCCCTGAGAACAACTCCCACCCAAGCTATAATGTAACTGCTGTCTTGTTGGAGTTCTGTAGAATAAACATCAGCACAGACCTACAAACAGGTACCACTTTGGGTGGAGAGAATGCAGGAAATACACAGGCTAGGTGCACACTAAATAGTCTCATGTGGAGAAGGGAGGAACATGACAGTTTCCAACTCTCACTGGAGCCTCTTGGTAAAGGAGGTTACTACAACACAGCAACTGAATTTCACTCTTCCCTAATAGAGTCAGACTGTATTAATAAGGCAAGAATTAACGTCATTTTGTCATGATTGTCAAGGGAAGGGTTTATACTAGGAAGTTATGGATCAATTAAGCAAGATGTGCCTGGTCAATCCTACTGATCATGACATCTGAGTGTGGAGAGGCCAAGATATGCCAACAGGTATTCCCCACTGTGCTCCACATCCACACCAAAGGCCTATCACCTGAGAAGGGTAGAAGGAACAGAAAGGACCAAAAATGTGGAAGAGGAAAAACATGTCATGAGGACACATGTACTCAGCACTTAGTGATGATTATGAGCATAAACATTCATTAACTATGAAAGCTAAGGTAAGACTACCAGCAGTGATAGCTATTCTGCACCCACAAAACATCTCAGTCAGCATCTAAGTGGAAGACATCAGTTATAATTAGAAGCCTCTGGATGTTAAATTTCTTATTTTTCAGAGGTGGAACATACTTGGTTCTCAGTCAAGCCTATACAGTACTTTATAGAAATTAGAAAAGATTGTGTTGAGCAGAGTACAGGACATATCCTGCCATATGTGGCCTCCTGCCCCTGTCTGCCCTTTTGCTACAAACAATTGACACAACCATGTACAGAGAGCCTGTCAAGACTATTTTTCAGGGTCTAAAGAACAGTAAGAAGTTGGGAAAAGCACTAGATGTAGAGTCAGAAAATTCAAATTATTGTCTTGCTTCTCATGAGCAAGACTGTAGGAAAGTTATAAATTCTGAAAAGGTGTCCACAGTTGAAAATGTGAGAAGCAGTAGATACAAAGAGCCATTAGAACTATTGATGGCACAGGAAGGAACATGAAGGCACTGGAACAAGCTCTGATATGTTGCAAAAGTCCAACTAATATTTGCAAAAATTATGGCTACCTATGCAGTTTTTATCCTTAGGAAAAGGACATTCTAATCTGAAAAATACACCTTCTACCTTCATGGTTCTCACTGTTGGGAGGTTAGCAATGATGTCAGGTCTCAGTTTTGGCATATACCATACTACTGAGACTTCCAATGAGATTTGTTGGGTGAAGTTTTGTTCATGAACTGAGAGTTGATCTTATTAGTGATCCAACAGCCTCTGCTCTTCTTGTTGCATATGATCATATCATAAGAGAAGTTTCTCAGAAAAGGCATAAAGAGGAACGAGAGGGGATGAAGTTTCTTACCTATAAAAAGTTTTCTTTAAAATAGCTCTCAAAATTAGAAAAGTCAAATGTTCACATGTCAACTTATAAGGAAAAGGTCAAGAAGGCAGTATTTCATAGTATTGAGGGAATTAGCACAAAGACTGAGGAAATTAGTGGCAGTTGTGGCTGAAATGCGTCTCTGGTTTCATCGTTTTCTATGACAAATCTAGGGCTGCATTTATATTGAGATATGACAGGGACACAGGCAAGAGGAGGAATCAGGATGACTTTGGGTGGGGAATGCTGAATCAGGTCAGCAGGGTATTTCTTTATCTAGAATATTCTCCACAGGGCAGGAATTATTGTTCATGGCATAGACCAGAGACCCTGTCTAGATCTTAGCTAGCTGGATTCCACCACCTGCATGCATAACAAAATAGAACAGAAACAGAATAAAGTAAATTGTATGCAATTTGGTGAAACTGGGGAGAAGCAGCTATGATCCTTCCCCTGCTGGTCCCACAGAAACTCTTAAAAATTTATAAACCAAAACGAGGTATTACACTCTCATACATCTAGTGAGCCTGTGCTAGACAGGTGGGGGCAGAGGGCAATCTGCACTCCCAACTTCCTTGGTGTTCCCAGGCTAGGGGTGGGTACAGTCCTTCAGTTTTTAAAAGGATGTGGGATGCAGAAAGTTGTCCTTAATTTCAATCTGTTTCATAATGACCATGAGAGTCCATAATTAGCACATAAGTAGAAAGAAATAAGTTGACATTCTTTAATTCTGGCATTTTTCTCATGAAACCTTCCCTAGCTTTTGACCAAGTGATCAGAAATCATTGAATTCAAAACAGCAGTTAAGAAGAACTCTACATGGAGCATGATACATGGGTTGAATCTTCAATTGGGGGTCGGAGAGTTATGACCAGAATTATGACAAGGTGCAGTAGTGCCTTTCTGTAATCCCTATGACTTGGAAGACTGAAGCAAGAGGATCACAAGTTTGAGGTCAGCCTGGGCAGCTAAGTGAGATCCTGTCTAAAAATAACACAAAATAGAAAGGGTTGGGGCGTAGCTCAGTAGTGGAGCACTTGCCTAGCATGCCAGTAAATGACCCCCCTCCAAATGAAACCAATAAAATACAATAGCATGGAGAATAGAAAATGATTCCAAGCACATGTGAGAGTCCATGCAGGTAAGTAATCTTCATTAATCTCACTTTCCAGTCCTCTGACCTCCAACAACATAAATCAAGGTCCAACAAAACACAAACATACCTCCCAAAATGGGACCCTGAAAATCAGAATGTGGAGACACAGTGGATGGGCTGGGGCTGCAGCTCAGTGGTATAGCACTTGCTAGTGTGCTCCAGTCCCTGGGATCAACCACCTCCACTGTTAAAGATACAGTCCATAATAAAGCTGAAGACAAAGAAACACACTTGGATCTCTTCTTGATCAACCTCTAAAGGTATTTCTTTCAGAAAATTTTATTTTACAAAAGAAACTTCAAAAAGAAACCCATTGAAAACATACGATCCCAACTAGGCATAGTGGCACACACCTGTAATCCCAGCTACTTGGGAAACCGAGGCAGTAGCACTGCAAGTTTAAGATCAACCTTGCTAACTTAGCAAGACTCTATCTAAAAAAAAAAAAAAAGCTTAGATAGATGAAGGGATAAAATCCCCCTGGGTTCATTTCCAGTACCACAAAAAGGGGGGAAGAAAAACAAAACAGGTTGGTAATCACGGCAAAGTTTTTTTTTTTTTTTTTTTTATAAATTTCCATATTTACAAAGTAATTTGTTACATTGACTGAGGTAAATCTGAGATGACTTCTTATCAGCATGGGTGCCCTGCAGAGTGACACTGTGGCCCTCAAGCATGAAAGGACACAGTTGTACCCAATTAGCCTGAAAATGATGCTGATTCTCAACTGGCACCACCTGCTTTGGGTCTTTCTGGTTTCTTTCCCTGGCACTTAGGTTGTGAGTTATTCAGGTGAAGAAGCTTCCATTCTTGACCTCTGAAGGCCAAACTAGAACTTCGACAGCATCCTCAGTCTTGAGAGCTTCCAACTTTTTATTTCAGTGATATTTAGGATTAAGCAATAATATGTAACATTTTATTTCAGTGATAGTGTACTTAATTGCCCAAGAGCAATGATCCTCACCACATGGCAAGAAACACACAGTGGAGCTGGATGATCACTGCGAAGATTGAGGTCAGATATTGGGAAAAAAATGTGTCAGCCTAGGGGAATACAGTGAGCTTGTTATGAGAGGTGCTGCTGGCAAGTCACCATAGGGAAGCAGGGTGACCACTAACTAAACAGTCATCCTCCAATAGCCGGTACCTGCATTGCACTCCCAGGTTAGGGGACCCAAGGTCTCTGTGATGTATTTTCAAAGGTGCCTAAAGGTAGCATCTCTGCAAGCAGGAGCTATGGAAGCTTCAGGGGCTTGTCAGAGGTGGCAGGAGCCTCAGGGGTGCCCTTCCCTTGGAAATGAGATCAAAGAGTGTGGGAGAGAGAAGTGACGGTTTGATACCTGGGAGGTGGTGGGATGAGAGGAAGGGAGTCAGGGGGGGCGGGGAAGAGCCAAAAAGGAGCAGCTCTGAAACATCATGGCCATTGGGAAAGAGGAAACTCCACAGGATGAACGACTGAAAAGTTTGCAGCAGTGGAGCCCACAGCTAAATCATCTGCACTGGAATTTTCTACCCCTCCGTTTTCTAAATGAATCCCCTCCCTCTACAGTCATTGCCTTCAATGGAAGATGATGTTGCCTACAGTGGACATTTGGCAATGTCAGAGGCATTCTGAATTGTCCTCACTGGGAAGGGGCATCTGATGCGTGGGGACTGGAATGTTGCTGACCATCCTACCATGCACAAAATGCCCATAGCACCAAGGCAGAGAAACCCTGTTAGAGGGAATACTTTACTCACAAGAGTCTGAATCTAGCATGAGTCTAGGTCCTTGGAATTGACAATCAGACCAAGGAGAATGCCCCCTATGTCCAGCCCTAACATGTGGATCCCACTGCTGCCTAGTTGAAGGGTCACCCCCAATCCTCCCAGAGTGTTCCACAAATGTCCCACTGGCAGCTTCCAGTTCGAATTCAGCAAGAACAACTCAACCTTAGACCCTCTTTTCTTCTTTCTCTTCTGAAGCAGCAGCCACTTATTTTTCAAAGCCAGTTAAGACTCCAGCTGTCACTGCCAGCATGTCCGCAGCAGTAGCCCCTTCATACAGCAGCACCAACTTGCCAGATGACAGGACAGCCACTGCTTCTGTAGAGGGGATGGAGGGCCCCTTGCTAAGATTCTGCTTCCTCACAGGGATCTCCTTGTCACTTGGCAGTGCAGAGGGCTGTCAAACAGTTATCACGGTTGGAGACTCTAGGGGTCTGACCTGACCAGAGTTGTCACTGCACAAGATATTGCTATCTTCTGCAATGACTCCAGGGTATTCCTTCTCCTCAGACTCAAGACTAAAGATGGTGCCGCAGGAAAGGAGAAAAGTCATTACAAAGAATGGCCAATATTGTAAAAATATATGTCAAGTTGGAAAATAAATTATTTCCTGAAGTTTCCAGGAATAAATACATTGTATATATCTGCACAGTTTATGGACTGAATGCATTTATCTGTAGGCCATGCTGAGGAAGAATGTTTGACAGTCCTCTGGAGGGTTTCCTGAAAACTATGAACTACAAGATCACATACATTCAGTGTGATTCATATAACTGTTTCATTGATTAATGCAGGACAGCAGAAGAAACAAGGCAAGTTCCTGTACTCAGAGAACCTATCACTTTGTACAGTATGAAAATAACGTCATATTCAAAAGGCTACTTAAGACTTCAGATGAGAAGAATGAGTTCTTTTGGTGCAGGTGAGAGAACATGGGGGATAAACGAAAGCTCCACAGAGGAACCAGCACTTATACTGCACTCTGGAAGGTGGGAAGATTTTTTGATTATTTATTTGTGGTACTGGGGACTGAACCAGGAGCATTCCCACTGAACCACATCCCTGGCCTGCTTTTTGTTTTGAGATAGGGTCTCACTAAATTGCCCATGCAATCCTCCTTCCTCAGTCTCAAAAGTCATTGGGATTACAGGATTGTACCACTATACCCCAGGAAATGTCATGAAAAGGGTGGGAAGATTTTGATGGCAAAGGTCATGTGGAAGACACAATACCAGCAAAAGCATAGAGCTGTGGAAAAGTGGGGAGTGTAAGTAGACCTGTTTAATTACTGCAGAAGTGTATATGAAGTGTAGAAAGCTCAGCTGGGACAGGACCACAGAGGAAACTGAATGACAGAGAGCTAAACCTCTGAGACTTTATTCAATAGTCAATGGTTAGTCACTCAAATCTTTGCAATACAAAAGTAAAACAGTACTTGCCTGGCATGTAGAGGCACTGAATTCCATCCCTAGCACCCAATAACCCAAAGCAAATAATTTTTAAAATGAAGAAAATGTGTATGGTTTTCTGATAGGCACACAGGTAGGAACCCATAGACCCAGAAGGCATGAGGATCATTTGGAAGATCACTTGAGCCCAGGAGTTCAGGTAACAGAGACAACCTATCTCAAAAATTAAATAAAAATGAAATAAACTTCAAAAATTTATTTTTTAAAAAAATAGAACAATCAAAAAATAAAAATTTTAACCAAAACTTTTTTTTTTAAGTACTGGGGAAGGAACCTAGCACTTTGAACATGATAGGCAAGTGCTCTGGTCCTAAGGTACATCCCCAACCCTGCCCCACTTTTTAAATTTTATCATGGGGTCTAAATTGCCCTGAGTTGCATAGAACTCTGAATCCTACCTGAGCTTCCTGACTAAATGGGTTTACAGGTGTGCTATTTTGTCATTCTAATGCCAGAAGTACAATGACACAAAGTTACACACCACTCTTAGCTCTGAAATGCTAATTATAGTTAAGATGTGTAGTCCTAATTCAATCAATATTTCTAATCGCACATCAATTATTCCCTTCTTCTGCCTTCCCATTGCACTTTAAACATAACCTCCATCACTGATTGCACACAGTTATTCTCTTCATATAGGTCTGAAGCTTAAAAGGGCCTATGTTTTATTCAATGTGTGTATACTCAGCATCAAGCATGGTGCGTAACACAGCATATACCATCAATTAAAGCTCACTGTATACTACAACTTATCTCTGAGGAGCTTAAACAGAACTATATGCATCACCCATTAACCTTTAGAAAATTTTTATAAAATGAGCAGATACTATTACTGATTTAATTAGTAAGTTAGACCTTATAGATAATCTGAAGAATATGTGGGAAAGTGATTTCTCTAAGACCATGTCATTAGGGAAAAATAAACACTAGTGTGTCCCTTTCTACTTAAACAGGAAAATGAAGAGAAACAATATGAGTTGGGCTAGATGGAGTAGTACACACCTATAGTCCCAGCTACTCAGGAGGCTGAGGCAGGATGATCACTTGAGACCAGGAGGTCAAGACCAGCCTGGGCAACATAGAGACTCCATGCCAAAAACAGAAAAAGAACATGAGTTTGTGCTACCAATCACTACTCCATAAACCAGAACTCCACCTTTGATTGATAATCCACACAGATGTTTAAAGGGCATACAGAACTAACTCACCCTCATATGACAGGGGAAGATCAGTGGTTATGACTGAGACGCTTTCAGACTTAAAATATGGAGTTGGAACTATAAGACCAAGTTCAAGTTTGATGAATAGTGTCCATGGTTGAAATAATTAAGGCAAATTAGGATAAAATCACTTTTTTTTTTCATTTGTTTCCATTTTTGGTGTTGAGGATTGAACCCAAGGACACTATGCCACTGAGCTGCAACCCCAGCTCTTTTTTAAGACTTTTAAATTTTGAGAAGGGTTTTCACTAAGTTGTTTGTTTATCTTGCAAAATGGTTGAGGCTGGCCTCGAACTTTTGATCCTTCTGCCTTAGCATCCGAAATCACTGGGATTACAGGTGTGTGCCACTGTGCCCAGCAAGAAAGTCAAGATGCTTACACCAATCACCTCAAATGAAATGATGCAAAGCACTTCAGTATGTATAACAGGCATTTCTTCCCTTCAGTTTTAACTACTTCATACAATAGCAGAAAATTGGCTGGCACCTCCACGGTTGGAAAATGTCATCTCTTTATGAAAACAACATGCAGGACAGTTTCTACTTTGTCTGCCAGTTAATTTACAATAACCACTTATTTTATACTTTTTATTTAGGAAGGACATGGAACTGAAAAACTTAGTTACCCAGTTTTATTCAACTGCCTCACAAATAAGCACAAATGCCAGTCTCAAAGTGCTGCAAACTTTCAGATAAGAGACATTATTTACTATCTTTAGCAGATTCAGCTATTCACAGTCTGAAAATGTGGGCTTTTCCTTTTAAGAGCGATAAATTTGAAAAGTTTGGATGATCACGTTTGACACACTACATATTGTAGCGTGAAACGTCATTGGTTAGATAAGTTTTCCTAATTTACTCATTCTGTTGAAAGTATTAGTTTGTGAACGTTTGTATTTAGTTCAGCTGCGTTTACGGCAGATCTCATTTTCAAACCCACACCCATCTTCCCGAAGTGTAAGAACTCAATTTTAAAGGTTAACAAATTATAGAGCAAATGTTTTAACTGTACTTTTTTTCTACTTTATACTTACCAGTTACAATATTAACAAAGGTAAGGTCTACGGGAAAAATAATCCTTCGCTTTTCCCCTCCCCGCTCATTTCTGAGCTCCCAGACCAGGTATTACAGACGTCTGCGATGGGAGGCCTGATTTTAAGTGGGTATAAATACAAGTGGAAGATGGAACAAGGCTTAGTTCGGGCAATGGACGCGGAGGGGTCCTGACGCCTCACCTACAGCTCCGCCCCTCCCGGGTCCTCTCTGCCCTGCGCACTGGCCCCGGGGGCGAGGAGTCGGGCGTGAAAGGCAGAAGCCTCAGCGCCAGGGACTGGAGGGAGACGTGAGGTTCCGCCCGACTTCTGAGCGGCACCCATTACCGCCATCCCACGCTCCCGCGAACGCGGCAGCCTTTGGGACCCCTGCTGCCTGGGTGCAGCCACCAAGCGCTGGGCGCCCGTGGCGTCATCACGCCGCGCCTGCCAGACCCGCCCCCAGACCCTGCCGCGCGACTCCGCCTTTCGGCTTGGGAGCGAGTTCCAAGTCCCGCATTCTCACTGTGCTTCCTAAAGGGGCGCCAGTTCAGAGCCAGAGCGGGATGACTCGGAGCTTCAGTGGTAACTCGGTGCCCAAGCCTAGTCGAAGGCGCGGAGCGAGGCACAGGCCTGCGGTCAGAGAGGGGAGCGGCAGGGCCGCTCTGGCGAGGGCACTGTAGGTGAGAGTGAGCAGAGTCGCTTGGACTCTGCTCGCCCTAGGAACTTCTGCTCGCCTTGGACTGCTGGAGGTTGGAGGAGCCAAGTCGCCTCTTCCCAAACCTTAGTTTTTCACCTTCTCCTTCGCTGCGAGTTATCGAAATCAGTGGACGGCCACCGCCATGGGGAGTACTTGGTGTTGTCACTGGAGTGGCAGATGCAGTGGGCAGCCTTTCTTGAAATTTAGGTTGAATTTTCCTCTTGCCCTTAGCTTTGCGAAGAAATGTGGGCGCAAGGCAGCACTTTGGAACACTGTGGCTGCCCACACAAGAATCGCAAAAGCCCTCACCACTGTAGGTCGTTTTCCTGTGGAGATTATAAGAGGACAGGAGAAAAAGCATGTTAATGTCCGCATGCAATCCGTTTACTGTGCAAGGTGAATCTACCAGGCAACCGGTACCTTGTTTCAGGTAACCCAACTTTCTCCTTCTGAATTGCAGTCGAGTTTCTTTTGGACACTGTCGGCCCTGAAAAGAGGGTAACAGCAGCCATTCAATTAAGGATATAGGTAGACTGTCTCTAATAGGAGAAAAAGTAGTCTGAATTATCTTCATTCCACTCCTCCTAGTGTTTGTTAACATAGTTTTAAATGCCTTCGAAATGAGAGGAGTTGAGAGTTATCGTTTTGCAAACACTAACCTTCCACCACCGTAATTAAACAGTTTACACTCCCTCAAAATTCCATTCACGTTTTCCCTGGCTCTCTTCAGTGTTCACCTTCACTCATTCAGGAAATTCCATGGTTTCATTTCGTTCAGGTTCTCTAATTTTTTCCTCCCAGGAAACAGTTGGATCATTGCTCCTGGGACTGCTGTACAGTCTCCACCTTTGTACTTCCAATATGATGACCAATTCTTAGATGATGTGCTGCCAGACAAGGTGACTATATACCTACCATGGGACAAGCACCCTGAAATATTTCATTTCTTGGATATCCAGGTACTTACACAGGAAAAGCCACTCTTTGACTATTTTTTCAGGACCTCTCTCATCTCAGCCTTAAAGTCAAATGAAATTTTCCTTACTAGATTCTGGACTTTCTTGGGACCTATCCTTCTTTCTTCTTTCCAGTCTCTGACCTTTGGAATGGAAGTATCTATAGTGCACAGTGATTGTTTCTGGAAGCACATAATTTGTCTGCCTCACAGGTGGAGAGGAATCATGGAAGTGTCTTACTCCACTATGTTCATTCATTGCATGAATGTTACACATGCAATGTCATGTTAAAAAATACAGAAACATATGTAGAATATGATTTCATGAATACTACATACTTCAAAAATCAGTAAAACTGAATAATGTGTACAGGGAGGCACATATACATGGTAAAACTCTAAAGAAAATGAAGGACATTATTACCATAAAATCCAGGGTGAAGTCCAGCATTGTGGTGTGGACTGTAAGTGTAGCTCCAGTTACTAGAGAGCTGAGGCAGGAGAAACTCTTGAGCCCAGGAATTGGAGACTAGCCTGGACAACATAGCAAGACCCCCATCTCAAAAAAAGGAACTAAATCCAGGGCAGTGCTTCACTAATAGGATTGGAAAGGGATACATGCTAGTTTTCTGGGGCCCCATCAACTTTTCTTTCTTGACTTAGGTGATGAACACACGAAGAGTAATTTCACAATTTGTGAAGTTGTAGTTACGTGTTTTGTGAATATTTCTGGCCCTCCTTTTCCCTCCATGCCCTTCTATTCCTGCCTTCCTTCCCCTCCCATCTTGTGCTGGGTATGGAACCCAGGGCCTTGCCCATACTAGGGAAACACTCTACCATTAAGCTGTACTCCCAACCCCCATGTACCTACTTTTTTTCCTTTTGTTTTTCTTTTTTTTTTCTTTCTCTTTCTCTTCACTTCTCTCTCTCTCTCTCTCTCTCTCTCTCTCTCTCTCTCTCTCTCTCGGGGATTGAACCCCAGGGGACTCACTCTACCACTAAGTTGCATCTTCACCCATTTTATTTTTCTTTTGAGGAAAGGATCTTGCTAAATTAATTGCCCAGGGAAAACATAACAGGGGAAGGAGGAGAGAGAGAGAGGGAGAAAGAGAGAGGGAGAAAGAAAGGAAGGAAAGAAAAATGAAGGAAGGAAGAAAAGAAAAGCAGGAGGGAATGTGCCAGAAGAAAATCAGACTTTGCATAACTCAAATCTTGGAGTTGATATCCAATGACTTTTGCTGATTTCTGTTCCTCAGAAACCACATGTGAGTCCAATCCACGTAGATGAGCAGGGGCTACAGGACTTAGGCACCAGGAGTCTGCAGGCACTAGGACATTTATGGGCTGCCCATCTCATGAGAGGAGGCACTTGGGCCAATTTTAAATGTCCTAGGGAGTCATTAGAAGATTTATACTGGAGGAGGACAATCTCGGAATCTCAGTCACTTCAAACTTCCTGTGATACAGAGGGAAAAACAGCCAAGAGGGTAAGTGACTTTCCCTAGATCTCACTGTGACCCAGGGTTGAATTATGTGTCAATCTTTGTCTTTCCCATTCTAATGACTATTTCATCCCTAAGTTTTTGTGTTAGAGACTTGTGACTCCAGCCTTAGGGTACAATGACTTGCCTAAGGTCACACACCTAGAAAGAACAAGGGGCTGGGTCTGAACCCAGCTGTGTTTCCCTGAAGGTACATCCAGACCTGCCAGGGGGAAAGTGGGCCAGGCGTAACAGTGTCCACTTATGCATGTGTCATGGGGAGAGCAGGGCAAACCAGCATCCTAGGAGTCCTTTGGGGGCAGTCTTGTCTGAGGAATAGAATCAGGTAAGGGGACCCAAGGAAGTAACCTTACTTCTTTGACAATTGACCAAATAGACTTGGAACCTTGGCAGTCAGACACCCCCATTGCAGAGCCAGCCCCAACTAGCTCACTTGTCAAGAGGACAGAGGGTGATATTCTCTTTTTGTCTCCCGAATCACCAAGGCTCAGGCCTCAGAAAACCATTGGGGGGGACCTCACCCATATTGAGACACTGGGTCAGTTCTTGCCTGTGACACCTCTAGAGATTTTCCTGGAGGAGCCCAGAACAGAAGGGACACAGAAGAGCCCAGGGCAGGTCAGCACAGGCCAGCCTACCACTCTATTCCCTGCAACATCCCCAGAGCCATTCTAGGTGTGTGTGTGCAAGTGCGTGATTATGGACAAAACATTTTTGGTGCTATTTTCACTTCACCAGCGTTTTGCAGTTTGCTACTGTTTACATGGTAGAGCTATCCCTTCTTGGTCCTACCCTAGGAAAAAAGCAAACCAACTCCAACCCTGGTTGAGCCTATCAGGGTGAGGATCCTGGAGGCAGGTGTAGTGGAGAAGCTTGCAAACCTCTTGGTACCTAAGCTCTGGATCAAGGATCCCTTCTTCATTCCCAACTTTCTGAATACCTTCTGAAGATTCACCATCACCCAGCAGGTGCTAGACCTGCTGTACAAAAGATGCACACCACCTCCAAGCCCAGGAGAACTTGCCCCCTCCTGACTGGGTCTTGGGAAAGCCCTGCAGTGCTTGGAGCCCCAGTCAACTCTGGAAACAGGTTTCAGAAGAATACCATTCAAGGTTGTTTTCAGTACCCTACAAGTTGAATGAGCCCTACAAGTTCTTTTCCCAGGCCTAGCTAGCCCTATGGAATGTGCTCCCTGGGCTGTGTGGGCTTCTCTGTGTGACTGTCCCCTTACCTGTTCCCTGAGGCCCAAAGCAGAGAGCTTCCCCAGTTGGAAAGAAGGTTGAGAACTCCATTGAGGGACCTAACCTAGATGTAGCCAGAACAGGGATCTTTGGGGTGGACTAAGAGGCCCTGGGCCCAGTGAGATATCTGGGAAGGACCTGGTTGACTTCACAAACATATATGAAGCACCTACTATGTGCAAACACATATCCAGGCACCTAGTATATCATTCTGGGAGGAGTACAACTACACTGCCCAGCACTCCTGGGTTTCCATTCCTGTTGGGAAGTCAACCAGTCTCAGTAGGCATCCTGGCAGGTAAGGGGCAAAGGACATTTAAGGTGACACTTCTGGTCTCCTCTAGGTATGGAAACTTCCGCCTAGATTGTGAGGAGAATGATGAATAAGTAAAGCAGTGGATGGCCTTGGAGTCAGTAGGGAGGGCTCCTGTCTCCAGAGTGGAGATACTTGGGAGGCTGGGTTGGAGGACATCTGGGCAAACCCAGGGCTCCCACACTTGTTTGAATTCATACTAAAGGGCTGAGGTCTGAGGCTCCACCTGCAGGAAGAGGATAGAAACAGCTATAGGTGGGGCCCTGGGCACACAGTGAGCAAAGGGGAGGCTGGGACTCAGAGCCATGCCCTGTGAGGATCCATCCCCACCATAGCCCATCCCAGCCATGCTTGCTCACATCCTGGATTGAGGCTGGACAGGAGATATAGGCCTCACACCTCTGCCCTCCATGATGTCCTCCTATAGGGATAAGGGCTGGGGCTTCTTTGGGAGGCAGGGGTCTTCTGTAAATGGGAAAGGCTCAAGGAAAGTGAATTATGTTCAGGACCTTTTCTTATGCAGCTCTAGTGCCATCTCCAGATATAGAGCTGCCCCTGACAGCAGCCTTCCCAATTCAATTCTTAGATTTGAAGCAGCCCAGAGACAGAGCACTTGAGCTTGAGAAAAAGGAATAGTCATTGATACCAGCAACACTGGAGGAAGGGTTAGCTATGGCACCATCACCAGAGGGACAGCATGACAGCCTGAGCCATGAGAGGCCATGAGGCCACCTGTGAATCAGGCAGCTCAGTCCCAAGCAGCCAGGCCAGAGGACATGCCATATCTGGCAGCACATATTCTAACAGCTGTGGATAAAGAAGCAGCTGGGGCCACCTCTGTGGAGACAGCAATTTCTCCTTTTGGTAGCTGATCTTCCAGCTATGGGGGATCTAGAGCTTGCAGGTATAGAAGCACCCAAGCCAGACCCATTTCCACCTAGGGCAGCACACCTGGATGTAGAACCCTTTCAGGTGCCTCCCTTGGTGTTGGTTTCTGATCTTGGCTCAGTGCTAACCTCTTCACCACTGCTGTCCTCCTCTCCTGGAAAATTGTATTTTTAATTGTTTTCTTACACTCCTTTTTCCATGCTTGGAATATCCTTTTAAGTATTCTTAATAAAATTTAATTATTTTTTCATTTCAATTTGCATCCTGAACCCTCAGCATGCTGTGTAACCACCAGCACTGTCTAACTGCAGCCTGGAGCCCCAAGAAGATCACATGGATTCTGTGGGGAGGACATACACAGGCATCCTGGAGCAGATGACACAGAAGTTCCTTTGTATGGAGAAGACACATGTCAGGGTAACCTAGAGGCAGGTGTCAGCACTCAGGATAGTTGATGTCACAGGCCTGAGAAAGTGAGCTCAGGTTCTGTGCAGTCCCAGAGGTAGCGGGTCTGGATGACAGGTTGATGGACTCCCCATACCAACAGGGGGTAGAGACAGGCTTCCTGAAGAAACTTCCTGAAGAGTGCAACTGGACCTGCTCGTCATAGGGAACAGAGTGGACAGAGGCCAGAGCCCATAGCAGAAAAGGGCTGGTAGCATGGTGATATCAGCAGGAATGACTTAGGGTCGTTTTCCCTGCAGCAGCCTCTGTTCCCTGCCCCCATGTGACTTACGACATTGAGTCTTCTGAAGACTCTCTAATAAAGATGGAATGAGCACCCCATTACACTGATGGAGAAACTAAGGGTTTATGAACAACCCTCCTCTGCCCTATACGGTGGCAGAACCAGGATCTGAACTCAAGCCTGTGAGACTGTGGAGCCTGCATGACAAGTGGGATGCACTGAATGTCACAGGACTGACTTCTTGACTGTACTTCCTGAACCTTTGCTTCCGATGCCCAGAGAAAAGCCTTTTCCTGCCCTCAGAGAGGCTGCTGCTGGTACTGGAAGAGTCCAGGACCTAGGACCAGCCTTTTCCCACCCAGCTCTCAGTTCAGGCAGTGGGGATGGCTCTGTCCTCTGAGTTCACTGAGTGCAGAAGAAAAAACACACTAGTGCTCTTTTGTTAAAGAAAAAATAGTAATACATACAGTTTATTAAAGTGCACCCTTGGAGCATGGTGTTTACAGCAAGCAGCATCCTGTTTAAGAAAGGTTTGGTAAAGAACTACACGTATACCCTGGATGTAAAAACTTCCACTCAAAACAGGACTTCTTAATACCAAGGAAGTAACAGTTTGTGCAAAAGCCTGGCTAAATGGCCCAAAGGTTCTGGTCTAAGGTGCTGTTCTCAGACTAGCAAACTCTCGCCTCAATACATAGGTGTTTAGCTTTTTCAATGTGATTTCCTTTGTATTTGAGTCAAGAAGAATCATAGGCAATTAAAAGGTATGATGGTGACATAAGGGCCCATGTCAACCATTGTGACCAGAATCAAGTGGTTAAATGCACTTTTCCTCTTTCCAAGAAGTCAAGGCTTTGATAACACTTGGAAGTTCATGAAATGCCAGAAGCCACTGCATATGTTCCTATTAGTAGCCTTCTCTACTGAGCTCATACATGCCTTGAATTGGCCTCAGGAAAGAACAGACATCAGGGCATAAGACATGAATGCACAGTTAGACTTTTAAAATTCAGCAAATGAAGTGGTTTCCCTTTGGAGGACATGGTGAAAATAAATACAGTTACTGTCAGCCGAGCTCACTTAGGTAGAACTAAAACAAGGAAAAGTTTCAGATTATCAATGGCTCAACACTGGCCTGTTCTCACCGGAAAGCCATTGCCTGGAATAGTTTGAAAGTGTGGTGATAGGCATTGGGTCCATTTCATTTAGAACAGTAACTATATTATGGTTGCAAATGTGATTTTTTTTCTGGGTGCAGTGGTGCACACCTGGAAACCCAGCTACTTAGGAGGCTAAGACAGGAGGATCTCAAGTTCAAGGCTGAACTTAGTTCGAGGCCAACCTTGGAAACTCAGCCTGCTGAGTTTAGCAGGCTGAACTTAGTTCGAGACCAACCTTGGAAACTCAGCCTGTTCCAGTCTCAACATAAAATATGAAAAGAGCTAGGGATGTAGCTCAGTGGTAAAGTATCCCTGAATTCAATCACCAGTACCAAAAATAATAAAGTGCTGCAATTGCAGTTCAGTGGTGGACCATTCCTGGTTTCAATCCCTCCTACCTGAAAAAGAAAATGAAAAAAAAAAATAAATAAAAATAAACCTAATGTGATGCTTTGGGGGAACCATGTACACAGAACAATAAGATACTAACATATAATTTCTTCTTACCAAAACAGATTTCTGTTCTTAAGAGTTTAAATTCATCAGAAAAGAAAAACTTCTCTGCATTGGTCAGCATTCAGCACGTGCCAGTCCAGGGCTGGGTATCATTTTGATGTGACCAAAATGTTGCAAACACTAAAACTAAATGGATGTTGACCACATTATAAAGGTTGCCACCTAAAATAAATCTTCCAGTGATGTATTATTTTCAATGTTTTGGAGTGAAATTTTTAAAAATAAAGACACATATCACAGGACAAACAAGTTGAATCACACACCTACATCTACACTCACTCAAACATGCATTGGTTATTACAATCAGATTCTCACTAGGGGAGAGAGTGTCATGCAAAAAGACTATTTGAATACAATAGTGAAATCTAAATGAAAAAGACATCTCAAACAGCAAGTATTCCCAAACTATTTTTTATTATATATGTAATCATTCATGGCATCTTTACCTTCCATTGTTAAATGAACACACTCAGCTGCCAGATTGATACAGCCCATAATAGCATGATACACTCTTGAGTAAAAAGCAAGGTTATCACTCCCTCTCTCCAAGCTAACCTGAAAATAGTCCACTGTATCAAAAAACAAAGTTCCCAATAGTGAACACATCCCAGCCATGGGAACTGGGCATACCCTGCAGGTTGGTGGATTTTACTCAAATAACGTAATCCAAGTGTGGCTGTAACTGAGGAGTGACTTCAATTCAGAGGATGTTTCCCCATTGTTTTCAAAATGTTTGTTGTGAGTGATAGAAATGCCTCTGCTAAATATTGAAAACTTCTTCCTCTAAAAGACACTTGGCACATCAAGTTCTCATGGAATATTCCAGGCACTGAGCAGGTCTGCTCCTCCCTGCCCTCAGCTCTCAGGATCCAACATCACCTGCTAAGGTGCTTCAGGATGCCTCGGAGGGCCTCAGCTCCCACCCCTGGGTTCATTTCCAGCAGCATCATTAGCTGTGCTGACTGAGACCTAGAACATGGAGTGTCCTTTCAATGTGATGATCAGGTTTGCAGAACCTGGAGCAAATCAAACAGTGTGTACTTACAAAGATGATAAGACTGACGACCTGAAATGATCCACCTGAAGTCAAATTCATCAGGTTACCACGTGAATAAGATGAGTAGATGCTTATCTTTGAGTCTCCCTTTCTTGCTACCTTCAATATGTTCTCCCCATCATGTGTGTGTTGCTTCTGGAGAAAAGCACAATGCATAGACCTGAATTTTCTTCTCCCTGATGAAGAGTAAATTGGCTGAAAGGTAGACAACAGGAGGGAAAATGAGGAGCCAGAATAGTTCACAATGATAAACTGAGCAAACCACAGCCGTAGCAAGCAGAGCTAAAGGAACTTCATCTAGAAAAACCTGATGCTTAATAAAATGCTTATTTAACTTAATTACCATTTAATTCCAGCATTTGGGGGAGATGAAAGCATTGGAGTTGATAATAAACAGCTTAATCAAGGAATGAGGTATCAGTGTGCACTTTTAACCTGAAGAAAAAATAAATGGAAGGCTACAAAGCAGGAAAAATACAGGGCTAAGCAAGAGTAAATTCTTAATTCCTTTGGAGCTTCTCCATGGTTAATGTGCATAACACAATTTTCTTGCTAAAAATCATCAGAAACAAATGCACTTACTCTAGACTCTTCACAGAGAAGACATACTTCAACTTCCTTTTCCTGGGGAAGAAGGCAGCAAACCAATAACCTTAAAATGTCAAAATTTTTGTTTAAAATGCAAATTCAGTTTCTTCTAGTGTACCAAGAACACCCACCTAGGTGACCAATATCACTATAAAAGTTCTCCTCAGGAGAGGTGGGAACAGGGTAAGAGTCATCCGAGCAGCTGCTACTCTGAACCTATGACAAAGCCTTGAAAATATCCCTGAGACCAATCTCATTGGAGCTACAGTGAAGCCGCTGTCTGGTTGGGGTCTGTGGCATAAACATCCCCATGGGGAGGACTCCAATGGAGTGAACCAGGAAACATGCAAGCCAGGTAGGGGCCTAATAGTCTTGTGTAGAAAGGGAAGATGGGATGTAGTGGTATTTTAGGAACGTGACAGTTTCCAGCTCTTCATGGAACCTCTTGGAAAAGGAGGGAACTACAACACAGCAACTGAATTTTACCCTTTCTAGCTTTAGAGCCAGACTCTATTAGCAAGGCAAGAATTGACATGACATTGTGCTGTGGATGGAAAGGGAAGGGTTTACACTGGGAAGTCATAGGTCGGCTGAGCAAGATTGCGCTCAGTCAATCCTGTTCATGACCTCTCAGTGTGGAGAGGCCAAGCAATGCCTACAGGTATTCCCCACCTTACTCCACAGTCCCAGCACAAGGCTGATGGTCTCAGCAGGGGAGAAGGAACCGAGGAAGAAAAACTGCTCTGCTCATCACAGTCTTTTTCTAATTCCTATAAAGTACTGTGCAGGCTCTTCTGAAAGCCCAGCATGTTTCACTACAGAAAAACAAGGAGGGTGTCCAGGGCCTCTAATCACAGCTGATGTCTTTCCTTTAGATGCTGAATGAGATGTCTTGTGGGTGCTGAAGAGCTGTCAGTGCTGCTGGCCTCTCATTGGCTTTCTTGGTTAATGTGTTGAGTGGGAAAGGGAAGAGAGAAAAATGTGTTATGGTGCCACATGGCCCTGGCTCCCTTAGCACTGGTCATGACTCCACGTCAGGTTGTCCAACTTTGCTTATGAGCAAAACCACTCAACACATTAACCAAGAAAGCCAATGAGAGGCCAGCAGCACTGACAGCTCTTCAGCACCCACAAGGCATCTCATTCAGCACCTAAAGGAAAGACATCAGCTGCGATTAGAGACCCTGGACATCACCCTCCTTATTTTTCTGTAGTGAAACATGCTGGGCTTTCAGAAGAGCCTGCACAGTACCTTAGAGGAATCAGAAAAGAACTGTGATGAGCAGAGCACAGGCTGCCCTCTGACATTTTCAGCCTCTGCCACAGTCTACCCTTGTGCAGTAAGCAACTGGTAAAACTGTGTGCAGAGAGCCTGTCAAGACTGCTTTGCAGGATCATAAATCAGAACTTGGAAAAAAACACACTGAACTTTGAATAATTCAAATTATTGCCTTGCTTCTCACACAGAAGACTTTAGGAAAATTACAATTTCTTATGAGTTTTCCACAATCAGTAATATGGGAAGCTGGGCATATGAGTAGCCATCAGAACCATGACAGGGTTTGAAGGCACCTGAGGGCACTGGAACAAGCTCTGGCATGTTGCAAAAGCTCAACTAATATTTGCAAAAATTATGGCTCTGCAAAGTGTTTTTGTTTTCATTAGGAAGCAGACATTCTAATATGGAAAACACACCTCCTATGCACACAGACCTCACAGTTAGGAGGTTATCAGTAATGCCAGGTCTTTGTTCTGACATAGAGCATTTTGCTAAGACTTGCTGTGAGATAAGGTTGGGTGAAGGTTTGTTCATGGTCTGAAAGTTGATCCTTTTATTGATCAGATGGTCTCTGGCCCTCTTGCTGGCTATGACTCTCATGGGCCAGGCTATATGGGCAATGACAAGACTCCATTTTACCCTGAGACTCCATATCATGTAAGAAATGCTTCTCCTGTGGGAAAACCCACCTCTGTACACACCAGCAATTACTTAGCATAGCATATTAGCTACAAAAAGTGGCAACATTGTTCCTTCTGTTCTTATACACTGTATTTGTGCAATGTGCTCAAACTGCATAGAATGTTAATGTTTGTATAGGTGTTAGTAACCATTCTTTAATTGTACTCAACTAGGGTCATTTTGACCCAGTTCCCCTCTGCTTATGATTTTAGATCTCATGATTTTTGTTTATGGTTTTGAATCATAGCAATAGCCACTTATGATTCATGTACTGACATGCCTTACTTGTGGTATAAAAGGTGTAGACTTGCAGCATGCCCCTGAGTCCCACCAGCTAGTGAATCTAGACTGCCAGCTGGTGAATAAAGATGTTCCATCTCCTCTTTAAGATCAACTTGGTCTTGCTTTTCTCTCTCCTACTCACTTGCTTTCTCTCTCCTTGCTTTTCCACTCTCTCTAGTGCACGCCCTTTCTCTTTCCTTTCTCTTTTCCTCTCATTTTCTCTCTTACCCTGCAGGGAGTCACTGTTAGCTTAATAAACCCTCTTGTGTGATTTCCCATGTGTGGCTTGGTTTTCATGGGATTTCTTACATTGGTGCCGAAACCCAGAATGGGCTCTTCCACTGTCTCTTAAGCAAGTGGAACCCCATCTGATGCCTCAGTGCCCCCCAGACACAGCCTCACCTTCCATTTTTCCTGGACGCTCTGCTCTGCATCCATCACTGGACTTCAGATTGGTGAGTCCCCTAGGCGGGTTCCCCTAGGCCAATTTAAACACTCCTCTGCCAGCCTGAGAAGCGACCATTGATCCGGGACCCTCGAGGCGGTTGAGGGGTGGGGGTACCCCAGCCACAACTTTCATAGTTATGGCTGGCCCCTTAGTCGGTCTTATCTGCTGGGTGGATTCCTGATTTTATGGTGGAGATTCTCCCTCAGGGTTGAGGCTCATCTCGCGCTCACACTCACACTCGCACTCGTACTCGAAAACCCTGATATCAGGTCCTCAACCCTTCTCGGCTTTTGCCTGGCCCCACATTGATGCTTGTGTGATGACACCATCTATGTGCTGCCTTCTCGTCTCCAGTCAACTACTCTGGCCTCGGGAAGCCCTGGTCACAGACTTGGCTGTATCAATCTCCACCATGGGATCTGGGTCCTCCATTCCAGCAGATTCAGCCCTGGGAACCCTTCACCTGACCCCCGGATTAAAGCCATCAAAACTTAATGATATTTGGCTACAGTACCCTTTAGATAATCAATCCAAAACGGCGCGTAATGGCACACAGCTTCCATGAGCGAGCGGGCAAATGGAAAGGGATTCCTTATCTTCAGGTCTCTTCTTTCTTGCGCTTCTGTTCTCTTCCTGCAAACTTAAATGCCTCCTTCTTCTCCTCCTCTTAATCCCTCCTCCTCCTCCAACTTCGACTCAGCTGTTTCTGCTTCCATTCCCTGGCCCAGCCCACTTAGTCCTCCTGCCACGAGGTCCCACATATGCTGGTGTGGAGGGAGTTACCAGCCCAATAGTCAGTGTCATGTCCTGGTAAGGAGTATGATCTAGCAGCTCCATTCCTCACAAGTAGTGGGAGATAATGTTTCACAGTTTTCTGCATCCAAACCTGAATTGATAACTAACCCGGAAAAAGGGTTGAAATGCCCTAGGCTTCAAGTTTCTGCTAGAACCTGTTAGCTCCTTTCAGATTCAGATCCCAGTCAAGGCTTACATTGAAATGTAAATGGAGGAAGCCAGAATGCTCAGTGGGAGACCAGTCTCAAACCCAAGGAAAAAAGTGTCCATTTTAAATTTCTCCTGGGCTGCAACATAGATCACTTTATCTCTCCTTCTCATCTTTTCTCTCTGCCCTTCTCTTTCTCATTTTCTCATGCTATAATTAATGGCCATTATCATTTTTCTTCTAGGACTCTTGTTTTTCTTAAATGCTATATTTTTGAGCTCACAATTTTGATCCTACATATCTAGGTTAATGATTTTTTGATCAGTTCTTTTTATCCAACTCAAGTTATTTTTGAACATCTGTTACATTGCAATGGAGATAAACATTACAAGGCCTTTGATTTTGTGTTAAATATAAGTGCACATAAAATTAAAATTTTTAAAATGGATCCAAATACTTTTAATTCACATGATTTAAAAAGGTTCCATTTAAATTGGGTAAACTAATAGAAGTAAAATGTCCTTAAAATTAACTCACAAGTCTCTAGGTGGTCAAACTAATAAAATGTTGATGTTTATAAAATGTCTAACATCAATTTTTCTAGGACTTTTCTTCAACAGGAAAGAGACGGCAAATACTGTTGGTACACTTGTCTGATATCTTGTTTTTTTTACACTTGTCTGATATCTTTGTTTTTTTACAATAAGATGAGTGAATTAGAGTTGACATGTATGGGATTACTCAAATGTGTTTGTTACAGACATCTGATTAATTTATAAAGTTATTCCATGGAGTAACATACTTAAACTTTATTCTTTGTATATTAAATGTGTTCATATTTTCCAGGTATACAAGCCTTTAAAGCAGAAAATTTATCAAGCTGCTATTCTCCAAATTCTTTCATTCATGTTTAAGATATAATGTTAAATTGTTTTAACTAATGTTCATATAGACTCAGGCGTCAATATATGTAAACTTCTTAAAATGACATTTAAGAAAGAGTGTAATGTGCAGTAGCAAAAATAGGACAACAGTGATGAGATTGGAGTCTCTGACCTCATGACTGTGGCATGCCTGGTGCTTGGGAGTGTTCCTGAGCAGGGACACAAGATGCCTAACTGCTGTGGCAGTACTTTCCGTGGGGAGGCTTTATACAGGAGTCCTATCAGCTCTGACATTGATCTCAGTACACAGCTCTTGGGCAGGAAGGAATTCTTTTGCTAGATAACCAGTGTTTCATCAGCTCCCTTCTCTGGTTCCTGCCCACCTTACAGTAACTTTGGACAGTGGACTTCCTCGAGAGCTACACAGAGCTTCTAACATTGCACTTTGCAGCTCTGAGAAAAAAAAGTTACATTAATGTCCTAGTCTCTGTAACTTTCCTGAAAACAAATAATAATGCTTACATACATACATAAAGATTGCTGACATACCTCTTTAGATCTGCATTTCCATCAGAGAACAGAGCTCCATTTGATCTCAGCTTAATCTTCAAAATCTGGTGTTTATAAACCTTTATTTTCTAATACTCCTTTGCCCCTCACTGAACTTAATTTGGTCATGCTGGTCATGGCAAAAGAGGAAAAAATTAGCTTCAGGATTAGAACATTTTACCTACGATTTGTGAAAAACCCCGCCTTACCTGAGATAAGGCTCTGCCTCACAACCCTGCTGCACGTTAGAATGGCTCCAAAGTAAGCCATTTAACTCATTTAAAGTTGTGTTCAGAAGTTCGATGATTGTTGTAAAGATTACTGTGGTCTCAAACAGAGGATATAATGAATAACTCAGTCAAAATTCAAGATAGCTATTGCACAAACTGAATGTTTTACTGTTGGTGATTCCATTTTGTATTTTCCTTGTAAACTCTAATTGTTGCCTGATCAATATTTTGCAGAAGTACTGCTTCAAGAGCGAATGCCATAAATTAACTTGGAGTAATAAGCCATCATCTGTGGACAGATAATATAAACCCCAATTAGATAAAAGGGAGTAAATACTGTAAAGTCATAGACATTGAAATTAAAGCCCAGCACTCTTACTTTATGACTGGTGAGACTGGCTTGCTAGATGGTTAAGATCAAACTTAGAGATTGAGATTAAATACAGAGGCCAAGAAAAGCCAGTATTTGGGTCTTTCCCTCAGTCAGCCTGAATCCAGGCAACAAGAGGACTTCTCTAAGGAGTTTTGCAACTCTGGGTCACATGACCTCCCAATCAGGGAGATTGATGAGGCCACTAGAGGATGAAAAGCCAATCAGTGCACCTGCTGTAGAGGAGGATCAAGGAAAAAGGGAGACATTCCTGGTGCTTTCAAATGAAGCCACCTCATTGAGAAGACCTTGCCTAACGGACAGCACTAAAGCTAAGGCTCTCAAGTTTTCTACGAGACCCCTGTGGAACTCAGCTGACTCTTTAACAGACAGGAATAGGTCATTTTGACCAGCTTGATCTTAGACACCTAGAAAAACAGTTAAAATCAAAATAAAGCCATTCTTGGGCATTTAAAAGAAATAATAGTTAAATGTAACTTAAGATGTACACTTGTGTTAGCCCATTAGGGTAAAGACTAAAAGCTACAAAAGAGAGATTCTTAGGCAAATGTGCCTGATAACTATCAAGAGAAACTGCCAGAGTCAGAATTTTTTTAGTCAGTTTAAGGCCTACTGACCTTCCTAAGCTACATAGGTACATTTAATCTATGTTTGCTTGTATGATTATTTAGCCCTAAGTAACAGAAGTATAGAGATCTCTACTAAACACAGGTTAACTATATTTTCTGGGGACATCAATGACATTAAGATTTAAATGTTGTGTTTACATTCCTGATAACCTGGACAATGTTAAAGTTCCCAAATAAAGGCCTTGTCCTCTCCAGCCTTTGCTAGGCCTTGTTATGGGAACCTCTCAGTTCTTCCACCCCCTGCTGAGGAATTATTGACTTCTGTCATCTTTGTGATTTTCATTGGCATGTTCCAGATTCTGTAACATTTATATTGTATTAATCTCATTTCAGTACTTATGTCTTTCTGTTCTTCTCTCATAGAAGCACCCATCCCCAGATGCCTTTACAACCTGCTCTTCCCCAACCAGACTTCTACCATGGACCCCTCAATTAACCCGATTTCTAAAAAGGGAACTCCAAACTGCTTGCCCCACACTGCCCCCTTCCAGCTTGAAGAAGTCAGAGCGGTCATCGACCCCCCTTTCCCTACAGCAGTAAAGGAGTTCCTAAAATTAGAGGGGTGAATGAAGCCAGAATTTGGGACAGGCAGTTAGTGTAGAAATACGGGATCAGTCAAATCGAGGAAATGAAGTCCATGAAAACCATCTGCCTCTGGAAGTCTGAAAGTTGAAGACTGCCCCTGGGAGAATGCACTTTTTACATCTCACCTGCAAAACCAGGCCTAGTCACGTAGGCAGGAAGGAGAGATAAGCGGGGGAAAGAACTGGAGAAAAATAGATTTTCTTATAAAAACAGAAATGGGGAAACGTAATACAAAGTTGCTCCCTCGCCTTTCCACTGCATCACAACCTAGCTTGTTAGTCTGAAAGCTGCTCTCCCCACCCTTTATGCTGCACCCATATCCCCACCTCCCAACTACTTGTCAGTCTGTGAACATCCTAGCTAGCTATTGGTTCATCAGTCAGCTTGCAAGTATCTTTCTCTGTTATTGATCCCATGTTAGCCCGCCGGAATTAGGCTGCTTAAGGATAGCTTCCCCGCAATCTTTTCTTTTGCTTTTCTCTCTCCTACTCACTTGCTTTCTCTCTCCTCCTCACTTTTCCACTCTCTCTAGCGTGCGCCCTTTCTCTTTTCCTCTCATTTTCTCTCTTACCCTGCAGGGAGACACTCTGTTAGCTTAATAAACCCTCTTATGTGAAAAAAATAAATAAATAAATGATCAACTGGGTGAAGTGATCAACAAATATATGAAAAAGTGCTCATCATCCCTAGTAATGCATATTAAAACCACCCTAAGACTTCATCTAACTCCAATTAGAATGGCTATTATAAAGAACACAAGCAATAATAAGTGTTGGCATGGATGTGAGGAAAAAGGTACACTCATACATTGCTGGTGGGGCTGCAAATTGATATAGCCACACTGGAAAGCAGCATGGAGAATCCTCAGAAAGCTTAGAATGGACCCACCATTTGACCCAGCTATTCCACTCCTTGGCCTATACCCAAAGGACTTAAAATCAGCATACTACAGTGATGCAGCCACATCAATGTTCATAGCAGCTCAATTCACAATACCTAGATTGTGGAACCAACCTAGATGCCCTTCAATTGATGAATGGATAAACAAACTGTGGTATATATACACAATGGAATATTATTCAGTCATAAAGAAGAATAAAATTATGGCATTTGCAGGCAAATGAATGAAGTTGGAGAATATCATGCTAAGTAAGATAAGCAAATCACAAAAAACCAAAGGCTGAATGATCTCTCTGATAAGCAGATGATGATACATAATGGGGGATGGGAGGGAGGCAAAAATGGAGGAAGGACGGATTGTATAGAGGAAAGAGGGGTGGGAGAGATGGGGGAAGAGAACAATAACAGATTCAGAGAAACATCATTACTCTATGTACATGTATGATTACACAAATGGTATGACTCTACTTCATGAACAACCAAAGAAGTAAGTTTTACCCCATTTTTTTACAATGAATCAAAATAAATAAATTATAAAAAAAGAAATTACCCAATCCAAGAAGTAGAGTGAAAAATGGATTTAAAAAAACAAACTCAATAATGAGTAGGACAATTACGAATGATCAAAAACATAAATCAAAAATTCATTTTTGTGCTTTATTAGATCATTGTACATGCAGAGGTAAATTTTCCATCTACAAGTTGTTTCATTCATTTAAAAACATTGTTGTTGACATAATCATCAGATTTTTACCTATGAATAAATGTTTCATACCAAAAAAAATGAATACACCCATCACAACTACTGCAACTGTCATTGTTTTATGATAAAAATAGTTACAAATCAATGTTAATTTAGATAAAATAAAATGATTTTGTTTTTAAATTCTACCACAATTAAGAAAAATGGATTAATCTTCCAAAATGCAAATAAAGCCAATTTGAGCTCTAATGCTGAAAACTGAATAATTTTTTCTTGTCATTATTAATTTTTCTTAGTTTATTTATAGAATAATTTTGGTTTTGTAATTAAATTATCCAGTGAAGGCCACCATAATGATTAAACAAACAGAAAACTCCTACTACATTAGATTACATGTTTAATTATTTTCCCACACTCTGAAAATATTTTAAATACAATCACCTTTTGACTTAATTTTATCTAAAATTATTAAGGTCAGCAAATATCAAAATTAGTGAATGTACAGATTTCAATTAACCTACATGGCTTACATTCCACTTATATAAACAACTCATTTGCATGCATGCTATTTTCTACGTGCCAAGTCTTAAGTCTTAAGTGAAAAATAAAGTATTTAGGGCAAAAATTTCTGAAAATATTTTTTCATCACTAAAGGACAGACAAGACGTTTTTCAATATCTATCCTATATTTTCATAATGAGGAGGAATTGTTTATTGTGACCACAAATTTAAAAAATTTTTAAACTGTATGACACAACACTATGACAGAAATACACTTTAATTCAAAGCAATTAAAGTAATGCCCTTGGAGCTACAATCCAAATTGAAGTTGAGTTAATCCAGTACGTAGTCATTAAATTAATTGGGGACATAGGGAGAGTAAGAAATACCAGAAACCCCTGTTATCAAGACCCCCCCAAGTTACAGCTCCTCAGACGCTTTCAACCCATTTTTCACTGTTTAAAGATAATAAAATAAAACATAAAGCACCGTATGAAGTTGCATCATTTGCCTTCAGATATGATTTTCATGTCAGTAGGTTCATCCTAAGCAGTATTCCTTTTTCAGTCCAGAAACATGGGATTGAACAGTTAACTTAAAATTCCATTATGGAATTCCTCCTTCATTGGCCTTTCCAGGAAGATGTCCTGATTCGTTCTCTTTGCTCCATTTTAAATCTCACTTGAAAGCCAACTATTCCCTTGAATTGTTACAGTGGCAAACTTGATTAAGCATAAATACAATACGAAAGTAAGCATGACAATGATGAACAGCAAAGTGTCAGGATGATCCATTATATTAGAGATTAAATCTTCTGACTAATCACTGTCGTTCCTCAAAAGCATTTCTTTTTTAAAAAAATTTTTTAGTTGTAGAAGGACACAATACCTTTTTAAAATTTTGTTCTAATTAGTTATATATTACAGTAGAATGCATTTATGCATTTTGAGATATCATAAATAAGTAGAGTATAATTGCTCTTTTTTCTGATTGTACATGTTGTAGGATCACATCAGTCATGCAGTCATACATGTACAAAGTAAATAATGTCTGTTTCATTCCACTCTCCTTTCTACCCTCATACACCCTCCCCTCCCTTCACTCCCCTCTACCTAATCTAAAGTAACTCTATTAGCATTGCATATCAGAGAAAACATTTAGCCTTTGGTTTGAGGGGATTGGCTTCTTGCACTTAGCATGATGTTCTCCAACTCCATTCATTTACTGGCAAATGCCATATATTCATTCTTCTTTAAGGCTGAGTAATATTTCATTATATATATATATATATATATATATATATATATATATAAATATATGCCACATTCTATTATATATAATAGAATATATATAAATATATATATAAGTATATATATTTATATGTATAAAAATTTATACGTATATTTATATGTAAAAAATATATTTTACGTATAAATATATATAAATATATAATATATAATATATATTAATATATATATAAATATATGCCATATTCTATTATAATATGCCACATTTTCTTTATTCACTCATCTCTTGATGTTGGTTCCATAGTTTAGCAATTGTGAATTGAGCTGATCTAAACATTGATGTGGCTGCATCACTGTAGTATGCTGATTTTAAGTCCTTTGGGGATAAACCAAGGAGTGGGATGGCTGGGTCAAATAGTGGTTCCATTCCAGATTTTCTGAGGAATCTCCATACTGCTTTCCAGAGTGGTTACACCAATTTGCAGTCCCACCAGCAATGTATGTGTGAACATTTTCCCCCAAATTCTTGCCAACACTTATTGTTACTTGTATTCTTGATAATTGCCATTCTGACTGGAGTGAGATGAAATCTTAGAGTCATTTTGCATTTCTCTAATTCCTAGTGATGTTGAACCTTTTTTCCATATATATTTTTTCATTGTATTTCTTCTTCTGTGAAGTGTCTGTTCAGTTCCTTAGCCAATTTATTGATTGGGCTATTTGGGTTTTTTTTTTTTTTTTTTTTTGGTGTTTTTTGAGTTCTTTATGTATCCTATAGATTAATGCTTTATCTGAGGTGCATGTGGTGAAGATTTTCTCCCAATCTGTAGGCACTCTTATCACATTACTGATTGTTTCTTTTGCTGAGAAGAGGCTTTTTAGTTTGAATCCATCCCATTTATTGATTCTTGATTTTACTTCTTGCACTTGAGGGGCCTTGTTAAGGAAGTAAGATCCTAGACTGACATGGTGAAGGTTTTGGCCTGCCTTTTCTTCTATTAGTGCAGGGACTCTATTCTAGTGCCTAAGTCTTTGATCTATGTTGAGTTGAGTTTCATGCAAGGTGAGAGATAGAGGTTTAATTTTATTTTGTTACATGTGGCTTTCCATTTTTCCCACCACCATTTGTTGAATAGACTATCTTTTCTCCAATGAATGTTTTTGGTCCCTTTGTCTAGTATGAGATAACTGTATTTATGTGGGTTTGTATTTGTGGTCTTCTATTCTGCATCTTTGGTGTACAAGTCTGTTTTGATGCCAATATCATGTTATTTTTGTTACTATAGCCCTATAGTATAGTTTTAGAACTTGTTCAATACCTTTATTTTTATTTATTTATTTTTATGTGGTGCTGAGGATTTAACTCAGTGCCTCACACATGTATGTAAGTGCGCTACCACTGAGCTACAACCCCAGCCCTTGAAATCATTTATTTAGTCAAACTTAGTGTAATAAATGCTGTTATTTTGCAACAGCACATCATTGTAGGCTTTGCTTCAGATTTCAGAATAATTGGTTATCAGGGGGTTGTCCAAGCATTAATGGTGTGTGGCTCTTGGGTTTACAAGCCAAGATCCTAGACATGGCTTCTATTTTATCATTATCATTGAGATTTTCAGCAGAGGTTTTGAACAAAAGTATACTGTGTGTTTCGGCAAATTTTTGTGCCAAGTCTGTGGGCACCTGAATGGCATTTCTCAAGTCACATGCTCTCTCCCAATCAGTTGAACTGATGTGTTCTTATCAGCCTGACTCTCCCTGATTAGAAACCCTTATCTTCTCCCCTTCCCAACCGACGTCCCCTCCCTCAGCCTCTTGCCCCCTTCCTGCTGACCCAATAGCTCCAGATTCAATTGCCCCTCTATCACCAAGAACCACTGTGGGTTGTCTTTGAGAATGTATATGGGGTCGGATGGGAGGTGTATACACTGTGCTTTGACTTTGTCCAGTAAATCTTCAGATTATTTTTAAAAATCATGTTTCCTACAAAAGACTCTGGACCTCCTCCCTTCTTGAGTGGACTCTAGGTTTGCAGGCTGAACAAACCCTAAGATGTTTCCCTGGTGCTATTCCACACCATGAGTTTCAAGGCCAGACCTCTGTGCTTAGAACTTGTGTCATGCAGTTCTTGGCACTGGAGGCACTGTGGGGACAGCAACAAGGAAAAAATAGCAGTGGTGGGCTCTGCCTTCTACAGACCCATACAAAAGTCTGTGCAGGGGCACAGAGCCCTGTGACAGGAAAGTACAGGAAGGACAGCAAGCTGCTTCCCAGAATGGCAAAGAGAACCCATTGCAGTCCCAGGGGCTCCTTTGTGGAGTCAAATGCTGGTAAAACCTATATCACCAACCTGCCATGCTATCCCAAAATATTCATATTTTCAAAGAAAAACAAAAGATAAATATGTATTGTGTACATATATGTGTCCCAGGATGTAAAATTTCCATAGGAAAAGTGACTATATTTGGGGGGTAAGGAGGTAGGATACAGGAAAAGGAAGGAGCCTGAAACCACCAAGCAGATCCTTTCATTTATACAATGGTTTTCTATTTATGGTTCACTTTGCATTTATCTCATTTTTTTCTTCTTTTTTTAATTTGTTCTAATTAGTTATACATGATAATATAATGCATTTCAACACATTGTTCACAAATAGAGCACAACTTCTCTTTCCTCTGGATGTACATGATGCAGAGTCACATGGGTCATGCAATTATACATGTATATAGGGTAATAATGTCTGTCTCATTCCATCATTCTTCATACCCCAACACCCTCTCCCCTCACTACCCTCTGCTCAATCCAGTTCCTCCCTTCTTCCCTAACCACCCCCATTATATATCAGCATCCACTTATCAGAGAAAACATCCTGCCTTTGTTTCCTTTTGGGATTGGCTTATTTTGTTAAGCATGATATTCTCCAGCTTTATCCATTTACTAGTAAATGCCATAATATCATTCTTCTTTAAGGCTGGGTAATATTCCATCATGTATATATGCCACATTTTCTTTATCCATTTCATTTGTTGAAGAACACCTATGTTGGTTCCATAGTTTAACAATTGTGAATTGAGCTGATCTAAACATTGATGTGGCTGCATCACTGTGGTATGCTGATTTTAAGTCCTTTGGGTATAAACTGAGGAATGGGATAACTGGGTCAAATGGTGCTTCCATTCCAAGTTTTCTGAGGAATCTCCATACTGCTTTCCAGAGTGGTTACACCAATTTTCAGTCCCACTGGCAATGTATATGTGAACATTTTCCCCCAAATTCTTGCCAACATTTATTGTTATTTGTACTCTTGATAATTGCCATTCTGACTGGAGTGAGATGAAATCTTAGAGTCCTTTTGATTTGTATTTCTCTAATTGCTAGAGATGTTGAATATTTATTTTTCCCATATATTTGTTGATCAATTGTATTCTTCTGTGAAGTGTCTGTTCAGTTCCTTAGCCCATTTAATGGGGTTATTTTTTCTTTTTCTTTTTTTCCTTTTCTTTTTTGTTGTTGAGTTTTTTAAATTCTTTATATATCCTGGAGATTAGTGCTCTTTCTGTGGTGTGTGTTTTAAATATTTTCCCCCATTCTGTAGACTTTCTCTTCACATTATTGAATTTTTTTTAGTTATAAATGGACACAATACATTTATTTTATTGATTTATTTTTATGTGGTGCTGATGATTGAAGCCAGAGTCTCACACATACTAGGCAAGCACTCTACCTCTGAGCCAAAACACCAGCCCTGCATTTATCTCATTTAATTCTTAACTACCCTATAAATTTAACAGGCCAAAAAAAAAATCTCACTCCCAAATTGCTGATGCTAAAGGTAGCAATGGAGAGATTATGTATTTTTCCTGCCCCAGAGCTGGAATCCAGGCCTCTTATGTGTGGCCAGTTCACCTTGGCATAGTCCAGAGTTCCTCTATTTCTTAGTTCATGGTGCCCTTTGTTAAACATACAAATCTCACACATCTCCCCTTGGGTCCTCCCACTACCCATACTCTGAATCTAAAGGGGTATTTCAACTGCATGTGGGTTACAAAAATACAAGAATGGCCCTTCTCGCTAAAATTCCACTCTGGAGAATGGGGAAGGAAGCCAGTGAACTTTGTGGACTGGCTATGGGAACAGGCTGCTATTCCCCTTCCATCTCTCCACACTTTGGCTTTGTCCTTACTTGCTCTCTGCCTTTTCCTGCCCAGTCCTTTCCCCTCATCTCTTCCCACCATTCCTCCTCCACAAATCCATGTCCATCTCCCTTCGCACCAAAACCAAAATGGAAATTCTGTGACGAAATTTCTTTCAAAAAACAATATTTCCTTAATTTGCTCTTAAATCTGAAAACCACTGACACTTGCCCTCAGCTTTTGTATATCCCAGTTGACTTGTGCTTATTGGAACTTTGAACCTCTCATGACAAGAAACCTCTTCTTTCATCTTTATGAGACTCACTTTGACCTCCTTAAAATTCCTTCCTCCTTCACCATCTCCAGTGCCTCTGAGATTCGGCTTCTGATGACCTCTCCACAGCTGGCAGGCCACACTATAGTTACTGGGATGTGCAAATCTCCAGGTGGAAAAGGAGACAAATAGAGAGTAAGAACCCTACACACCCTGAGCCTGACATCCTAGCTCTTGGCCATGAACTTGGTGTCCAGAATCCACATGCTCATTTCTCTGTGCATAAATGATATTGTCCTCTGCCCTAGGTGACCTCCAGGTCTCCTCACAAAAACCCCAAACTCTCAGTCTTCAGCCACACTATGACATTGTCCCAACAGAACTAGCTGTCCTGTCCTGCAGATCAAAGAGAGATGAGACAGCAGGTGGAGAAGGCAGAGAAGCAGAGCTTGAGTGGGCAAAGGGGGCTGCCAGTTGGACCTGGACCTTCAGGTGGCTTTGAGTGGAATTTATATCATATCCTCCTACTAAGTTCTTGAAGAGAGATTAAAAAAAAAAAGAGTAAGTGTTCCTATGGCACAGCAGCCAGTAAAATATTCATATATCCCCATGACATTTCTTTGACCCCTGTTTCAAAGGAATAGGAAATCTCAGTGACCCTGTTGTCATGGTCATTATCTCAGTGGCAGTCCTTGGGATGCAGCAGTCCTTTTCTGCACAACCAAGGATCAGACTTCCCTGGAGGATATCAGAAGGACATCTGCCCCTTTCAAAGTTGTTCAACCCTGTGAATCACAAAAGCCCCATCATATTCTTTTCTGATACTAAAGATAGAACTTGGAGGACTCAACAGAGGTTTTGGTGTTTGTATTAGTCACACACTCCTGGGCAACAGCAGGCCAGGAAACAATGGAGGGCCTCACCATACCCACAAGCAGGGGAAATACATATGGGATAGGTTGCATGCTCACTGGGCAGGTAGATTTCTTCAGATGTTTTATGAGTACATTCTTTGACTTTACAACACGGTCATTTTGCTTGGATTCTCACATAAAATTGGAGATAAAGAAAGTGACCAGCTTACCCTCTCTTTTTCCTTCATTATCACATTCTTTAGAGAACTTCTTATCTTACTACAAGCTTTCCTAGGTATTAATCAGTGTTTGCCCCAACAAAAATCAACATGTTAAGGAAAGTGCAGCTGTGACCCATGACCCTGTCAAAATGCTAACACCCTGATCTCAAGAGAATGTCCTGGAAGACAACTTGGCTGCTATTCTAGCCTACCTACCTGCTGCTCAGCCCTGAATTCCTAGTAATTCTTGTCTCCTGACTATGCTTTAAAAATAATTTTTAAAAACTTTTTTATATTATGAAAAGCTATTTTTCAACTACCTCTTAAATCTCCATAGAGTGTGATGTGACAGATGGGAAAAAATTGCATGGATCCTCACACCATCCTCCTGGGAAAAATCCCCTCCACCTAGGAGAATCTCTCTCCCTGGCCTCTGGCATTCTCTGGGCTTCATCCCTCAGCCTCCTTGGTGAGGATAGAGCTTGTACTCAATGACAAGTAATAGTGGATAAATCCAGAAACAAAGACTTCATCTACTGAGTTGATGCTTCCAATATGACCCTGAACTTAATTTAGAAAAGGTTTTCCAGGGAAGATCTCCTGTTAGCAACCCAGAGCCATTCCATCATCACTGCCAGTTACACCACACCAAGGCAATTGGAATGAGGATACTGAAATGTGGTATTGGCTTTTGTTTTCTGTTTGCCCCAAGCTTGGAACCATTTGTGGGGACTCTGAAAATGTCCCACCTCTGCCTCAGCTATGAAAAAATTATCTCATTCCAATTATAACAACTGAAACAAACAAATTAAGTTAATTGCTCCAATATTTAAAATCCCTTGAATATTATCAGATCATTGTAAAACCAAGCTGAACAAATTGGCTGCTCAAAATTTTACTCCTTGCCTCTCATTAGTGCAGACAATGTCAGAATGTGGGGAAAGCAGCTCTGTTGGCTCCTCACAAAAGTGGAATGCTGGAAGGGTCTGCAACCTTATACGGTGAGTCTTCAGGGAAACTTATCAGCCCTTTCTTCGCCAGGAAGACCAACTATAGTTCAACTATAGTTAGAAAAACTATAAGCTAATCCAAAGGAACTGGGAGAAATTCAGGAGAGGGGCAGAGATTTGATGCACAAATATTCCAGGCTGCCAAGTGAGGCAAATGTAGATTCAAAAGCAGAACTCCTGCGTGGTAGTTTCTCAGAGCACCATCCCAGGTGCACATGAAGCTAAACAGTGCAAATCCTTCCCTGGGTCAAGCTTGGGACACACTGATGCCCAGTGCCAGTGAGTCCAAGCTCCCCTTCAGCTCACCAAGGAATCCCACTTGCAGGTAGGCAGTCACCAAAGACTCACATGACTGTAGAGATCATCTAGGAAGTGTCCTGCAGGGCTGCCTGGGTATCAGCAGATGGGGGTTCTCAGAGGACAAGGGCTTTCTTAGGCTTCTTCATTGTTCCCACATAGAACTCACACAGTGATTGCCTTCTGAGTGACTATGAATAGCTATTTATTTCTGAGACCATGGATCTTGTAAACAGTTTGTGTGAGATGTTAAAGGTAACAGAGCTCCAGCAGGTCAAAAGCATCCTCTGAACTGCATGGTTTTTATATTAATCTATGAGTTTCCAGATTCTTCCAAAGTGAAGCTCTTTGTAAAATTGTCCCTACTACCTGTTAGCTGCCCTTATATTCTACTGACTCTTCTTGCCTTCTATTACAGAGACACTCATAAGGATTGTCCACTAATATTTATTTTTAAAATAATGGGCCAGGCACAGTAGTACATGCCTCTAACCCCAGCAACTCAGGAGGATAAAGAAAGAGGATTGCAAGCTCAAGGTCAGCCTTGGCAACTTAGTGAGTCTCTTGGCAACTTAGCAAGATGCCATCTTAAATTTAAAAAAAAAACTTTGTAAAAGACAGTATGGCCAGGCATGATGGTGAATACCTATAATTCCATTGGCTCCAGAAGCTGAAGCAGGAAGAACACAAGTTCAAAGCCAGCCTCAGCAACTTATCAAGGTCCTAAGCAACTCAGAAAGAACCTGTCTCTAAATAAAATATTAAAAGGGCTGGGGATTTGACTCAGTGGTTCAATCCTGGGTTCAAATTCCAGCACATAAAACAAACAAACAAACAACAACAAAAATGGGTATGTAGTTCAGTAGTAAATTGCCCCTAGTTTCAATTTCCAGTACCAAGAAAAAATAATAATAATCAAGACAATTAGGTCTAAAGATAAATCTTAAAGTAAAATCTGATTAAATAGATGAGATTTTAATAGGAGCTATAAAAGACCAACAACAAGAACAAAATGAGAGAAAAGATAGCTGAGATGAAAGTTTACAAATTTAAATTAAGGATTCTAAGTGTCTAAGAGATAAAAATAAAGTTTTTTGTTTTGTTTTGTTTTGTTTTGTTTTAGTGGCCCAGTGAGGCCAGGTGAACCAGTAGGTTCTCTGAATTGTCTCCGTTTTGGTCCTATTCAGGAAGGGATTGCCCAGAGTTCTTAGCACCTATGTTGGTTTTTCAGGTAAATCTAAAAGGAAACAAAAGTCCACACCTTCTGGGAACTCTGCCTTATCCCCTGGCACTATAGGTAGTGCAGAATTCTTCCCTCTGCCCTCTCAGTTTCCATCCCACTGGATCCCAGAAACACAGACTCCTTATTTATCAACACAGGGAAGCTGGGAGTGCAGGAAGATGCCAGAAGATACCTAGACCTGACCATCATCTGTCATACACCTAGGGAAAAGGAAGTTGGGTGCTTTGATAAACAATTTCCTGTGTGGTGTGTGTGTACACATGTTTGTGTTTGTGTGTGTATGTGTCTGTGTGTGTGTGTGTGTGTGTGTGTGAGAGAGAGAGAGAGAGAGAGAAAGAGAGACTCTGCCTGTCTACCTGTGTTTCTATGTCCACTAGCCAAATCCTAGTTACCGCACTCCTTCTAGGCGTGAGGACTGACCCAGCAGCTGGTATTCTTCATGAAACAGAAGCTGAGATTTAGAATATTTCTGTAAATGACTAGAGGAGCATCCTTTGCTTCCTCTTCCCTAATCTCACCCTATATCACCACCATTCCCCCAAAACAGGAAATTCTACTAACTTTCTATGGGAAAATTTTTAAAAGAATTTGCTGAGAAATCTGTCACCAGGAAAGTATTTTCAGGTTGCAAGTAAATGTCTATTTAATGCAAATTTTTGTTCTTCAAAAATTTGATTACACATTTTCCTTGTTTGTGCCTTAAAAACAGAAATTCAAGGGGAACCAGCTGAAAGTGGGTGGTAAGAGAAGAATGAAGGCTCTGAAGAAAGGGAGTTCAGATGGTCAAGATCAGAAGGGGTTGGGCTCTGTGATGAATCCCAAGAAGCAGGGTCATCTTCCCAGAGATAGGCCCAGGGAAACTGGGAAGCGGCCCAGCCTGGGATAAGAACCTGAGCTCCTGCCCCCAAATGGGCTCAGCAGTCAGACCCAAGAGGGCAACTTCATTCCTGGGTGTTAATAATAATGTCCTAAATTGTGAGCAATTTAACACTAATTATTTCATGCCAGTTACCAAGGTTCTCCACACCTATGGACCTACAGCCAAGCAAGGCCTCCACCTTGAAAACAGCCCCTGCTGGGGAGAGGGCTGAGAGCCACCTCCTGGGTCCTCCTTCATGATACCTAGAACTAGTCTTCCCTTAAGGCTAAGAGCCTCTTTACTTAACCAAGATGGGCAAGACAGGCAAGGGGTGTGAGTAGGTGTTGCCTTGAACCAGCACTGCCCTGCCTGAGCTGAAGTGCAGAAGGCAGAAGGTAGAAGCCCTTGGAAGTTATCTTAGAATACAAGGCAGATTAAAAACAAAGTCCCAACTCAAAGTTCAGAAAACTGCATCTGCTTATCTATTATGGGTGTAAGTTGTTTAGATCATGCAGAGACAAATGCCTTGTGAGGCCTTGTTAGACAAGAGGTCCAGTAATGCACAGCCTGCATGCATTGTGGTGTCCCAGAGCCTGTCAGCCCACGCTTTTGTATTTCTTTCACTTGTTTCCTTGTACCCTCTCCTGCCACTGTGTTGCTCCTGTATTAGCCAAGACCTAGAATACTGGGCCATTTTGACCCATTACAGCTTATCTCTGTCTACCTTTCTTTAAAGCCAGCTGAACATACCCAATGCTCTCCCTCTATGGTAAGACCCACTCTCCAGACCATATGCCCAGTTTCTGTGAACCCTCTAACTCCCCCACTCTTACCCACTCCAACCTCCAGAGTCTCTGGGAGCCCAGCCTGCTCCCCTGCATGTAACCACTGTGTTCGTCATGTGCCTTGTCCTGCCTGTGCTCACATAAACTGGGAAAAGTCTATGTTTGTAATGATGTTCTGCCTCCCTGAGCTTCCTTTGGGAAGCTATGAATAAGTTTAAGTGGGGAACTTCAGCTGTGGGTGTTAAGAGTTTGATTTTCTCTATCTAATTAGCCACGGGGAGAGAACTCCTTTTCTCTCCCCCTGAGCTGCAGGGCCATTTCCTGTTGAACGCCCTGAGGACTAAGATGAAGCTTAATCTGACATGGGAAATTTGCACCTATGAGGACCACCATAGGAATTCCAGGAAAGAGGGGAAGAGACATATGATCTAGCCAAGAAACTTAGAGGAGGAAGAAGAGTTCCTACACTGGCATTTATGCCTGAGAGGGCTGTTGATCTACTAGTCATTCCAACCTGGTGCCCCTCTCATCTTTCTAAATTCCTGACGTTCATTTCTATCAAGCTAAACCCACATTTCTGCAGCAGACTGGATGCAGAAAAACAAACTCAGTCAATTGGACCACTCCTGATGTAGGAGTCTATGATCCCCTTTGGTTAAAGTGGAGGAGATGCCACTCAGTGTGACCTTGAAGTCTCCCTGTACAGACCCTTCTAAAAGGCTGCCATCAAACACTTCAAACTGAGCCAAGTGTGAGTTTTTTGAAAGAACAGTGCATAGATTCTGCAAATCCCAAATGTCAGCAGACAGGAGGCAAGGTTGAGTGGTGTGGTGGTGACCCCCATGTAGCCCATCAGAACCTGCCCAAAGGCTGCCAGGGAAAGGCTGAGCCGTGGACATCCTGCCCCACTTTGCAGGGACAGAACTTGGATCTGCCTTCTCATTGCCCTGTCATTCCATTTGCTATGGGAAATTGTCCTGACCTGAAGATAATGCGTTTATCCTTCTAGAGCAGCATTGGGAAGCTGCAGCTCAGGGGCAGGCTCTGATCATCTCAGTGGAAATCAAATGGCAAGCTTGGGTTTTGGGGTCCCAGTGGTTTTGTTTTAACTCATCAGATCCAGCTGTCCTGGACTTCTCAAACTCTTGACACCCACAGCTGAGTTTCCCCACTTAAACTAGTTCTTTCTTCCTTTTTCTTCTTTCCCAAACACAGTGGAACTGACAGCTGGGTTATAAAACCCTAGCCTCCTCTGTGTGCTCCTCTGGGGCAACAAATCCTTCTAAGGAAAGAAATAGAATTTCAAGCAGATACACAGGTGATAGAAATAGAGGTGGAAGACCATTGAAGACCTCAAAACACACTGGCAGTGGCTGGCCTAGGGACAGGACAAGTGATGTTGCTTGCAAGTCCCTCTCCAGGGCCTCTGAGTGCCCATGTAGCAGGCACCCAACATCCACTGTCTGCCACCTGCCTTGAAGGAGACAGGAGCACGAGCAGGAACCAATGCAACTCGGATTTTCAAACCTAAGAAATATTTTGACTCTTCTCCTTTGACTCTTCTCAGACCCTCTGGCTTGGTTTCTGTGTAGCAACCCCAGGGTGGAAATGAGCGTGCTATAAAATCTGCCTCTCAATTTCCCTGTCCTTGGATCTCCAGATCTGAGTAGGAGAATGGGTGGCTCCTGAAGCCATCCTGCCAGGTCAGGTTAGAGTGGAAGGACCTGTGGAGCCCTCAAGGGTTTGGGGCTAGTGGGATGTTCAGGGAGTGCAATCGGGCTTGGACAATGTTGGGGGAACAATGTAAAATAAAGGAAGAGGAAAAGAAAGGTGGAGTGGGCCGCCAGAGATGCCCCCTTCCTTGAGGGGAACCTGGAATGGGAACAGTAACAGGAAACTCGAGGGCCGGTTCTCTGCTGGTGCTGGCAGGGCTGGGTGAGCTGCACTAGCTCTGGGAAGTGGGAAGTGGCTCGCTTGAGGGTTGCCCAGCACCAGCTCTCCAGGCTCTGCAGCACAGCCTGCTGCTCCTGTGGGCAGGGAAGTTCGGGAAGGGGGAGGTCAGTTTCTGTTGTTCTTGGGACTGGAGGCAGAAGGAGACAGAGCACTCTGTCCTGCCTTTGGAGCCCTGGCCATGCATGTACCCACACCCTCAGGTTCCTCCAGGTCCCACAGCTGAAGGTGAGTCTTCAGCCAGTTGAGACCCCATCAACCCAATGTTGAAAACCCACCGCAGCTTGCCTTGGCCTCCATGCCAATTCCTTCCCTTCCCCTTCCCTCCAGGACTCTATGGAGGGAGATGATCCAACCTAAACAGATCCCTTGGTCCTCATAGAGAAAGGCCCAGATATTTCCAGGGTTCACTTCAAGTGACACCTTCCTACCTCCCCTGTCCTGTGTCCCCACCCCTTCCAGAGTCTTCCTCAGCCTGGGCAGGGTGAGAGCCTCCTAGAAGCCCCAGGGAAGAGGGGAGTAGAAGGTTGTCAGCTTCCTTCCTGTGAGGAAGGCAAATTCTGCAAGCCAGACCCTTGACAGCACCAGTAGCACCGCATTCTCCATTCTCTTCCCCTGTATCCACTCAGGGGCAAGGGCTGTGGGAAGCATGAGGAGGTGACACAAGAGAATGGCTGGAATCCAAAGAAGCCAGGGCTTGAAAACCCTCTAGTGGGCAGTCCACCCCACCCATCATGATTCCTGAATGCAATGATAGGGACAGCTACCACCCAGCCACCTGGCAAGCGCCAAAACCCACTCAGGATTTAGGATCCTCAGCAGAGCCAGACAAAGGAGAGCCAGGAACTCCAAGGGCAGTCGTCTATGGGCCTAGATTCCAAAGTATGTGATAGCTCCTTCTGGAACTTTCTGTTGCTCCAATCAGAGCATCACAACGTAGGAATGAAGGGGAACAGACGGGGATGGGATATCAGGACCTCTGTCTCAGGGCCTAGGCACAGCCTGACTCTGCAGAGACCACATGACTAGCTATTGACCCAGAAAGCTGGACACTGACCTCCCACTTGTGACCAGGGAGTGGGAACCTCAGGGAAGAGTCCAGTGCAGCTGACCCACCCTGGCCTGCCTCCCCTCAGTCAGACTGTTTCTCAGAGCACCCGCTCCTGTCCCACATTCTCTTACTGTGTTAACTGCACCTCCTGTTGCCAATGGCTTCCAGAATGCAGAAGAGAACTCCCGCATCTCCATCACCTTCTTCCGCCTCTTCTGGGACATGCACCTGGTCAAGTTGCTAAGTCGTGGGGAGGGAATCCTGACCCTGCTGTGGAACTTCATCAAGTCCCTCCAGGTAACAAGGCTACCTTACCAATGAGAGGAGAAAACCATCTGGCATCCTGGGCTGAGGTGGAGCTACCCTGCCCTCTCCTCTGGGGCTCCCTGGACCAAAGTTAGCACAGAAAGCTAGTGGCCTAGGGCTGGCCCTTCCTCTGCTGCTTAGCAGTTGTGGGAGCACAATGTCCATGGGGCACCTTGCTCTCCTCATTTCTGAGATGAGACAATGAAACTAGATCTGTGGTTTTCAAAAGCTGACTCCTGGAGCCCCACATTTCCCTGAAGGCAGGGTACAGACAGGGGAAGGACAGGGGAGGTTGAAGTGGTTCTGCTGTTGCCTTTCTCCTCAACTGGACAAAGGGGTTATGTGGGATGGAACAAATCAGAAAAACACAGGCTTAGATCATCTGCTACCCTCTCTGGCCCCCTCCAATTCCTGGAGTTTGGGAATATCCTTGCTGTCCGTACCTGGTTACGTCAGTAACCAAAGTCTAAGGGACCCTGCTATCACTCTACTCCAGGAAAGCAGCCCCCTTGAGGGACCCCAGGATTGCCTAACTACTGCATGGTTAATTTCCTTTTCTCGATCATCATTTTCCACCTGTAAAAACAGGCTCACAATCATACCTGGCAGCCCTGAGGAGTGTTATATAAGTGTGAAGTTAAAGAGAAGCACAGCTTTTAGGTCCCTGGGATTCCTTGGAGGTGACTGCAGAAGTCCCTAAGTGCTCCCCTGGCTTGGCACAAGTATCAATGTACAAGTACCACTCTCAGAGTCTCCAGGATGTGGACAATCATCATCTCTAAAGATCTATCTCCAGGTCCCCTGCCCTGGCCAGTCCAGGCCTCAGACAGGACATGAAGTTGGTCTCTGGTCCACGTGTGTCTCTAGCTGTGATTGCAGCCAGAGGACAGGTGCTCTGGAGCCCCATGCTTCCCTGCTTTGGAGACCCCTCCCAAAGTCACTCCCCCCAAGGCAGGGCCACAGGGACCATCTGCTGGACCAGCAGGCAAGGCCCCAGCCTGTTGTGCTCTGGGAACCACTGCTCCTCCAGACAAGCCCAGGCTGACTCCCCAACCCCCAGGTCGGGGAGGGGCAGCGCTCTGGGAATTTGAATCATCAATCCTAAGGGGAGCAGGAACAGGTCTGACCTGGTCACTGATCCCTGGGGTCTGACCTAGTCACTGATCCCTGGGGTCCAAAGCTGTGAGTGGCCATAGAGCACTCCCACCCCCATGTTTCCTTGGACTAGAAAGAGGCAACAGGCTGGATTGACTGTGAGGAATGGCACTTGATGAGGAGCCCAGTGTGGCTTGGTGGGAAAAGCATTGAGTGATCTTGCAGTGCCGTCTAGTGGTGCACGGCGGCTGGCGATGCATTTCCTTAGGATCCTGCATGGTGGACTCCAGGATCCCACAAAAGGAATTGGTGTGGAGGCCCATGGTGCCCACCCCCCGGGGAGATGGCTGTTGCTCTGGAACATTAAGTTGTTACATAATATGTCCAGTGAATAAAATGTGTGGCGCGTGACTTTGTGAGGTAGTGCACTAAGTACTCTGTAAGCCTCGAGTCATTTAAATGCCACAGAGTTTCCCAGAGGCCATTGTTGTCCCACACATCAGATGAGAAAACTGCACTTCGGAGAGGTTTGGTAACTTGCCCAAGCTCTGGGATCTGGAAAGTATTTTTAAAACAGTAAAACCTGCTCCCACAACTAGTGGAGCAAAGTCAGCTGAATAAAGAGGGGCCCGACCTGCCTCCTCCACCTCTCCATGGGTGTCAATGGTCTGGGTTTCAGTGCCAGTGTGGTGTGCATCTTCCACCACTCTCTCCTTCCTCGTGCAAATATTTATGCACAGTTGGAGAAGGTTCTGCTCCACCTCGACTCTTCTTACCTAAGCAGTATCACACTGCAGCCTGCTTTTAAAACAAAGCTAGGAGCCCAGATGGAACTCAGTAATAGAGCATTGCCTGCTGAGTTTCATCCCCAGCACCACAAAAAGTAAATAAAAACTAAAATGAGACGTCAGTGCCCATTTCTCAAGCTCTCCCCCAGGTGCCCAGTTCTTCTGTAGGGCTCTTGTAAGTGCCCTCTGCCCCAAGTCAGGCAGCAGCTGATGGCTGAAGAGATGGGGACCCAGTGCTCCCAGGACAGGGATCAAGCCTGCCTCTCCCCTGGGCCTAATGGTGTGCTCTATTCTTCCTTCCAGGCCCTGCCCTATGTGGCCCTTCTGATAGTGATGCTGTTCTTCATCTACGCAGTTATTGGGTTGCAGGTAGGAAGAGCGCCTCACCCAGCTCCTCCGCCAGGGTCCCAGGTCTGGGTTCTACAACTGGTAAGGGAAACTCAGATTTATGCAGTTGGCCTCATCAAAAAACAGCCCCTTCTCAGAAGCAGCAAGAAGGCCTCTGACCAGCAACCCCTGCTTTGTCCATGTCTGAAGAGCCTGAGAATTACCCTCTACCCAATGGCATTGACACACTGAGGACTGAGAGGCAAGAAGAGAGAGGGAAGGGAGGAAGGGAGGAAGGTAGTGTCTCCTCAAACACACAGTAATTACTGGGGCCTCCCTCACAGATGCCCACAGCTCCTTCTCCTTCCCCAATCCAGACTTCTCCAGCCTCTTTGGAGCTCCTGCATTCCCCTTCAGACTGAGCAGCACTTCCCCAGCCCAGCACTGCACACTGGCCAGGAGCCTAAGCAAACTCCCCACTTGCTCACTGCAGAAAGACTGAAGGTTCATAGGTCCAAACCTTTGTGATGAAAAGAGTTCCCCTGACTCCTGATTAAAGGGCCCAGTCTCCAGGATTGGCATAGCTTTAAAAGGCCAGGAAAAATAAAATAAAATAAAATAAAAGAGGAAGCCTCTTCTTGGGGGGAATCAATTAAGCTTGTCCAAGTCCCTGATCATCCATTCAATATCACTCTAATCCAAGAACCTATATTTGGACATAGGAGCTAAAATGGCAAAGGAAAGAAGGCAGTGAGCCCTGCATCCCTGCACAGGAGCAGGTCCTGGTCACAGCCTCCACTGCTGTCAGCCACAGCTCCTGCTGCCTGTGGGGAGTTATGCTGAGGTCCAAGGGCACAATTCTATTTACATGTGTCCATGGAGAACTGGGACCAAGAATGGGTGTGGCCGCAGGTACTGGCCAGGTCACATCATGAGACCCTGTTTGGGGTACAGGTCAGGCAATCCCTGAGTTCTGTAAAGAGACCATTGAAAAAGTGTTGGAAATCAGGGTCCTCTTTCTCACAGGTCACCGAATTTCTCTTCCTTTCTTCTGCTAGGTATTTGGAAAAATTGCCCTGAATGACACCACAGAGATCAACCGGAACAACAATTTTCAGACCTTCCCCCAAGCCGTGCTGCTGCTCTTCAGGTAGGCGTCCGAGGACACAGGTGCACACATACACACCTGCATGATGACCTGTGGCCTGGGTTAGAAGTAGAGCGAAGTGAGTAGGGAGAGGGAAAGGACAGAGTGGGCGCTACCCTCACTAACCCTCCCTGACTTGGAAGCCACTGCTTTCATTGTTATTCCTATTAACTTTCCATGAGCAACGTGTTGGACAACCTGTTGGACACTGACACCTGCTGGTTACCACCCAAAGTCATTTGGGATCAAAGTCAAATACTGAAAGCACCCTCACTTGAAATCTGAACAGCTTCAAAACCAAGTTTGCAACATGCTGATTTTGTGACCCAGAGCAGGACATCTACCTTCTCTGAGCCTCAGTTTCCCCATAAAACAAATATAGATGTTGATCACTATGCTAGTGTGTGTGCCATCTGCTGAGTTAGGTGGTTATATCCGCCTGCACTTACTTTTCATTTGTTTTAATTAGTTATACGTGCCAGTAGAATGCACTTTGACATGTCATATACAATGGAGTATAATTTCTTACATTCTTCTGATTATACATTATGTAGAATACCAACAGTCATATAGATTTATATACACTTTTAACCACACTGAAGTCAAACTTCAGCCTCCACACTTTTTGGAAGGCCACCACCTCTGGAAGTCTGGGAAGGGGTTGTTTCTCACAGTGCCCCTGAGTGACTCCATTCTGCAGCATGCTTCTCCTTCTCATTCAGGTCATGACAATTCCTGGACCAGATGATTTCTAAAGTCTATGATAGCTCATCTATTCTACATGTGGCACTAGGAGAGGTAGGGATTCCTGGAGTCCCCTTACCAAAGGGTCTGGGGACCCTGTAATCAGGTAATTCTCCCTTTCCATCTCTCACAGGACCCATTCCCCAAGCCTGAGTATCATAATTGCTCAAAAATGTAGTATAGCATACTAATGGACTCCCTAAATATCAGTCTGACATCACCACCTCCCTCAGTGTAAACTATCAGAATAGAAGGGCTGTAGTAAGCTGCCACTCAATAGTAGCACTCAAGCCAGTGCCACATTTAAAGGCAGAGTTGTACACAGATTTCAGCATGATCAACCTCAGCCCTTCTCCTCTCCTTTCCTAATGTTCTGGAAGACAGAAGACATTTCTTAAAAGAATAAATCCATAACAGTACTGAGGTTAGAAAAATAAACATAAACATGAGTTGCTTAGGTTCACCAGAATGTTAAGGGATTCTTAAATGGAAGAAAGCCAGTGAGATTCAACTGACAAAGGAACAAGACCTGAGGAGCACACACCTTCACAAGGGTTGAAACCATGGAGAAGTGAGAGCACCCTGGGGAATCTCTAAGCTCAGGGTTAACAGATACAAGGCACAGGAGAGTCCTGGGGTCATGGCCTTGAACCCCTGGTTCCTTAGTGACTAACTCTATTGGGGATAATTTGCTAGTTCTTGCAAGCTGGAAGCAGTGGCTCTTGACATTTCATCCCTGAACTTTGGAGTCTGTAGAGGCAGAGTGTGCCTCTCCCCTCAGGAAACCCACATCAGAAAAGATGCCACCTGCCCAGTCTACCTCCAGCACATCTTGTCTTTCTTTCCTGATTCCCAGAGAGGATCCTGGGAGGAGGACTTATCCAGAGAGGTATGAACCGAGTTCTCGATCACAAAGAGAAATCAACAATAATCAAAAGTATGTGGATGAAAACTACATCAAGAAAGAGAGGTTTCACACTTGACCCACAGATGAATGAGGAAAAGGAATAAATGGAATTTGTTCTATTTATTGAAATAAATATAATTCTCTTATGTCTAATATAAATACAATAAATAAAATTATATCTTTCAAGAGATCATAGAACATAACTCATCTGTTAAACTAGAAGTAGTAGCAGGAGCAGGAACAGCAGCCCTCACAAAAAAGAGCAAAGTCAGCTGGGCACAATGTAGCATGCCTATAGTCCCAGTGACATGGCATGCTGAAGCAGGAGGATCACAAGTACAAAGATGATCTCTGCAATTTAGTGAGGTCCAAGCTAGTCAATGAGACTCTGTCTTAAAATTAAAAAAATTAAAATAAAAGTAAAAAGGACTGGGGATATAGTTCAGGGGTAAAGTGCCCCCTGGACAAATCCAAAGTGGAGAGAGAGAGAAGTAAACTGTGTACTAAAAAGAGAAAAATACAAAGTTTGAAATATTTTTAAAAAGTAGGACGCATAAGAGAGGGGACACAGTTGAAGAATAAATTAATACACTGACAGATTAACCAGAGCATTCTCTTTTAATATATCCAAAGGATAAAGAAAATATGAAATGAAAGTTAAAACATGAAGGGTAAGGCCACAAAAATTCTATCTCTGTAAGATAAATTCCAGACAAAAAGAACAGAAGTAATGGAGAGAGTGAAATTAAAAAATGATCAATTAGAATTTTATATAAAACTATGTACCTTTAGTTTAAAATGGTCTACTATGTACAGAAGAGGGTAATTTTAAAAATCCTTAACTAGACACATTATGATTACTTTTTAGAATATGAACAGTAAAGAAGATGTTCTAAAATCTTACCAAGTGGAAAAACATCAACAAATTGAAGTTTTACAAGACCAGCATTACTCTGATATCAAAGTCAGAAAAAGATGCTACAGGGAACCAAAACCACAGATCAATACCCTTGATGAGCATATTTGCAAAAATCCTCAACAAAATACAAGCAAACTGAATTAAACCATACATTAAAAGCATCATTCCCACAATCAAGTGGGATTTAAACCACCAATGCAGGATTGGTTCAACATATGTAAATCAATAAATATGATACAGCACATTAACAAAATGAAGGATGAAAACCTTCTGATACTCTCCAAGATGCAGAAAAAGCATTTGACAAAGTTCAACCTCCATTCCTGATGAAACCTTTCAACAAATCAGGCATAGAAGTAAGTTAGTTACCTGAACCCAATAAATGCCATGTGTGTAAAGCCCGAAGTTACATCTACTCAATAGGCAAAAGATCAGGAACAGGGCAAGAATGCCTCCTCTCAGCTCTTCCATTCAACATAGTTTTCTAAGTTCTATCCTGAAATAAAAGACAGTCAAGTAGGACAGAGAGAAGTGAAAGTATCCTTTACTGATAACATGATCTCGTATAGAAAACCCTAAAGATTCCATACCAAGAAAACAGAAACAAAACAACACTGTTAGAACTCATAAATAAATTCAGTAATTTTCAGGCTACAAAATCAACACACAAAAATCAGTAGCATTTCTTTGCACTAACACTACCTGAAAAAGAAATTAACAAGCCAATAGCATTCACTAAAGCATGCAGAAATAAAAGTAAACTTAAACTAGGAGATGAAAGATCTGTATACTGAAAACTGTAAAACACTGATGGATTTAAAAAAAAAAAAAAACAGCTGGAGGCATCACACTACCTGACTTCAAAACCATTACAAAGCTACAGTAATCAAAACAGCCTGGTAGTCACATAAAGACAGACATAGTGGAGCAGGACAGAGATCCCAGAAGTAAACCCAACATTTATGGTCAATAGATTTTTGACACAAGTGCCAAGATCACTCAATGAAGAAAGAAGAGTCTTTCCAGTCTCTCCAGAATGGTGTTGCCAAAGAGAAGGAAGACTGCTTTGAAAGGCATCCACTGGTCTTGGACTTCTCTTCAACAGAAATGCACACTTGAAGCTAAAGGAATAATGCATTCAAAATTATAAGGAAAATGTACTTTTGAGTTGAGACTCCTATATGCAGTCCAATCAGTATTCAAGTAGCAATACAAAATCAACATTTCCGAAAATATAAATACCTCAGAAGCTTACTCTCTCGCATAAGCCTGCCTCATGGCAATTATACAAGGATGTACATTCACAGAATGAACAATAATCTAGAAAGAGAATGAGCAGAATCAAAATATGAGCTATAACATTTATAGTTATAAACATAGAAATTGTAAAATTTATATGAAGATTTTTGTAGTGCTAGAGAATGCGCCAAAAAAATTGATAAAGTTCAAAATCTTAATAACAATTTGGAGTAAAATTCCATATTATCTCAACAAGTTAGGAATGAGATAGTAGAAAATTGAGAACCATGAAACCATGCCGGGATTCTTCTCTGGTATCAGGAGAAGTAGATACTGTGTGACACTTTATACAACTAAGGAGAAAGTGTGTACAAACATATATAATAAATATTGAAAGTCAAAAACTAGAAAAATGGTACATTCCAAGCCACAAATGGAAAAAATGGACAAAGAAAACCTTAGCAATTTATGAAAAGGAAGGATGGGCAAAAGTACCAAAAAATAAAATAAAATGTGAAAATTGAAAAAATAAGAAGGCCAAACAAAGACAATAAGAATAAGGACATTAATGATTACCAAAAATTAAAAGAGTTAAATTTCTCCATAAAAGAACAATACTCTACTATTCACTTTAAGAAATCAACCAGTGCCTTGGGAGGCTGAGGAAGGAGGATCACAAGTTCCAAGCCAGCCTTAGCAACTTAGTGAGGCCCTAAAGCAATTTAGGGAGAACCTGTCTCAAAATACAAAAAAGGGAATAGGGCTGGGAATGTGGCTCACTGGTTAAGGGCTCCTGGGTTCAATCCCCAGTACAAAAAAAGGAAAATAAAGAAAAAGAAATTCTAGCTCTAGCCTATTTCTGAGAGAGACAGTAAAACAAAATGATCTAAAGAGGATGAAAATAAAGGGGTAGAGGAGGCAAAGCAGTGTTCAAAGTGCTGGTGTGACAACAGCAGAACCAGAACAAACAGAATCCCAGGGGAAGGCCTGGTACGAAGGGGGCGTTCGGCATTGAGGAAGGAATGATCCACCAAGGTCATTCCACCACATGACAGTCACAAAAACCACAGGAGCCTAACCGTGCAGGTTGCAAATGTGTCCAGTAGACCGGAATAGAACTCGAAGGAGAAAATAAGTACACACACACACACACACACACACACACATACACACATACACACACATACACACACACACACACACACATACACACACAATACACACACACACACACACACATACACACATACACACACACACACACACACACACATACACATATACACACACACACACACACACACACACACAGAGTGAGAGCTGAATGCTGGTCACAGAAAGTGACAGATCAGACAGGTCAAAGTAGAAGAAGGGTAAAGAAAAGCCAAATAATGCAGTTAACAGATTAGTAAATTCTACTATTTAAATGGTAAAAGACACATCCTTTATAAACACCTAGAAATAGTCACAAAAATTAGCCATAACTTAAGTCACAAAGCAGACTTTAACAAATACTAAAGTTCCTCTGACTTCAATATAGAAAATTAGAATTTAACCCTAAAAGCAATAGTCCCCCTGAAACCTCTCCATTAAAATATTTAATTTATTCTTCTAAATAGCTCAAAGTTGAAACTACAGCCACATAGCAATCATTGATAGTGTTGTATTCAGTATATGAGATGACCCATGGATACCAATGGAAAATTCAGAATGTAGACTTTATTCATTTTAAAAATTAAACTGATAGATGCCAAAAGAAAAGTGAAAAAATAGGAAGACTGAATTCATAAAATAAAAGCATGAATCACTGAAATATGAAATGAAAATAGATTTTATCAATAAACACTAAAGCTGAATTGCAAAACCCAATAAGTAAGACCTTTATCAAACCCAGATTTTTGTAAAAAGACACAACAATATCAGGCATACAAAAAGCAACATAATTATGGATGCAGAAGTGATTTTTAGAATGATAAGAGAGTTTTATGCTTTTTAAAAGGGCACCTCAGAGGTGATCAGCTTCTTGAAGATGCTGAACATCTTTCCAGCCACTAACTGGTAGAAACTCATTAAAACAGACCATGAACACAAACTTGGTACCTTTTATGAGAAGTGAATGGCCACAGAAGTTACTCCTGCCCTCTGAGAAGAGAATGGAAGGGTTATGTGTTTTGATTCAATGGTAGGAGTGACAAGGAGGTTTTCCTATGAAGCACAGCTATGTGCACCTCCAACTGAGTAAGGGCTATTCCTGTTACAGACCAAGGGGAACTGGAGGAAAACAAGTGCTGCTCTACTCAGGGTTGCACGGTGTTGAATGTTCTCCATTTGGTTATTGTGAGAAAGAATCTTCTTGGTTAGGCTGATACTACTGTGTTTCATCACCTGGGACTCAAAATAGCTAGCAAAACGCACAGATTTTCAAATATCTCTAAAGCATATGAAATCCACCAGTTTTTTTTTTTTTTTTTTTTGTGCGTGTGTGTGTGTGTGCGCGCGTGCATGCTTGCATAAACGCATGTTAGTTAGATTCATCACTTTGCCTAAATACCTGAGAGAATTCACTTAAAAAGAGAAAAAGGGGTTGGGTTGTAGTTGAGTGGTAGAACACTTGCCTAGCATGTGTGAGCACTGGATTTGATTCTCAGCATCACATAAAAATAAATAAATAAAATAAAGTTTAAAAAATGGGAGAAGAAGGTTTGTTTTGGCCCAGGGTTTCAGGGATTTCCATCCAGGGTTATTTGATGCCATTTCTTTGAGCCTGTGGTGAGGCAGAACATCATGATAGGAAGCTCATGGTGGAACAGAGTTGCTCACCTCGAGGTTCCAGGAAGCAAAGAAAGTGAGGAAGGGGACATGTTTCCAATATCTTCTTCAAGTGTATTTCCCCAATAACTTAACTTCCTTCCACTAGTCCCTACCTCCTCAAGGTTCCACCACCTCCCAACAGAGACACAGACCAGGGACCAAACCTTCAACATGTGTGCCCTCTGGGGACATCCCTGACCTGAACTACAGCAAAGGCCTCAACAAAGAATGTCAGAAACCTGGAACCAAAGTGTCCACAATTCAGCTTCTTGCTACTCCACCTGTATTGCAACACAGACACTACATGTCATCCTAAAGAATCAGGATGCTAAGAAAAATAAGCAAGAGGCCAAGAATATGCTAGACTCTGGGCCAAGAAAATGAAGTGGTCCAAGTAAAATGCCAGGAACAGACTTTCCAAATGGTAGAGGATGTACTCTCTGAGACTTGTCTGCCTCTGAGTTTGAGTCCAGTCAAAAACGAGATTTTCCAAGTCTAACAAATAAGATTGGACCTTAAAAAGGGGGTGTGGATATTATGAGCAAATTTATGTCAATATATTTAAAAATCTAAGTAAGGCTCTTATATAAGAAATATGAATTTTAAAAACTCCTAAGAAAAAAATCTTTTTGAAACAATACCTGGTAAATGTGTTAATCAGAGAAAATGAAAGTTTAGAAAATGAAATACTCATTTAAAAAGTTTCCCATGAATAAAACAATAAAAAAAAAACTGTCACAGATTCAATATAGATTCAACATAAGCATAGCCATCTCATATATGATGGAGGTTGGCGCCACTGCTACATTGAAATGCTCTAAATAAATAAATAATTAGCATTGATGACAATAGAAATTGAAAGGATAGTCAAAATTTTAGCCTCCAAAGAAGGCCAAGCTTCAATATTTTTATTTGTGAGTTCTAACAAACTTTACAAGAATAGATTGTTCCTATATTATAAAAAACTTTCCAGGACTAGAAAGAGGTGGGAAAGCTCCACATTCACCCCATAATATGAACATAAAGCTAATACTAATAAGAGAAGGAGAAAAGAAACAAGAAGTTTTAAAATTGAAAATATGAATGGTGATGGAGCTGTAGCTCAGTGATAGAGTACTTACACAGAATGAGTGTGTCCCTGGGTTCAAGCCCCAGAACAGGAAGAAGAGAAGAGAAGAGAAATACGTTGACATGACTGCCATTGTTTGAAAACAACAGACTAATCAAAGTAGAAAATACAAGCAAATCAATTAAAAATCTCTATAACAATGAATAGGATTAGTCAGGTGGGAAATAAACAAAGAGAAAGAATCACTATCATATACTTGAAATAACCAATTGGTAACTATCATAGATAAGAGCCTACATGCTATCTCTCTTTATAATACATATTATATTTCAAGTTTTATCCAATGCAATAAGAATAAATTGAAGGGCAAGACTGAGAGCAGAAACAAACAAACAAACAAAAAAAAAACAAAAAAATTTGCATATGCAGAATGTACAAGAGAAACTACAGATAAATTGTTCTAACTAGAAAGAAAGTTCAGCAAAAATCTGTATATAATCAAATATTTTGCACTATAGCAAACTGATATAAATTTTAAACTCTACCATTTTTTTTTAATGAGTCACTATGTTGCCCAGACTAGCATCAAAATCCTAGGATTCAGTGATTATCCTGCTTCAAACTCCCAAGTGGCTGGGACTGTTCGCTTATAATGCCATGCCAGACAAAAGGTACCATTTTAACTATGCAAGAAAATAAAGAAGGTACCTAGAAATAATGTAACAAGGATGTATGTAGGGGAATCATAAAATTTAATTGAAGACATTAAATAAGGACTACATAAATGGATGCCCTGTTGATGGTTGAAAGAATTTATATCCTAAAGATGTCAAGATTTTTCAATCTAAATTTTAGTGCAGTTTCATCAAGATTCTCAATAGAACTATTCCTAGAACTTGATAAAGTGTCTAAGGAATAGAAAAGGAAAGTGAACAATCAAGACAAATGAAAAAAAACAAACTGGAACTCACTCCCTCTGAGAGGACAAGACTCACTATCAACTATAATAATTAGGACAATGTGGTTACCGATGCTCCTAGGCAAGTCAGCCTACATAATAGAATGAAAAGGCTAGCACAAGACCCACACATCTAGGGAAACAGAATTTATGTCAGAAGGTCTCTTTCAAATCAGTAGGTAAGTAACATGAAGAAAATTTGTTATCTCTGCAGAAAAAGACGAAAACATATTCCAACCCACATCAAAAGAAAATTTGAATTAATGCATTATTGTGAAAAGGAAACTTAAGATGCTTGAGGAGGAGAATATCTTGATGCCTAGAATAGGAAAGGATTTATTAAAGGAGATGCAAAATCATAAAACATAGCACAAAAATTATAAATTTGACCAGACTAAAGTCAAATACTTAGATTTATCAAAACATACCATAAAAAAACCTAGAGGTAAGCCCCAGGCTGGAGGAGGATACTTGCAATACATATGCAAAACAAAGGATGATGATAAAAACCATCTACAGGAGGCAACAAATGAACAGGAAGACAATTCATGAAGCAAAAAGCAAAAACATGAAGTACAATTCAACATAAGGGAAAAGTAAACTTCTCAACCCACTGACCATGTTAAAACAAAAACAGCAATGAAATATCATTACACACCCATCCTGTGGGCAACACTCTTTAAAATTCACTAAACGCTAAGTGTTGATGCGTCTGAGGGGAATGGCATTGCTCCTACAGGGATGAGAGGGGTCTGAACTGGACAACACTTGGAGAGCATGCGCCACCTAGTAAAAATGAAGATATGTGTGTCTTCATCTGGCAGTCCCACCTCTTGGGCAGATATCCCAGATGTGGACATGCCTGGTCATCGCTGTGTTCATTTTAATAGAAAAAACTATTGAAAAACCTGGATGTCCCTTAAGAGCACGGTGATTTTTTAATGGCAGGTTCATGAAATGTACTCCCATAGAGCAGTTAAAATAAACTAGAGCAAAAATATATCCAAATGGTTAAAATCTCAAAACTTTGCAAAAGGGTTCCATTTGTTACACCTTTGTATAAATCTTTAGAACTTTCAAAATGATGTTGAATGTTTTCATATTTGGTGAGTATGTCTGAGCACTCAGGGAGTGATAAATACCAAATTGGTTTTACTAGTTCCTTTGGGGGAAGGATGCCGAAAGAGTTTCAGTTGCATGTGCGAGATTGGCTACATGGGTGCTGGGGCCTCTCGTCTCTCCTCCAGGTGTGCCACGGGGGAGGCCTGGCAGGACATCATGTTGGCCTGCATGCCAGGCAAGAAGTGTGCCCCAGAATCTGAGCCCAGTAACAGCACAGAAGGAGAGGCGCCCTGTGGCAGCAGCTTCGTAGTCTTCTACTTCATCAGTTTCTACATGCTCTGTGCCTTCCTGGTAAGGTGGGGGAACTAGGGAACTAGGAGAGTTTCAGGGCAGACAAAGCCCTTGACTGCAGCTCACTGTCAGCTGTCAAGAAACTGACTTAGGGAGACTGAGTCAGTGGTAATGTCCAGCCACACTGAGAGAAGAGCAGCAAGGCTGGGCCAGGGCACACTCAGCCATCCTCTTTCTTGTCCACATCCCCAGAGGACAAAGGGAATGTGTTGAGGCTCAGCAGAACTTACACATTTGGCACCTTGCTGAGGAGTGAAAGAAAGGTGGCAGATAAAGCCGCCCTCTGTCCTGGGCAGCCCTTCATGGCACCTTGGTACAAGGGATACTGTCCAGCCCACATGTAGGTTTCACCCCACACAATGCTCAGGGAAGTGGAGTCATGCTCATATGCAAGAGAACCAAGTTTTTGGAGCCAGTATTTTAAATGCTGACATATTGCTGGTATTTAGGAATGCTGGCTTCTGCCATGCCTGGGCTAAAAGTTGTATTCAAGTGGAAGAAAGTTCTTGTGGAGTTCCTCATGGTACCAACTGTTCCCTGCAGATCATCAACCTCTTTGTAGCTGTCATCATGGACAACTTTGACTACCTGACAAGGGACTGGTCCATCCTTGGTCCCCACCACCTGGATGAATTTAAGAGAATCTGGGCCGAGTATGATCCTGAGGCCAAGTAAGTTGCCACAGGGAAATCTTGACTCCCTGAGTTGAAAGGGGCATGTGTGACCATACCTGTGGAGGAGGTCATGATAGGTCAGCATCGGGTGGATCAGAGGGAAACAGTGAGCTGTAGGTGCCAGACCACAGGATAAAGGGTCGAGCGCCTGCAAGAGGAGACCAAAACCATTTGACTAGGTTGAGAATTTGTTCAGTGGAATGGAAGGACCTGACAGCCCAGCATCAGGAATAACTAGTAAATACTCACTTTAGGATATTTAGAGCCAAGACAACTGTGACTCTATTCCTGACTTAGGTCTAAGATACCCTCATCTGTTGATCATCTTTGATTGACATCCCATAAATTCCTCTTGGTCAGATGGTTAGTGTGTTGAAGTAGTAAGTACATATTGAGAATTTAATTGCAGTACTAAAATCCCTTCCACCTGGAACATAGCACTGACAGAAAATTGTCCATTAAAATCTGAACAGGTGCATATTGGTTTTGATACTATTTTTGGAATTTTACCTTGTGATTCTAAGGTCTGTCCTATTTGATCAGCAGGGCCACCCTATGGAGAGTACCCTCTGTGGGTGGACCCCCACCTCCCTGGTACATGAATCCTGGGCTGCAGACAGGAATTGTGGCCCTGAAGTTTCCTCCCCTCCTCTCCTTCCTCCTGCAGGGGTCGCATCAAACACCTAGATGTGGTGACCCTTCTCCGGCGTATTCAGCCCCCACTGGGGTTTGGGAAGCTGTGTCCTCACCGTGTAGCCTGCAAAGTAAGAGAAGATCTGGGTTCTGGCTCGTGGGAGAAAGAGAAACTATGGGGGGCAAGATGCCTGTTTATGTTGTGACTTTAGTCAGGCCAGAGATCCGTAAGGGAATAAAGATAGTAATGTATGTGCCTAAAGAAATGAGCCTGAGCAGATCATCTTGTAAGTATCCATCCAGCTCTAAGTTCTCAGATTCAATAAAGAACAACAGGGTGAAGCCTCATGTCCTACTGAGCCCTGTGCCCTGTCTGAATAAGGGACTTGCTCCACCCAGCAGGCTATAGCACCCTGGTCTCCTACAGAACCTCCAGCCTGGGGTGATGGGTAAGATCTTTCCCAGGAACCAGGGGCCAACAGAGGCCAGGCCTTGGTTTTAGGGATATGTAAAGCCCTAATATTGTAAGTAAAATTACTCAAACACTCACAAGGAGAGGCTCTGTCACTTTTACTAGATTTCTAAGTGAGTCTATGAAATAAGTTAAGACAAAAATGCTAAATTCTGTCAGACACACCTCCTATTTGACCCTAAGAGTGAGCATCCCCTAAGTTTGTGAGCTCCTGACCCTTCTCTTACTTCATTGTAGCTCCAACCATGCAGCCCAGCAATTGCTGAGGAATGTCACTCCCACTCTTATCCCTCTTCTTTCAACTCCCTGGACACTACCACTCTCACCACTCTGTATTCCCTGCTGGAATAATAAAGAGCTAAGAAAGATCTGGAGGGAAATGAGGTCAGAGAGCTACAGAGAGGAAAATCACAAATAGCAGAAAGATTCAGTTTTGTGGATAATCCACTCATAGAAAATGGAAAAGAGAGAGATTATAGAAACGTCTGCTTTGCTGGGTTTCATTCATATTATACAAAAATATGAGAGTTAAAGAGCCCTCTGTTAGTCTGCTTTCCATCACTGTGACAAAATAACAGAGAAAAGACTTATTATGAAGAAAATTTTATTTTGGCTCACAGTTTCTACCTGTGGTCACTTGGCCTTAATAACTTTGGACTGTGGTGGCACAGTACATCATGGCAGGAGCCCTTGGTGGATGAACACTCTTTACCCCATAGTGGCCAGGAAGAAAAGACCAAGACAGGAAGTTGCTAGGGTCCCAATATCCCCCAATGACTTAACTTCTTTCCACTAGGTCCCACATCCTAAAAGTTCTGCCATTTCCCAATAGTGCTGCAGACTGGCAACCAATCCTTCAGTACATGGGCCTGTGGGAGCTTTTGAAATTTGAACCATAACAAGCACAAATGAAATGTAAAGTAGAATCACAATGAGAAAAGAATATGCCCATCCATTTCAGGGGGCTGAAATGAACCCATGGAACCTCCAGACAGGACTGAGAGGACTGAGTACCAGACTTAAAATTTTCCAATTCACGCTACCCAAAAAGAGCCAATGTCTACAGAAAGGACAATCTTTCCTTTCCCAGCACAAGGTTAATAGGAGGACCCATGTGGTCTGAGAAGCAGCCCCCTGACCACACCCTAGTGTGGACACCATGATGAACATCGCACTGCTCTTTCTCATGAGGACCTGCTGTGTGCATACAGCTCTGTACCCAAGCAAGGGCAATGGAAGCACATTTGGGTGGGGGAGGGAAGAAGGGAAGAAGGTAATACTATCCCATCTAGAGTCAAGGAAGCTTCTGATCTGGTTTGATGGAGAGATAAAATTTTCAACACACAAAAAGAGGATGCTCTGCATCTCCCCCAAGCAAACCTCCCTCATCATTCACTTTCCTGGGATTTGGATGAATGCTGTCTATCTAGCAGGTGGCCACACAGCAGTACCTATGCACAGATGTTCTTCATGGCCAGCAGAAGCACACCCATAGGCCTGAGCTACACTGGAAGGGCCAGCAGGTAGGGTGAGATTAGCATCATTTTGTGGATCTTAGGTTCCAAAGAGGACAAAATTCCATCTGTCCCCCACTCTGTGGAGAAGGACAAGAGTCCTCACAGCAAAGCACAGATTCTCCCCAGAAAAGGTTTTGAGTACATTGCAAAAACTCACATTCACACCCAGTGTCTCCCAGCAGCACCCACACAAGTACCAGACACCCAGCATTTGTGCCATGGTGGTTCTTTAGGGCTTTTGAGAACCATCCTCTAACCTCTGTCTTTGACTCTCCTCCCCTCCAGCATCTGGTCTCCATGAACATGCCTCTGAACACTGATGGGACAGTCATGTTCAATGCCACTTGCTTGCCGTGGTCAGGACAGCCCTGAGAATCAAAACAGAAGGTAAGGATCATTCATGGACCACTGAAAAAGTCACTTGGAAGATCCAGACAACCAACCAGAGCAGAGTTCAACAGCATGCAAAGTGCCCACAGGACCTTTTCATCCAGTACAGCACAGAGCAGTGACACATAATAACATACATTCTGAAATTCTGTGACTAAAAGACCTGACCACAGCAATTGTCAAGGAGGAAATGTTTAATTGGGGGTTCATGTTTTCAGAGCTCTTAGTCCATAGAAAGCCAACTTCATTCTTTGGGGCTTGAGGAGAGGTAAAGCATCATAGCAGAAGAGTGTGGTGGACCCAAGTGGCTCACATGATGATCAGGAAGCAGAGAGAGACTCCACTTACTGATATAAAGTATGTACCCAAAGGTACACCCCCAATGCCCACCTCCTCCAGCCATGCCTTAACTGCCTCAGTTACCTCCCACTTAATCCCATCAGGGTGATTAATTCACTGATTGGGTTAAGGCTCTCATAACCCAATCACTGGTCCTCTAAACCTTCTTGCATTGTCTCAAACATGAGCTTTGGGGATACATCACATCCAAACCATAGCACTGAATCTTCAAGAAACCATGCTTACTCATATTTTCTTTGCTTTTGAATGACCTCCTGGCCTCTAGTTTATTTATTTTGAACTCTCCCTCTCCATCAAAGCCTAGAAATCATTCTGGGTGTTGTCTTAAGCTCGTAGGGTATAGTTCAAAATAGCAAAGGGGATGATTATTACCTGAAGCAGGACACAGCCCCAGCACCATCTCAAGGGATTTGCACTGAATACAGCTGGGTCTCTCAAATGCTCAACTCTCTTTTAAGTTAAAATGACCCATGTTGGGAAAGGGACAAATGACAGGTGCTGACTATGGTGGATTTCATCATATACCATTGTGCACACTGCACCTGACACAAGGTAAATAAACCCTTTGACAAGAAGGGGTTAAGGTCCTACCTGTGCTATACTACTCAGACAATGCCTCACCACAAAGACACTTCCACTGTTTCCCTTCTAGTTTGCAAGAGTTCAGGAGACCAGAGGTCTAAAAGTAAGGTGCAGGCAGGTGGGTTCCACCTGGAGGCTGGGAGAAGCTGTGCCTGCCACTCTCAGAGCTTCTGGTGGTGGCAAGTGACGCTTACTCTCCTGGGCTCACAGCCGAGTTACTGCATCTCTACCTCCCTCTTCACCTGGCCTTCCCCATGTTTTCCTATGTGCCCCCTCTGCTTTGTGTAAAGACACCATGAACATTGGACATAGGGCCCATGCTTATTCAATGTGACCTCATCTTAACAATTTACATCTGCTAGGACTCTTTTTCCAGTGAAGTCCTCATTACAAGCAGCCAGGTGGACATGAATTTTGGGGGGATGCTCTTTAGCCCAGTACAGAAGTTGATATCAGCACTGTTTTAATTAGGACTCAGATTGTGTATGTCAAAACCTCTGACTTCCTTCACCATGAAGAAAACTGATGGCCTCCATCAGAAACCCAGAAATTGTCCTCTGGCTTCAGTTACTGTTTGAATCTGACCTTCCACAAGGAACTCAAAAGTCCTCACTTCCTCTCCATGGTCACATCTGCTTGTTCTCCTAGGTGGCTTCAAACCTGGGTTTGAACACAGTCAATCTGGCTCCAGAGCTCTCCAACACACCCTACAGCCTACAGCTCTCCACGTGATAGCAGTGTCCATCACCTGTACTGCCTTCCTACCCCTGTTTAAAATGTTACACACTTTTTTTTTTTTTTACTTAAAACAACACCCAGTTTTAACTCACAGTTCCATAAATCAGAAGTTCAGTCAAGGATTAGCTGGGTTCTCTTCTCAGGATCTTGGGAGACCAAATCAGAGTATTAATCATGCTCTGCACCCTTCTGGAGGCTCTGGGGAAGACACCACCTCCAAGCTCATTCAGGTTGTTGATTCAGGATTTCATGTCCTGCCATTGTGAGTGTGCAGTCCTCACACACTTGCTGTCAGCTAGGAACCATTCTCAGTTTCTGGAAACTCAGTGCATTCTGTAGCATGGGCATTTGTGCTCTTCTAGTTAACCCAGGGTCCACCTCTCTCATTTTTCTCTCTGCTCCCAGCTGGTGAGAACCCTGGACTTTTAAAGGGCTCCTATGATTAGGTCAGGTCAGAGAGATCATCTCCCTGGCTGAAGGTCATAGGTGCCATTTGACATAACCAAATTTCAGGAGTATAATATATCCTATCCTCAATCCCAGGGATCATGCATCATGTGTATGATATTTTGGTGGGGCAGGTATCTCGCATAGCATCTAGAAGCCTGCTAGCATATCACTGTAATGGTCACATGCCTCAATTTTTCTTTCCCTCCACTATAATGTCTGTGTCCTGTGTCTCAACCCTGTAATCTCAGTCACTCAGGAGCCTGGGGCAGGAGGTTGATAAGTTTGAAGCCAGCCTCAGCAATTTAACAAGGCCTTAAGCAACTTAGTGAGACTCTGTTTCAATTTGTTTTTAAAAGAAAGATGTGCCTTAGTGGATAACCACCCCAGGTTTCAATCCTTTGTACAAAAAAAAAAAAAAAAAAAAAAGTATCTTGTCCCAGAATCATCTCATTAAGCCTGTTTTAGAAGTGGAGAAAGTAAGTCCAAAGAAAATGCAAAATTGCAGAACCCAATGATATCTGATTTCTTCTTCCACTGTTATGTGTCTACCTCCTCTCTGTGGGAGGCTGAGGAGGCAGAGCTTCCACTGAACCAGATGTGCACCCTACTGTACTTCCCTCCCATCCTGTTTCCCTTGGCAGCCCAGGGAGGTCCGTGAGAAATACCACTTGGTTCAGGGGAAAAAAAGCAAAAGCAAAGTTGGAAGTAATTTTGACAATAGATTACTTTTTCTGTAAATAAACAAATAAGTAAATAAGCCAAGGAACCAGTGGTAGCATCAGGTGTGGTGGTATGCATCTATAGTCCAGTGACTCCCTAAAGAAGGAATATTGTTTGAGTCCAGGAGTTCGAGATCAGATTGGTGTTAATGTATTAAAACCTTATATCCAAAAAGAAGAAGAGAGAAAGGAGAATAATAAGTAAGAATAAGAATATATTTCCTTATTTGCATGAAGAATTTCTAGAAAATTACTCAAAACGAAAATGTTTAGCTGCTAGAAGGAAGTAACAAGGCAGATAGGAATGTGGTGGAAGAGAGTCTGCACCATATTCCTTTTTATTTGTTTTTTCTCTATTAAACCTAAAAAATGAAATGGAAAAAGTAATTTTGTTTTCTGAAAAGTAAGTTACTGAGGTTTAATTGAATTCTTATTTTTCCCCAATTCTACTCTCTCTCTGTCTCAGATGATGAAGTCACTGTTGGCAAATTTTATGTCACCTTCCTGATCCAAGAATACTTCCAGAAATTCAAGAAGTGCAAGAGCTGGGACTTGTGGGAAAGCTCTCCTAGTGGAACACCCTGTCACTGCAGGAGCGGGGCTGGTGGGAAGGATCCACACCCAAGGATGGTACTGGTTGACTTCCTCAGTCCCTGGCCAGGGCCCAGATCTCTTAGCAGGGGGCTAAGTAAAAAATTTCCTGAGAGTGCTAAGCCTTTCTGAAGGCAGATATGAGGGGGGTGACAAACCCCTTTCCCTCCCAGTGTTCTTCCACACACACTCTGCCCTCCACTGTCCTGCCTGTACTCCCAGCACCCCCAGAGCTCCCATGCACTCTGCTGAGTTCCAGACAAGCCCCTGATCACTGGTGGTCTTCTGAGCATGACTCCACTCCTCCCAGATAGATGAATGGGATCTTCCAACCTAGGTGACAATAGGGAGTCCAGGGAAGCCCATCACCTGGTTCAGAGGTCCACCTGTTGGGTGGAGTAGCTGGGTAGAGGAGAACTAGGATCATGGCTAACTGTGAAGCTCAGTGGAAAAGCACCAGGTTTGTCATGTGTCCCTCTAGGTTCCAGGCTGAATTGCATACACTGTATGACACTGGGCTTGAGATCTGACGGGTTGTCTCTGGAGAGCTGACTGCTGAGGAGGAGCTGGACAAGGCCATGAAGGAGGCTATGTCCATTGTCTCTGAAGATGACATCTTCAGGGTAGTCACTCCTTTCCCAAATTCAGTTTGAGGCAAAAGAAGGGTGGGCCAAGAAAATCCAAGTGGAAAGGCTTAACTCTGTGGTGGCTCCAAGCCCTTCTGCTCAGCTGTCTTCTCATCCTCCACCCTCTGCAAGCTGACTCCTTGTCACATCAGTTCTCCCAGGACATGGCAGCTCTGAGCATCACTGGCTGTCAGAGACCTGGGGGAGACATGTTCCTAAGGGAAATGTTTCCTGGGAAGAACTTCCACAGTAAGAGTTGCAGAATGGTAGGCCGTGAGCCACTTCTAATCTGCTGACCTCTTTTACTGGCTGATACTTGAACATCTGGCACATTCAAGTAAAAATTTGGACTTCTGGCTTTAAATGGAAAAAGTCAGAGGATCTGGCCATATTTTGCTTGAGTTCCCACATAATGATAGAAGCTAGAACAGGTGGTGGTTGCGCTGTAGAGATGGGCATGTGCTGTCTAGTTTACCAAGTTTCCCTGAAGGCCTCTCATCCTCACTCTCATCACATACTGAATGGCACCAGGGACACAGGGCCGTGTTAACCCTGCCCCACCCAGACCCAGAAACTTGACTCTATAGTGGAAAAACAATGTTCTGATGGCCTGCTCTTCTCTGCCCTGCCTGTCCACTGATTCTCCCTCAAAGAAGGAGAGATAGTCAGGGTCTTTTCCTCCATCCTCTCTCCCATTTTGCATACAGAGGGCAGGAGGCCTGCTTGTCAACCACATCAACTACTACCAAAGTGACAATCAGAGTGCCTTCCACCAGAACTTCACTATCCAGCACCCTCTGCATATCAACAAAGCTGGTAACAACCAAGGTGACACTGAATCACCCTCCCATGAGAAACTCATAGACTCCACTTTCACCCCCAGCAGCTACTCATTCACTGGTGCCAATGCCAACATCAACAAGGCCAACAACACCACCCCGAGCTGCTTACCCACTCCATTGGACACCCCAGCACATGACCCCCTGGTCTCCTGCCATCCAGGTTCAGGAAGGCACATGTAAGTTCAATTTTAGGAGGAAATCAGGAAGATGGGCATTGTCGCCCATGATGAAGTCTCATGCACCCTAGCCTAGGGCACATCGCTGTGGAGAAGAGTTTTACCCTTAGGCCACAACCCCTTCTTCAAGCTTTAACAGAGGCTGCTATCCCAGAAGTCAGTGAGAGAGGTAGGAGCCAGGCTGCAACTCTGCACAGTCTATGCTCTGGGTCCCAGAAGTGCAGTATGGACTGTGCAGGTTTCCTGCTGCTTCCATCTGTAGCCCAGGCTCCCCAAGGCCAGGGAGGGAGAGGATACTGCTCTGCATCTTGCCACGTCATCCTTGATTGTGCTGCTCTTCCAGAGTAGTATAGTGAGGCACCAGCAGGGTGGACAGATCCCCAGCATGCCAGGTTCTTGGGCACATCACCTTTTTCCTGCCCTCCAGCTCACATACTCATCAAGAAATGTGAGTTTCTAGCGAAACCCCTGGACATGTGTCCTAAAGCTGCTTCCACACAAGGAGCAGCATACTTGCCCACTGGTTTTCCTGTGCCTTCATAACACCCATTTTCAAGTGACCATTCAGCCAGGCATGGTGGTGCACACCTGAATTCCCAGCAACTTGGGATGCTGAGGCAGGAGGATCACAAGCTCAAGGCCAGTCTCAGCAGCTTAGCAAACCCTTAAACAACTTATTGAGACCCTGCCTCAAAATAAAATATAGAAAGAGATGGTGTTGTGTCTCAGTGATAAAGTACACTTGGGTTCAATCCACACTACAAAAAACATCCAGTGGCCACTTGATCTGGGCACTTACCAGTGTCTGATACAGGCAAGTCACATTGGCCATCCATCCAATCTACTGTAGTCTCTGGAAGACTGGCTTCTTTTACCACCCAACAGCAGTGTTGGGTGTGTCTGGGGCTCAGGAGACACACTGACACCTTCTATGCTCAGGTGCCCAGCCTTGATCTGTGTGCTGATCTGGAAAGCTGGCTTCGCATAGAAGATCAAGTTTAAGGGCCTACCTGAGCTGACTTGATGGCCCTCTCCCTTTTCTGCATCCCAGCTCCTCCTCCACAATCTTCAAGGACTCAGTTTGGGGTACCACATTCTCCCCTGTGCACCTTGTCACAACCTCTTCTTGAAGAGGCTCATTTTTCCATCTTGGCCTCCCAGTTTAAATTAAATTACCTCCCTTGAGGAGTATTTTCATATTAAATTTTATTCCAGAAAATGTCCTCGATATGGTCATCTGTGTGGATTGTGCCTGTTGGTATTGTTCAGCACCCAGGACAAGCTTCTGTATGTGATAATGAGCTGAGCTTTCTTCGCTCCTTCCTCCCTTTTTACTTACCTACCTCTCTTCCTTCTTCCTGCATCTTCTCTTGAGAATCCACTCATGACATCACGGTAGTCAGTGTGATTAGACTGGTACATTCTTACCCTCCTAGAAGCATAGCTGAAGTTTATTATTCTTGGTCTGCCCAGAGTGAGAATTCCTCTAGGTCAGGGAAGAGCAAATGTCTGCTGCTTTTATACTGTGTTTAGGTTCATAAGGTCAGGAACCCAGAACCTTCCATTTTGTACCACTGTCTAGAGACTATGCTTCTTCATTCATACACCAGTAAGTCACCCTTCCACTCTGCAGACCACGGGGATGTGTAGATGTTTACAGTAAGAGCCTCTGTGACCCAGGCAATGACTCTCTGGCCTGCCTTTGTAGTTGTCTGAGTTCCTCCAAGTGTCCCTTGGCATCATTTCTTCCAATCCCAGGTAGTTCATTGAGTGTTCCTAGCCAAACCCCACTAAGCCTGGCTCATAGATCATGCTCTTATGTCTTCCGAGCTACCTGTGGAATTCATTGCCCACCTCTGGACACTGCCACAGCAAGACTATCACCAGGAGTACATTGGCACCAGGATGCCAGTGTGAGCCTTCTCCTCCTCCCTGGCACTTTGTCCTCAGGGCAATGTTTTATCGTGGTAGCTGTGGGATTGCATTCTCCCCTTGCAGCAATTTCATCATTGGGTTGAAATTTTTCATGTCCTTGGACTTTCTCTGCCACCCACTTACATTCACTGTTTTCTTTGGAGTTACCTATCTCTCCCTGTCTGCCCATCCTTGGGTCAGGTATTACCTGACTATATATTTACCTAGGCACAAAAGAGACTCAGATTAATGTGGGCTTAAAACAGGAGAATTGGATTCTTTGTTTGTATGAGTTCAAGTCCATATGAGGTTGTGTTCCACAAGGTCATCAGCAGGTCAGGCTCCTGTCTTTTTATTCCACCATCCTGGGCTAGTGTCCTTGTCTACATTTGGGGGTGGAATTTCAGCCAGTAGAGGTAGGAAAGTGAAAATGAAAGATGAGTCTTTGCCACAGAAAGGTACAATAATCTACCTTATCCGCAATTTCACTCTTCCAGGTTTCAGTTATCTGTAGTCAACTGTGAGCCAAAAATACTACACAGAAAATCCCAGAAACAAAAGAATTCATCGGTTTAATTAATTTTCAATAAAGTAGATTGTTATAGTTGTTCAATTTTATTACTAGTTTTTGTTGTGAATCTCTTACTCTGCTTTATTTGGTTTCTTATTTATTTTCCAGTAGTAGGGATTGAACCCAGGGGCATTCTACCACTAAGCCGCATCCCTAACCCTTATAATTTTTTATCATGAGGCCAGGTCTTGCTTATGCTGGCCTCAAACTTGTTATCCTTCTGTCTCAGCCTCTCAAGTTGCTGGTATTACAGGAATGCATCACCGTACCTGGCTTATTTTGTTTAATTGCTAACCTTCCTCATAGGTACAAATGTCCAGGAAAATACATGGCACACATAGGATTAGTACCAGCTGAGGTTTCAGGCATTCACTGGGAGTCTTAGAACATATGCCTTCAGATGACTTAGAAGGTACACATGTCACTTCTGCTCACATCTTATTAACCAGAATACTGTGGCTTCTGTAGAGACTGTGGAAGTGGCCTTATTCAGGGCAACCATGTGTCCAGCCAATGATTCTGGAAAAGAGCAGGATGGCTGTCTCTGCCATAAGCCAGTTCCATGGTGTGGGGAGCTCCCTTTCCACAGGGCTCTAGGCTCCCCTCATTGAAAAACAACAGTACCACCTCCTCCTGACAATCTGGATGCCTCTCCTCCCACAAAGATTCTCTCGTTGACTAAACTCTAGACAGGTCCCTCTGAGCCCTCTCCCCACTAGGCCTTAGCTTGGTCTGTGAGGATTTGAATGAGCATTAATGGGTTCACACATCCCTTCGATGTTGCTGGGCAAGATTCTAGTGAGCCCCAGCTCAGTCCTTCCCTGCTTCCTCATTCTCTCTTCACAGTCTCCAGAAACCTCCTTAGAGGTCAAAGTTGGGTTCAGTTCATGCTGGACTCTTCCCTATTGCAACAGTGTATCACTGGTTAAAATCTGCCCTTATCACTTTAGGGTCCAGCTTTGTTCATATTTGACACCAACCACCTTCCTTCCCTTGGTGGGGCTGGATTTCAAGATTCCCCTAACCCTTCCAGAGGGAAGGTGACTTTGAGGCTGTGGGATGCCTAAGACTGTCCAGAGTCCACTTGCTTCAAATGGGGCACAGAGCCCCAGCTTCACAGATTCCACAGCGACTGCTGCAAAATAATGGAAAAAGAATCGAATGGAGTAATGTCCACATCCAGCCCCTCGTGTACGGGCACTAAGGCGAGGCTGAATTGATGCTGCCCCTTTGCCTCCTTGTGGCTCTTGTCTGCTCCTCCTGCTTTAGTTAGAATGTGTGTCTCCTGCTTTAGGTGGGGGTGGTGCTGTGTGTTTCCTTTTCTGGAAGTAGTCCATCTTCCACTGACTCCTGCTGCCTCCTACAGATGGTATAATGGGGAGGAAGTCCAGAATGAGTCCTGAGAGGAGGGAGGATTGAGTTTTTTGATCAAAGCAATAGCGGCAGTTTTCCACATGCCAACCCTACCCTTCACGGAGGGTGCATTGAGTTTTTTGATTGAAGCAATAGCTGTAGTTTTCCACATGCCAAGACACAGTGATTGGAAAGGACCCCCACAATTGTAGCATCAGTACCCATTCAAATAAGACAGTGGCACCGTGATGTGAAAAGATTCTCTCTGGGTTATGGTGTGCTGTTTGTGTGTATACTGGCCATTTCTGGCATAGTGTTGCTCATGCCTCATATACACCTGTGAGGCCCATAAGTTACCCAGGGTTCAGATGAAAGTCACTGGGCCTCACTGGCTGTTGTACCTAGGATGTGTCCTGGCACTGCCATTGCCTCATCCTTTGGTGTTGAATTCTGGTCACATCCCCAGGGCAGTGTGGGCACATGCCTTCAGTGTCCTGATTCCTTAAAAGCCCCTAAATCCACCAGATGATATGATTGACTGGATCATTTCTGAGACTGGCTGGGCATCCTTCTTAGGGGAAGACTGCCATGGTTTTAAGTTTAGGGTATTCATTAGCTCTTCACAGCTCCCACCCCATAAAGAATGAAATGAGGTTCATAAATTTGGGAGAAAAATGAGGGAGTTTCCACAATGGCAATTATGTTTTTTTCAGTTAAAAGTCTGAGAGGAAAGTGTGGGAGAGAGGGGTTAGAATTTTGAACTAGTTGGAGAAGTTACAAATTCTATTTATTGAATATGCTTAGTCTATTCAAGAATCAGATGTTGGAACATCTGGATCCAGGAGTGCAAGAAGGAAAAAAATCCAGGCGGGAATGTCACCAGGGTTGCCCCTGCCCTAGCCCCTCCAGAGCAGGGTCTTAACCCCAGGAAAATCCCCCTTGGTAAACTAGAGGAGGCTGGATCTGTAGATTCTCCTCCCTCTGCTGCATGAACTTGGTGATTTGTAGAGCCCATAGAATGACAGGTGACACAGTCAGTGGGGCAGCCCTGTGAGAGATTCCAAAGCAGAAGGCAGTTGGTGGAAAGAACAGAGCTTTCCAGTTGAGGGAGAGGCCTCATGGAGGAAAGGCAAGAAATGGGACTCAGAGCTGTGGCCACAGTGGTACAGACTGGATCCAGACCTGCAGAAATTGGGCTGCAGCATGAGATCCCTGACTCTTACTCACCATTAGACTCATGGTATTGGGACTTTTGCACTTCAACCTAACTGGCGTTTTCAGCCACAAAACTGTTGTTGAAAGAAGAAAAACAAAAATCGTTGGAACACCAACGAGTTCATTGTCTATGAGAGAAGGCAGGTGAGGATGGGAGGATCCAGTGTGGTGGTCCCCCTTTTTCCCTGTGGTCGTTGTGCCATAGAGAGGAGTTATGACCATGTGAAGCAGGAGAGGTCCCACATTCCGGCTGCTGAGTTAGACAATTCTGGTTTCTAATCTTGGTACCTGTGTTCACTCAACTGTATAATTGTGGGGGAGTTGCTTAACCATTCTAAATCTGCATTTCCTTATTTGTAAAATAAGAATAATTAAGATTGTCTAAGGACTAGATGTGACAATGATCTTATAATTATCAGTTTGTAGAAAAGTGCCTGGCACCTAGTAAATACCAAATAAATGTATTGTTTTTTCCCTGTCCCCATTTACTTCTTTGGCACTTTTCTCTGTTCTTTACCCTCTTGGCGAGTGGATAGGGTCTCCACCAGTTCACTTTGAAGGCTTCCTCTCACAGTTCCTATGTATGATCTGCTAGAATGTGATCTGATTCTTAGGGGGTAATTTTTAAATATTGCTGAAAGAATGTAACTTCAAAGAATGTAACTTCAAAGCACTAATCATTCAATGAAAACAATATTATTTTTTAAAAATCCACAACACAATCAGAAAACATCCAAGTGTTGACAAGGATGTGGTGAACTCAGAATCCCTCACATGGTTAATGGGAATGTGAAATGGTGCAGCTACTCTGGTAAAGGTTATGACAATTCTTCAAGAAATGAGACGTGAATTTACTCTATTAGTCAGAAATTTCATTTCTGGTTATATACCCCAAACAAATACAGGAACTTGAACAGATACTTGTGCACTCATGTTCATAGAAGCTGTAATATTCATAATAGCCAAAAGGTGAGAAAAACTCAAGTATCCAATGACAGGTGAATAAGAGGAATAGACAAATAGAATGTGATCTATTTATACACTGGAATATTATTCAGCTCTTAAAGGAAACTCTGACATATGCTCTATCATGAATGAACCTTGAAGATATGCGAAGTGAATAGTCACAAAAGAACAACTACTGAGTAATTTCATTACAATATGTACTAGAATAGTCTAATTTGACTACTAAAAAGAGAATGGTGGTTTTCAGGGGCTGAGAAGGGAGTGGGGATGGAGAGTTGCTATTTAATGGGGACAGAGTTTCCATTTGAGAAGATGAAAAATTTCTGAAGATGGATGGTGGGAATGATTATATACTTAATGCCACGGAACTGTACATTTTAAAATGGTTCAAATGATAAATTTTACATTCTTCACATTTTACCACAATAGAAAAAAAGCACTTATTTAAAGTACTTTAAGCCTCACCTTTAATGACTGGGTTCTATCCTATATGAGAAATTAAGCTAATAAACACATTGCAAAGGCTTCCCCTTCTGTAGAGATGGTCTATCTAACCCACCAGCACTAGGCTTGCAGTTTCTGGGCCATCCACAGTGGTCAACATTGTTGTTACTGTAGATGAAGAATGGTCATGCGTCCGCTCTGTAGAACTGTGCACGGAAGTGGTGTGCACCATCAAGAAAGATGAGGGGATGTTGAGCTTCTTTTCTCTTCACTGTTAGGAAATTTTCTGGCAAAAATGCAAAGTATAGATTGCCACAGGGCACCTAGAACAGCCAAAGGAGAATTCTAAAATTTGTTTGTTCCTTCCACAGGGACTTGGTACTTTTTTACTTCATCTTCCTAACCCTCTTCTTCCTTATGGAAATCTTTTTTGGCTCAGATTCATCATAAGCATGTCAAGGAGAAGTCTGTGGAGTCAGCTGCAGGGGGAGTAGAGGAGGGATCTATGGTGGGAATCAGGAGGATGTCACCTGTTCAAAGAAACCCTGAACTTCCATTGGGAGAAGATGCTATTGCTGTTGTATCTCCTTCACTTCCTCCTGCAGATCGGCATCCAGTGTGTGCTTTTATTCTTTCTCGTGTATCAACACCTGCCCATGGAGAAAGAGAAACATCATTTACTGTGGCTCAGATGACTGCTCTGGCCCCTATCTCTATCTTATCATAGACAATCAGATATCCATCTACACCCTCCTCACCTTGTCTATGATGAACTTCCTTCTTTGCTTCACGTACAGTATTAACCATTACCTGATGAAGGCCTTACCATTACCAAGCTTTGGAATGATTAACAATTGGAAGAAACTGTGTGCTTCTCATGTAAAGCTTCTTCTCCCTCCTCTAAATTTTATGTTTGGGTTAGGGGCCCCTCCTTTTAATTTTTTTGGTTTTTCTCTTGTAAATAATAAGCATTCGCTGTTCTTATTTCCTCTCTCTACATCCAGGCTGACACTAACTATGGGGTGGGTGGTGGTATGCAACTGATAACATGGATGAGATATTTAGAATTTGCTGTCTAATGGGTCCTGCTCCAAAGTCTGACAGTGAACTTGGGACTTCATTCTTCATCTTCCAATTGCTTTAACTTGATATGTGTACCCTGGTCTCTCCAGTATTGGTTCTTCTCTAAAGGAAAATTATTAGCTGGACTTGCAGGGTGAGTTCATGCTGAGGTTCCCCAAGCTCCTAGCTCAGTCCTGCCACCTTACACTGGTCTCCAATGAGAATAAATTTGGATGATTTCTGTGGAAGAGAGGACAGGTGTGGCCAAGATGGGGTGAATTTTGATGGGAGCAATCCTCTGGATTTCAGTTTACTAGAATTGTGCCTTCCTTCCAGACCTGGCCCACCTATCTAGAGACACACCGGCTCAGCCCACATGGGTATATTAACCATCTATAGGACTCCCTGCTATGTCCTGTCATTTGCAAGCACAGGGGTTTAACCAGACCCAGCTGAAGTTCTTCTTGTTTGGGGGAGGGCAAAGATGAGGATCAGAGTGAGGACTCTGCAGTGGAGGTATGGTTAGTTGCCTCATCCTGTGCTAAGTGTATCAACCCAAAAGTTTGAGTGACCATTCTTTGCCTGAGGCTTGGGCTCCCTAGGGGCTGAGTATGAGATGTGGAGCCATTCCAAGAGCCACCCTTGATGGCTAGGCAAGTGACATGTGTGGTGTTCCCATGTCACCTAGTTGAAGGTGGTTGGGATTCTCCTCTGGCGTGGTCTTGGTCCCGAAGGATAACTGTGGTGTATAGACCCCAAGAAGGTCCCCAAGATTCCTCCTGATATCTTTGTCTCTGTGCGGTTCCTTCCCTTTATGTTGAGGCAGGGACTGTGGCTTGCTTGTAACTCAAAGAATATGATAAAGGATATCGCTCCTGTTATTATTATTAGCAGACTCTCCTTTGATGATTTTGAAAGAATAATTTGCCGTGTTCTGAGGACCTATAGAAGGAGTCACATGGTATGGAGTGGCAGGCCCCATAGGTTAAGGGCCCCCTCACCAGCACAACTGACAACCAGTCACACAACTGCAAAGAAAAAGGCTTCTGACCAAAACTTTGAAGTGGATTCTTCCCCAGACAATCCTCCAGATGAGAATATAGCCAAGCTTAGGACTTTGTTTAACATTGGGAGGCCATAAGCATTGGGAGGTTCATGCTTGGGTTCCTGACCCACGAAAACTATGACATGATATATGTATGTTGTTTTAAGTTTCTAAGTTTGTGGAAACCTCTTGTACATCAATAGAGAACTAACACACTGACTCTGAGACTCCCACAATGGTCCAGGAGCCAAGGGAGATTGGTGGTCTGGGCATTAAGCATCTGTGGAGAGGCTGTTCCTGTATCCCAACAATTCTCCTTTGCCTTCTCTGGCAGTTGACCCAGTCACATTGTAAGAGCCCTGAGCAAGTCTTAGCAGAGAGTGCCAGAGACTGAGACCACTGCTGCTCCAGCCCTTCCCCCAGGTTAGAATGCTCCTGTGAAAGTCAGTCCCAGGGCAATGTTCACCTTCCAGCCTGCTCTGCATTTGGGGTCAGCAAAGGGGACCTGAGATTCCAGAACCATACAAACATGTTATCCACTAGATCCACCAACACCTCTGGACACAAGGCTCAGCAGTTGGAACCTCATGATGCCACCTTTGGTGCTCATCTTGTGATGGCCTCGTTATGCACCAAATCACAGTTGCGCAGGACCCTATGAGTCCTGCTTTTGAAACTCAGTCAGGTTTTCAGGAAGACCAGCATCCTATAGAACCCCAATGCACTTCTGAAGATATGAGGAAGAGGGGTTACCTCTCAGATCTGAAGGATATTTCAGGGGTGAATCATAGCCAAGTGTTGCTTTATACCCAGGGCGTATGAAGAGTTGTTGGCACATAACAGGCTCAGTGAACACTTTGGGGGCATAAAGAGTAGAACCACATGCTTCTAGGATAATCTGATGAAAAATCCCAGCATCAGGTCCTCTGGCAAAGGAGAACAATTGACTGAATCCAGCTCCATTATCCAGTACAGTTGGAGAAAGGGTGGATTTAGAGCCGGGAACCAATAAATAGATAATTTGCACAGTCTACCCTTTTGGCTACTCATATGAATTCTTATAAACATATCTGCACTCCCAAATGACAATGAAGCAACTCTATTTCCACCTTACATGTTGCAGGTGTCCTTAGTACACGTGACAAAGCCTTTGCATTCTCCCATAAAGGAGATAAACCAGTTCCAAAAGACATTACATCCATTGCTGGCTATATTCGGTACTTTCAAGTTTAGTCACACTCCTATTGAAAACTTTGTTAGCTAATAACTATTGCAAAGTTCATCTTCAACAACTCATCTATAAAATAATAAAGAAAAGAACAGAGAAGAAAATAATTACTGTATAAAATACATGTGTACAAACAAAAAGCATGCAAAGCTTCTACCATCCTTGTGATTAGTCTTAAGGTCGTAGTTGATCTCTACATTTTCCTTCTCTGCTCTCCAATTTGCTCTTTGTCCTCAGTCTGAAGTTTAACTAGATGGGGTTTTTATTCTGGTGGTGTGATTCAAGCCCTCATTCTGAAGGGTCTGAATCCTCAAGTCTTGAATTTTTCTTTGGTTTATTTGCTATAGTTTGCAGGTAGCCTTTAACGTTGGGCATGGAAAACATGTGGGGTTCCAGATGCATTTCTCCTTGTTCCCCACCTGTGGCGCAACACGATGATCCATTGTGGATCAGTCACTCCTGCCACAGAAGTAACTCCCTTATGTCTGGTGGTTTGGTGGCATAGGAGCCCCACGTGGCCAAGTGACGGTCTCAGTTCCCGCATACATAGAATGATTGTTGTGCCCTTCAGTTTCCATGGGGAACTATGACTGCCCAACCAGAAGAGCTTAAGGTTGGTGGATGGGAAGAAAAAAAATCTGCTAATGTCTTATTAGGTGTAATAGTGAGAGGAGCTTCTCTGACTTTCAACCTTTTATACCCAGAAAAATATATTCTGTGTGATAAAAATACATTCAGCACCATATAGTGATCTTTGATTCAGAGCATATGCTGAAGCCCAAAAGCCATTCTTCCAGGGTACTGTCTTACCATCTACACTGTCACAGTGTTTTTAGTAAGCTAACTGCCACTGGTTTCTAGGTGAGGAGGACTGTGGTAAGATTCCATGGTCATGAGCTATTGCCACACTTGCTTTGCTCTAAGTTTTATTTTTTCTTTATTAGACACAATTCTATGGGGATAACCATGATGGTGAATGGGACAGTCCATGAGTCCACTGAGGGTCCTGGCAGAAACATTTAGGAAAATTCATATTCATAAAATGCATCTGCTCTAGTGAGGACAAATCTCCATTATCTCAATGAGGAAAGAGGTTCGGTGAAATAACTTGCCATCAGTTGACTGACTGGTTTCCTGGAGAAATGACTTCACTGGGCCTAAGTGTTGGTATCTTCCCTTGGTTGATGAGGCACTCAATGGGAGCAGGTCCCAGTTCAGTGGGGAGGCCCATATTGTTGGGCCCATGAGTAGCCAACATAGAGTATCATGGCCACTTTGTTCGTGAGTCCACTGAGCAATTAACAGATACCTGGGAAAAGAAGCTGACATGCACAAAGTGTGCCATCTTGTCCACTTGATTATTTAGAATTTTGCAGTGAATGGCCTTTGGTGTGCATCCATGTGGGACAATGTCCATGCCAATTCTGAGAAGACCTTCCATATTCTGTTCCTTCCAAGTCCCTGATCATCCATTTAGGCTGTTAGCAACTGCTTGTGAGACAAATAAATCTTTACTTTGGATCACCTTTCAGTCTAGCTAAGTGAATAAATATATGGGTTAAAATTCTGCCCACTTGAAGATTTTGTTTTATCCCTTCTCTCTCTACCCACAGGGTCATCCCTGAACGAGCCTCTTACGCTACAGATGCCTACTTTTGTGCAGTCAGTATATCTTACAAACCTATCTGCCTCTAGTTCTTCATTCCTTAGTAAATAGGTCTTATGGAATTCCCTATGAGGCCTTTGACCTGAATTGAAGAAGAAGACAATGTAGGAGGTGTTAGTTTTCAAGGAATCAGTCACTGACTCAAGTAACTTAACTGTATTTCATAGTTCCTTGAGTACTTGTACACTGTACTTTTATATAGCATCCCACTTGATAGATTGCTGCCATGCACACCCAACCTTAAGATTAACATAAGATGACACAGGATTCCTCTGGGAAGCTCAGCCTGCATGGCCACCTAACATTATTTGAATGGATGTTTAATCTCTTTCAAGAGCCTGTTGCAAGCCTGAAAGTGTTCTCAAAAGGAGAATAACTATGCACAGAAAAGGATATAAATGTACATTTGTAAATATCTGAGAGGATTACATAGTGATTATTCTACTGGTGCTTGACAGAGACTCCAAGGACATTATCATTTGCCATAGACACTTAGGAAATCATAGTATCAGTAGGAAAATAAGTAGAAGAGTAGGTTGCATTGCAGCCTGAATTTCTACAGGACTCTCCCTTACTCTAATCCTTATTCAACTCAATAATGTTGGCTTTATGGGCAACTTGGATAAAAGTCAGGACATATATTGCCTCCAAAATACACAAGTAGACTACCAACAATTAAGCCTCTTTTCTGTGTGTGTGTGGTTAAATGTTATAAAATGAAGCAACTTGCCTTTAATAATGAAGGGGATATCTCAATATTGCCCAGACAGAAATTTCACCAAGCTGGTGGGCTCCTAATTTTTGTGATGCTTATTTTCTACCATCTGGATATCATATGCCTTACTAAGGCATCTAAATTATTTTTTACTTCCTTCTTGTCATATGCAATCAGCATTATGTAATAATGTTAAAAATGTAGTAGACCAGTGTGATGTTTCATGAATTGACAACATGATTGGGATTTCTCTAGGCTGTGTTATGGTAGAGAGCAGGAGAGTTGATGGGGCTCTGAGACAAGGCTGTTAAAGTATTCCAGTGGTTCTTCTAGGTCAAAGCAGTGTACTTCTAGCTAGCTTTTACAAATTGCTGTGGAGGAAAAAAAAAACCATCAGCTAAGTCTGTTGATTTGCTCCAGTAAAGATACCACATCTGGAATAACAGTTACAATCAAATAACAACTGATTAACTTTATGATAACCCCCAGTCATTCTCTAACCCACATCCAACTTTGTACAAGACTCCAAAAGACATTTAAATGAAAATGTGACAGATATCACCACTTCCATTTCTCTCAAGTTTTTGATGTTGATGGTGATTTCTGTATTTCTTCTAGGGATGTGATATTCCTTGTAGCTTAATATCTTGGTAGAGGATAGAAGTTCTAGAAGCTTCCACTAGGCCCTCAATATCAAAAAATCACCCTTGTTATAGGAGTCTGAGAGCTAAGCTGAGGATTATTCCAGAATTTAAGTACATTTATTCCTGTTATATGTTCAGGAACTGAGTTAATAACCACAGAATGAGTCTATAGACCAACCAGGGTGGCTGGAAGTGGGATTGAGACTGACTCCATAAACTCAATAGGTGCCCACTTTGGTGGGAATATGTGGTGTCTTGGATTCTTAGAATAAGCATTAATTCAGAGCCAGGGTCTAATAATTTCTTAGTAATCCGAGTACTTCTTTTCTCTCAGTACTTGTACACTGTACTAAATGACTGCAGATCTCTTCAGGGAAGTCTTAGAGGAATATTTATTGTATATATACTTTGGCAATTCTGCATAGTCCTGCCTCTCAACCAAATCACTCTCACTCTTTAAACTGGCTTAGGTCTGGCCACTGGGTGAGAGGCCATAACTCTTCATGGCAGTGACTCAAACCAGTTCTTTAACCACCAGACCTGAACATTTTCCAGATGTATAAATCAGTTTGGCAAAACTTTCCTGTAAAGGGGCAGATCGTGAATATTTGGTCTCTTTGGCAATTTCTCAACTTTCCTGTTGTAGAGAAGTAGCCATAGACAATCTATAAGTAAACAGGTGTGATTGTGTTCCAGTAAAATTTCACTTACAAAATAAGCAGATGGTTGGACATGGGTCATAGTTTTTGATTTCTTATACAGACACAGCAATAATTTAGTAGGCTCCCAATTTATTTTATTACTTCACAATAAGTTAACTACTATGTGAGATCCATGTGAGTCAAAGCAATCCAAATAGCCACATGATAATGATGATCTTTATGACAAACATATTTCCTTAGGACACCCTATCTTGGCTGCTTTTTAGCCTCTGTTATTCTAGAATTCCATTAACCCTGCTTCAATCACAATAGTTTCCCCAATGTTATACATACTTGCTAAATGACAGTAGCCATAGAGTTTTGAAGTATGCAGGTGGCCCTTCTCTACTTTATTTTCAACATCTTACTGAATGAGGGCCTTCTGATCCTTCCCAGAGGATGTGGATGGGAGGTAGGTATGCATTTGACACAGCAGGATTTCCATCTTCCTAAGCCTTTGGATTTCTTTCTTCACAGCATGCTATGGAAACTCTGTCATCTCATCTCTGTTAAATGAAGGGCATAGCTGAGTCCAAATTTCAACCAACATGCCAACTGAGATCTCAGAACCACTTCCAACTGCACAATGTATAATATGGCATGTGGAATCTCTCTTCACTTCACCCATATAAATGAATCTGGTCAGACAGGGTTATATTGCACTCTCCTTAGTCTAACTCGCTTAAAATTCACTCAGACCCATATGCCCAAAGTTTTCTCTCACCATATATATTAGAAAAGTATTGCAATAATTTTAGTGAGTAAGCTATGTACCCCTGGGTCACACCACATTTGTGAGTTCCTGGAACATTCTGAGATTTGACCCATGTTATGGGTCCAGTGCATGGTGAATCATGAAGAGAGTGAGCATCTATTACCAAAAATCTGCCAAGATGAAGTTATCACAGGACATTCAAGCAAAGAAAGGCCAGTCATGCCCTACTTCCACCATGAAAGGGTGCTCAGAGTTGGAGATTTGGGATTTTTCAATTTTATTTGAATTCTAACCAGATTTCCCAATTTCAAGTTTCAGGGTCTCATTATTTCTCAATCCTGCCCTAATACTCACATAAAAATCTTGTAAAACCTATGATTTTGACTGCTGTTTTTACAGTCATTTGCAAAGTTAGATTTTTTGTTTAATTTTCAGCAATAATTCCCTATGGTTATAATAAATGAGATTATGTTAGGGTTGACTCCGAATATATCTGATTCTCAGACTCTGAACTTGAGCTTGTCTTTTCCTTTTTAGAAGTGATGCAATGCACTCAGAAAAGCTGATTCTATACCACAGTCCTGTTGCCATCACTATTGCCATAACAAAGTTCAGCAGTCATTGGTACTGCCAAGGCATTTAGCACTTTAATTATAATCAACCACAGATGGCAATTTAATTGATTGGAATGTTACTGTATGTCACATACAACTAGCATCTTGTTTCTTATTGGCGAGGAACTTAACACTACCCTCAAACCCAAACACATGATCAAACCCATTTCCAAATCTCATCTCTAAGAGTTTATCTCTTTAGATCACTCCTAGTACTAATTCTGTATCAGGGTCCAGGATCACACTGCCTTGGTGGTAAAGTAAATTGTCAAAGAAGATGGGTCTGAATTGGTCACAGGAATGGCCTACTGGGTGGAGGATAAATTTATTGGAAGGCATTATAGACTGGAACTGGTCTGCAAGGGCTATTAAGAAGAGCATGACCAGGATTTTAACACACCACTCTTCTGCTACCTGCCTAAAAACAGCACACCTACATTGGGAAGGAAGTCCCTTTATTCTGCAATGGCCTTGCAGTGTCCCTTCTGTATGCTGTATTGACAAATTCCCTATTAACAATGAACTGATAAAAGGAGAAATATATATAGGGTCAAACTCTGGTATCACAAAGCAATGAAAAGTATGGATTTAGAGTGGAAAAGCAATAAATCAATAACTGACAAGTGAATAAGTATGTCAATTTAATGGATGATAAGCTGGGGTAAGGAATGGAACAGGGACAATGTGGGAAATTTAGTCTGAGAGGTTGAGAGGTAGACAGGGTCAGCTCACTTAGGGCATGATAGATTCAAGTGCGATGGCAACACAAGAAACAGTGTAGAGAAGGGGTGCAATGTAATTCTTTCAAAAAGGTGAGTCTGATAATTATGTGGATTCTTAACTTTAGGGGACAAAAGGGGAGACAAGGGAATATCAAGTGCTCGTGCACATTCTTTCTTCACCCCTAACCAGGGTGAATGTGCAAATGTCTTATTGACTTGGAACAATGAAAGGCCAATGCACTCTACTCTCAAAAGTTCTAGTTCGAGACAACATATTATATTGTCACCCTATTTCTAACATGACTCCAAGTCTCTCCTTTCTTGAAAACAAGCCTGAAATTTCAAGATTATTGGTAAAACTTCTAGATAGGAAGGCATGTCATCACTCTTTTTGGAGAAAGATGAAGTACAGGGAATGTCTCAGGCCCCTTTCCTACCTCCAACACTAAGAATCCTCTCTTCCTTGCTTTTCTTATGGTGTTAAGCCCCAGCCCAAGATGCTCTGGAGGACTGGGGAGTGTCCCATTGACAATAGTCCTGTTCTGCAGAGCCTGAAACCCTCAAAGGGGTTTGCAGAAGTCCTTGTAGTTTTCTAATAAGACACCCACGATGGCAGCCATGTGCAGAAGATCAAGTGATCTTTATTTCCTCTGGACCTTGGAACAGAGGCGAGATCATCCACCTCAGGTGACTTCATTGCTTCCCTGCCAAATCAAAACTTCTAGGTAGGTGAAACAGGAGACACTTGCTTCATGATGCCTCTGTTCATTGTGCCTAACCCACTGCCCTCTTGCACCTTTGTCATACTTTCCCTCCCTTCTCCATGTCTCTCCCAGTGCTGTGTGACAGCTTTTGCCCCATTTCCCATCAAGCTCTGCTCTTGAATCTTTTATTTATACCTTCAGAACTTTCGTGGCCACTATGATGTTATGAAGTCATAGAAATATTTTGTCTCCCAGTGACCTTTGCATTTTAACAGGAGTCAAAGTCTAATATCTCTAATTCCCGATATTTGCTGTGCAGTTTGAATAAAATACACAGTGATGGGCTTCAATCTCCATGAAGTGGATTTAATCATCTTGGGCCCAGGGCTCTGTGTTTTATTTTTGTCCAAATATTCATTGTTGCATTATAATTATACACAGTACTGGGATTTGTTATTACATATTAATACATGCACATGGGGTAAGAATATAATTTAGGTGATATCATTCCCCAGTATTTCCCATTGCCTTCCCCTCCTATCTCCCCACTAATCTCTTTCTTCTAATCTGCTGGTATCCCTTCTATCTTCATGAGAATTCCTGCCATCACCTTATTTTTCTGTTTTGTTTTGTTTTGTTTTTTCTTTTTGCTCTCTAACTTCTACTAGGAGAGAAAAAATAACCCTTGACTTTAAGGTTGACTTATTTTGCTTAGCATATTGTTCTCAAGTTTCTTTCATTTTCACACAAATATTAGTTTCATTCTTTTATATGGCAAAATAAAACTCCATTCTGTGTGTGTGTGTGTGTGTGTGTGTGGGTGTGTGTTCCATAATTTGTCTATTGTGAATTTCCTGCTATAAACAGGAAGGCATGCTTTGCTATAATATGATGACTTCAATTCTTTACAATAAATATCAAGGAGTGGTATAGCTAAATTATATGGTGGTTCCATTTCTAGTGTTTTGAAGAGCCTCGATACTGATTTCTATGGTGGTTATACTAATTTAAAATTTCACTAAAAGTCTAAAAATACTTCTTTTCCCCCTGCCATTCTCCTCAGTATTTATGAGTGTTTGTATTCTGGATGATTGCCATTCTAACTGGTATGAGATGAAATCTCATGGTAGTTTTTACTTGCAATTCCCTAAGTTCTAAAAATGTTAAACACTTTTGTAAGCAAAAATAACCAAGGATGGGAGCAGATCTTGGAGCAGCAAACTGTCTTTATTAAGCAGGGGTGGAATGACACATTTTCAGGGTAGAAAATAGTGACTGATTACAAGAGGGGTCTGTGATTTATAGGTCTTAATGGGAGTTAATCATAGCAGAATGTTCAGTGTGACTTAATCATTAAAGACCTAGGACGTCCCAGCTGGGCAGTCAGGAAACTAGTTGTGCAGGTTCAAAGCTTCAATCAGGAAAACAGCTGTAAAAACTTAGACCCATTAATACTGGGATGAAAGTCCAGCACGCAGAGCAGATCCTTTGCCTTCTCCACCAGGGACTCAGTGTTTCTGGGAAAGGATGAAGACCCAGAGCCCAGAGTCCATTGTTTGCCTTCCTCTCCTTCTGTCATGGATCACACTGTTCGACCTTTCTCCCTAGGGACTGTCATTCCCCTTTTCTTGGGGGATGTTATTTTCCATATCCTTCAACTTTTGCATATATTTGTTGACTATTTGTACTTCTTTTGATAAGTGTCTGTTTAGTTCATTTGCTCAATTATTAATTGGTCTGTTTGTGGTTTTGGTATTAAGTTTATTGTGTTATTTATATAATCTGTATATTAACCCTTTGTCTGAACAGAAGCTAGAAAATATTTTCTCCCATTCTGTAGGTTCCTTCTTCGCATTTTTAATAGTTTCTGTTGCTGTGCAGAAGTTTATTAATTTGATAACATCCCATTTATTAATTTTTGGTATTATTTGGTGAACTTAGGGGTCCTGTTGAGAAAGTTGTTGCTTGTACTTATGTGCTGGAGTGTTCACCCTACATTTTCATCTAGGAGTTGCATAGTTCCTGGTCAAATTCCTAGTCCTTTGATCCATTTCGAGTTGACTTTTTTGTGCAGGGTGAGAGATAGAGATCTATTCTCATTCTTCTACATATGAATAATCAGTTTTCCTAGCACTACTTGTTAAAAAGGTTATCCTTTCTCCAACATGTGTTTGGCACTTCATCAAAGAACTGATGACTGTAGATGTGTGGACTTATCTCTGTCTTCTATTCTGTTCCATTGGTCTATGTGTCTGTTTTTATGCCAGTACTATGCTGTTTTGTTACTGTATCTCTGCAGTATAATTTGAAGTTGGGTATGGTGATGCCTTTTAGCATTGCTTTTTGGCTTAGATTGACTTTGGCAATTCTAGATCTGTTATTCTTCCAAATGAATTTTAGGACTCTTTTTTTCTAGTTCTGTGAAGAATGTTGTTGAAATTGATGGAGATTGATTCAATTTGTAGATTGCTTTTGGCAATATATATACTTTAACAATATTAATTCTGCCTGTCTGTGAACATGGGAGATCTTTCTGTCTTCTGAGGTCTTCTTCAATTTCTTTCTTCAGTGTTCTGTAATTTTAACCAATTCCTTGGTTAAATTTATCACTAAATTTTTGTTTTATTTTTGTGAAATTATTGTGAATGAGATGGTTTTCCTGATTTCTTTCTCAGCAGACTCATTATTGGTGTATAGAGAAGCTATTGATTTTTGTATGTTTATTTTGTATTCTGTTACTTTGCTAAATTTGTTTGTTAGATCTAGTAATCTTCTGGTGGAGCTTTTTGCATCTTCTAGGCATAGGGTTATATTATCTGCAAACAGGGAAAATTTGACTTTTTCTTTCATGTTTGTATTCCCTTTATTTCCTTCTCTTGCCTAATTGCTCTGGTTAGAATTTCTAGTTCTAAATTAAATAGGAGTGGTGAAAGTGAATGTCCTTGTCTTGTTCCTGATTTTGGAGGAAATGATGTTAGTTTTTTCCTATTCATTGTGATGTTGGTTTGGGGTTTGTCTTACACAAGTTTTATGATGGAGGTAAGTTCTTTCTATCCTTAAATTTTTCCTTGTTTTCTACCATTAATAGGAGCTGAATTTTGTCAAATGCCTTCCCTGCATCTTTTGAGATGATGACATGATTTTTTACTTTAATTCTATTTATATAGTGAATTATATTTACTGATTTGAACATGTTAAATCATCCTTGCATCTCTAAAATAAAATCAACTTGGTTATGGTGTTCAATCATCTCAATACTGTTGATGAATATGATTTATTAATGTTTTATTAAGGATCTTTGCATTTATGTTCATCAGGGTTATTGGCCTGTAGTTTTCTTTTCTTGATGTGTTCTTGTCTAGTTATCAGTATCAGGGAGATACTAGTTTCACAAAATTAACTTGGGAGTGTTCCTTACCTTTGTATTTAAGGAATAATTTGGGAATCATTGACATTAGTTCTTCTTTAAAGATATGGTAGAATTTGACTAAGAATCCATCTGATCCTGGACTTAATTTTGTTGGATGACTTTTTATAATTACTTAAATCTCATTGCATGTTATTGACATGTTTAGGGTTTCTATATCCACTTGGTTCTTTTCTGGCAGGACATATGTGTCCATTTTTAGTTGGTTTTCCAAGTAATTGGAGTATAAGTTTTCAAAATAATACCATATGATCCTCTGAAGTTCTGTGATGTCTGTGGGGATATTTTCCTTTTTTATCTCTTATTTGAATAACTTAGGGCTTCTCTCTTTTGGGGGATAGATTGCCTAAAGGTCTATCAATCTTTTTTATCTTTTCAAAGAGCCAATTCCTCACTTCATTGATTTTTTTTGTGCTTTTAAAATCCTCTATTTTATTAATTTTGTCTCTGACCTTAATAATTTCCTCCTTCTACTAGTTTTGGAATGAATTTGTTCTTGTTTGTCTAGGGCCTTGAGATACATCAATAAATTGCTTATTTGGAATCCTTATGCCTTTCTTATGTTGGTTCTCATAGCTATACACATTCCTCTTCGAACTGCCTTCATAGTGTCTCAGAGGTTCTGGTATGTTGTATCACTATTCTATGTGTTTCTAAGAATATTTTAATTACTCCCCTGATTTTTTTCTTTTACCCATTTATCATTCATAAGTGTGGTGATTATCAACAATATGCTGTCGACAAGAGACTCACATCTTAGGCAAAGTCATCCACAGACTGAATTGAAAGGATGGAAAAAATATAGCAGTCAAGTGGATGTTGTAAACAAGATCTTGTATCCTCATATCAGATAAAGTGGACTTCGAATCAAAGTTAATCAGAGGGACAAAGAAGGACATTTTAGACTCCTTAAGGGAATTATACAACAAGACATAACAATCATAAGTATTTATGCCCCAGACAATGGAGCATCTACTTACATCAAACAAACCCTTCTCAGTTTCAAGAAGCAAAAAGACCACCACACAATAATATGGATAATATGGGAGGACTATAACACAACTGTCTCCCCACTGGATAGATTTTCCAAACAAAAGCTAAATAAAGAAGCTATAGAATGAAAAAATGCAATTAATAATTTAGACTTGACACACATGTAGAGAACATTTCATCCATCAAAGACTGAATACAATTTTTTCCCATAGTACATGGATCCTTCTCTAAAATAGACCATATCTTAGGTCACAAAGCAACTCCTAGCGAATAGAAAAAAAATAGTTTTAATACCTTGCATTCCATCAGCTCATAATGGAAATTAGAAATCAAAAATAGAGGATACTCTAACACTTGGAGACTGAACAATATGCAATTTAATGATGAATTGATGGCAGAAGAAATCAGGGATGAAATAAAATATACTCAGAAGAAATGAGAATAGTGGCACAATATCAAAACCTCTGGGAGACTATGAAGGCAGTGCTAAGAGGAAAGTTCATTGCATTGAGCTCATTCATTAAAAGAATAGAAAACCAACAAATAAAAAAACTAACATTACATCCCAAAGTCCTAGAAAAGACAGGAAGTAACTGAAATCAGAGCTGAAATCAATGAAACTTAGACAAAAGAAAAATATCCAAAAAATTGACAAAACAGAAATTTGGTTCTTTGAAAAAAATCAATAAAATTGATAAACCTTTAGCCAAGCCAACAAAGAGAAAGAGACAGAGAACTCAACTTACTAATATTCAGGATGAAAAAGGAAATATCACAATGGACACTACTGAAATACAGATTATAATCAGAAACTATATTGAAAATTTATTGTCTAATAAAATAGAAAACCTCAAAGACATCAACACATTTCTAGAGACATATGACCCACCTAAATTGAATCAGGAGGACATAGAAAATTTAAACAGATCAATTTCAAGTGAAGAAATTGAAGACGTCATCATAAGCCTACCAAAAAGGAAAAGTGCTGGACCAGATGGTTTCTCGAATGAGTTCTACCTGACCTTCAAAGAAGAGCAAACACCAATGAAATAGAAAATGAGGGAACGCTTCCAAACTCATTCTGTGAGGCTAGTATTGCCCTGATACCCAAATAGACAAAGATACAACATGAAAGAAAACTGCAGACCAATATCCCTGATGAAGACTGATGCAAAAAATCTCAATAAAATACTGACAAATCACATACAAAAATACATATTTAAAAGAGAGTGCATCATGATCAAGTGGGATTCATCCCAGGAATGCAACTTTGCTCAACATATGGAAATCGATAAACATAATTCATCACATCAATAGAGTTAAGGACAAGAATTATATTATTATCACAACAGATGCAGAAAGAGCAGTTAATGAAATTTTGCACCCCTTCATGTTCAAAACACTAGAAAAACCAGCAATAGTAGGAACATACGTCAACATTGTAAAAACTATCTATGTTAAACAAAAGGTCAACATCATTCTAAATGGGGAAAATTGAAAGCCTTCCCTCCACAAACTGGAACAAGACAAGGATGCCCTCTTTTACCACTTCTATTCAACATCATCCTTGAAACTTTAGCTAGAGCAATTACAAGAAAGAAATTAAAGGATACAAATAGGAAAAAAGAACTCAAAACTATCACTATTTGCCAATGACATGATTCTATATTTAGAAGACCCAAAAAATTCCACCAGAAAACTTCTAGAACTAATAAATGAATTCATCAAAGTAGTAGGATATAAAATTAACACCCATAAATCAATTGTGTTCCTATATATCAGTGATGAATAAACTGAAAGAGAAATTAGGAAAACAATCCTGTTCACAATAGCCTCAAAAAACAAATTCTTAGGAATCAACCTAACAAAAGAGGTGAAAGACCTCTACAATGAAAACTACAGAAAACTAAAGAAAGAAATTGAAAACCATCTTACAAGATGGAAAGATCTCCCAGAAGTGCTATACAGATTTAATGCAATTCCTGTTAAAATTCCAATGATATTCTTCACAGAAATAGAAAAAAAGTCATGAAATTCATTTGGAAAAATAAGAAGTCTAAAATAGTCAAAGTGATCCCCAGTCAGAAAAATGAAGCAGGAAGCATCACAATACCAAACCTTAAGTTTTACTACAGAGCTATAGTAACAAAAACAACATGGTATTGGCACCAAAACAGACATGAAGACCAATGGTACAGAATAGAAGACCCAAAGACAAACCCACATAAATATCATTTTCTCATAATAGACAAAGGTACCATAAAATATATATTGGAGAAAAGATAGTTCCTTCAGCAAATGGTGCTGGGAAAACTGGAAATCCATATGTAACAAAATGAAATTAGACCCCTATCACTCACTCCTCACAAAAATGAACTCAAAGTGGATCAAGGAACTAGGTACTACACTAGAGAACCTGCATTACACTAGAAGAAAAAGTAGACCCAAATCTCCATCATGACAGCTTAGGAACAAAATTTCTTGACACGACTCCTAAAGCACAAGAAGTAAAATCAAAAACAGTAAATGAGGTGGTATCAAACTAAAAGATTTCTTCTCAGCAAGGAAATAACCAATAATGTGAAGAGAGAGCCTACAAAATGGGAGAAAACCCACATGTGCCTCAGATAGAGCATTATTCTCCAGGATATATAAAGAACTCAAAAAACTTAACACCAAAAATACAAATAACCCAGCAAATAAATGGGCAAAGAACCTGAACAGACACTTCCCAGAAAAAGAAGAACAATCAGTCAACAAATATATGAAAAAAAGTTCAACATCACTAGGAATTAGAAAAATGCAAATTAAAACTACACTGAGATTTCATCTTACTCTAGTCAGAATTGTAATTATCAAGGATACAAGTAAAAAAATGTTGGCAAGGATGTGGGGAAATGGTACACTCATACAATGCTTAGGGGCAGGGATTGCAAATTAGTGCAACAACTCTAGAAAGCAGTATGGAGATTCCTCAGAAAACTTGCAATGGAACCACCATTTGATCAGTCATCCCACTGCTGGGCATATACCCAAGGGATTTAAAATGTGCATATTATAGTTCCACAAGCCATATCAATGTTCATAGAAGCTTTATTCACAATAGCTATACTATGGAACCAACCTAGGTTCCCTTCAACAGAAAGGTGGTATATATACACAATGGAATGAATATATTACTCAGACATAAAGAAGAAGGAAATTATGGCACTAGCTGGTAAATGGATGGAACTGGAGACTATTATGCTAAGTGAAATAAGCCAATCCTACAAAACCAAAGGCCAGATATTCTCTCTGATAAGGGGACCTTGACTCATAATAGGCAGGGGTGAGTGAGGAGTGGAGGTTCGCTGGATTGGACAGGAAGGAGGTGGGGGACTGGAAGTAGGATGGGAATGGGAAAGAGAGTAGAATTAATCAGATATAAATTTCCTTTGTTCATATATGAATGCACAACCTTTGTTACTCCACATTATGTACAACCACAAGAATGGGAAGTTATACTCTATGTATGTATGATATGTCAAAATACATCCTACTGTAATGTACAAATAAAAAGAACAAATAAAAATAAGTGTAATGTTCAATCTCCATATGTTTACATTGTTTCAATAGTTTTTCTTGGTGTTGGTTTCTCATTTTGTTTCAATATAATCTGATAAAATGCAAGGGATTATACTTTTTTTTTTTACTTGCTCAGAGTGCCTGGTGGCTTAAAATATGGACAACTTTGTGAAGTTTCCATGAACAGCTGAGAAAAAAATGACTTTAACTCTTTTTGGATGAAATAGCCTCTAGATGTTTGCTAAGTCCATTTGATTTATAATACTTTTTTATGTCTCAAGAGTTTAATGAGTTTATGTCTGAATGATCTGTTGGTAAGAGAGGTGTGTGTTTAATTCAAATAGTGCCTGTTTTATGCAATTAGGTCCAGTGACATTTGGGGCATGAATATTTACTATCATTATATCTTCTTGTTGATTTGTTCCCTTTACCAGTACAAAGTGATCTTTGTGTCTTCTGATTAATTCTGGCTTGAAGCCTGCTTTGTTGCATATGAGAATACCTACTGCTGCTTGTCTTTAGGCTCTGTTTGCATGAAATATAATTTTCCATCTTTTATCTTTCAGTCCCTGACTGTCTGTGACTTTAAGGTGAGACTTTGCAAACAACATAACCAGGGTTTTATTTTTTAATGCATTCTAGCAGCCTATATGTGTGTGTGTGTGTGTGTGTGTGTGTGTGTGTGTGTGTGCATGTGTGTGTTTGTGTTTGTGTTTCACACCTGGGATTGAGCCAAGGGAGCACTTAACCTCTGAGTCACATCCCCAGCCCTTTTTAATCTTTTTATTTTGAGGCAGGGTATCACTAAAGTTGCTCCAAGTTGCTGAGTCTGGCTTTGAACTTATCATCCTTCTGCCTCAGCTTCCCAAGCATGTGCCACCGCACCTGGCAATCTAGGTGGTTTTTTGGGGGGGTGTGCCAGGGATTGAACTCAGGAGTGCACAACCACTGAGCAATATCCTCAGCCCTATTAGAGTCAGGGTCTCACTGAGTTGCTTAGTGCCTCACTTTTGCTGAGGCTGGGTTTGAACTCACTATCATCCTGTCTCAGCCTCCTGAGCTGCTGAGATTACAGGTGTGTGCCACCATGCCCAGCAGCATATGTATTTTGATAGTTGATTTTTAAATTAATTCCTGACATTTTGGTATATTTTTCTGTTTATTTCTCCTTTGCTTAGCTATTCTTCAAATGTGACTTGTTCATTTGCATGCTCTGGAGTTTTCTTTTTTTTTAATTCTTCTGTTTGTAAGGTTTAAGTATTTAACATAGCCCTGGTATAGTAGTACTCTCATATCCATTCCCCTGTTGTTGTTATTATTATCATTATTATTATTCCAAGGAGTGCTTAACAACTCAGTCACACTCCTAGGTCTTTTTTATTTTGAGACAGGATCTAAGTTGCTTAGGGCTTCACTAATGAATTTCTCTTCCACTTTTTTGTGTGGGTCTTTTGAGGGCATAGAATTCTTTTGGTAAAGTATTCTGGAATATCAGGTCACCATGATTTTTTTCCCAACATATTTCCAAATGGGTTTTGTAGTATAGTCTCCCTATAAGTTCTTTTGTGATGATTAGTGTATTTTGATGTCAGAACTTGAGGATTCCAATATCACAGTAGGTCTCATCAAAGTTAAATCATTTTTGTAGCTCGGGCAATTGTGTTATATATAGGGTATGTGGGATATATCCTCTGTAATTGATCTTATAGACTAAAATTCTGTTATGGGAGTGGCCTAGAGGCATAAGGAAGTGACCTATACTGAGACCTTTCATAGGAGTTCACAAACTTTGTGTTTTTTCTCTTTATTTTGTTGTGGAGCAATATCTATGAATAGGACCTGAGTATCCCCCACACATACACCAGTCATTCCTACTTGTGGCCTGGTTGTCAGTTGAGGACTTTTTTCCTACCCTATTCTTTTTACTAAAATGTAATTAAAGTTTGAGTGTAGTCAGTGCGTGGAATTGTGGGTGAAGCTCATCAGTTGAGTCTCTGCCCTCTGAACTCACAATATCCCAGTGGATTCCCAGTGCCCCGCAGAAAATGGGAAAACAAACAATAGTAACAACAGCAGTGAACAGCATACAGCATTAAGATGAGTACCTGGTGTCTACGATGTCACCTACAACACTACCACAAAAACAGGAATGGAACTGTCAGCAATTGCCAATAGCAACAATAATAAACTGCTGTGAACTAGACTGGTATTCAGTATGTTGCAGCAGGTGTCCACTATGCCACCACAGCACTAGAAACCACAACATGAATGGTGGGCGCAGGAATTATGTAAACAAAATAGTTTTAAAAGACGGTGAAAATATGTTTCATTAAGAGAAAAGACAATGGGGTAGCAAGTAAAAGAATGTTCAAAATGTGAGCAGAGAGAAAGCAGAAGTGACGTAGCAAGTGACAGCCATAGAAGAAAAGCTTAAGTAAGAAAAAAAAAATGAGAAAGCAAGAGACAGAGAGAGAGAGAGAGAGAGAGAGAGAGAGAGAGAGAGAGAGAGAGTCCTCTGAGAAAACACTCATCTGGACATTCCAGTCTGGGCCACTCTCATTGCTCCCTGACTTGGCAGGTTCTGGGGAATGGAAAGGGGTGTTTCAGGGACATGGCATTTTATTGTCCTCATTTCTTTTAAGGATGACACATGAGGAGACGGATTCCTAGTACTGCCTAGTCTGTAATTTTTCCAGAATCCCCTGGAACAAATTATTTTCACATAGAGAACGATTCTGGAAAATTTGTCTGAGTCAGTTTAAGTTATAAGAACAATAACAAAAGTATGTTGCATTTTGTAGACTTCAAAGCACTTTATACATGATCTTATCTCCCTCTTCCTTTCTTCCCGGCCTCCTGCCTTCTTTCCTTCCTTCATTCTAACCAGTTTAGTTTTCCCAGCTCTCCCATTCTATGGATCATCCATTTCATTCCTCCCATTCTGCCCACTTATCAGTCTTTGGCCAGTTTTCCATTAACACTTTCACTGCAGGGAGGAAGTGGATAGTAAGATTAAATGCTGACATGAAGTGAGGTGTTATCATTGGATTCAGATTTTCTGTTTGTTCCAACCTTCCTTCTTTTTGGAGGATCTGAGAAAATTGAGTATTAATACACTTTTGTGAATTCTAAGAACCAGTAATAAAGAAGGGATATGGAAAAACCAAAGCCTGAATGTTTTCTCTGATATGCAGATGCCAATTCACAATAAGGGAGCGTGTTAGGAAATAACAGAGTTACTTGAGATTAGGTAGAGGGGAGTGAAGGGAGGGGAAGGGGTATGAGGGTAGGAAGGACAGTAGAATGAAACAGACATTACTACCTCATGTACATATGTGACTGCATGACCAATGTAATCCCACAACATGTACAATCAGAAAAATGAGAAATTATTCTCTATGTATGATTTATCAAAATTAACAAATGTATTCTACTGTCATGAATAACTAATTAGAACAAATTAAAAAACTAATAAAAAAAAGAAGGGATACGGAAGAGGGAAGGAAACAAACCAAGGTTGACATTGTTAAGAAATTTATTTGCAATTCTTATTTTTTGTGTTTTTTGTTTGTTTTTTAAATAACATCATTCCGTAGATAAAAATGCAATCTTACAGGAATATACAATAGCTTCTCACACAGAGATGACCCTGAAGCTCTTCTGGAAAGGTTTCCCCTTCTAGATCCCTGGCCTTGCTCAAGGGCGAGAAGGCGTGGCAGGCGAGACCTTTAACAACGGGATGGTCTGATTACAGACTGTACAGCAATATTTAACCCAGGCAGACTGTGAAGTCCTTGAGACTGGAGGGGCAGGAGTGGGGGTGTGCAGGTGTGTGTGTGGGATGGTGACACAGAGGCACTGTCCACCTCTCGGCATCCCTCTCTCTGAACAGGTATGATACAGGTTGGGTTGGGGGCATGAAGGCGGTCCGAGCAGGAGGATGTGAGGACAGGATGGACAGGCTTCATCTGGACCCTCTTACATGGGGGGGCATTTTGCTCAGTAGCTCTGGCATGTTGAAGTAAAAGAGCAATGTTATGAAGGTAATAGTCATTCCAGTGCTTCAACCACTGGGATGTGTCACCCCAGATCTTAATGAACTTGTTCGTTTTTTTTCACTGGTTTTTCCAGATGATTACCATCACAGATATTTCCAAACCTGGTTATTCCTTTGTCACCCCTGGCCTATTTCAGTGCAGAACCTCTGTCCCACTATGGCATAGGAGAATCGCATGTGTTCTGGGAGGGTAGGACTCAGCTACAGAGTGGTGCCTGGACCATGGGTAGGGAAGCCGAGGGATGGATTCCGAACTCGGGTGGTGGGATGCAGCTGACGCAGGGTCGGGATGGTGTGGGGAAGCAGGGAAGTGCTCACAGCATTTGGACCTCTGAGATGCCTTCTCAAGGAGCCCTTTGCACAGCATTGTTAATTTACAAACCATCTGTCCTTGATTCTCAAGTCCCTGCCTGACTTTGTGTAGTTTCTCCATGTTGGGAAGTCTTGGGGGAGCATCTGGTGATCTATCCTTTTTTGTCCCTTTTACGCTCTACAGAAAGGAGACTTCTCTCTTCTCCTCTCGACAATTCAGGAGACACTTCTTCAAGGGGGTCTGAAACCTGCACCCTCAGGTTCCATGATAATTGAACCCCTGCTTACCCGGTGCCTGCTCACCCTCCTCTTCCTTACCCTCCTGCATATAATCCTGAGGGCTCTAAGAACACCAGGCAGGAATTCTCCAGACCCACGGAGTCACCAAGAACCATTCAGTCCATTTCTGCATGTCTTCACATAGAAATTACCTCTCTTAAAACCTACACCCTCTTCCACCAGAGCTTCCACCAGATAATGACCTTGAGGAAGACCATGAGTGATATTTTGAATGGAAAGTTGATATAAATGGCATGTTATCCATTCTGGAAGGTTCACACAAGTCAAATTATTTAGATTCTGAAAATTGGGGTGCACAGGATGCCCCACACAGGGGGCACACCCCTGAAGGAACAAGTACCTGATCTGAAGGGAGAGAATTTGGCTCTGGTGACATGACATATGAAACTTTTCTCTAATACCTGGCCTTTTTCCTGTGTTCCTTTTTGTTAGCAGAAATTTCAGAGAATTTTCCTGGGAAATCTCAACTCTGACTCCTCTCGAGGTTGCACTGTTTCATCATGCTGGGCACATCCAGCTACAATCTCCACTCCGGCTTCAGAAATGGATTAAAAGCGTTTTCTGATACACCCGAGTCCCAAGTCTTTACCAGCTCATGTGCTGTGGGTGAAACTTCTTCAGGTCATTGCAGGACAAAGTGTCAATTTAGGAGTGTTAGTATTTTCTCAGTGCAGGTAAATAATATTTATTCCATGATAATAATAGGTTCAGATGGCACCATTTCCACCCAAGGAAGTTGCTCTGGTTCTCTCAGTGTCCCCTCTACAGGGTCCTCACCCTTCTATGGAAAAGTCACTGATCAGGAGCTCAACCTCATGCTGGTACCTTATGGTGTGTGTGTGTGTGTGTGCATGAGAGATGAGAGACAGAGAGAGACAAAGAGAGACAAAGAGATATTGATTCAAGTGTCTCCCCAACACTGGGAATCTGGTAGAAAACTGCTTACTTGTTGTGTTGGTATCTGGTGCCACGAAACAATGTTTTGTTGCTTTGAAAAATAATAAATAAATAATATATAAAGTTAAAACAAAAAACTATAAAAATCTGCACAGGGACTCCTTTCAACTCTGACCCTCTTCTAGGCTGAGTGGAGGAGGACAGCAGGGAGTTGGGGAGGAAGGGAGAAGAAAGGACTTCCAAGAAGAGGCAGAAGTGCACCATCCCTGAACCCTGACAATCCTAGGTTACTTCCAGCTTCACAGCCTTCCCTTATATCACCACAACAAGCAGCTTCTGAAGAACCTGGCCTTAGGTGACTGAGATGGGGTTTCTCTGGTCTTTGACAGGAGCCTGCTACAGCCTGTCACTGGCTAACGCAGGGTAGGGGCGTCTGCCAGGTGACCTGACTCGGTGGGGAAGACAACCCCGGGTTGGAATTGTAATTTTCTCATTTTCTAAAGTAGATCCTTGAGGCTCTGGCCTCTCCATGGTGCTGGTCATTATGGGTGGCTGAACTGAGCACTTCTTTCCATCAAATGGGAACAGACACCTGGGGAGTCAACACCTGCCCTTCTCTTGCCTCAACGTCCCCTCTGGTTTTTTGTGCTGACATTTCTCTCAGAGGCAGGTCTTTAAAAGGCAGAATTTGCCTGCACTCTAAGAGCAAGTTTTGACTTCCTGAGTTTTAAGCATCTCTTCTGGAAGTCAGATGACCCTTTCTTAGCCACTTTGCTAAAGGGTTTCTAACCCCTAGACAATAAGATTTCAATTATTCTAGGTCCCTAGGTATAGAGATGCCATTTTCCTCGTTGGCAACATTTTCAATATGGGTTCATGAGGCTATCACCCTGACCACGAGGGTTCCACTCACACCTAGCCTAAATCCTCTATTTCTCTGCCTGTGGGCTCTGGGGGGTGGATCAACTGTCCCCTGTAGAGCAGCCACCATCCTCTGCTGACTTCCAGTCCCCTCCTTCTCAGGGTGTTCTAATCCTCACAAGGACATGGCTTTGCCATGGGAAGGCACACTCAGCAGATGCCCTCCTGTCTTCAACTGGTCAGTCCTGGATGGAGAAGGGCTATGAGAAAGTGACAGGCACCTGGAATTTAGAACCAGGGAAACAGGAGGGAGAATGACAGTCTTGCACCTGAACTTGATTATTCTAGTCAAAGGGAAGATTGAGGTTAGGAAGTGGGAATGGGGTATGCCTAACAGCTGCTGAACCAAAGCAGGGGAAATTTCATGAATCAAGCAGAAATCTAGGAAAAAGTCTCCTAGAATAAGGCAGAAAGGAGACAGCTGGCATCTTTCTCTGTTTGATGTGTGCATGCACTTGAAAAACTTTTAAAGATCAAGGTGTGGAAATAGAAAAGAAAGGGCTAGTCAGAGGAAAAACGAAGTTTTCCAAACTGCAGAATGTAACTGCACTCCTTCAAGTTCCTTGGTCCTCAGTCACTGGACACTTTTATCCTGGCACTCAGGGGCTGTCAGAAGGGCTGCAGAAGATGCCACTCTTTTTTTGGGTTTTGGTAGTACTGGGGATTGATTGAACCCAGGGATGCTCTATCACTGAACTACAACCCCCAGCCCCAGTCCTTTTTATTTTTTTTTTATTTTGAGACCAAGTTTTGATAAGTTAAGGAGGAGGCCGTGATCTTCCTACCTCAGCCTCCCAAGTTGCTGGGATTACAACCCTGTGCCACCACACCTAGCTTTGCTGATGCTATTCTTGTCAGGTGCAGGGAGAAGACCATTCTGGTCTTTTTCCCTGTGTTGGCTATGGAGAAGACAGCCCATGGAGGTGAGGGTGTACGACACTGAGGAGCTGTCATGAGCCCAGCCTGCAGTCCATGCCATTGCACAATGGCACTTGGTGATGCAGAGTGGAAGTTCAAAAGGAAAAGAGAAGCAGAATGAAAAGTATGAGTGTGTATGTGTGTGTGGGTGCAAGTGCATGCATATGTAAAAGCAATCAAAATTCCAAATTTCTTTCTAGGGTCCAAATGTAAGCAAGAATCAAATATCAATTCAAAAGGACTCCCCTCTCCTTCATAACCAAAATCTCAGCAGCACAGTGGTAGAAATTTTGGGAAACTGGATAAAGAATGACAACTAATCTTAATTTCTAAAAGACCTTGTCAGTACTGAAAGAAACCATGAGTGTCTGGGTGGGTTGAACATGGAAAACCATGAAGAAACACTGTTTCTAGACTCTGGTTAACTCAGGAGTATTGGGTATATTTTTCCATGTTTCCATGAATCAGTTCATGGAAGTGAAACTCATCTTCACCAAGGAATGGACAGTCCCCTACTGTAATTTCTAACCAACTGGAACTGGAAGAGATCCAGTGGGTAAATTCTGGGTAAACTGTTGGGTGCTAATTTCTCCCAAACAGTACTTTTTCAACTGTCATTAGTGTAATTGAAGGACACAGCACTAACAAGGTGATGTTCCAATGAACATAAGATATGCCCCCATAAAACCTGTTGCCTCCACCATTGTGAATTCCTGATACTCTCTCTCTTGTTGGGGTCCCACTCACTGACACATACATTAGTGTGGGTCTGGAGGGAATTCTGCTGTAGAGTGAGGAAAGGATGACCTGAGTCTGACAGTGTGACTTCTGTAAGGATCAGGGGTTCACCCAGTTTCCTCTCTCTAGCAGAACTAGCTCCATTTGGGTAGACCAGTTGTCTGAAGGTAGGCTACCCCACCCCTCCCATCAGTTTGAACTTAATTTCATCCTCTGCCAGTGTGGGAGTTACTGAGGAACCCAAACCTTTGTGCTGTGGGAGTGACCAGAAAAGACAGTCACCTCTTCCTAGGGGGATGCTCATGCCTCACTGCACCTCATGGAAAGGCTGCTCTTGGACAAGTACTGAGTCAGAGAACCACAGCAGAGAGGAGAGAGTGAAGACCTGAATGAAACATGTCCTGGTCTCTGAAAATAAGACGTGGTACACATATACCCTATCACAGGGGTTTGGAAGAATTGAGGGAAAAGGAAGTGAACACAAGATATGCAAAACAGTCATGTCTGAACCTGTTTGTGGATAGAAGAGTAATGACTTTCGCTGGGGATACCTTTGTGCATTGTACAAGTGAAAAGAAATATCCTTCCTTTCCCCCAACCACATATAGAAAAGCACTTGAGTTCAAAGGTAAAGCTTGTCACACTCCAAATACAAAATGGTTTACTTTACATGCAGCAAAATATACAAGAAGTGAATTCAAAAACAAACTTAATTCATTATATTCGCTTGGCACAATTGCAATTCAGTTTTAAAAAAATATTTGAAAAATACTGAAACTGACCTGAATTCAAGTATAACGGTTTCTTCAACAGAAACATTATCAATGCAATAAAACATTACACGGAATATATCGAAGCAAAATGCCTTCTTGAGTTTTTTTTTCTTAAATTTCTGTGTGTTTTTTAAATACAGTTCTAATGCCAACACGACTCACAATTGTATTTTTAAAATGAATATTATTGCATTGTTTTTGCATATCTTGTGGGACAGAAAATGCAAAGAGTTACTGATTCCCGTTTCAGAAGCAGAGAAAGTGGTTTGTTTTTGCTTTCAAATGGCCCTAGATTCAGATCTCCCCACAGTGAAGCCAGAAAGGGGAAACTCTGCACTCATCTGTGTGCATGGGCACACTGCGTGGGTGCATATACGCTCTCACAACATAGACATGCACACAAACAACCCACTACACACACACACACACACACACACACACACACACACTCTCGCTCAACACACACTCACGCTTCCTCTCGCCTGCACCCACCCACACACCCAGCATAAGAAGGAAACTAACCCAATCGCCCTTATGTGCAAGACTTATCAAGTGCATTCATTGCCAATTACCTTTAAATTATAAAACCAAACCAAACCAGAAAGAAAAGTTGTTACTACCTAAGGAAATTAACAAATTATAGAGCATACACGATGGCTGGTAAAACTCTCCTACAGCAGCTACTGAACCGTCCCTCCGTAGAAAAAGGAAACCGCAACTGTTTAAAGAATACAGTAAAACCAAACCTGGTTTACGTATGAAAAGTGAAAACAGTAAGGTGGGTGGATACAAAATTTGTAAACGCTCTTCTTCCTTCCCTCCCCCTGGGAAAACAAAAAATAAAATAAACCAGGAGGAAAAAAAAAAAAAGGAAAAAAGAAAACTGCAACATGCTGTCAAGAAAAAAATGTCAAACCACAAAACAAAAGAGCGCTCAAGGGAAGCTCAGCACCACCTCCTTCGGTGAGAGCCAGCGGCTCCTTCCCCGGGCAGCGCCAGCTCGGTCCTGTCCTGGCTCGCGCTGACGCTGGCCGGACTCTGATCTGCAGCTCTTGTGCCTCCTGCAGGCAAAAGGATCCTGTCGCGGCGAGCGGAGGTGGCTGGGGTTGCAGCCGCGGGACTCGGGGTGAAGACACCACGCTGCCCGAGACCCGGGCTCTGTGCGCCTGTCCTCCAGCGCTGCTTCCTCCTCCACCTTTCCTCGTCCTTCTCTGGTGGACTGGGCTCCTGCTGGAAGTCAGCTCCTCTTTCTTCTCCAAATGCACAGGGCCTGGCTTTATGGGGACAGTGAGGCTCATACAGAATGTGTGCAAATGATTTTTTACAAGCGAAGTTGAAAGACACCCGTTTACTCGAGGGTCCTTTCTGAGCGAGCCGCCGCAGGGAGCGTAGGTCCTTTCTGGCCGGAGGCGACGCCGACCCGGCGCAGGGCTGACAGCGCAGGACGTGCACCCGGGCCTCGCTCTTCGCCGAGATCTTCCGCCCGCTTCTCGCCCGTCGCTCGGTGGACACACTGCCTCGCAGCTTCTCTTGCCCCTGAAAAGCGGGCTCTCACACCACCCAGCTCTGCGTCTTGTCCCGACAGAAATGAATGAAGACGCTGTTCCGGTTAACTCCAGGTCACGAGAACAGTGAGGCACTTCTGAAACGAACCCATTAGGAACATTGAAACAAATAAAAAACCCGGCGTCTCCCAGCCCTGCGACTACAGGCTGCTGACGTAGACCCTGCTGTCCTGGAGCTCCTCCTCGCTCCGGCCTCGCCCCAGGGCGCGCGCACAGCTCCCGTCCTCCTCGCCGCCCGCCCTGTCCTGCCCCGGGTCCCTGCAGTTCACAAAAGGTAGTAGGGTGCCGTTGGGGCTCTGCTGGGCGCCCCCACTGAGGATGCTGTCGGCCGCGTTCTCCATCTCCTCTATTGTCATGTCGCAGGCGTCCGCCAGCTCCTGGGTCGTAACCTCGATGAACTTGGGATCTTGAGCAAACTGCCCCAGTCCTTCTGAAATCAAGACCTGCAGGGGAGGGTATGGAGAGAAGCAGAGCTGCCATTAGAGGGTGGAGACACTGTCGCAGCCTCTTGCTCTACCTCCCCGGGATTTCTCTAATTCCCTCCAGCACTTTTCCTTTGAAAAGGTTCCTAGGAAGCTTGTCATTCTGGTCACTCTGCTTTGGTTTGTTCCAGTATGTTAAAGGTCCCCTAAGATGTGCCAGACAGAGGAGAGCGGAATTGAGATTCTGGTTCTAAACCAGTGACTCTCAATTCTGGTTGTACATTAGAATCATTAAAGAGCTTGGCAAAATCTGTTTAATTTGTCATGGGTTTCCAGAGCTCTGCCAGTCATCCTGAACAGTCAGGGCTGAGAAACACAGATCTTGACATTCTATGCACAAAAGCAGTGGGAGCTCATATCTGTGGGGTGAGTAGTCACAGCATGCTGCTAGTTTTCTTAGGATTCGCTTCCTGTGACAGGACCCCATCACTCAGTGGTTTCTTTTTCCCTCTGCATGGCCCAGCCTCAGTAAGGCCAGCAGTATTTTGTGGGCTCAAAATGATATGCACCCCGGATCATTTTACAGACCCTGAGTGTGAAGGTCTTTCTCTCAGAAACTTGACATCCAGTTGATCTGGGAAAGAACCAATTCTTCATGGCAAGACCCTTTGCTGCCCTTGGCCTCTCCCTCCCCTGTTGGCAGTGCCACTTGGAGTCACCTACCGCTTCTACCAGGCTGCTGGCACTGCCATGGAACTGCCTCCCGGGGGCCCCAGCCTGAGTGGGCACCGTGAGGGAGACCGGCCGGGCTCTCCTGATAGTGCTGCTGCCCCCGCCGCAGGAGACGGTCTCCTCAGACCAGGAGCTACAGTGGATGGACGGGAAGCTGCTGTTGAGTTTCTCACTGGACTCGGCCCCTTCCAGCCGTAGGGTGGGGATGGGCTGTGGGGGCCAGGCTCGGCTACCAGGCGTGGCAGGTGGGGTGGCGCATGGCCTGGGGAACGTGGTGGGGGAATGGCTTCTCTGGAGGAGGGGGCTCAGGCCTGCCACTGCCAATGCCTGTGGACACAAAAAAGCAGTGTTACCCGGAGTGGTCAGGACTTGAGTAAGCTTTCTGAGCAGCTTTGCAACTATTATTTTTCAGTGAGTTCTGCCTGCTTGGAATTAACACTACCTCCATCTTTACCCATTGAAGTCTATCTCTCTGAGACCTGAGGTAAGTTTCAGCAATTTCAAGATATGTTTTAAGAGCACATCAGTCTGAACTGATAGGAGCAATTGTGTTGAATCAAGATTAACCGCTATCTAGTCCATCCCTGTCACCTCTTAGGTTTGAATTCTCTTGCTCTTGGTTTTCTCATCAGTAGAATATAGAGAATAATGATGATTGTATCATCTTGTATCATCTCTATCCATCTGCCTATGGGGTCAGTGTGAAGTTCAAGTGAAATAATAACCAGTAGGTTTCTTTTTTTTTTTATTTTTCCCATGACTTAGGTCATTAACAATGCTCTGCCACTGAATTATTGTTTAAATCTTCTACTGCATCATAACCAAATGATTGCATCCTCTGTCCCCAAGGCTCATGAGCATCCAGAGGGCAGGGCTCATGGCCTACACTGTTGCTGCCACCATGACTTACTCAGCAGTGTCAGCTGCTTGAATGTGAAGCATTCATGGGAGAGCATGACACCGTGGTGGGAAAGCCCAGCTCTGAGAGGCAAAGAAGATGAGAACATCACCACATAGGTGGAGGTAGCAGAAAGGCACAAAGAGGAGTCTACAAATAAGGAAGAGCTTCTCTCCTACTAGCATGATGAGAACATGGGTGAAACCAACTCCTAGAAATCATAAAATAGCACTCACAGGATCCCCACATCCTGCCATCCTCTCCTCCACAGCTCACATGGTCCCCAGCCTGGGGTTTCTGGGTCACTGAAGAACTAAGGGAAGTATAAGTCTGTACTCAATATTGCAGAAAGCCCAGTGGAAACCATCCTTTTAAGGCAATGCAACAGGCTAAGCAAAAGTAGCTTTGAGCTGAAATAATAACTTAGCTGAGCCACACCGGTCATCTTCTGATTATAAGCTCTGATTGGCAGTTGAATGCCTCTGGGTACAAAAAATGTCATTGAAAGCATAGGTTCAAGGTAAGGGAGTCTAGAATTAAAAACCTAAAGAGGTTAAGGAACTCAGGTTTAGTTCCCACTTTCCATGGAGGTGACAGACTGGCCTTGATCGCTCTTTGAAGTTTTTATAACTGGCAATATACTTTATACTGGTGCCTTGGATTTTGCCAGCTCAGTTCAAGCCAGCCACACCAAGAGTCCTTTTATATAGAGAATCTCCCTGGTTCTGTTCTCCTTGGATACCATTCCTACTCTTGATTGTGCTGCTGGCAGGTGCTTTGATTATTTCCATGTATCGGTGGATGGATTTCTGTGCAGTCCACTTTATAGGTGTATTCAGATCCTAGGGATGGCAACATCTGCCTGAGTGCATGTAATGTAAGCCAGTATCTGAGGGTGGGAACACTGGTGGCACCAAAAGGAGAATGCTTAGGAGGGATCCTGCAGCTCCTGGTCCCTCAGGATCATGAGAGGAGTTCCTGCCTACCACAGTTTCCTAGGTTTCTTAGATAAGGCATGAAAGAATTTGCTAAGGCTCTGCAGAGGAGTGGGTGGCCCTACTTCGAGTTGTTAGGGCCTGGGGTAGGATGTACCAGTGGTCTCAGACAGGGAAGACTGATGTGTATCTTGAGGATTCACCCACCTTTCTAGGGACTATCTGTCATGCGAAGTGCTGGCCAGTGGCCTGTCTAAAAGTGTGTGTACCTGATGATGGACCAGATGCAAGGGTAGGACTGTCTTCTGAGAGATGTCTCCCCCTTGATTCTTCTGTCGCTTCAGACACTCTAGGTGGAAGGAGGCCCTTCGACCTGCAAAGGCAGTCAAAGAACCAGGATCAGGGCAGCAAGAGGGGACATTGTCTTGGGACAATTCTGCTATAGTTTGGATCTTGAATGTCTCCCAAAGACTCAGACCCCAGTTAGGCAGCTTTGGGAGGTGGCAGAAACTTGAAGAGGTGGTGCGAGAGGGTTTACGTCAGTGGTGGTATGCCTTTGAAGGGGTTTATGGGATGGTTGTCTCTTTCTCTTTCTCTCTTTCCTTTCCCAGCCAGGAGGTGAATGAGATTCCACCATAATGTATGGCCTTACTCCAGGCCCAAAATCATTGGGATCAATTGTCCATGAACTGTCCTCTAAAACTGTGAGCCAGCATGAATTTTTCTTCTTTTTAATTTTTATTGTCTCAGGTATTTTGTTGCACCAAAAGAAAGCTGACTAACACAGACTCATGCCCAGGTGGTACAAGGAGTAGTGTCAGTGGCCCTGGATACACTCCTCTTCACCCCTTGCCTTATCTCTGAGACAGACAGAGTAGCATACGTGTAAATCCCATCCCAGCATGCCCTGCCTTTGGAATTCTGTCTTATTGCTTTGGAAATCTGCCCAGATCACTGCATGAAGATTGTCTAGGCCAGACCTCCACAGTTTCTCAATTATCCCTGGGTACCTGACAATGTCATCTTGGGAGTGACCGCTGGCCATATCTGGAGAGCAAGGCATGTCTTTACCTAGTGAGGCAGAGCGGAGGAAACCCCTCTTTGGAGATTGTCGGATGTCCCTCTTGTCCTCCTCTGGGGGTGTCAGCTGTCGATTTTCATCATCCTGGTAGGAGAACCTGGAACAGAATTCTTGGGGCTTGTTCCTGGAGGCTGAGCACCACGATGCATAGGCACAGCTGCCACCCCCACAAAGCAGTTTGCAGTTTTCCTAGTGAAGGAGCCATTGCACCCTTGTGCTTCCATACAGGTTTAGGGAAGGGGCATCAGGGACTTGCCACCCCACGACATTCTGCCCTGCTCTTGGCATCATAGGCCTGTTTGCTCTTTATGTACAGCTGTCTATCTCATGAGCCTTGTCTTTTTTTTTTGGAGGCGGGCAGTGCTCACATTAGGAATCAGAGCCAGGACCTGGCACATGCTAGGCCAGTGCTCTAGCACTGAGCTACACCCCCAGCCCTGAGTCTTGCATGTCTGATTTGAGGCAGTGGAATCACTCTTTGGTCAAAGGTATTGAGAAAGTTGGAAAAAATTCTAGGCTCACAGATTTCCTCAGGAGTGGCCTAGGCTTCAGATTTTACATGTGCTCATGCTGTTGACCTTGGCTATGCTCAGTGTTAGCCCAAACTTATCTCTCACTCCCCAGTTCCTTCCTGTCTTGGTAACGGTTCATCTACTTTGGTCAGTTTTTTTAATTTTTAATTTTAATGCTGATTCAACCCACTGAAGGGATTTCACAATCCCTAGTGGGCCAGCCTACAATCAGATGAGGCCACTGACTCTGTCCCTCATGTTATCCCTCACATCTTTTTAAAAGAATTTATTTTTTCATTTATTTATTGGTGCTGGAGACATGAACCAGGACCTTTCATGTGTTAGGTACCACTGAGCCTCCAGTACCTCTCACATCTGGAGGGCAGAGACTGCACAGCCCTCATTTCTTTGGATCCACCCTCTTCCTAGCAGTGACTGAGCCCTTGTAGATGTACAGGGAAGTTTGTTGAGGGCAAACCTGTTTTTATGCCTCCAAACCTTTCTCTCATTCTCAACTAGGTAAGCCCTCCTCCTCACACTTTCTTCTTATCCAAATCACCCCCACTCTTGCAGACAGAGCTCTGTTTGACCTATGTATGGAGCATGTTACAGTCACCCAGCCCTTGACCTTCTCTGAATGCCTGTATCCCTCAGCATTTGAACTACTCTGTGGGCAGTTAGTTACAAAACCTCCATGTTATTTCCCTCTTCTGAGTTCCTCTGAGCTTCCTAACTAGTTGGTAAAATAGCCTTGAGTTCCAAGCTGGTTTTCATGACCAGTAGAGCAGCCAGATGTACCAAGCACTTAGTAAGAGCCATAGAGATTAGAGAAATTGCTTTTCCTTATCTCTAGGATAATTGATCATGTATCCATTTGCATTCTCTAAAAGTCAACTTAGAGAATGCTATCGCTCAAGGAGCTTCTGGTTATTTCTTTAGGTTTTATACCTTGTGCCATTGAGTCAAAAAAGCAGAAGGCATCTCACTCCCCACCCCACATTTGCTGAGGGGGCCATGAAGGTGCAGGGAGGTTAACTGATTAGCCAAGTCACTAATCTTGACCAGTACTTCCATGTTCTCTTCACTCCTTCAATCCTTCTGTTAGCCAGGGAGAAAGGAGAGACCTTTGCCACTGTTCAACACAGTTCTCTGGACAGAAAGTCCTGGAGCCCAGGAAGCCACACAGGGAGCTGGCTGTGCCTGTGCCTATTTCAATGTCAAAGGGGTTGCAACCCCTTCCACTACCTGTCTCTTCAGCCACAATTTGCTGTTCTTCAAAACCTTAAGAGGCTAGTCCTTCCTCAGAGTAAAGTGTTTTCAGGAAAGTTTCTAAGACAGGGGATCTGAAACTGTTCAGAATGCAACCCACAGTCCCCAAAACACTTTACAAGGAGAACTGGTAGATACATGCATAACTAGTTAAGGAAATGTTTCACGAAATAATACTTACCCTCATGACATTTGATATATGCTATTATCTATACTAATGCTATTATCTATGCCAAGCTATCCTTTTATTTGTACTTATTTTTGTTTATTATTATTTTAATTTGCACATATTTATGTGATGATTTGATACGTATAGAATGTGTAATGATCAAATCAGGTCATTAATATTTTCTTCTCCTTAAACATTTAAAACTTTTTTCTTGATTGACATGGAATCATTGTACATATCCGTGGGGCCTGTGTTATATATTTCAGTACATGTGTACGGATGTACTGATCAAATCAGGATAATTAATTTTTCCATCTCCTTAGCTTTACTCTGTTTGGATCCTTCAAAGTTCCTCTCTTCAAGTTATTCATAAGTGTATTCACAAGTGTATAATTAGGCTATTTTTCTAAAAGAGAAGGGCATTGCAACCTTCTAATGGATCTAGATCTGCATTTTTAAAGCCCTTCTCCATACATTCCAGCAAGGGCGAACCCAGCAGCCCTAGATTTGCCAACAGTGCCCTCTTCTGGGCCGCTTTATTATAAACAGTTTCCTGAAACATTAGAGTGTCAATATACATTTGTGTGTACCAAGTCTCACTAGAAAATACATTTATGACTGCTGGTTGCAGCCAAAAATGTTTAAGAAACAATGATGAGAAGTTCTCCTGGAAGTATTTTATGGTGAGGAAAGGCCAAGCTGAAAGGGCTTCTGTGTGTGGGAGATGTGGGACTTCCTGTCCCTTTGCAGAGATCACAGATGTCGTGCAGATGTTTTACTGATGTGCAATCTCCTCCCCTCCCCAAATAATGTGCAGAGGAGAGATTTTGGTGACCTGCCCTGTATCCCCAGATTCTTCCTTCCACCCAGGGTGGCTGAGCAGGAGACGCAGGGCTTACATCTCTGTGGAGAGGAGGCTGGGCTCGCTGCAATACTCAGCGTCTTCGCTCATCTTCACGTTGTAGGTCTCATATCGGGACACCTCCTCTTGACACACCATGGCTATCTGGCTCTCCCGGGAGGGGCACCTGAGTGTGCAGGATGGAGAAAATTATAAGGAACTGCCACCCTTCCCCTCTGTCCTCAGCAAGCAAGGTGTCACCCATGCACATGCAGGCACACAGACACAATGGCTGAGGCCTCTGCTTCCTGCAGCTGCTGCTGAAGGCTTTTAAAGAAGGCCCTGGGCTGTACTACACAGGGTCAGGAGGGCCAACTATAGATGGCATGTCCCCGGCTCCGTGGAGTAAAGGCACAGAAAAGAAACCTCATGTAGAGAGGTTTGTTCTCTTGAGCTAAGGGGAATAGGCCTGAGTCTAACCCCTGCTGAGGCTCAGTCCCTGTTGAGTCTGAGTCCTACCTGAGCCCCACACCCTCCCACACCTGGAGGTTCCTTGGATTAGAATGCTTCCCCCTCTGGGACAGGGTTTTCTGCTTATTTGGTCACACCTTCTATAGCTCTGGGCTAAGTGTTCTTCCTCTCCTGTGGGTATGTAGCTCAGTACTTCCTGCCAGCTCTCTTTCTATGGATGCTGTATGCCTCAGACCCATAAAGTCACCTGAGAAAGCTTCCACTTTATCCTCTTAGAACTCAGAGCTTCTTACTTTGACCTTGACCCTGAGCAACACAGGGTCACCTGGTGAACAGCTGCAGATTGCCAAGGACCCCCCAGTCAGAGAGAATGATGACATGCTGGAAGATTTCCATGGAATGGGGAAAGAGGAGTGTGGAATGTGCTTTGGAGCTCAATGGGATGGGCTGAGGGAGGAGAATGGTAGCAGGCAGGCAACACTGCTCCTTTCAGGTCTGTGTGCAGGACATGGGGGCCTGTTCTTAGCAAAAGCAATGCCAGAACTGTGGCTGCCCTTAGCCTTGTGCTGAGACATAAAGGACAGGGCCCAGAGCTGGAACTCTGGCTGTGTTTACCTCTTCATCTGGTTAAGATTTAACACCTGTAGTTTTTATCAACTGTCATGGGAAAAGAGGCAACTGACATTTATGAGCACTTACTATTTGCTAGGCACAGTGTGTGTGTCATACGCCATTGATAGATACATCAGGGGGAGAAGAAAACCCCCTGATGACTGCTCCACAGCTCCTCTCTAAAAATCTCCCCTTATTTAATCTGTATCAAAATTTCATATGGAAATACTCTTCAAGGGAGGTAAGTTAGTTTAGACTGGGAGGCCAATGATGGAAAAATGAGCCTCTTCAAGAAGAGGTTGAGACAAGGTGCACAGGGGAGAATGTAGTACTCCAACTGAGTCCTTGAAGATTGTGGAGGAGGAGCTGGGAGGCAGAAAAGGGAGAGGGCCATCAAGTCAGCTCAGGTAGGCACTTAAACTTGATCTTCTATGCAAAGCCAGCCTTTCAGGTCAGCACATAGATCCAGTGCTGGGCACCTGAGCATAGAAGGTGTCAGTGTGTCTCCTGAGCCCCAGGACACACCCAACACTGCTGTTGGGTGGTAAAAGAAGCCAGTCTTCCAGAGACTACAGTAGATTGGATGGATGGCCAATGTGACTTGCCTGTATCAGACACTGGTAAGTGCCCAGATCAAGTGGCCACTGGACGTTTTTCGTAGTGGGGGTTGAACCCAAGTGCACTTTATCACTGAGACACATCCCCATCTCTTTTTATATTTTATTTCGAGGCAGGGTCTCAATAAGTTGTTTAAGGGTTTGCTAAGCTGCTGAGACTGGCCTTGAGCTTGTGATCCTCCTGCCTCAGCATCCCAAGTTGCTGGGAATTCAGATGTGCACCACCATGCCTGACTGCATGGCCACTTGAAAATGGGTGTTATGAAGGCACAGGAAAACCAGTGGGCAAGTATGCTGCTCCTTGTGTGGAAGCAGCTTTAGGACACATGTCCAGGGGTTTCGCTAGAAACTCACATTTCTTGATGAGTATGTGAGCTGGAGGGCAGGAAAAAGGTGATGTGCCCAAGAACCTGGCATGCTGGGAACCTGTCCAGCCTGCTGGTGCCTCACTATACTACTCTGGAAGAGCAGCACAATCAAGGATGACGTGGCAAGATGCAGAGCAGTGTCCTCTCCCTCCCTGGCCTTGGGGAGCCTGGGCTACAGATGGAAGCAGGCAGGAAACCTGCACAACCCAGGCTGCACTTCTGGGGCCCAGAGCACAGAAGCAGGCACCTACCATCCCAGTGTTTCATAGCAGTGCGTCCTACAGCACAGGGCCAGGTGGGGAGAAAAGAGTGAGTCAGGAGGGGGGAGTTGCAGTCAAGACCTCCAGGAGTGATTCTACCCTGGGGCAGATAGGTTGATGCTACACAAAAGGGCCACCTGCCCCCGGAAAAATCCCTGCCCAGGGGGTGGAGGAGGGGGTCTGAAGAAAAGGTGATCATACCTTTCCTGACTCGAGTGGGTGAAAGACCAGGTTTGGGCAGAGGTTTGGGAAAGGGCAGAGGGGATGGTTTCAGTCACATAGCCTGAATTCACATGTCTCAGAAGACCACAGGCCAGCATGCATTCACTCAGGAAGAATGAGGGGAGAGGGGCTCTGTCAGAGGCTTGGCAGCTCAGGACACAGCTGGCCCACTGGATGATGCCGACTTATCCTGCGTGTGGCTGCCATGTTGAATCAAGAGCGTGACTTGGGTGGAAGCCTGGCTCCGACCTCTCTTGCTGAGTTCTGGGGTAGCAGCCTCAACTGAAGCTTGAAGAGTGGTTGGGGGCCTGAGGGTGAAACTCTTCTCCATCTGGTGTGCCCTAGGCTAGGGTGCATGAGACCCCATCATGGGCTGCTTACCTCCTAGAGTTGAGCTTCCACGTGGACTCCTGCACCCGGATAGCAGGAGACAAGGGGGGCCCATGGCCCTCCACAGTGCTGACTGTGCTGGGGTAGCCGGTGGAGGGGGGGAAGCGGCCCAGGGCTGTGTTGTTGGCATTGTTGATGTTGGCATTGGAGCCAGTGGATGAGTAGCTGCTGGGAGTGAAAGTGGAGTCCACCAGTTTCTCATGGGAGGGTGATTCAGTGTCGCCTTGGTTGTTACCAGCTTTGTTGATATGCAGTGGGCGTTGGGTAGTGAAGGTCTGGGGGAAAGCGCTCCGGCTGTCGCTTTGGTAGTAGTTGACGTGATTGACAAGCAGGCCTCCTGCCCTCTGTAGGTAAGATGGGAGAGAAGGTGGAGGAAAAGACCCCTGACTGCCTCTCCTTCTTTGAGGGAGAAGCACTGGACAGGTAGGGCAGAGAAGTGCAGACTGTCAGAACATTGTTTTCCCACTATAGAGTCAAGTTTCTGGGTTTTGGGGCAGTGTTAGCATGGCACTGTGTCCCTGATGCCATTCGATATGTATAAGAGTGAGGATGATAAGTCATGGGCTAGATGGACTGATTTTACCTCACTGTGTGCTCTATAGCCCAGGAGATAGGCATGGGGCCGGGGAACAGGTGGAATAGGGACCTGGTTCCACAATGGTTGGTAGCTTCCTCTTTGCTATAGAAGGAATTTTAGCCAAACACCTTTGGGATGAAGCAGGTAGCTCAAATGACTGAAGAGAGCCCAAAGTAAGAGCTGTGGTCTTTTGGCCCAGCCAGGTTTAATTGCTACCAATGATCAGCCTTGGTCTCCAAGAGAGGAGAGACAGGCCTGGAGGGGAACTTGGTGATCCAGACAGCACATACCCATTCCACAGGGCAGCCACCACCTGTTCTAGCCTCTGCCACTATGTGGGAACACAAATACAACATGGCCAGGTCCTCTGGCTTTTTCTATGAAAAGCCAGAAGTCCAGATTTTTACTTGGACATACCAGATGTTGAGGTATCAGCAAGCAAAAGGGGTTGGCAGATTAGATGTGACCCATGGGCTACCACTTTGTAACTCTTACTGTAGAAGTTCTTCCCAGGAAACAGTTCTCTTAGGAACATGTCTACTCCCCAGTTCCCTGAGAGACAGTGACACTCAGAGTTGAAATGTCCTGGGAGGACTGATGTGACAAGGAGTCAGCTTGTAAAGGGTGGAGGATGAGGAGACAGCTGAGCAGAAGGGCTTGGAGCCAACACAGAGTTAAGCCTTTCTGTCTGGGTTTTCTTGGAAGAACCCTAGCCCACCCTTCTTTTGCTCCAAACTGAATTTGGTAAAGAAACACCTACCCTAAAGATGTCATCTTCGGAGGCAGCAGACACAGCCTCCTTCATGGCCTTGTCCAACTCCTCCTCAGCAGTCAGATCTCCAGAGATGGCCCGTCGGATCTCAGGCCCAATGTCATGCAGCGTACGCAAGCCAGCCTGGAACCCAGAGGGAACCGTGAGGATCCTGGTCCATTTGCACTGAGCTTCACAATTAGCCAAGACCCTAGTTCTCCTCCACCCAGTCACTCCACCGTGCAGGTGGACCTCTGAACCAGGTGATGGGCTTCCGTGGACCCCTTTTTGTCACCTAGGATGGAAGACTCCATTCATCTATCTGGAAGGAGTGGAGTCATGCTCAGAAGACCACCAGTGATCAGGGGTTGTCTGGAACTCAGCAGAGTGCATGGGAGCTCTGGAGATGCTGGGAGTACAGGCAGGACAGTGGAGGGCAGTGTGTGGGGAAGAATGCTGGGAGGAAAAGGGTTTGTCACCCCACCTCATATCTGCCTTCAGAAAGGCTTAGCACTCTCAGGAAGTTTCCTGCTCAGCCCCCTGGTAAGAGATCTGGGCCCCCAGTGCCTGAGGAGGGAAACCAGGGCCATCCTTGGGGTAAGGATCCTTCCTGCCAGCCCCTCACCTGCAGTGACAGGGCGTTCCTCTGGGAGGGCTTTCCCACGAGTCCCTGCTCTTTGCGCTTCTTGAATTTCCGGAAGTATTCTTGGATCAGGAAGGTGGCATAAAATTTGCCAACAGTGACTTCATCATCTGAGACACAGAGAGAGAGGAGAATTCGGGGGAAATGGGGATTCAGTTAAACTTCAGTAACTTACTTTTCAGCATCCAAAATTTCTTTAGTTTTTCAATTTAATTTTTTTAGCATAAAAAGAGAAAAAAAACAATAAAAAGGAATATGGTAAAAAGTCTCTTCCACCACATTCCTATCTGTTTAGTTACTTCCTTCTGTTTAGTTACTTCATTTTTATTAGTTTCTTGACTATTTTTCTAGAAATTCTTCATGCAAATAAGCGAATATATTCTTATTCTTACTTATTATTATCCTCTCTTTCTCTTTTACTTTTTTTGGAAACAAGGTCTCACTATGTTAAAACCTGGCTGATCTTGAATCCTGGCTCAAACAATCTTCCTTCCTCAGCCTGCTGTGAAGCTGGGACTATAGATGCATATCACCACACCTGGATGCTAACCAAGGCCCCTTGCCTTAGTTTTTTTTTTAACAGAAAAAGTAGCCTATTGTCAAAATTGCTTCCCTCCTTGCTTTTGGTTTTTCTCCCTGAACTGGCATTGCTAACCCTTATTTGATTCCACCCATGGTCGAATGGTGTCTCCTAAATCCAAACGTTTCTGCTTCAAGATTGGAGGGGGGGCAGTTTTGGAAGCAACACCTTCCCCTTGTTGAAGTTTGTTTTTTCTTCAAACCAGACAGATTGGGTTATCATACCATGTGTTCCTGCTGGCTAGGTACCTGAGATCATTCAGGATTAAATCACTGTCTGTCTTGGGCATGAGCCAGATGGTAGGGAAGCTGTAAGTACCAAAGGGAAATGTTTCATGTCCAGCAAGTGGGCCTTTTGCCCTGTCTCCTGTCCTTTGTGGTTGGGTTAGGCCTCTGGGCTTGTGATGGCACACCTGTTCCTAGCTGTCCTTGAGAATGACCAACTCCACAAAACTGATGGGCCTCCATCTGGCAGGGCCTCATCTCCACATGGGAGGGGAACCCTGGTGATCTCAGTCAGGGAAGTCAGAAGCCCATGTGGGGTCCCAGGTTTCCTCATCCTGGGTGTCTGCTCTGGATGCACCATGCAACCTTGGCTAGCTAATTAACCTCCAAGAATGTCAATTCCTTGAGCAAACTTCACAGAAATGTTATAAACATTAAATAAACAAAGTATGTACGATTTCAAATGGCATTTGACCTGTTCAGGATTCTTAGCCCATCTTGCTTTCCCTTTGGGAGGTGGTTCTCAACAGGGGTGTCACCACTTCAAGAAGCTTTGGAAATGTGTGGGTGCATGTGAGTACATTTCATCAGTTGATTTTAACTTCTTTCAGAGTTGTCTCTTAGCATTTAACTATTGAAAATATTTATTTTAATATACTTTATCTTGGAGTTAAAGCACCTTATTAACAAATATAAGAAGGTTATATATGATTTTCATTTGGGATCATAGTAGGGGCAGTCTCAACCATTTGTTATAAAAGGGACTTCTGCTTAGTAGAGATGAGGAGTACTGCTCTAGGATGAATGAGACAAATTTCAAAAGAGAGGAGGGATGTCAGGGGATTCTTCTTCCAGGGTTCTAGAATAATCCTAGAGCAATCAGTCCAGTGGCTAAGGGGAAACCTATAGTTTGCGGGGTTCCCTTAAAGTTCTACCAAACCTCTATGCATCACAGGGCTTCCCTGTCCCCATAATGCAAAATGAGAATTGCAGCAGACTTCTAAAATGACAGTCTATATCCTAGTTTGTGAAGGGCATTGCACCCTACTATCTTCTAAGCAATTGGACATTTGAGCTCCACAAGATGGGTCAGAAAAAAGGAAGTCCAAGAGAGCCCAGTGGCCTCAAGACATAGGTCTCAGGCTGTGGCCATGTTTCTAATGGTACCACAGCTGGAGTAGAGGAAGGCAGAGAAATCATGTGGGCTGGCAGGTGGCTGAGATGCGGGCATCCAGGGCACTTACCACCCGCAGGGGGCACTACTTGGTCCAGCAGCTTCATGCTGGTCCTCTTCCAGATCTTCTTGATAATGGCCCGCAGCTCCTCGTTGGCTTGCTCCAGGTTCCCTGAAGGAAAGGGTATATGAGGCTGAAAATGATCATCAGCCCCTTGTGGCCCCCTCCCAGGAAGTGGGTCTCTCCAAATATAGAGGGAAGCTGCTTCTGGGGCCTTTGCCCCACACCTCGCCCTGACTCATCAGTTTCTCTTCCTTTGTCAAGGCTACTTTTCTCCCCAGTCTTCACATTTCCACCTCCTTCCTCTTTCCATTTCCCTCTCTCTGTGTTTCCTTCTTTCTTCCTTTCCTCCGTAGCCCCATCCAGTGCCTGGACTGAGCTGTAGCCCCCCAACCCCGAGAGCTGCAGCAGCAACACTCACTCATCACCCCACCAGGATTGCAGTGGGCTGCTCCTCATGGGTGGTGTTTCATGGACCTCCCTGGGCTGCCACAGGAAACAGAGGATGGGAAGGAAGTACAGGGAAGGAAATACAGTGCAGGGGCACATCTGGGTCAGTGGGACGTCTGACTCCTAAGCCTCCCACAGGGCAGTGGTGGCAACACCTAACAGTGGAAGCAGAAATCTGAAGACATTGGGTTCTACAGTTCTGCATTTTCTTTGGGCTTTCTTTCTCCACAGGTAAAACAGGCTTAATGAGATGACTCTGGGAAAAGGGTCTTTTATTTTTTAACCAGGGATTCAACCCTGGGGTGCTTAACCACTGAGGAACATCCCCAGGCCTTTTTCTTTAAAAAAAAAAAAAAAAAAATCAAAACAGAGTCTCACTAAGTTGCTTAAGGTCTTGTGAAATTGCTGAGGCTGGTCTCAAACTTATCAGCCTCCTGCCCCAGCCTCCTGAGTGGATGAGATTACAGAGTTGAGCCACAGGACACAGGACTTTAGTGGGGGAAAGAAAAATTGAGACCTGTAGCAATTAGAGTGGTGTGCTAGGCAGGCTTCTAGATGCTATGCAAGATACTTTCCCCACCCCAATACCATACACATGATACATGATCCCTGAGACTGAGAATATGATACAATTTTACTCCTGATATTTGGGTATGTCAAATGGCACCTATGACCTTCAGCCAGGGAGATGATCTCTGTGACCTGACTTAAACACAGGAGCCCTTTAAAAGTCCAGGGTTCTCACCAGCTGGGAACAGAGAAAAAATGAGAGGTGGACCCTGGGTTAACTAGAAGAGCACAAATGCCCATGCTACAGAATGCACTGTTTCCAGGCTGAGAATGGTTCCCAGCTGACAACAAGTGTGTGAGGACTGCACACTCACAATGGCAGGACATGAAATCCTGAATCAACAACCTGAATGAGCTTGGAGGTGGTGTCTTCCCCAGAGCCTCCAGAAGGGTGCAGAGCATGATTAATACTCTGATTTGGTCTCCCAAGATCCTGAGAAGAGAACTCCCTGGCTGGTCTTCAGATTTATGGAACTGTGAGTTAAACTGGGTGTTGTTTTAAGTGAAAAAAAAGTGGAACATTTTAAACAGGGTTAGGAAGGCAGTACAGGTGATGGACACTGCTATCACATGGAGAGCTGTAGACTGTAGGGTGTGTTGGAGAGCTCTGGAGCCAGACTGACTGTGTTCAAACCCAGGTTTGAAGCCACCCAGGAGAACAAGCAGATGTGGCCATGGAGAGGACGTGAGGACTTTTGAGTTCCTTGTGGGAAGGTCAGATTCAAACAGTAACTGAAGCCAGAGGACAATTTCTGGGTTTCTGATGGAGGCCATCAGTTTTCTTCATGGTGAAGGAAGTCAGAGGTTTTGACATACACAATCTGAGTCCTAATTAAAACAGTGCTGATATCAACTTCTGTACTGGGCTAAAGAGCATCCCCCCAAAATTCATGTCCACCTGGCTGCTTGTAATGAGGACTTCACTGGAAAAAGAGTCCTAGCAGATGTAAATTGTTAAGATGAGGTCACATTGAATAAGCATGGGCCCTATGTCCAATGTTCATGGTGTCCTTACACAAAGCAGAGGGGGCACATAGGAAAACATGGGGAAGGCCAGGTGAAGAGGGAGGTAGAGATGCAGTAACTCGGCTGTGAGCCCAGGAGAGTAAGTGTCACTTGCCACCACCAGAAGCTCTGAGAGTGGCAGGCACAGCTTCTCCCAGCCTCCAGGTGGAACCCACCTGCCTGTACCTTACTTTTAGACCTCTGGTCTCCTGAACTGACTCTTGTTTTGAGGCATAATTTTTTATGGGAGATCCAGAAAACAAATAAGTCTTACAAAAGAATTTTTCATGTTTTTTTCCAGGCCTTCATTTATTCATAAGATCATAAGATCATAAGATCTATGTAACTGTGCAACATCACTGATCATTGCTTTATATTATCAAAGTATTTTTAAGGTTTTTCACTGGAAACAGAGAAGATCCTCTGAACTTGGTGTGAATTTCTCTCACTTCCTTCCACTCACAAAAGCCTGAAGGGTCAAGGCTACTATAAGTCTCATCCTCACAAATTTATATGTTTTCTCACATTTCTTTCTTTTGCCTCCAAGTCCTATGATTTTAACAAGTTCATGGAGAGCCTGGAGGCTCACCCTTTACTGGAGCATGACAGGTGCTTTGGTGGCTATTCTGAAATGTCTGGTTGCAAAGCTTTTCTTGAATTCTTGACTTGCCTATCATTCCCAGAGGCTGGCTTCTCCCTTTATCTCTGGACAAGTTTGACTACAGCAGACTTGCTGCTATTGCTGGTGGTACTTTGTTGGGACCTGGTTTGCTTGGACAGTGCAGCTTCAACATTGCTCAGTCAGTAAGTTTTGCTTCTCTATGGAACCCAAACTTATGAGCTTAGTTTACACCAAGGTTTCAATATCACAGTGTATTCCTTCCAGCAGTCACAGTGTCTTTCCTTCTTGGAGGAGAAAACCCCTCCAATGAACATAAACGAACTAATAGACATGGTAGAAAATATGGAAAGAACAAAACCAAAGGAAGAAGATTCCACCACTCAATATCCATATTAATATTCCATATTACTGTACTAACAAACTTTCTTCTGATTTCCTTCTGTTGTACAACACATGTTCATTACATGTCTGTCTAATTCTTTTTTGTCAGAAATAGGCTTACTGACCACCATTTTGGATTGAATTATTGCCGTGTTACTGATGGCATAGTTTTTAGCCTTTGCTTTCTTTTTTCATTTTATCAGCAGAACTTGGCCTATATTTATTTTTAAAGATTAGCTTATAATATTGACAGGCATCCTGCTGGACAGGTCCTCATTTCCCTTCCTTTCAGTGGTTTCAGCTATTCTCTGGAAGGACTTAACTGAAAGGAGGCACCTCTCCTGGTTATGCAGTAATCTAAATTCCCAGATGCCATTATCTTTCTTTATTTTACAAGTGAAGAGACAGAAATGAGACAGAATAAAGACTTACATGTATGCTGGTGAGAGAGCTGGGACACAGACAGGAACCTACCATCTCCCTGTATAGTGCTCCTTCTGTGGCACCAAAGGAAAACACTGCCTGGCAACGTGGGCTCCAGGGTGAGATGTAAGAAGGGGAAGAAAACACACTGCTCGTCTTGTGTGTATTTTCTCTTGTTACTGTACCAGTTGGTGTCAATCTACAGTTCACATATCAATCATCCACACAGCTGGTTCACAGTGCAGAACCCTGGCCCCACTCTCAGACACTCAGGATTGGTGAATTTGAGCTGGTACCAGGACTCAGCCTTTTGAACAGGTCCCAAGAGCTGATCCTGTATCTCATGGTCTTTTGACCACACTCTAAGAAGCACTATGAATGGCCAGAAGCTCTTAGAGAGCAAGGGCATCTTCTGAGGCATGCTTTATACAGATTTTGCAGAGTGGCTCAGAGAGCCTTTGTGAAAAAGACAGCAGATGACCTAAGATGGGGTCACTGTTAACACACATGGTGCCTCTTTGCAAACTAGAAGGGAACAGTGGAAGTGTCTTTGGGGTGAGGCATTGTCTGAGTAGTGTAGCACAGGTAGGACCTTAACTCCTTCTTATCAAAGGGCGTATTTACCTTGTGTCAGGTGCAGTGTGCACAATGGTATATGATGAAATCCACCATAGTCAGCACCTGTCATTTGTCCCTTTCCCAACATGGGTCATTTTAACTTAAAAGAGAGTTGAGCATTTGAGAGACCCAGCTGTATTCAGTGCAAATCCCTTGAGATGGTGCTGGGGCTGTGTCCTGCTTCAGGTAACAATCATCCCCTTTGCTATTTTGAACTATACCCTATGAGCTTAAGACAACACCCAGAATAATTTCTAGGCTTTGATGGAGAGGGAGAGTTCAAAATACATAAACTAGAGGCCAGGAGGTCATTCAAAAGCAAAGAAAACATGAGCAAGCATGGCTTCTTGAAGATTCAGTGCTATGGTTTGGATGTGATGTATCCCCAAAAGCTCATGTTTGAGACAATGCAAGGTTTAGAGGACCAGTGATTGGGTTATGAGAGCCTTAACCCAATCAGTGAATTAATCACCCTGATGGGATTAACTGGGAAGTAACTGAGGTAGGGAGTATATGGCTGAGGTAGGTAGGTATTGGGGGTGTGGCTTTGAGGTACCTATTTTATATCAGGCAAGTGGAGTCTTTCTCTGCTTCCTGATCATCATGTGAGCCACTTGCGTCTACCACACTCTTCTGCTATGATGCTCTGCCTCTCCTCAACTCCCAAGGAATGAAGTTGGCTTTCAATGGACTGAGACCTCTGAAAACATGAGCCCCCAAGTAAACATTTCCTCCTTTACAATTGCTGTGGTCAGGTCTTTTAGTCACAGAAATTCAGAATGTAGGTTATCTGTTGCTCTGTGCTGTATGGTGTGGGTAGGTCAAGTGAGCACTTTGCATGCTGCTGAGCTCCCCTTTGGTTGGTCAGCTGGATCTTCCAAGTGGATTTTCCAGTGGTCCATGGATGATCCTTACCTTCTGTTTTGATCCTCAGGGCTGTCCTGACCAGAGCAAACAAGGTGGCATTGAACATTACTGTCCCATCACTGTTCAGAGGCATGTTCATGGAGACCAGACGCTGGAGGGGAGGGAAGGCAAAGCCAGAGATTAGAGAATGGTTTTGAAAGGCCCTACAACCACCATGGCACAAATGCTGAGTGCCTGGTACTTGTGTGGGTGTTGCTGGGAGTCAGTGAGTGTGAAATGTGGGTTGTTGCAATGTACTCAAAACCTTTTCTGGGGAGAATCTGTGCTTTGCTGTGAGGACTCTTGCCTTCTCCATAGAGTGGGGGACAGATGGAATTTGTCCTCCTTGGACGTGCGCTTCCACAAAATGATGCTAAGCTCACCCTTCCTGCCGGCCCACCCAGTGTAGCCTAGGCCTATGGGTGTGCTTCTACTGGCCATGAAGAACAGCTGTGCAACAGGCACTGCTGGGTGGCCACCCTCTAGATAGACAGCATCCATCTGAATGCCAGGAAAGAGAATGATGAGGGAGGTTTGCTTGGGGGAAATGCAAAGCATCCTCTTTCTGTGTGTTGAAAGATTATCTCCACATCTAGCCAGATCAGAAGTTTGCTGACTCCAGATAGGATGGTATTACCTTCTCTCCTCCTCCCCACCTCCACCCCTGCAATGTGCTTCCATGGCCCTTGCTTGGGTGCATAGCAGTCAACACACAGGAGGTCCTCATGAGAAAGAGCAGTGTGATGCTCATCATGGTGTTCACACTAGGGTGTGGTCAGGGAGGCTGCTTCTCAGACCACATGGGGTCCTCCTATTAACCTTGTGCCAGGAAGGGTTGTCCTTTCCTGAGACACTGGATCTTTCTGAATCTCATGGGCAGTGTGAATAGGAAAGCTTCAGGTTCGGTACTCAGTTCCCCCCAACCCAGTTCTGTCTGGAGGTTTCCAAGGGTGCATTTCAGCCCCCTTTGGGAATATTCTTTTCCCATTGTGCTTCTACTTTACATTTGATTTGTGCTTGTTATGGTTTGGATCTCAAATGCTCCCAAAGTCCCATGTGCAGAAGGATTGGTCACCAGTCTATGGCACTATTGGGAAATGGCAGAACTTTTAGGACCTAGTGGAAGGAAGTGAGGTCATTGGGGGTATGCTCTTGAAGGGGATATTGGGAACCTAGCACTTTACTGTCTCTTTTCTTCCTGACCACCATGGGGTGAATAGTGTTCCTCCAACATGGGCTCTTGCCATTATGTAGTGTGCCACCACAGGCCGAAATTATTAAGGCCAAGTGACCACAGACTGAAACTGTGAGCCAAAATAAAATTTTCTTCATAATAAATGTTTTCTCTATTATTTTGTCAGTGATGGAAAGCAGACTAACAGAGTGCTCTTTATTTCTTATATTTTCTATAATCTGAATAAAACACACTAATGCATAAGGTTCTATAATCTCTCTATTTTCCATTATCTGAGTGGATTATCCACAGAACTGAAGCTTTCTGCCATTTGTGCTTTTCCTCTATGCAGCTCTCCAGTCTCATTTCCCCCCAGCTTTTTTCAGCTCATTATTATTCCAACAGGGAGTACAGAGTAATGAGAATGGAGGTGTCCAGGTAGTTGAAAGAAAAGGGACAAGAGTGGGAGTGACATACCTCAGCAATTGCTAGGCTGCATGGTTGAAGCTACAATAAGGTAAGAGAGGAGTCAGGGGCTCACAAATGTAGGGGATATTCACTATCAGGGTCAAGTAGGAGGTGTGTCTTATAGAACATAGCATTTTTGTCTTAACTTATAGATTAACTTAGAAATCTGGTGAAAGTGACAGAGCCTCTCCTTGTGAGTGTTTGCATAATTTTACTTACAATATTAGGGCTTTGCAGATCCCAGAAGCCAAAATGGACTCTCTAGTGGCCCCTGGCTCCTGGGAAAGATCTCCTTACCCATCACCCCAGGCTGGGGGTTCTGCAGGAGACCAGGGTGCTACAGCCTGCAATGTGGAGCAAGTCCTTTATTCAGACAGGGCTCAAGGCTCAGTAAGACATGAGGCTTCACCCTGTTGTTCCCTTACTCTGTCTGAGAACTTCCTTCTGGAAGAATCCTTACAATACAATCTGCTCAGGCTCATTTCTTTAGGTATATATATATATATATATATATTATTATCCTTATTTCTTTAAGGAGCTCTGGCCTGACTAAAGTCACAAAGTAAACAGGCATCTTGCCCCCCATAGTTTCTCTTTCTCCCACGACCCAGAACCCAGATCTTCTCTTACTTTGCAGGCTACACGGTGAGGACACAGCTTCCCAAACCCCAGTGGGGGCTGAATACGCCGGAGAAGGGTCACCACATCTAGGTGTTTGATGCGACCCCTGCAGGAGGAAGGAGAGGAGGGGAGGAAACTTCAGGGCCACAATTCCTGTCTGCAGCCCAGGATTCATGTACCAGGGAGGTGGGGGTCCACCCACAGAGGGTACTCTCCATAGGGTGGCCCTGCTGATCAAATAGGACAGACCTTAGAATCACAAGGTAAAATTCCAAAAACAGTATCAAAACCAATATGCACCTGTTCAGATTTTAATGGACAATTTTCTGTCAGTGCTATGTTCCAGGTGGAAGGGATTTTAGTACTGCAATTAAATTCTCAATATGTACTTACTACTTCAACACACTAACCATCTGACCAAGAGGAATTTATGGGATGTCAATCAAAGATCATCAACAGATGAGGGTATCTTAGACCTAAGTCAGGAATAGAGTCACAGTTGTCTTGGCTCTAAATATCCTAAAGTGAGTATTTACTAGTTATTCCTGATGCTGGGCTGTCAGGTCCTTCCATTCCACTGAACAAATTCTCAACCTAGTCAAATGGTTTTGGTCTCCTCTTGCAGGCGCTCGACCCTTTATCCTGTGGTCTGGCACCTACAGCTCACTGTTTCCCTCTGATCCACCCGATGCTGACCTATCATGACCTCCTCCACAGGTATGGTCACACATGCCCCTTTCAGCTCAGGGAGTCAAGATTTCCCTGTGGCAACTTACTTGGCCTCAGGATCATACTCGGCCCAGATTCTCTTAAATTCATCCAGGTGGTGGGGACCAAGGATTGACCAGTCCCTTGTCAGGTAGTCAAAGTTGTCCATGATGACAGCTACAAAGAGGTTGATGATCTGCAGGGAACAGTTGGTACCATGAGGAACTCCACAAGAACTTTCTTCCACTTGAATACAACTTTTAGCCCAGGCATGGCAGAAGCCAGCATTCCTAAATACCAGTAATATGTCAGCATTTAAAATACTGGCTCCAAAAACTTGGTTCTCTTGCATATGAGCATGACTCCACTTCCCTGAGCATTGTGTGGGGTGAAACCTACATGTGGGCTGGACAGTATCCCTTGTACCAAGGTGCCATGAAGGGCTGCCCAGGACAGAGGGCGGCTTTATCTGCCACCTTTCTTTCACTCCTCAGCAAGGTGCCAAATGTGTAAGTTCTGCTGAGCCTCAACACATCCCCTTTGTCCTCTGGGGATGTGGACAAGAAAGAGGATGGCTGAGTGTGCCCTGGCCCAACCTTGCTGCTCTTCTCTCAGTGTGGCTGGACATTACCACTGACTCAGTCTCCCTAAGTCAGTTTCTTGACAGCTGACAGTGAGCTGCAGTCAAGGGCTTTGTCTGCCCTGAAACTCTCCTAGTTCCCTAGTTCCCCCACCTTACCAGGAAGGCACAGAGCATGTAGAAACTGATGAAGTAGAAGACTGCGAAGCTGCTGCCACAGGGCGCCTCTCCTTCTGTGCTGTTACTGGGCTCAGATTCTGGGGCACACTTCTTGCCTGGCATGCAGGCCAACATGATGTCCTGCCAGGCCTCCCCCGTGGCACACCTGGAGGAGAGACGAGAGGCCCCAGCACCCATGTAGCCAATCTCGCACATGCAACTGAAACTCTTTCGGCATCCTTCCCCCAAAGGAACTAGTAAAACCAATTTGGTATTTATCACTCCCTGAGTGCTCAGACATATTCACCAAATATGAAAACATTCAGCATCATTTTGAAAGTTCTAAAGATTTATACAAAGGTGTAACAAATGGAACCCTTTTGCAAAGTTTTGAGATTTTAACCATTTGGATATATTTTTGCTCTAGTTTATTTTAACTGCTCTATGGGAGTACATTTCATGAACCTGCCATTAAAAAATCACCGTGCTCTTAAGGGACATCCAGGTTTTTCAATAGTTTTTTCTATTAAAATGAACACAGCGATGACCAGGCATGTCCACATCTGGGATATCTGCCCAAGAGGTGGGACTGCCAGATGAAGACACACATATCTTCATTTTTACTAGGTGGCGCATGCTCTCCAAGTGTTGTCCAGTTCAGACCCCTCTCATCCCTGTAGGAGCAATGCCATTCCCCTCAGACGCATCAACACTTAGCGTTCAGTGAATTTTAAAGAGTGTTGCCCACAGGATGGGTGTGTAATGATATTTCATTGCTGTTTTTGTTTTAACATGGTCAGTGGGTTGAGAAGTTTACATTTCCCTTATGTTGAATTGTACTTCATGTTTTTGCTTTTTGCTTCATGAATTGTCTTCCTGTTCATTTGTTGCCTCCTGTAGATGGTTTTTATCATCATCCTTTGTTTTGCATATGTATTGCAAGTATCCTCCTCCAGCCTGGGGCTTACCTCTAGGTTTTTTTATGGTATGTTTTGATAAATCTAAGTATTTGACTTTAGTCTGGTCAAATTTATAATTTTTGTGCTATGTTTTATGATTTTGCATCTCCTTTAATAAATCCTTTCCTATTCTAGGCATCAAGATATTCTCCTCCTCAAGCATCTTAAGTTTCCTTTTCACAATAATGCATTAATTCAAATTTTCTTTTGATGTGGGTTGGAATATGTTTTCGTCTTTTTCTGCAGAGATAACAAATTTTCTTCATGTTACTTACCTACTGATTTGAAAGAGACCTTCTGACATAAATTCTGTTTCCCTAGATGTGTGGGTCTTGTGCTAGCCTTTTCATTCTATTATGTAGGCTGACTTGCCTAGGAGCATCGGTAACCACATTGTCCTAATTATTATAGTTGATAGTGAGTCTTGTCCTCTCAGAGGGAGTGAGTTCCAGTTTGTTTTTTTTTCATTTGTCTTGATTGTTCACTTTCCTTTTCTATTCCTTAGACACTTTATCAAGTTCTAGGAATAGTTCTATTGAGAATCTTGATGAAACTGCACTAAAATTTAGATTGAAAAATCTTGACATCTTTAGGATATAAATTCTTTCAACCATCAACAGGGCATCCATTTATGTAGTCCTTATTTAATGTCTTCAATTAAATTTTATGATTCCCCTACATACATCCTTGTTACATTATTTCTAGGTACCTTCTTTATTTTCTTGTATAGTTAAAATGGTACCTTTTGTCTGGCATGGCATTATAAGCGAACAGTCCCAGCCACTTGGGAGTTTGAAGCAGGATAATCACTGAATCCTAGGATTTTGATGCTAGTCTGGGCAACATAGTGACTCATTAAAAAAAAAAATGGTAGAGTTTAAAATTTATATCAGTTTGCTATAGTGCAAAATATTTGATTATATACAGATTTTTGCTGAACTTTCTTTCTAGTTAGAACAATTTATCTGTAGTTTCTCTTGTACATTCTGCATATGCAAATTTTTTTGTTTTTTTTTTGTTTGTTTGTTTGTTTCTGCTCTCAGTCTTGCCCTTCAATTTATTCTTATTGCATTGGATAAAACTTGAAATATGTATTATAAAGAGAGATAGCATGTAGGCTCTTATCTATGATAGTTACCAATTGGTTATTTCAAGTATATGATAGTGATTCTTTCTCTTTGTTTATTTCCCACCTGACTAATCCTATTCATTGTTATAGAGATTTTTAATTGATTTGCTTGTATTTTCTACTTTGATTAGTCTGTTGTTTTCAAACAATGGCAGTCATGTCAACGTATTTCTCTTCTCTTCTCTTCTTCCTGTTCTGGGGCTTGAACCCAGGGACACACTCATTCTGTGTAAGTACTCTATCACTGAGCTACAGCTCCATCACCATTCATATTTTCAATTTTAAAACTTCTTGTTTCTTTTCTCCTTCTCTTATTAGTATTAGCTTTATGTTCATATTATGGGGTGAATGTGGAGCTTTCCCACCTCTTTCTAGTCCTGGAAAGTTTTTTATAATATAGGAACAATCTATTCTTGTAAAGTTTGTTAGAACTCACAAATAAAAATATTGAAGCTTGGCCTTCTTTGGAGGCTAAAATTTTGACTATCCTTTCAATTTCTATTGTCATCAATGCTAATTATTTATTTATTTAGAGCATTTCAATGTAGCAGTGGCGCCAACCTCCATCATATATGAGATGGCTATGCTTATGTTGAATCTATATTGAATCTGTGACAGTTTTTTTTTTTATTGTTTTATTCATGGGAAACTTTTTAAATGAGTATTTCATTTTCTAAACTTTCATTTTCTCTGATTAACACATTTACCAGGTATTGTTTCAAAAAGATTTTTTTCTTAGGAGTTTTTAAAATTCATATTTCTTATATAAGAGCCTTACTTAGATTTTTAAATATATTGACATAAATTTGCTCATAATATCCACACCCCCTTTTTAAGGTCCAATCTTATTTGTTAGACTTGGAAAATCTCGTTTTTGACTGGACTCAAACTCAGAGGCAGACAAGTCTCAGAGAGTACATCCTCTACCATTTGGAAAGTCTGTTCCTGGCATTTTACTTGGACCACTTCATTTTCTTGGCCCAGAGTCTAGCATATTCTTGGCCTCTTGCTTATTTTTCTTAGCATCCTGATTCTTTAGGATGACATGTAGTGTCTGTGTTGCAATACAGGTGGAGTAGCAAGAAGCTGAATTGTGGACACTTTGGTTCCAGGTTTCTGACATTCTTTGTTGAGGCCTTTGCTGTAGTTCAGGTCAGGGATGTCCCCAGAGGGCACACATGTTGAAGGTTTGGTCCCTGGTCTGTGTCTCTGTTGGGAGGTGGTGGAACCTTGAGGAGGTAGGGACTAGTGGAAGGAAGTTAAGTTATTGGGGAAATACACTTGAAGAAGATATTGGAAACATGTCCCCTTCCTCACTTTCTTTGCTTCCTGGAACCTCGAGGTGAGCAACTCTGTTCCACCATGAGCTTCCTATCATGATGTTCTGCCTCACCACAGGCTCAAAGAAATGGCATCAAATAACCCTGGATGGAAATCCCTGAAACCCTGGGCCAAAACAAACCTTCTTCTCCCATTTTTTAAACTTTATTTTATTTATTTATTTTTATGTGATGCTGAGAATCAAATCCAGTGCTCACACATGCTAGGCAAGTGTTCTACCACTCAACTACAACCCAACCCCTTTTTCTCTTTTTAAGTGAATTCTCTCAGGTATTTAGGCAAAGTGATGAATCTAACTAACATGCGTTTATGCAAGCATGCACGCGCGCACACACACACGCACAAAAAAAAAAAAAAAAAAACTGGTGGATTTCATATGCTTTAGAGATATTTGAAAATCTGTGCGTTTTGCTAGCTATTTTGAGTCCCAGGTGATGAAACACAGTAGTATCAGCCCAACCAAGAAGATTCTTTCTCACAATAACCAAATGGAGAACATTCAACACCGTGCAACCCTGAGTAGAGCAGCACTTGTTTTCCTCCAGTTCCCCTTGGTCTGTAACAGGAATAGCCCTTACTCAGTTGGAGGTGCACATAGCTGTGCTTCATAGGAAAACCTCCTTGTCACTCCTACCACTGAATCAAAACACATAACCCTTCCATTCTCTTCTCAGAGGGCAGGAGTAACTTCTGTGGCCATTCACTTCTCATAAAAGGTACCAAGTTTGTGTTCATGGTCTGTTTTAATGAGTTTCTACCAGTTAGTGGCTGGAAAGATGTTCAGCATCTTCAAGAAGCTGATCACCTCTGAGGTGCCCTTTTAAAAAGCATAAAACTCTCTTATCATTCTAAAAATCACTTCTGCATCCATAATTATGTTGCTTTTTGTATGCCTGATATTGTTGTGTCTTTTTACAAAAATCTGGGTTTGATAAAGGTCTTACTTATTGGGTTTTGCAATTCAGCTTTAGTGTTTATTGATAAAATCTATTTTCATTTCATATTTCAGTGATTCATGCTTTTATTTTATGAATTCAGTCTTCCTATTTTTTCACTTTTCTTTTGGCATCTATCAGTTTAATTTTTAAAATGAATAAAGTCTACATTCTGAATTTTCCATTGGTATCCATGGGTCATCTCATATACTGAATACAACACTATCAATGATTGCTATGTGGCTGTAGTTTCAACTTTGAGCTATTTAGAAGAATAAATTAAATATTTTAATGGAGAGGTTTCAGGGGGACTATTGCTTTTAGGGTTAAATTCTAATTTTCTATATTGAAGTCAGAGGAACTTTAGTATTTGTTAAAGTCTGCTTTGTGACTTAAGTTATGGCTAATTTTTGTGACTATTTCTAGGTGTTTATAAAGGATGTGTCTTTTACCATTTAAATAGTAGAATTTACTAATCTGTTAACTGCATTATTTGGCTTTTCTTTACCCTTCTTCTACTTTGACCTGTCTGATCTGTCACTTTCTGTGACCAGCATTCAGCTCTCACTCTGTGTGTGTGTGTGTATGTGTGTGTGTGTGTGTGTGTGTGTATGTGTGTGTGTGTGTGTGTATGTGTGTGTGTGTGTGTGTACTTATTTTCTCCTTCGAGTTCTATTCCGGTCTACTGGACACATTTCCAACCTGCACGGTTAGGCTCCTGTGGTTTTTGTGACTGTCATGTGGTGGAATGACCTTGGTGGATCATTCCTTCCTCAATGCCGAACGCCCCCTTCGTACCAGGCCTTCCCCTGGGATTCTGTTTGTTCTGGTTCTGCTGTTGTCACACCAGCACTTTGAACACTGCTTTGCCTCCTCTACCCCTTTATTTTCATCCTCTTTAGATCATTTTGTTTTACTGTCTCTCTCAGAAATAGGCTAGAGCTAGAATTTCTTTTTCTTTATTTTCCTTTTTTTGTACTGGGGATTGAACCCAGGAGCCCTTAACCAGTGAGCCACATTCCCAGTCCTATTCCCTTTTTTGTATTTTGAGACAGGTTCTCCCTAAATTGCTTTAGGGCCTCACTAAGTTGCTAAGGCTGGCTTTGAACTTGTGATCCTCCTTCCTCAGCCTCCCAAGGCACTGATTGATTTCTTAAAGTGAATAGTAGATATTGATCTTTTACGGAGAAATTTAACTTATTTAATTTTTAGTAATCATTAATGTCCTTATTGTTATTGTCTTTGTTTGGCCTTCTTATTTTATTTTTTCAATTTCCACATTTTACTTTAATTTTTGGTATTTTTGCCTGTCCTTCCTTTCCATAAATTGCTAAGGTTTTCTTTGTCCATTTTTTTCCATTTGTGTCTTGGAATGTACACATTCCACTTCCATTTTTCTAGTGTTTGACCTTTCAATATTCATTACATGTGTTTGTACACACTTTCCCCTTCACAGAGTATCCACTTCTCCTGATACAAGAGAAAAACCCTGGCATGGTTTCATGGTTCTCAATTTTCTAGTATCGCATTCCTAACTTGTTGAGATAATATGCAATTTTACTCCAAATTGTTATAAAGATTTTGACATTTCCCTTTATCAATTTTTTTGGTGCATTCTCTAGCACTATAAAAATCTTCATATAAATTTTATAATTTCTGTATTTATAAGTCATAACTATAAATGTCACAGCGTTTTTTAACTCATATCTTGATTCTGCTCATTCTCTTTCTAGATTCTTCTTCGTTCTGTGGATGCACATCCTTGTATAATTGCCATAGGCAATCTTATGTGAGAGAGTAAACTTCTGAGGTATTTATATTTTTGGAAATGTTGATTTTGTATTGCTACTTGAATACTGACTGGACTGTATTTAGGAATCTCAATTCAAAAGTACATTGTCCTTACAGTTTTGAACACATTATTCCATTAGCTTCAAGTGTGCACTTCTGTTGAGGAAAAATCCAAGGCCAGTTGATGCTTTTCAAAGCAGTCTTCCTTCTCTTTGGGAACACCATTCACTGGAGAGACTCTTCTTTCTCTATTGTGTGATCTTGGCACTTGTGTCAAAAATCTATTGACCATAAATGTTGGGTTTACTTCTGGGATCTCTGTCCTGCTCCATTAGTCAATGTGTCTGTCTTTATGTGACTACCAGGCTGTTTTGATTACTGTAGCTTTGTAATGGTTTTGAAGTCAGGTAGTGTGAGGCCTCCAGCTGTGCTGTTTTTTTTTTTTTTTTAATCCAGATTGCTGTGGCTATTCAGGGTCCTTGGGGGTTCCATAGACATTTTGTTTCTATTTCTGTGAACAATGACATTAGCATTTTGATAGGGATCGCAGTAAATTTGTAGACTACATTGGGTAGTATGGACATAATAATATTAAATCATAATCCATGCACACAGGACACCTTTCCATGCATTTGTGTTGCCAACAATTTCTTTCATCAGTGTTTTACAGTTTTCAGTATACAGATCTTTCATCTCCTAGTTTAAGTTTACTTTTATTTCTGCATGCTTTAGTGAATGCTATTGGTTTGTTAATTTCTTTTTCAGGTAGTGTTAGTGCAAAGAAATGCTACTGATTTTTGTGTGTTGATTTTGTAGCCTGAAAATTACTGAATTTATTTATGAGTTCTAACAGTGTTGTTTTGTTTCTGTTTTCTTGGTATGGAATCTTTAGGGTTTTCTATACGAGATCATGTTATCAGTAAAGGATACTTTCACTTCTCTCTGTCCTACTTGACTGTCTTTTATTTCAGGATAGAACTTAGAAAACTATGTTGAATGGAAGAGCTGAGAGGAGGCATTCTTGCCCTGTTCCTGATCTTTTGCCTATTGAGTAGATGTAACTTGGGGCTTTACACACATGGCATTTATTGGGTTCAGGTAACTAACTTACTTCTATGCCTGATTTGTTGAAAGGTTTCATCATGAATGGAGGTTGAACTTTGTCAAATGCTTTTTCTGCATCTTTGAGAGTATCAGAAGGTTTGGTTTTCTTCCTTCATTTTGTTAATGTGCTGTATCACATTTATTGATTTACATGTCGAACCAACCCTGCATTCCTGGTTTAAATCCCACTTGACTGTGGTAATGATGCTTTTAATGTATGGTTTAATTCAGTTTGCTTGTATTTTGTTGAGGATTTTTGCAAATATGCTCATCAAGGGTATTGATCTGTAGTTTTGGTTCCCTGTAGCATCTTTTTCTGACTTTGATATCAGAGTAATGCTGGTCTTGTGTAACTTCAATTTGTTGATATTTTCCCATTTTGTAAGATTTTAGAACATTTTCTTTACTGTTCACATTCTAAAACATACTCATAATGTGACCAGTTAAGGATTTTTAAAATTAACCTCCTCTGCACTTAGTAGGTCATTTCAAACTGAAGGTGCCTAGTTTTATTTAAAATTCTAATTGATCATTTTTTATTTCACTCTCTCCGTTCCTTCTGCCTTTTATCTCGAATTTCTCTTACAGAGATAGGATTTTTCTGGCCTTACTCTTCATGTTTTAACTTTCATTTCATATTTTCTTTATCCTTTGGATATATTAAAAGAGAATGCTCTGGTTAATCTGTCAGTGTATTAATTTATTCTTCAATGTGTCCCCTCTTTTATGCATCCTACTTTTTAAAAATATTTCAACCTTTGTATTTTTCTCTTTTTAGTACACAGTTTACTTCTCTCTCTCTCTACTTTGGATTTGTCCAGGGGGCACTTTACCCCTGAACTATATCCCCAGTCCTTTTTACTTTTATTTTAATTTTAAGACAGGGTCTCATTGACTAGCTTGGACCTCACTAAATTGCAGAGATCATCTTTGTACTTGTGATCTTCCTGCTTCAGCATGCCATGTCACTGGGACTATAGGCACGCTACATTGTGCCCAGCTGACTTTGCTCTTTTTTGTGAGGGCTGCTGTTCCTGCTCCTGCTACTACTTCTAGTTTAACAGATGAGTTATGTTCTATGACCTCTTGAAAGATATTAATTATATTTATTGTATTTATATTAGATATAAGAGAATTATATTTATTTCAATAAATAGAACAAATTCCATTTATTCCTTTTCCTCATTCATCTGTGGGTCAAGTGTGAGACCTCTATTGATGTAGTTTTCATCCACATACTTTTGATTATTGTTGATTTCTCTTTGTGATCGAGAACTCGGTTCATAGCTCTCTGGATAAGTCCTCCTCCCAGGATCCTCTCTGGGAATCAGGAAAGAAAGACAAGATGCGCTGGAGGTAGACTGGGCAGGTGGCATCTTTTCTGATGTGGGTTTCCTGAGGGGAGAGGCACACTCTGCCTCTACAGACTCCAAAGTTCAGGGATGAAATGTCAAGAGCCACTGCTTCCAGCTTGCCAGAACTAGCAAATTATCCCCAATAGAGTTAGTCACTAAGGAACCAGGGGTCCAAGGCCATGACTCCAGGTCTCTCCTGTGCCTTGTATCTGTTAACCTTGAGCTTAGAGATTCCCCAGGGTGCTCTCACTTCTCCATGGTTTCAACCCGTGTGAAGGTGTGTGCTCCTCAGGTCTTGTTCCTTTGTCAGTTGAATCCCACTGGCTTTCTTTCATTTAAGAATCCCTTAACATTCTGGTGAACCTAAGCAACTCATGTTTATTTTTCTAACCTCAGTACTGTTATGGATTTATTCTTTTAAGAAATGTCTTCTGTCTTCCAGAACATTAGGAAAGGAGAGGAGAAGGGCTGAGGTTGATCATGCTGAGATCTGTGTACAACTCTGCCTTTAAATGTGGCACTGGCTTGAGTGCTACTATTGAGTGGCAGCTTACTACAGCCCTTCTATTCTGATAGTTTACACTGAGGGAGGTGGTGATGTCAGACTGATATTTAGGGAGTCCATTAGTATGCTATACTACATTTTTGAGCAATTATGATACTCAGGCTTGGGGAATGGGTCCTGTGAGATATGAAAAGGGAGAATTATCTGATAGAGGGTCCCCAGACGCCTTGGTAAGGGGACTCCAGGAATCCCTACCTCTCCTAGTGCCACATGTAGAATAGATGAGCTATCATAGACTTTAGAAATCATCTGGTCCAGGAATTGTCATGACCTGAATGAGAAGGAGAAGCATGCTGCAGAATGGAGTCACTCAGGGGCACTGTGAGAAACAACCCCTTCCCAGACTTCCAGAGGTGGTGGCCTTCCAAGAAGTGTGGAGGCTGAAGGTTGACTTCAGTGTGGTTAAAAGTGTATATAAATCTATATGACTGTTGGTATTCTACATAATGTATAATCAGAAGAATGAAAGAAATTATACTCCATTGTATATGACATGTCAAAGTGCATTCTACTGGCACGTATAACTAATTAAAACAAATGAAAAGTAAGTGCAGGCGGATATAACCACCTAACTCAGCAGATGGCACACACGCTAGCATAGTGATCAACATCTATATTTGTTTTATGGGGAAACTGAGGCTCAGAGAAGGTAGATGTCCTGCTCTGGGTCACAAAGTCAGCATGCTGCAAACTAGGCTTTGAAGCTGTTCAGATTTCAAGTGAGGGTGCTTTCAGTATTTGACTTTGATCCCATAATGGCTTTGGGTGGTAACCAGCAGGTGTCAGTGTCCAACAGGTTGTCTAACACGTTGCTCATGGAAAGTTAATAGGAATAACAATGAAACCAGCGGCTTCTAAGTCAGGGAGGGGTAGTGAGGGGAGCACCCACTCTGTCCTTTCCCTCTCCCTACTCACTTCGCTCTACTTCTAACCCAGGCCACAGGTCATCATGCAGGTGTGTATGTGTGCACCTGTGTCCTCAGACGCCTACCTGAAGAGCAGCAGCACGGCTTGGGGGAAGGTCTGAAAATTGTTGTTCCGGTTGATCTCTGTGGTGTCATTCAGGGCAATTTTTCCAAACACCTAGCAGAAGAAAGGAAGAGAAATTCGGCCACCTGTGAGAAGAGGACCCTGATTTCCAACACTTTTTCAGTGTTGTCTTTATAGAACAAAGTGACTCAGGGATTGCCTGTCCAGTACCCCAAACAGAGTCTCCTGATGTGACCTGGCCAGCACCTGTGGCCACATCCATTCTTGGTCCCAGTTCTCCATGGACACATGTAAACAGAATTGTGTCCTTGGCCCTCAGCAAAGCTCCCCACAGGCAGCAGGAGCTGGGGCTGACAGCAGTGGAGGCTGTGACCAGGACCTGCTCCTGTGCAGGGATGCAGGGCTCACTGCCTTCTTTCCTTTGCCATTTTAGCTCCTATGTCCAAATATAGGTTCTTGGACCAGAGTGATATTGAAAGGATGATCAGGGGCTTGGACAACTTAATTGATTCCCCCCAAGAAGAGGCTTCCTCTTTTATTTTATTTTTTTTTCCTGGCTGTTTAAAGTTATGTCAATCCTGGAAACCGGTCCCTTTAATCAGGAGTCAGGGGAACTCTTTTCATCACAAAGGTTTGGACCTATGAACCTTCAGTCTTTCTGCAGTGAGCAAGTGCGGAGTTTGCTTAGGCTCCTGGCCAGTGTGCAGTGCTGGGCTGGGAAAGTGCTACCCAGTCTGAAGGGGAACTCAGAAGGAGCTCCAAAGAGGCTGGAGAAGTCTGGATTGGGGAAGGAGAAGGAGCTGTGGGCATCTGTGAGGGAGACCCCAGGAACTGCTGCATGTTTGAAGAGACACTACCTTCCTCCCTTCCCTCTCTCTTCTTGCCTCTCAGTCCTCAGTGTGTGAATGCCATTGGGTAGAGGGTAATTCTCAGGCTCTTCAGACATGGACAAAGCAGGGGTTGCTGGTCAGAGGCCTTCTTGCTGTTTCTGAGAAGGGGCTATTTTTTGATGAGGCCAACTGCATAAATCTGAGTTTCCCTTACCAGTTGTAGAACCCAGACCTGGGACCCTGGCGGAGGAGCTGGGTGAGGCGCTCTTCCTACCTGCATCCCAATAACTGCGTAGATGAAGAACAGCATCACTATCAGAAGGGCCACATAGGGCAGGGCCTGGAAGGAAGAATAGAGCACACCAATTAGGCGCAGGGGAGAGGCAGGCTGGATCCCTGTCCTGGGAGCACTGGGTCCCCATCTCTTCAGCCATCAGCTGCTGCCTGACTTGGGGCAGAGGGCACTTACAAGAGCCCTACAGAAGAACTGGGCACCTGGGAGAGAGCTTGAGAAATGGGCACTGACGTCTCATTTTAGTTTTTATTTACTTTTTGTGGTGCTGGGGATGAAACTCAGCAGGCAATGCTCTATTACTGAGTTCCATCTGGGCTCCTAGCTTTGTTTTAAAAGCAGGCTGCAGTGTGATGGATGCAGTGTGATACTGCTTATGCTTAGGTAAGAAGAGTCGAGGTGGAGCAGAACCTCCTCCAACTGTGCATAAATATTTGCACGAGGAAGGAGAGAGTGGTGGAAGATGCACACCACACTGGCCATTGACACCCAGGTCATTGACACCCATGGAGAGGTGGAGGAGGCAGGTCGGGCCCCTCTTTATTTGGCCTACTTTTGGTCCACTGGTTGTGGGAGCAGGTTTTACTGTTTTAAAAATACTTTCCAGATCCCAGAGCTTGGGCAAGTTACCAAACCTCTCCGAAGTGCAGTTTTCTCATCTGATGTTTGGGACAACAATGGCCTCTGGGAAACTCTGTAGCATTTAAATGACTCGAGGCTTACAGAGTGCTTAGTGCACTACCTCACAAAGTCACACGCCACACATTTTATTCTCTCAACATATTATGTAACAACTTAATGTTCCTGAGCAAAGGCCATCTCTCCGGGGGGCTGGGGGGGGGGCACCATGGGCCTCCACACCAATTCCTTTTGTGGGATCCTGGAGCCCAACATGCAGGATCCTAACGAAATGCATCGCCAGCCGCTGCACACCACTAGAGGGCACTGCAAGATCACTCAATACTTTTCCCACCAAGCCACACTGGGCTCCTCATCAAGTGCCATTCCTCACAGTCAATCCAGCCTGTTGCCTTTTTCTAGTCCAAGGAAACATGGGGGTGGGGGTGCTCTATGGCCACTCACAGCTTTGGACCCCAGGGATCAGTGACCAGGTCAGACCTCGTCCTGCTCCCATTAGGACTGATGATTCAAGTCCCCAGAGAGCTGCCCCTCCCCCAGCTCCTTGTTAGGTGGGGAGTCAGCCTGGGCTTGGCTGGAGGAGCAGTGGTTCCCAGAGTGCAATATGGGGCCTTGCCTGCTGGTCCAGCAGATGGTCTCTGTGGCCCTGCCTGGCAGGGAGTGACTTTGGGAGGGGACTTCAAAGTAGGAAAGCACTGGGCCCCAGAGCACCTGTCCTCTGGCTGCAACCACAGCTAGAGACACACGTGGACCAGAGACCAACTTCATTCCCTATCTGAGGCCTGGACTGGACAGGGCAGGGGACATGGAGATAGATCTTTAGAGATGATGATTCTCCACATCCTGGGAACTCTGAGAGTGGTACTTGCACAGGAGGAGGGAGGTCTGCCTTCTGTGCTAGGCCAGGGGAGCAGTTAGTGGCTTCTGCAGTCATCTCCAAGGAATCCCAGGGGCCTAACAGCTGTGCTTCTCTTTAACTTCATGCTTACATAACACTCCTCAGGGCTGCCAGGGGTGATCGTGAGCGTGTTTTTACAGGTGGAAAATGATGACCGAGAAAAGGAAATTAACCATGCAGTTGTTAGGCAATTCTGGGGCCCTTCAATGGGGCTGCTTTCCTGGAGTCGAGTGACACCAGGGTCCCTTAGAATTTGGCTACTGACATAACCAGGTAGGGTCAGCAGAGAGATTCCCAAAATGTAGGAATTGGAGGAGGCCAGAGAGGTTAGCAGATGATCTAGGCCTGTGCTTTTTTGATTTGCTCCACCCCATGTAATCCCTTTGTCCAGTAAATTCTTGAGGAGAAATACATAAATGAGAGGAGACAGCAGAACCACCTCAACCTCCCCTCTCCTCCCACCCTCCATACGCTGCCTTCAGGGAAATGTGGGGCTCTAGGAGTTGACTTTTGAAAACCACAGATCTAGTTTCATCCTCTCATCTAAGAAAAGAGGAGAGCAAGGTGCCCCGTGGGAAGTTGTGCTCACACTGCTGCTGGGCAGCAGAGGAAGGGCCAGTCCCAGGCTCCTTGCTTCCTTTGCCAGCTCTGGTCCAGGGAGCCCCAGAAGAGGGGGTAGGGGACCCAAGCTCAGCTCAGGATCCTAGAAGATTATCTCTGTATTGGAAAGGTGGCCTGGTTACCTGGAAGGACTTGATGAAGGTCCACAGCAGGGTCCGGATTCCCTCCCCACGGCTCAGCAGCTTGACCAGGCGCATGACCCGGAAGAGGCGGAAGAAGGTGATGGAGATGCGGGAGTTCTCTTCTGCATTCTGGAAGCCATTGGCAACAGGAGGTGCAGTTAACACAGCAAAAGAGGTGTGGGACAGAAGGGGGTGCTCTGAGAAATAGTCTCTGGCTGAGGAGAGTCAGGCTGGGTGGGTCAGCTGCACTGGACTCATCCCTCCGGTCCCCACTCCCTGGTCAAGAGGGGAGGTCAGTATCCAGCTTTCTGGGTCAACAGCCAGTCATGTGGTCTCTGCAGTCAGGCTGTGCCTAGGTCCTGAGCCTGAGGTCCTGATGCCCCACCTCTCTCTCTTCCCCTTCATACCTATTTTGTGATGCCCTGCATGGAGCAACAGAAAGTTCCAGAAGGAGCTACCACATACTTTGGAATCTAGGCCCAGAGCTGGCTGCCCTTGGAGTTTCTGGCTGTGCTCTGTCTGGATCTGCTGAGGGTCCTAAATCCTGAGTTGGACCCAGAACTCTGCAAGGAGGCTGGGTGGTAGCTGTCCCTGTGATTGCATTTAGGGTTCCAGAAGGGTGGTATGGGCTGCTCACAGAAGGGGTCTCAAACCCTGGATACTCTAGACTCCAGCAGTTCTCTCATGTCACCAACCCCTGCTACCCACAGCTCTTGCCCCTGAGTGGCTACAGGGGAACGGGCTGGGGAGTGCAGTACTGCGGGTGCTGGGCAAGGGTCTGGCTTGCAGTGCCTGACTTCCTTGCAGGAAGGAAGCTGACAGCCTTCTATTCCTCTCTTCTCTGGCCCTTGTGGGAGGCTCCAAACCTGTCCAGGTCATGGAAGACCCTGGGAGGGATCAGGGCACAGGACAGGGGAGGTAGGAAGGTGTCACTTGCAGTGAACCCTGGAAAAGTCTGGGCCTTTCTCTGTGAGGACCAAGGGATCTGTTTAGGTTGGATCATCTCCCTCCATAGAGTCCTGGAGGGAAGGGGAAAAGAAGCGGTCGGTCTCAAGGCCAAGGGAGACTGGGGTGGGCTTCTGACACTTGGGTTGCTGGGGGCTCAACTGGGTGAAGACTCACCTTCAGCTGTGGGACCTGGAGGAACCTGAGGGTGTGGGCACATGCCTGACCAGGGCTCCAAAGACAGGACAGACTGCCCTGTCTCCTTCTGCCTCCAGACCCAAGAACAACAGAAACTGACCTCCCCCTTCCCGTAACCCCCTGCCCAATGTAGCAGTAGGCTGTGCTGCAGAGCCTGGAGAGCTGGTGCTGGGCAACCCTCAAGCGAGCCACTTCCCACTTCCCAGAGCTAGTGCAGCTCACCCAGCCCTGCCAGCACCAGCAGAGAACCGGCCCTCGAGTTTCCTGTTACTGTTCCCATTCTAGGTTCACCTAAAGGAAGGAGGGGTCTCTGGTGGCCCCCTCCACCTCCCTTTTCCTATTCCTTTATTTTAAATTGTTCTCCTGACACCATCCAAGCCCAGTTACACTCCATGAACATCCCACTAGCCCAAAACCCTTGAGGGCTCCACAGGTCCTTTCAGTCTAGCCTGACCTGGCAGGATGGCTTCAGGAGCCACCCATCTCCTACTCAGATCTGGAGATCCAAGGGACAGGGAAATTCAGAGGCAGATTTTATAGCACGCTCATTTCCAACCTGGGGTTGCTACACAGAAACCAAGCCAGAGTGTCTGTCCTGGCTCTTGGCCCCTCCAAATAGGAGAAGAGTCAAAATATTTCTTAGGTTTCAAAATCCGAGCTGCATTGGTTCCTGCTCATGCTCCTGCCTCCTTCAAGGCAGGGGCAGACAGTGGATGTTGGGGGCTTGCTACATGGGCACTCAGAGGCCTTGGAGAGGGACCTGCAGGCAGCAGTCCTTGTCCTATCCCTAGGCCAGTACCTGCCTGTGTATTAAGGTCTTTGATCATCTCCACCTCTATTTCTATCACCTGTGTATCTGCTTGAAATTCTATTTCTCTCCTTAGAAGGATTTGTTGCCCCAGAGGAGCACACAGAGGAGGCTAGGGTTTTATAACCCAGCTGTCAGTTCCACTGTGTTTGGGAAAGGAGAAAAAGAAGAAAGAACAAACTTAAGTGGGAAACTTCAGCTGTGGGGGTCAAGAGTTTGAGAAGTTGGTGCCACCAGGACAGCTGGATCTGATGAGTTAAACCTGAGTTGCAGCTTCCCAATGCTGCTCTAGAAGGATAAGCACATTGCCTTCAGGTCAGGACAATTTCCCATAGCAAATGGAATGACAGGGCAATGAGAAGGCAGATCCAAGTTCTGTCCCTGCAAAGTGGGGCAGGATGTCCACGGCTCAGCCTTTCCCTGGCAGCCTTTGGCCAGGTTCTGATGGGCTACATGGGGGTCACCACCACACCACTCAACCTTGCCTTCTGTCTGCTGACATTTGGGATTTGCAGAATCTATGCACTGTTCTTTCAAAAAACTCACACTTGGCTCAGTTTGAAGTGTTTGATGGCAGCCTTTTAGAAGGGGCTGTACAGGGAAACTTCAAGGTCACACTGAGCGGCATCTCCTCCACTTTAACCAAAGGGGATCATAGACTCCTACATCAGGAGTGGTCCAATTGACTGAGTTTGTTTTTCCGTATCCAGTCTGCTGCAGAAATGTGGGTTTAGCTTGATAGAAATGAACATCAGGAATTTAGAAAGAGGAGAGGGGCACCATGGTTGGAATGACTAGTAGATCAACAGCCCTCTCAGGAACAAATGCCAGTGTAAAGCTACAGTTTTTGTGGTGGCCTTACACTCAGAGCCAAGGGAGGCTGGTAGTTGCAGACTTGGATAATAGGAACTCATCTTCCTCCTCTAAGTTTCTTGGCTAATCTCTGGAATCTCTATGGCAGTTCTTGCAGATGCACGCTGCAAATTTCCCATGTCAGATTAAGCTTTATCTTAGTTTCAAGGTGTTTAACAGGAAGTGACCCTTGGAACCAGTTCTCTCCCAGTGGCTTACTAGATAGACAAGATCACAAGGAATTACCACCCAAAGGAAGCTTGGAGAGGCAGAACACCATTACACACGCAGGCTTTACACAGCTCACGTGAGCACAGGCAGGGCAAGGCACATGACGAACACAGTGGTTACATGCAGGGGAGCAGGCTGGGCTCCCAGAGACTCTGGAGGTTGGAGTGGGTAAGAGTGGGGGAGTTAGAGGGTTCACAGAAACTGGGCACATGGTCTGGAGAGTGGGTCTTACCATAGAGGGAGAGCATTGGGTATGTTCAGCTGGCTTTAAAGAAAGGCAGACAGAGATAAGCTGTAATGAGTCTCCAACGAAGATGCCCGGTATTCTAGGTCTTGGCTAACACAGGAGCGACACAGTGGCAGGAGAGGGTACAAGGAAACAAGTGAAAGAAATACAAAAGCGTGGGCCTGGCAGGCTCTGGGACACCACAATGCGTGCAGGCTGTGCATTGCTGGGCCTTATGTCTAACAGGGCCTCACAAGGCATTCGTCATTGAGTAGAAACTAAACAACTCACGCCCATGATAGATGAGCAGATACAGTCTTCTGGACTTTGAGGATGGAGGTGTGGCTTTGTTTTCAATCTGCCTTGTATTCTAAGACAACCTCCGAGGATTTCTGCCTTCTGCCTTCAGCACTTCAGCTCATGCCAGGCAGTGCTGGTTGAAGGCAGCACCTGCTCGCACCCTGTGCCTGTCTTGCCCACCCTGGTTAAGCAAAGAGGCTCTTAGCCTTAAGGGAAGACTAGTTCTAGTTATCATGAAGGAGGACCCAGGAGGTGGCTCTCAGCCTTCTCCCCAGCAGGGGCTGTTCTCAAGGCAAAGACTCAGGCAGGACCTGGCCTTGCTTGGTTGGAGGCCCATAGGTGTGGAGAACCTTGGCCACTGGCATGAAATAATGAATTGCTCTTTCATCTTGAAAGCCCTACACACCATTTAGGATATTATTATTAACACCCCAGGAAGGAAGTTGCCCTCTTTGGTCTGACTGCTAAGCTCATTTAGGGACAGAAGCACAGGTGCATATTCCAGGCTGGGCCACTTCCTGGTTCCCTGTCCTTGTCCCTGTGAAGATGACTCTGTTTTTTGGAATCCAGCATACAGAGCTCAGCCCCTTCTAATCTTGACCATCTGAGCTGTAACTCTTTCTACAAAGTCGTCAGCCTGCTCTTACCCTGTCCCCACTTTCAGTTGGTTTCCTTTGTATTTCTGTTTTAAAGGTACAAATGAGGAAAATGTAGAACAGCACTTTTTAATATGTATGTGTGTGTGTGTGTATATATATATATACATATATATGTATATATATATATATATATATATATATATATATTAGTTGTAGGTGAACACAATACCTTTATTTTATTTTTGTGTGGTGCTGAGGATCAAACCCAGTGCCCCACGTATTCCAAGTGAGCGTTCTACCATTGAGCCACAACCCCAGCCCCTATAACAGTATTTTTGAAGGATAGAAAATGTGCCTAAGTAGACATTTGCTTGCAGCCTGAAAATACTTCTTTGGTAACAGATTTCTCAGAAAATTCTTTTTTAAAAAAATTTTCCCATAGAAAGTTAGTAGGATTTACTTTTGTGGGGAATGGTGGTGATATAGAGCGAGGTTAGGGAAGAGGAGGCAAGGGATGCTCCTTTAGTCAATGTACAGAACACATTCTAGATCTCAGCTTCTGTTTAGTGAAGATTACCAGCTGCCGGATCAATCCTCATGCCTGGAAGGTGTGGGGTCACTAGGATTTGGCTAGTGGGCTGATATTGGACATGGCAACAGACAGACATAGACGCACACACATACATACACACTCACACAAAGGAAATTTCTTGTCAAAGCACCCAACTTCCTTTTCCCTAGATGTGTGACAGGTTTAGATATCTTCTGGCATCTTCCTGCACCCCAGGCTCGTCTAGTGAGCGTTCCCTATGTGGATGGATGAGGAGTTCTGCATTTCTGGGATCCAGTGGGATGGGACCTGAGAGGGCAGAGGGAGGTATTCTGCACTATCTATAATATTGGGGAATAAGGCAGAGTTCCCAGAAGTTGTGGGCTCTTGCTTCTCTCTTAGATTCATCTGAAAACCAACACAGGTAGCTACTACTGCTCAGAACCCTGGGTGACCCTTCCTGAAGAGGACCAAAATGGAGACAATTCAGAGAGCCTACTGGTCCACCTGACCCACTGATTTACTAAAACACAACACAAAACAAAACCTTTATTTTACCTCTTAAACATTCAAAATTCTTAGATTTTTAAACTTTCATCTTTAGCCATCTTTTCTCCTGTTTCTTTTTATTTAGCCCTTTATATTTCCAATTAAATCTCATCTATTTAAATCCTATTTTACTTCAAGATTTAACTTGAAGTTGCAGGAGTTCTGCTTTTGAATCTACATTTGCCTCACTCAGCAGCCTGGAATACTTGTGCATCAAATCTCTGCCCCTCTCCCAGATTTCTCCCAGTTCCTTTGGATTAGCTTATAGTTTTCCTAACTATGGTCTTCCTGGGGAAGAAAGGGGTGGTAAGAGTCCCTGAAGACTTGCCCCCATATGCTTGTGGACCCTTCCAGGAGCCAACAAAGCTGCTTTTCCAGGCTGAACATTCTGGCTGATTTTTAATATGGCACTGTCTGCCCTGTTGGGAAGCAAGCAATAAAGTTTTGAGCAGTCAATTTGTTCAGTTTTGTTCTCCAATGATCTGGTAATTTAGGATTTCAAGATATTGGGGCAATTAACTTAATCTGTTCATGTCATCTGTATAAATGGAATACAATCATTTTTTCATAGCTGAGGCAGAGGTGGGACATTTTCAGAGGCCTCATGAGTGGTTCCAGGCTCAGAGCAAACAAAAAGCAAAAGCTGATACCACATTTCAATATTCTCATGCCGATTGCCTTGGTTTGGTGTAACTGGCAGTGATGGTGGAATAGCTCTGGCTTGCTAATGGGAGGTCTTCCCTGGAAAACCTTTTCTGAATTAAATTCAGAGTCAAATTTAAAAGCATCACCTCCATAGATGTAGTCTTTGTTTCTGGAATTATCCACTGTTTCCTTGTCATTGAGTACAAGCTCTAGACCTCACCGAGGAGACTGAAGGATAAAGTCCAGGGAACGCCAGAGGCCGGAAAGGGAGAGAATCCTAGGTGGAGGTGATTCCTAGGAGGATGGTGTGAGGATTCATGGAATTGTTTCCCAATTGTCACATTACACACTCTGGAGAGTTAAAAGGTAGTTGAAAAATATAATAATGTTCATAATATAAACATGATTAAAAATATTTTTAAAGTATACCCAAGGGGTAAGGTGTACTAGGAATTTAGGGAAGGGAAGCAGGTGGGTAGGCTAGAATACCCAGTCAAGTTGTCTTCCAGGACATCCTCTTGAGATCAGGGGGCTAAAGAGCATTTTGAAGGGGTCATGGGTCATGTCTGCACTGGCCTTGGTGTGTTGACTTTGAAAGGGGCAACCTTCTAATGCCCTCCAGGAAAGGATAGCTCTTGGCCATGCAGAGGATACCCCATCCCAAGGGCTATCATCGAGAAGCAATGGCCATGACACCAGGATCCCAGAGATTCCTTGTTCCTCTGAAATAGGGGTCAAGCAATGTCATGGGAATATGTGAGTCTTTTACTGACTGCTCTGCTGCAGAACACTTACTTTATTTACTTATTTTTAAATCTCTGATATAAATTCCATTCCAAGTCACCTGAAGGTCTGGGTCCAGCAGGCAGCCCTCTTCCCCCAAACACGCTCTGCTTCTCTGTCTACAATCACATCTCTGTTTGATCTGCAAGACAGGACTGCTGGTTCTGTTGGGGACACTGTCATGGTTTGGCAGAGGACTGAGGGGTTGGGGTTTTGTTGGTGAGAACTGTAGATCACCTAAGGAAGAGGACAATAATTTATGCTGTACACAGAGAAACCAGCATGTGGTAACAGACACCAAGTTCAAGGCCAGCAGTCAGGAGGTGCCAGTTCATGGTGTTTGGGGTTCTTACTATATTTTTGCCTCCTTTTCCACCAGGAGACTTGCATATCCCAGTAACTAGAGTGTGACCTACCAGGTGTGGAAGAGTCATTAGGGGCTGAATCTCAGAGGCACTGGAGATGGTGAAGGAGGAAGGAATTTTAAGAAGGCCAAAGTGAGCCTCATAAAGATGAGGTTACTTGTCATGAGAGATGCAAACTTCCAATAAGCACAAGTCAACTGGAATATATAGAAGCTGAGGGCAGTGTCAGGGGCTTTCATATTTAAGAGCAAATGAAGAAAAGATGGCTACTTGAAAGCCATGTTGCTACAAAATTCCCATTTTGGTTCTGGTGTGAATGGAGAGATGGACATGGATCTGTGGAGGAGGAGTGCTGGGCAGAGAAAGATGAGGGGAAAGGACTGGGCAGGGAAGAGCAGAGGGCAAGTAAGGACAAAGTCAAAGAGTGGGGAGAGGGGAGGGGAAGAGCACCCATTCCCCACAGCCAGCTCATGAAATCCACCGGCTTTCTCCTCTTTGTCCAGAGTGGCATTTCAGTGAGAAGGGTCCTTCTTGTATTTTTGTGGTGACTGCATGCAGTTGAAATGGCCCTTCATGTACAGAGCATGGAGATTGCTGGTTCCTGGCTCTCTCTGTCTTTTCATGCTGAATTAAGGAAGGGGGGACAGTTGTGACCAGCTTGTGCTATTAGCTATACAGTGGCTAGCTTAGGTGGCTATAGGAGGTTTAAGCCAGGAGTCACTCTGCTATTCATCTGCAACCAGATGGCTCCCTGGGTGCCATGACCTGCCAGAAACGCATACCAAACAAAACTGTTTACAAAATGGTCAGGGTGGTTTTATCCCTGCTGGGAAGGATAGCCAGTATCCGGTCATTCAAACAAACAGTCCCAATAAGAATAAATGAATGGAATCATCTCATCAGCGGTGTTACCAGTGTCAAAGAATTAGAGAGAGGGAGAGATAGAGATAGAGATAGAGATAGATAGATAGATAGATAGAGAGAGAGAGAGAGAGAGAGAGAGAAAGAAGAAGGAGGAGGAGGAGGAGGAGGAAGAAGAGGAGGAGGAGGGAGAGAGATTGAGAAGGGAAACAGCTGTACAGTAGGAAGGCAGAGATTCAATAAAGAAACAAACAACAAAAACAGGTTTCCCAGGTTTGAAACACTAAGTGTGAGGGTAGATGGGTGTCAACAGAAGTGGCTACACTTGAAGGTGCTGTGGACATTTCTGAGCCTGTCCATGATCAGCTCTCCTCACTACTAGCTCATGGAGTCAACTAGGTCCTCTTGCTTTAGAGGGTGCTGGCAAATGCACTGGCAGTAGCTTGCTGAGCCTGCAAGGACTAAATGACAGGCATTGGTGAGGCAAAACCAGGGAGGCTTCCTGGCTTCACTGAGGGCTGTGGGTGACCGCTTCTCTCCACTCTTCTATTTTTTGGGGGAAGGAGAGTATAAGTCAAAACAATGAGAAGAGGGAAGGAAAGGAAATAAAACGAGAAGGGGTCTTGACAAGAAGGCAGAGGGTAAGGGGAACAACTGGCAAGTCACGCCTGTGTCAGGACACTCAGGCCATCTAACAGTTGAATTAAGAACCCTGATCAGAATGTACATAAAACATGTTCCCAGGAACCTTTCAGGTCAAGCCTGCAGGATACTTCTCAAAACAACAGCTTTGGGGACAACTTCCTGTATCAGGCCACTTTACCAGGGCCATCTCTGTGTCCTTCTTCTCTGTCTGACCTCATAGTGCTCCAAAGCTGCTGCCCACACAGCAAGCCTCACCCTAGAGAGGCTTGGAGGTTCTTGCTTCCTCCATTTCCAACTGAACCACTGATGATGAGATGCATTGTCTCATTTCTAGCACTGAGTGTGGCTCTGCTAAATCCATCACGGGCCAGCTTTGTTTCTAAGCAGATTAGAAAACTGCCTTTAGGAACTCCTAGAAGGGTGGAGGATGGGGAAATACCCAAATAAAAATATCCCACCCACTCTGGTGGGATGTTGCTGGTATTATCTTTGTTAGATGTGCTAACAATTCAACCTACTGGTTGAACATGACTTTCCTCTCTTTAAAGTTAAAATTATTTTTGGAAAGGCAGCTTATTGAGTCACTACCACCTTAGTATGAATTAGTGTGCTGGAATCACTTCCTTTTGAAACAAAACACCTTGGTGGCATTTGTCTATTGGAGGGGCCACAGATGGTGCTGATAGTGGCAGGAAGTTGGAAGGGAGCCTCAAGGGCAACAGAAGGGGGGATCCAGCATTGGGAAAAAGGGATATAGGGAGATGGTCCAACCTATCAAGCTGTCCTGAGAACACCAATTTTATTTAATCCAGAACTAGCTCAGGTCACACCAAACACTGGTATCTAGACAAAGTCTGGCAATGGCACCATCTGAGTCCTCTACTAAACACAGGATTGGGACTCAGGGCCAGGTTCTAGGTTGGCCTTGATATGAAAATAAGCAAGGTATTTCCTGCTTTTGGTTTTGCATCCTTACCTATAAAATTATTCCCAGGCTCAAGTGCACAGTACATTCTCAAGTCACAGGTGAAGAACACATAGTTGGTATGGTCTGAGCTAGATCTAGGCCTCCAAAGTTGCTTCCACCCCACACTGGGATGAGTGCATTCTCTGACAATCTGCCACATTTGGTCCTCGTCACAGGTCTGGGGAGCCCTGGTCAGTCTTGTCCTCCTGGTGCCTGTTCTGACCCCTTTCTCTGCTCTGACAGGGAATAGAGAGGGGTGGTTTGGGCCACAGGCAGGCTCAGAGATGGCAGGGCCTCCTGCCCCACATCAGCATGGAGGATGGGACACAGGACTGGAGCAGTGAAGACTGAGTCTCCTGACTCAGTTCTGAGTGGGTGGGTGTGCAGGCAGAAGCAATTCTGACTCAGAATCTACCACTTTTCTCCATCATTCAGGACCCAAAGTCAGGGCAGGAGTCAACTTGCTCTATGATTTTTATGAGGAGCCAGTAAAGGGCAATTAACTTGGTAGAAAGATGCCAAGGTGGAAAGGGGTGAGGGATGAGGGTAAGGGAGATTTGGGGCCAGCATCTGACATGTCTATCCCTGAACACTTCCTTGCAGCAGAGCCCAGTGTGCCCCTGCCTCATTATTGTCCCCTCCATGTTATCCCTCCTCCCATTATCATTCTCAAGCTGCAGTTATCAATCAAGCAAGGGGAGTCCATGCTGCCTTATTCTTCTTTGGCCCTTGTCTCCTGGGCCCTACTGGTCAGGCACATGGGTGCTGGCTCAGAGTGCTTTCTCTCAAGGGCATCTGATCTTCTTTGGTTCAGTATCAGCAGAATCAACAGACACAGCGAAGTTAAGACAAGCAGCTCTGCCTAGTCAGACAGCATTCAGGAGGACCTCTGAGGGGCAGGAGCCACTGATGCCTACCCCTTGGCAATGCCACACATAGGCCAGCTTGGCTCAGGGATTTAGTCAATGGGCTCTGTGGAGATGCAAGAGTCAATTCTCTGACGGAAATGGCTTTGTCATCCATTAGCTGTATGATTTTGGGCAGATAGCAAACCCTGTCTGTGCCTTGATTTCCTGGTGCAGAGGGTCAGTCAGTCCCCGAGGATTTAATCCCATCTCGTGTGTCATGTCCTGGGCATGATGCCTGATCTGAACTCTCTGATCAGAGACTAGCTCTCATGTTGCCCTTCTCCTCTTCTCCTTCTCCTTTTCCACATTCTTCTCATCAGTTGAAGTCACAACACCATAATTATTTAGCTTCATTTTCCTGTTCTGGTCACTTTCATGCCTAACACCTTGCACTTAAGTAAATCCTTCAGTGTTTCCTCCTTTGAATTTTCCCAGAAGCCCCCTAGAGGCAGTGTTCTTTCTGCTCACACCATCTCTCTGCCTGCCCATACTTCTTTCCTGCCCCTTCTCTCTGATCCCCACATGAGCCACATCAAAGCCAAGGGATCTGGTCCCATAGGCATCAAAGCTCTAGGAAAGGAGAAAGGAAACATCCACCTCAAGCTATTGGAAAACGCCCGCTCAGTGCTGGCGTTGCAAGAGACCTGTCTTTCCTCCATTCCTTGGCACCCTCTTCCCATCCCATGGTTTGATGCCATCTATTTACCAATGACTCCATGATGGGACCTCAGATTGGTGTGTCCAGCTGTCTTTCTGATGCTTCCAGTCTAACAGACATGCCCAAGCTGAGCTCTGCTCTCTCTCATCCAAATGTGCTCCACCTCCAGTCTTTCCCAGCTCAAATCAACTCCATCCTTCTGCTGCTCAGCCAAAACCATATAGTCATCCTTATCTGTGTCTTGTCCCCCTACACCCACATCCAGTGTGACAGGAAACACTGTTAGTTCTTCTTTCCAAAGAGACCCAGAGTTTGGCCATTTTTCATAATGCTTCTGTTACTGCCTCATGCTTCCAGTCCCCCACCTGGATTACTGACTGCATTTGCCTTGTAAATGGTCTTCTGACTTCTGCCTTGACTCCTATAGACAACCACATGGTCCTTTAAATAACTGATTCAGATCATATGATACCTCTGCTCACAGCCACTAGGACATGCCCTTCTTGCCTAGGCCTGGCCCTTGTTCCCTCTACCAATCACCCCTACCCTTGCTCAGACTGCATTATCCACACTGGCTGCAGGACCCCCTCTCACAGTGGAAGTTCTTCTCCCAGATATCTGCATGGATAACTCCTCATATCCTTCACATCTTTGCTTGTTGACATGACACTTTCTTAAGAAAGTCTCTCTTATTTAAAATAGCACTTGCCTCCACTTCTCCCCAACAACTCTGGCCCTCTTATCTGGTGCTGTGCTTTTTTCCCAAAGCACTTGACATCTTCGAATATATTGTTTGGTTTCCTTATTTTCTGTGATTACTCTTGATTGTCTGTTGAGTCCTCTCTAGAGAGCCTGAGGAGGGAAGGTCCTTTTTGTTTTGACCACCCATGTATCACAGGTCCCTAATATAGTGCCTAACACATGGAACGTGAGACTGTAAATACTCTGGAATGAATGACTGATTGATGATTCCTGGAATTGGTGGGAAATCCATTTGCTGAGAGGGAGGTGCACCATAGCCTGGTAAAGGCAAAGAGGAAAGAAGAGATGGGTTTCAATGTAGGAAATATTTGGAGGAATACTGGGATAAATGAGGCATCTGGTGAGGGAAAGGAGAGTTGATTCCTAAGGCTTAAAGGAGTCAGACATGATGAATCACAGGTGGAAAAACCCTCATGGATTCCTCTGAAACTCAAGTGTGGATGAGTGTGGTTTGTATGCAAATAGAACACAAGTCAGATAATCCATGTCTTGTGATAACTGGATATCTAGAAAAATCTGGGAAGGCCTGGAGCAGAACCCAGGCAAACAAGAATTTCTAAAGGATCCTGTGTGACTGGGAAGAAGATCCTAGAGCTACCAACAGCTGCTAATAAACTGAAAGCAGAAGGGTGTGGGTAAAGGGAGCTACCTCCAGGACAAGGAACTATTGCTCAATAAATTGCCATCTGTAACATTGGCTGTTATCTGAGTGTAGGGTTACACCAGAACTCTGCTTCTGGCATAGGCCTGCTGAAGCTTCAGAGCTGTGGGCCATGGTCAATAGCCTGTGCTTGCTGTCATTGGGTTGTTCCTATTGGTTGTTACCATGAGCCTAATCATATCTGGGGAAGGAGTGCTTTAACAATGTCTGTGGGCTGTGAGTTACAATTGACTAGGGAGATGGTCTTGGACAGAGGCTAGGTCCTCCAAGTTATACCAGCAGGGGTTTCAGAAAGAATGTCATTGGCTTGGGTGCCACATTGGTCTAATCTTCCACAGGACTTTACAGTTTACATAGAGCTTACAAATAGATGCTCTTATGTGAGCTTCAAAAGCCACTGCTGGAAAGGTCATATTTTTCTGAAAGATGAGGAAGTTAAGTCTTAGGGCATTTTGGTAACTGAAGAAGCAAAATTCAAACACTTGCCAGTTTTCTGACTTCAAATCCAGCTCTTACTTTCCCCAATCACCCTTGGGTAATGTTACGTTTGCTCCTATTCAAAGACATTATTTGTGTGGGAGAAGGGAGAAAGTAACCCAGAAATAAGTGTTGTGTTTTGGACATCCTCTCTGGCTCTGCATCACTGACACTACTGCCATCTTCTCATAGAGGATCCTTCAGTGTGACTTTAAACACCCAAGGTCCTCAACAAGGGAGCAAGCAGAGCATGTCAGTGTGGGAGGGAGGCTGGGAGCAGAGAGAGGTGCACAAGGGTGCTGAGAAGTAATACCTTATTCAGAAAATGAAAAAAATTCTCTATGATTATTTAAAGTATGAATTACAGAAAGTAAAGTTTGAATAAGTCCTAGCAGGTGGGAGTATGCCAGGGGGTACATGTAAGAGTTGTACGTTTATCAAGGGCACAATGAGTAAGAACTATAGGGACTGTGGCTTAGGACCAGCTGAATTGGCCACACACAGGAGGCCTGGATTCTAGTTCTGGGGCAGCAAAGAGACAAAATCTCTCCATTATGACCTTTAGCACCAGCAACCTGGGGATGATATTTCCTTTTTTTTTTTTTTTTTTCTTTTTTTTTCTCCAGTCAAACTCACAGCATACTTAAGAATAAAATGCCATAAATGCAGACATGAACTATAAATAGAAAACCACTGAACACGTAGAAGGATCTGCCTCATGGTTTCAGGCTCCTCCCTTCTCCTGCACCCTACCTCCCTACTCCCTAAATATAACCAATTTTCCTATAGAAATTTTATATCTTAAGACATAGACAAATGTATACAGAGACACAAACAAAACATTTACCTTTTGTTTTTCCTTTGAAAGTATGAATAGTTTGAGATAGCATGGCAGATTGATACTATAGGTTTTGTCAGTATTTTACTCCACAAAGGAGCCCCTGGACTGCAATGGGTTCTCTTTGCCATCTTGGGAAGCAGTTCGCTGTCCTTCCTGCATTTTCCTATCATGGGGCTTTGAGCCCCTCTGCACAGACTTTTATATGAGTCTGTAAAAGGCCAAGCCCACCACTGCTATTTCTTTCCTGTTGATGTCCCCCAGTCCCTCCAGTGCCAAGCACTACAAGGCACAATTTTGGTCTTTAAACTCATGGTCTAGAATAGCACCAAGGAAACAACATAGGACTCATCAAGCCTGCAAAACTGGAAGTCCACTCAGGAAGGGAGAAGGTAGCAGCATTTGCAGGAAACCTGATTTTTAAAAAAAATAATCTGAAGATTTACTGGAAGAAATCAAGGTAAAGTGTACACAAACACGTGCACACGTGCACACACACATGCACACACACATGATAAAGACAGTCTAAGGCTCTTGGAGATAAAGGGGCAATCATTCTGAAGCTATAGGATGAGCAGGGCAGGGGCAAGAGGCTATGGAAGGATTAGGGAAGTATAACAGCCTCTTTCCAAGTCCACTGGCTAGAAGGGAGCAGACAGAGACTTCTAATCTGGGGGAATTAGGGCAATAAAATAACACATCAATTCAACTGATAGAGAGAGGGTAAGGATACACGACAGATGGGGCCTGGAGGGACTGAGTTTCAAACACTTTACATCAAAACTCTAGAGCATCTGCTCTGTGCTGTTATTCAATGATTCAGAGCATCAAAGTGTTAGGCAAACATTATCAAGTCTCTTAATAAAGGGAAAATAATGACAAAAAAATTTAAACAACACACGTTAAAGACTGACTGCAAGAGGGCTTGCCTATAGATAAAGAGAGAAGATTTAAACATGCCAAGTAACAAAAAGACATGTGCAGGAATTGGTAGGAATTGTATAGGAGGAGGCAACTCTTGAGAGGAGGAGGAGATAGGAGGCCTTACAGTGCAGGGGCTGGGGTTCTGTCTGAGGCCAAGGAGCCAGGGTAGGTTATAAGAGAGGGTGGTTTGAAGGAGGAAAAACTAGGCAGGTGCACCATTCAGTTCTCTGTGTAGGTTCATGTGGGAGTGAGATGCCCACACGCAGCCTGCTTCCACTGCAACCCAGAGAAAAAGTCTACCCAGAAGGGCTCTCAGTGGATCATCCAACCACCTGGCTCCTTAGTTTTTCCAGAGAAGTGGGTAACAGCAAGCAGTGGAATGTGATTGGTTCTCTTCTCCCAAATGAGCCTGGAGGGGACCAGGCTGGCTGCATGGGCTGCTCATGTTAAATGATAACAGAATCCATTCAACATGAAGATAAGCATGTGGTCTTGGGAGAAGGCAGGCTATGGCTGACAATGCAGGCAGAGTCATAGCCCCAACTCGGGGTGCTCTACTTTGAGAGAGCTCCTTTCCAAGATGCTAAAAGGATGGAAAGGAGAAAGCAGATGCAGTGGTCTGGAGGTGAGGATGGGGGTTAGAAGAGGTTTGGATCCTGGCCCAAGCAGTTACCCAGAAGTCATAAACAATCCTTCATTTTCTCACTCCATGATTCACATAGCTGCATCCTCCTATACAGTGTGAGGCATGCCAGGCTGATTGTAAAGGAAGAGAGAAAAAGATGCAGCAATCAACACTTAAAAGGAAAGGGGAAGTCCTAATGCGTTCCAAAAGTTAAAAAAAACAAAAAACAAAAATAAAAAAATCTCAAAACAAAGCAACAAGAAAAAAATTCTTTAAACAAGTTTAAATAAACAAAAATGAAATAAAAATAAGAAGGTGGGGAGGAGAAAATAAAAATGAAGGACAAAAACAAACCAGGGAGAGACAAATGGATGTTAGAGCAGGCACGGACAGTTAGGTTACAGACGCCATGTACTTACGTTTACCTCGGTGATTGCTATATCAACAATGCTACCCACAACAATCAAGGCGTCAAATGTATTCCATGCATCACAGAAATAGTGCTGCATGGGGCAGAGAAGCCGAGGAAAAGAGAGAGGAGGGGGAAAAAAACAAACCAACAACAAAGGAGAAAAACAAAACAAAAAGGGAAGAGGGAAAATGAAAAAAAAAAAAAGGTATGAAAGAAAGGAGAGAAGAGAAAAAAATGAGAAAAGAAAGAGGTTACGTGGGCATATTAAATACTCTCTTACCACTCTATAGTTCTGGCGGATCAAACCTGGGCAACCTGGTTTTCACGGGTGGAGAGGCCTGACAGAGCTGGGTTAGTTCCAGGGTGACGCAGGCTGGGGCCACCTGGGAGGGGAGCTGGGAGGTGCCTTTGGCCACACCACCTGCTCCCTCCACTCAGCTTGCTCGGAGCTCTCAGGCCCAGCACAGCCAGGCAGAGCTGGGACCAGTGGAAAAAAAGGAGGACAAACTCCCACTTTTTTTCCCCCACAGGACGACGGCAGTTTCAATAAAAAGCATGACTGGAGGCGGGTAAAAACAGGGAATTAAAAAAAAAAAAACATAAAAGGAGGTAGAGAGTGAGAAAGAGAAAGACAGAGGAACAGAGGAGGCAGAAGAGGTGGAAGGAAGAGGTTTCCTGGGGAGGGCAGAGTAATACTCACATTAGTTTCACTGAGAATGACATCAATTATGCTCCCAATCACGATGAGGAAGTCAAAAACATTCCAGGGATCACTAAAGTAACCCTACATGAGGGAGGGGCAGGCAGGATGGGGATTAAAAAGGAATATTAGACAGACAAGAACAGAGCAACATCACCATCAGAATCATTGTCCAGGCACCTCAGTGTCGCTGCTGTGGGTTCTGAACACCCTCACTCTGGCCAGAAACCCAGGAGCTCAGCAGGGGAGGAACATAAAAAAGACATCTAGACTAACTTTCTGTCCCACCTTCCCTTGGTCACAGAGTATATCCTACAGTTATCCACCTCTTGGCCTTCTTCACAGAGGGCTTCCCACCTCCCAGCAGGGGCAGGAGTGGGCATGGGCAGCAAGACCTTGCAAACCACAGTGGTGCGGTGACATGGCCAGACTCTTTTCAGTCCCTGTTTCAGCCTCTCCTACACCTCTGATTCTTTCTATTCAAAGGGTCTGTTGGGAGGAGGGGACACAGGAGGAGAATGGGCCAATGGGTCTATGTTCCTGTGGTGATAATGGACATGAAAAGCACCCTGAAAACCTCAGTAATCAGTGTGGCCAAATGAGTGACCAGGTTATCTGGGCTCAGACGTGACTCAAGGAAAGCTCAGGAACAAATCTATAGTAAGCTGGCCTCTATGGAGATCAAATCGGGCTGAACTTGTTGCTATGTTGGACATGCCCAAGGTCTCCAGGTGCAGTTCTGCCCTGGCAAAGGCTTAACTAAGTGGAAGGAGACAGAGCTGAGATCAGTCGTACAGTCCAGAAATGTCTTACATGGCTCTAGACAGTGCTATCAGGGCTGTCTCCTGAGGACCTCCCCAGGTTCCTTCCCTAACATTAGCATTCTGATATAAGGTCCCACCAAATGCAAATGCCACCCATAGTGAGTGAAGTTATCAAACACTTTCCTTGCAACAGTTTTGATACAGATGGGCTAAGAACATCTTAGAACATCTAAGCCAGGTCTAAGATACTGGCTTCTTAGAAAGGGAACAAAGGCATTAAAGCCATGGAGGGGAGATTCTGGCACAGAAGGGGAGGATCAATGTCTCTGTTTTACTACTTCACCTGTTAACATGATTTTGGGAGAAGGAAAACAATGAATATTTATGAAAGACTAGTTGGAGGAATTTGGACAACTGGTCAACCAAGGAATAGGTTCCACTCTATAGTTCTGGCGGATCAAACCTGAGCAACCTGGTTTTCACAGGTGGAGAGGCCTGATAGAGCTGGAGGAATAGTTTGTTCCAGATGCCACAGAATGTCATACGGATGGGTGAGTATTTTAAAAAGACCAGAAGAGGTTTATGGGTTTGTACCATTTACCTCTCTGGGGGCCTAAAGAGCAATGCATGATCTGTGACTACAGAGGACATACAGCCACAGTTCAGGAAACTCCGGTAGTAGGACAGTCATGTACCCCAGGGATGGAGTGAAAGGGCCTAGTACTGAAGAGATCTGTCTTCCTTAATAAGGGACATTTGCTCCTTTCATTTTGGAGGGAATATTCTGTAAAAGGAAAAGACATGGCTGGCCACATTTTTTCAGCAGGCCCAGCGTTTCCCTGTTCTCTGGGCTTCTAGGAGATAGAAATCTGGAGTTTGATTGGTGAGAGGGTATGAAACAGGAAGTATACTCTGAAGGGTTCCCAGATCTTGCCCTAGTTGTCTTGAAAGTTGTCAACTCTCCCTTTTTATTTCTCAAACACAAGAGCCAAGCCTCTGTGTTCTTCTGTTTCCTCCTGACTCCATCCAGTTCCCTTAACTTCTTCACTTCCCAACCATGCCCTCTGTCCAGAAAGATGGCAAGTCATGCTGTTCTAGGGCAGTAATTCTTAGAGTGGGAGGTCAGGTCATGGGGATGTGGCCGTTTGATTCCCAGGCTTTTCTGCCAAAAGAAAATAAATGCCACCTCAGAGATTTTGAACAGCTAGACCCAGGAAGCAGAGGCTGGCCAGGGCTGGGTCAAGGGAAGTTTGGCTTGAAGCTGTGGTTTTCGTCCTCGGTTTTCCAGAGTATTTTCTGAATATACTGGGGCCTTTAGGTAGACAGGGATTTCTTTCTCCCTGATAAGTCATATGCTATGAGCAGAAAGCAACAAAGTCCCTCCCAGGTTCTCAACTAACATTCACAGGGCAAATGGGGTACATTGAATTTGTTGGGGAGGGAGGTTGAGAATTAAGGCCCCAAATGAACTAAACACGTGTGTGCTTTAAAATTAGATTTTGCAAAACCCTGGGGTCTATCTCTAGATGTGAATACCATGTTCATGGGTGGAGATGTTTCAGAAAAGAGAGCAGAGAGGTCAGGAAAGAGAAGGGAGAGAGACAGGAACAAGAGAAGAATCCATGGATGCTCAGCACCAACCTAGAAAACATGGTAACCAAACATTATTAGGGTGCAGGGTCCAGAAAAGAGTTAGGAGGTTGGACATCTCAGTGCTGAAGAAAGGAGGATGAGTTGAAGACTTTCCAACCACCAAAGACACCTGAAACAAAATGGGTAAGTTGGCCATGGTCTGCAGCATCTCTGAGAGAGGAGAGAGGGGAGGGAAGAAAGGCAGAGAACACAGCAAAAGCTACATGTTGAAAACCAGATATACACACAAAGTTAATCTTTTGGTACATACCAGAGGGAGGGGTCAAGACATAAAGGGACCCTGTCACCCTCCAGGTTGTGCACCCCTTGGATTTCTTTGAGTACATGCAGACAGAAGGAAATATGAGATAGTCAATTCCTTCTTGATCACAACCCTCTCCCAAATATGGCCCTATACCAGCTTCCATTGAATCTGCTGAAATCTGCTGGGATCAGTGTTTCATGGTCAGCCATGCCCTCCCCAGGCTGTACCACTGGAGTTTTTGATTGACTTCTCTGTCCTGTGACCAGCTACCTGGTGATACTCCACTGGCAGCAGAAACCAATCAGTCCCCTTGTCGTTCAGGGATCCTCAGGGACGTAGCCCTGAGGAGAGTCACACAGCTGAAATGAAGCGGTGGGGAACATGTCTAGGAGGGTGAACAGAGTCCCTTTAAGCGGTAGCTTTTCACCTGGACCCATCCATCTACCTTCCCATCCCTCATCCCAGAGCCCATCAGTCCTCTAAGATGGGCCTTGACCAGGTTTCAGATCCAGTTTTTAGGTCTCTGCTCCCTTTGTTATTCTCTTCCTCCCACTATTTCAACATCCTCTTCTTCCAACCTCTTCCATGCCCAATTCCAGAAACAAAGCCCATGTCTGAAATTTTGCTCAACAGGATTCCAGGGACAACACCTGGTCAACTCCCTGTGGTTGGAGCCTGGGAGGAATATTTTTTCCCTGTACTCTGGAGTATAAGAGCCTGATGTCTCTCTTATTCTCTGTCACACACACCCACACGAACACACCCACATGCATATTCACACACTCACCTGTTTTGACCTGCCCCCTCATTTCCTGGAAAGCACTGGTAATTGGGGCTTGGGGTATAATAGAGAAGGGAGGGTGGGAAAAACTGTAAGACTTTTTCTTTTATGAAATCACTTTGATTTGGGCCCAGGTATTCCCTTTACCACTGGTGACTAGGTTCCAAACAGTGGGGAAGTCAGGATTGGTCCATAATAGGTTTTTCTGACTTTCCTTGAAGTGGCAAACCAAACCATACTATCCAACTCCTCAGAACACCTCAGAGTCACACAGGGTGAATCAGTCAGAAGGGATGGTGTTTATCACAGCTGCAAGTCTTCCCCTTGCCATCCTCAATCCTACGGATTGAGTGGATTTCCCCTTTCAGTCTCCAGCCTCTGGTCATACTAGGTAAGGTCACATTCAGCCAGACTTACAAGTAGCCACCATACAGGGCAGAATCCATTCTTTGATTAGGACTGACTGGTGTGGGCTGAGAAAATGTAGACCAAATGATATTAATTTCCCCAAATCATTATTAGGAAAAAATGTGACTGCAAATCATCCTGTGATGCATTCCATATGCACAAGAATTTTGGATTTTCTTCTTCTATTGTTTTGAATCTGTGCCTGGATTTGACTCTAGTCACTGGAGATATACCAAGTTGAAAGGGGCAGTATAGTGTTTAAGAGTATTATCTTTGAGGTAGATTGGTTCACATTCTGCTCTGCCACTTAATAGCTGGGTAACTTATTCAGTTTTCTGTTACTGTGACAAAATACTTGAGATAATAAACTTAATAGGGGGAAAGATTTATTTGATCTCATGGTTTTAAAGGTTTCAGTCCATGTTTGCTTAGTCATGTTTCTTTGGGCCTATGGTGTCACATTGATTATGGTAGAGAAGACCTGTTCTCCTTATGGTAGCTGGGAAAAAAATGGGGAGGGCTAGACTGGGGTCCTAGTATTCCCTTCAAGAACACACCTTCAATGGCCTAACTTCTTTCCCTTACACCCCCACTTCTTAAAAATTTCACCACCACCCAATAACACCATGGGTTTGTGATTGAGCCTCAACACATGTAACTTGGAGAACAGTCAAGATTCAAATTATAGTAGTCACTTTGAGCAAATAACTAAGCCTTCCTAGGCCTCTGTTTCCCCACCTAGCAAATGGGGTCAACCATAGGGTTAAGGTAAGGATTACATAAGGTCATACATCTAGCACTTAGAACTGTGCCTAATCTAAAATAAGCTTTACATTAAGTATTAGTTATGGTTGTGATTAACTAGAGTTGATCTGCTTCCCTCCTAGTTAGGTAAGATTCACAGTTCCAGTTTGGGGTATGGGATTGAGCAAAGGGAAAAGGAAAACCACGTGGATGAAAACAGGAGGAATGAGGTTTTAGGTTCTGGAATCTTGAACTCTCCTTTAGTCTGTCTCTAAGGTCTTTTTTGCCTATTCTCTGGGTCACTAGCATTAGGACACTCTTGAATGAATTCTGGCTGTTACTACTGGAGATGGATGATGGTATGTAGGTGGTCAAGGGTATATTTTGTTAGGTTTAAGTTCATGTACATGGTTAAATGCTAGGTTCTTAGAAATGCTATTGGACCAGGGAAAACATGAATTACTCTCCCTTTGGTTAGAGTGCTGGGAGGTGGGGTGGGCTGTCAGGGGTTCCCCACTTCCATTTCTGATGCCAGAGAGCAGAACTTCTGTGGGAGAGGTTATGGGCATAGGCTCCATAGGCTTCTGCCTAGAGCAGAAGCTTCCTCTGAGACGGTCTCAGAAGTAACAGGAGCCTTACAGCAGTTTGGCTGAAGAAAATCTGCACACAGTTTCATTTATAGCCTGGATTTGTGTGGTTTACTCTTAGGAATTCCAAAGTGAAAAGTTATTTTCCTGCCATTATCTGCTTTGTTTTGTTTTGTTTTTCTGTTCCTTCCTGTCCACCTTCATTATCTATCCAGATTGTTCTGGTAAAGAGAAAGGAAAGGAAATAAGCACAGAGGAGGAAACCAAGACACTTTTTCTGGCCCCTAAAGGGGATGCTGACTCGAATTTCAGTCTGTCCAGGGCACCTGTCTTGGGTTCTTCTTTGCCCAGGCTACACAGAGCATCAGAGAACTGAGGGGTAGTTGAGATTAGATGTGGAGCTGTTCACATTGAGACAGAGAAGGGGAAAGCAGAGAGACAGGCAAGGACAGGCTGAGCCTATGAGAGGGAGAGAAGACCCAGCTTCCAAGAAATGGAGATGGCACAGATGCAAAGGAATGACAGTTATTGATGAGAGGAAGAGATGGGGAAGGGGATTTGAGAAAGGCTGCTTAAGGTAGATGGCAGGAGAAGAGGAATTGGAGGAGGAGAGGGTGAAGAGGGGCAAAGACAGAGGGTGGAAAGTGGGGAGAAGTAGAGAGAGGAAGATAAAAGGGGTGAGGGGTGGAGAGAATGGGAGGAGAACAAGCAGGAAAAGAAATTGGGAGTGGGGCAGGGACATCAACTCCCCAGAGTTGGGTCCCAGGCCTCTAAAGTGAGCCTGCAACTCAGGAGAAAGAAACATCAGCCAACATGAAAGGAGAGGAAGTGACCACAGCCTCCTGGTGGAGGGAGGCCCTAAATGAGAGGGGACAGAGATGGCTTGTGCTCGACCTAGGACAGGGGTCCCTGAAAGAAAGCCAACCCTGACTTGAATGAGCATGCATCTGAGAGCAGGTCTGTGAGGCTGGTGCAGAGCAGAGATGGTTGGTGGTGAAGTGGAGTGGGAACCCTGATCTTTCCTGGGTTTCCAGGCTGTGGAGTCAGAGGTGGGGGCTGAATGAGCACGAAAGGCACTGAGTCTGCTGGAAGCAGCAGCAGCAAAGAAGCTGGAGTGTGTGTGTGAAGAGTTGATCCCATGGAACATCATGAACACAATGGTAACTGACACCAAGCAGAGATAATATCAATCGCATTACTTAGGATGCCATTTAGACAGAACAGCAATCATGGAAATTAGTGGCGTCTAGTGGGAAGGCATAACTGGGGTGCAGAGCTGCTTGCAGCCCAGTTTGGTAGGCAGTGCAGACTTCTGCCTTCACTCAGCCCATTCTGTAATATGTTAATTCCTGGGCCTGGAGCAACATCCTGCACAGATAGCTAGGGACTGTGGGACAAAGAGCAGCAGCAGGCAGGGGCCTGGGCCTTGTCCTAGTGAGAGGAGGCCCCAGGCAGTGGGAGTTCTTTCATGATTGTTGGAGAAATGCACTTGTGTGTGTGAGAGAGGGAGAGATCCTGGGATGGAACCCAGATCCTTGTGCATTTTAGGTAAGTGCTCCAACACTGAGCTATATCTGCCACCCCTGCAGAATATTAACTGGATACTTTTCTGCTCCCATTTTTCTTTGGAAATAAGTTTTTTTTCCTGCTCTGGGACACTTTTGCATGACTTCATTTTGGTATTCACATGTTAGTGCATTTATCTCACCAACACTAGGATCCTGGAACTGTGCAAGGTTGGGGTACAAAGGCCCAAATCAAACCTCCTGAAGCCTGGAGACCTGCCGACCAGAGCAGATGAAACCTGGGTTGGGGTCTGAGCTAAGCTCCTTTGGGGAGCCTCAGGAAGCTCTTTCTCTGCCTCAGTGTAGCTGGGCAGATTGGGGGATCTCAGTAGCTGCTTCTTATTACTTATGCTGTAATAAATGAGTTAATTTCTCAAAGGACTCCTCCTGGACTAGGGATTTGATGGATGTATTCTTGGAGCAGGGATATGTGTTGCCACGTAATCAGGCAACTTCAAGTTCAAATGCACATCACCATGTAATCTTTGAAGAAGGGAAAGCAGGGAACAGGGAGGGTCTCGAGTGGGTAGAAGAGGAGTAGGTTCACCCTTTAATTATGGGAATGAGCTTGGACCTGTGGCAGCCCTCTTCTAGGCCCTGGAGGGAACATTCTCCAAACCAGATCAGACAGGTCCCTTCCTGCTTGACACATGTCAATTGCTCCCACTAGCCATCCTTTTCATTCCCTTCTTCCCCGACCCCATGTCCTCCCTGACCTCACCAGTTAGTTGCTCCTTTGCAAAGGGGCAAGTAGGACCCACCTGAGGTCATTAGAGTCAGTTACCTGGACCACTTTCATGAATAAGATGCGAGTGAAATGATTGACTGCTCTCACTTCAAGGAGGAACCTTGAGTAGCACAGGCAAGTTACCTAACCTCTCTATGCCTCGGCTTCCTTACCTGCAAAGTGGGAGTAATAAAAGAACATGCCCTTGGGGGTGTGAGAATCATGTGAGTTCATAAGTAAAAGCACCTGTAAGTTCTGGCACTGAGGAAGTACTCAGTGATTTCTGTCCACTGCCATTGTTACTATTACTGGGGATGTTTGAATCATCCCTGGTTGCCTTCCTGCACTGCCTGGCAGCCCCTCACATTACAGAAGGATCCTGCCCCTAAAACAGTCAGATCCAGTGCAGTGGCTGGGTTTGCTGGCAGTGCCTCTGGTTTGAGTGGGTTAATGACATAGCATCCTAGAGACTTAGGAATCCTTCTTTTCCCTACTGGACCCTGAGTGTTCCAGTTTCTTTCCCAGTGACAGGGACAGATTCAGGGATCCACAGTGTACTTTCCCATTAGGTATTTTTTTAATGGAGTGAATGATTTTCCACATTAAATAATTAAATGTAATAGCTAATACTACCCTTCCCACATGAAGGCTTTATGCAAGTCATATAATTATTTTTTATCATTCATGGTAACTTTAAAATGCTCAAGCACCAGGCAGGAAAGAAACCTGTCACAATGTTGTAACAATACGCAAATCTCTGGGTGTAGGAGCTGCAGTGAGGAGGACTGTCCCCGACAAGCCCATTTGTGCCTGTCTGCTCTGCACTGTGTGCTTCCTGTACCCTGCAGGCCCTCCACAAATAAATAATCTCCAGGGCAATGCCAACTCTCCAATCAAGTCCTAAGAAATGGCAGGAGCTGCACCCACACAGCACAGGCCTCCTGGTTCTGTGCTGATGTTGGAGTCCCTGAGGGGTGGGAGGAGGAGGTGCTTTCCATGCACAGGCACCTCCCTCCCTTTTCCTCTTTTCTGCTCCTTTTTTTCCCCCTCCCCCCCCACCCCTCCCACCTCTCTTTTCCCTCTATACAGTCCCTCCTTCCTCCACTCTTGCCCCCCTCCCACCCCCTATTATGTGTCATCATCAGCTTATCAGTGAGATCATTCGTCTTTTGGATTTTTAAGATTGGCTTATCTCACTTAATATGATATGCTCCTTTTAAATAACATGTGTGGTGAGTTTCTGGGCCCAGGGGTTCTGCTGATGGTGGGAGACTCGGTGGTTTCTTAATAGTTTAGGGAAGCAGGTTTCAACTGATTCTATAGGAGGCTGAATTGAAGTTGCACGGACAGTGCTTCCCTGTGTGGAGAGAGCACTGGCCTCCAGGGGGCGACTTGGAGCTCACTAGGAGTATCAGTGATTCCTGGAGGCAAAACTAGTATTTAGTATTCAGTGGGTTGGGACAAGGATGCTGTATGTCCTGTAATGCGTGGGGCAGCTGTGTGTGTGTGTGTGTGTGTGTGTGTGAGTGTATATGACATTTGAAAGACCTTTAGGCAGGTTATCATATGCAAATAAGACTCACCAGTTATAACTTCAGTTTTTATTCTAAGGTCTCCTATCTTTGCTCTTCTATTTTCCTCTACTTTGGTGGAAAATGAATTCTTTCTTTTACTAAAATTTTCAACTGCATTATTGTTAAGAAACTATGTATATACATTGACATTATGTCTATGGATGTGAATTTTATGTCAGGAAAATTAAGTAGGTATTATAAAGGAACTTTCCAAAAAGGGAACTTTGGGTCCAGAAAGGATTGAAGACCAGTAGCCTTAAAGGATGTCCAGCCCTGCATACAGTTTTCAAGAGAAAATATTGCGCTTGCCTCTGAGGCTTTTAAAGTTGGATTTTCCAGGTCAGTGAGGAAATACAAATCCTCTGTACCACTCATCTAGGGAGGATGTGGATGGGGGGGAACCACACATTTCAGAGCTCTCTTCCCTCCCCAGATGCCAGGAAAGCACTCTGGCCTCTCTGTCCTTTCTGTTTCTTCTCCACAGCTGGATTTGCTCACTCAGACTCTTGTCCTAAGAAACACCACTTCCTTTCTCATTTTTCATTTTGGCCTTTTTGGTTCTCAACCTCCAGAATGCTTCTCCTTTTCTTCTTCCCTTCCCCTCTAGTTTCCTGCCTATTCTGCCCATTTTCCAACTTCTCTCCTAGGACCAGTGGCTCATGGACACTATTCTCAGAGCTGGACTCCTAAGTAGATTTCCAGTCCAGACTGCCCATCTGAACTCCAGATTTAAATAGGCAATGTGCCCTTTAAAAACCAAACAGATCTCTAAGATCCCCCTTTCTTCTGGTATCTTCCTAGTCTTCTCAATTTCAGCAAATTGAAGCACAAGTCCATCCACCCAGGGACAAGCCTGGAGCCTTTGAGCCCTTCTTAATATCTTTTCTCCATTCTTGTATCTGATTCACCATCAAATAATGTCACCACAGTGCCAACCTCTCTTCATCTCTACAGCTCACCTGTTTTTCCACCAGACTTCTAACAGCTTTTCTTCAACTTGGCATCCTTCCCTAAGCAGGCAACATGTTGGTTCAGAATGCAATCAGACTATATACATCCCCCACTCAATGCCCCTGTGGCTTCCAAGGGCTGTCCGAGTCAATCCACACCCCTTCCTTTGATCTTGAAGGACCTCCACCCACTCCCCCCCCCTCCTCACTCATTGTACTCAATTCCCAGAGAAAGCAGAGGAGGTCCCTACCACAGGGCCTTTGCTCTTTCTTTCTGCCTGAAATGCTCTTTTTCTGGTTCCTTCCCAATATGCAGGGCTCATGAATTAGATGTCCCATTACTCTTCTGGGTTATCCTATTTCCTGATCTATAACTTCTTCGTCATATCTCCTCTACAGGGCACCCTGCTATTGTGAGCCCTATAAAGATGGTGCTATGTCTCAACATCTTCACTGAGGTGCTCAGAAATGATTTATAGAAAGAAAAGATGAGAAAAGAAGAATGGATAAGTAGAAGTACACAGGGGTACATGTCAGTTATAAAGATACTGTACAGAGCTGCCTCTAGAAATAAGAGTCTCTTAAGGCAGGAAACGGGTTTTGAGTAGGGATTTCTGCACTGATTAAAGATCAATGATCTTAATGTTTTTTGACATTAATATTCTGATTCTTTTCATTATTTTCAGTTCTTTAGTTCTCATTCTTTCACTCATTCCTGTGGCTTTTGAGTTTCTTATATTTGTATTAAAACTCAAGAGTTTTTGGGAAGATTAAATGAATTAACATTTTTTAGGGTGCTTAGAGGTGTGGCATATCATACACAAACAACAACAACAACAACAACAACAACGAAACTACCCCTGCAATCATGGGGATGTTACAAAGACTATCTCTGACCTTCTGCTTCCTTAGACGTAAAATAGGAGACCATCATACTTGTCTTGTGGATGGAATGAGATAAGGGAAGTAAAGCATCTAGCTCAACATCTGGTTCTTCATAGATGCCTAGAATATATTACTTTCTTTCTTAACTTCCAAATGCCACTTAACCTCAGGCATAGAAACTGACACAAAATGAGTGAATATGTTTATCAATGGCTTATTTTTAAGCTGGACTATGAACGCTGGGTGGGACAGTTAATTTTCTAGTAATGAATTAGATGGTGAACTGGAGAGTGTACAAGAGCTAAGAGTAGACCAAAATCAGAAATTTCTGTTCTTTCAAAGTCAGTCTGGGCAAGTTTGAGCTCACCAGCATGACTTGTGTTCAATCGTGCCTTCCTGGTACCAATCACACTGCCTAGCATGTCAGGTGCTCAATAAATATTTGTTGGTTTTTTGGTAATTTTGGCTTGCAGCAAAATCGGCAAACATGACCTAGGTAAAGTGTCTTGAAATAAATGATATGAAGAATGAAAAGGCATAGGAAATAGAGAAAGAGAAGAAATACTGAAAAACTGAACTGAAATCTGGTGAGTCCAGTAATGAGTTGCATTAGCTTCAGGAAAGGGTGGGGATCATTTGAGATGGTCATAGCATGGTTGATGCTATATCTGACACATTAAGATGAACCCAGAAATTACATTAAGATGTACTGTAGTTTGAACCTTCAGTGTCCCTCAAAGGACCATGTGTTAAAGGCTTGGCCCCCAGCCAATGGCACTATTGGGAGATGGTGGAACCTACAGCAGGTGGGGCCTAGTGGGAAGAAGTAAGGTCAGTGAGGGTGTGCTCCTGAAGGGGATATTGGGTCCTAGTCCCTTCTCGTTTTGTCTTTTGCTTCTCAGTTGCCACAAGGTAAGCAGAATCCTCTGTTCCATGCTCCTGCCATAATGCACAACCTCATTACAGGCCCTGTTATGGTTTGGATATGAGGTGTCCCACAAAACTCCTATGTTAATGCATGAGCTTAATTAGATCGCCAGAGCTGTACCTCAGTTAATTAGATCATGAGAGCTGTAACTTAATCAATCCACCCTTATTTGAATGGACTAACTGTGTGGCAACTTTAGGCAGGTAGGATATGACTAGAGGAGGTGGGTCATTGGAGGTGTGCTGTGGAAGGGTTCATCTTTCCCACAGCCCCTTCCCTTACCTCTCTGCTTCCTGAATGTCATGAACAGAGCCACATTCCTCTGCCACGCCCTTCCACCATGATGTTCTGCCTCACCTCAGGCCCAGAGCGATAGAGTTGTCTGACCTTGGACTGAAACTTCTGAATCTTTGACCCCCAAATAAACTTTTCCTCCCTTAGGTTGTTTTTTTTCAGGTGTTTGGTCACAGAAATGAAAAGCTAACTAACATATGGTCCAAAAGCAATGGGGCCATTAGACCATGGACTGGAAGAAACTTCCAAAACTGTGAGGCAAAATAAACCTTTCCCACTTTTAAGTTGATTACCTCAGGAATTTTATCACAGAGATTGAAAGTGACCTAACACATGGCATCAGGCAGAAATCTGGGTGAAAATATAGAATAAATGAACTCTGGATGATAGATGAAAGACCACCAGAACAAAAAGGGATCCATTCAAAAAGGAATATGGACCAAAAAGAGCACAATAGGGCTGGAGGTTAATTTCCTTTGTACTGAGTTGGAGGTGTGGGTCCCCAGGCTATGGGATCCTGCTGCGTTTCATCTGGGTGGACCTGTCTTAGTTACTTTGTAGGCATGACCTTGCTGAGGATCACCAAGGCCTGCTCAGCAAGTCTTCCTATTTCATAGAGAAACTGAGAAAGGGAGGGAGTAAGTGCTTCCATGAGCTTCTTATCCCCTCTCCACTCACTCATTTAATATGAAGTGGGGGAGGGATTTAGGCTCCCCAGGTCTCAATCAACCAGAATCTTTTTTATAGTGGGATCTGGCAGCAGCAGATGACTAAGAAAAGAAATAATGCAACATTTCCTTTGTAAAAAATTAAAACCTCACAATAATTATTGCATCATGCAGAAATGTACAGTTAACTTAAAATTGTTAGAAGGCGGCAATTATTAGTGTGTGGTGCATTTATAGGCAGACAGGAAGTTGGAGAGAAAGTAAGTTTCAGCTGGCAATGCCATTATCTGGTAAAATCAAACCAAATTTCTAGAAGATTCTCAATTTCATAAAGAGAAAATGCCCCAACTTCATCCTTTTCTATTGGTCATCTCCTTTCCCTTTCCTTCTTGTGGTCCTTTACTGGGCTCTAAATACAGAGTCTTGAAATTTCTTTCAACAGTCCATGGAAGAGTGTGGAAATCACTCTCCTGCCCTCCTGCCCTCTAGGAAGGCTGGCGCAGGTCTGAGAGCATTGTGGAAGCAGAGTCCTCCTGGCCCTCAGGTTGCCATACTGTTGCAGAGCTGCTGTGTGTCAGTGTGCAAAAGCACACCCTGTCAGCTCTTAAATTGCTGAAGTTTCCATTCTGTCCTACCACAGTGCATTTAGTGGAACTCTGGCCCTGCCATTCTTCTCCCTGCATCTGTTGCCAAGGCTCCTGTGAGCTAGATTAGAGTCTTGCTGGCACTTTCTAGGTTTCTCCTGGAAACAATCAGTCTCCAGAGCAAAGACTATTTCTAAGAACAAGAGTATACAGAGAAAAGATGCTCTGGAAACCACTGGAGTTTGGGAAATCCCTGCACCACACAAGTGCAGAAAGAGGTAAGCTTTCTTACAGTTAACTGTACGGAAATGTACAGTTTGGGGGGGCAGGAGTTTGGGGGAGGCAGGAGTCACAGCTCCAATTTAGAGGGCCTTCTGCAAGGCAAGGTGGGGCCTAGGCAGAGAGGCAAGTGGATATTTAGATAGAAGAGGAAGGCTGCTTTTGTGCATAGAAAGTCCAAGGTCACAATTTCTCTCAGGCTCAAACACTTTCAAGAGCAGATGGGCCTTCAGATCTCTATAATGGCAATCATTAGAAAGACCATTCTAGAGTCTTCTGGTTCTTTCCTCTCATATCTCAGCTATTGGGTATGTGGGTGAGACCAAAGCAATGCTGTGCCCAGCACTGTGCTACAGGGAGTGGCCCAAGCAGACAGTGCACTTGACCTCCACAGTCCTGAGTAATTCTGATTCTGGAAGCCAGACCTCCTTCCAGTTATGACTCATCTCACTTCCAACCAGCAGAAGTCAACTGTTGGACTCCTCAGGATAACTGAGTGAAGATGGGAGGAGTTATCTTTTTTGTCAGCATCCATGATTGCTGCCAAGCTTACCTCTTTCTGCCCTATGAGAAGAAGCAAGGCTTCATTTCCATCTTTTCCTCTTTCCTAAAAGATAACTGGGGTTTCGAGTAAACCCCCAAAGCAGAGAATATATAGTAGCAGCTGAATTACTGTTCCAGGTTTAACTGATACTCTAGAAATGTCAGCCAAATTCTCTGTGTTTGGGGGAGGCAGGAGTCACAGCTCCAATTTAGAGGGGCTTCTGCAAGGCAAGGTGGAGCCTAGGCAGAGAGGCAGTGGTCAGGATGAGGATGCCAGGTGCAGCCAGGGTGGGGATACACACGGTAAGAAGTTCCTTCCACTCTGGAAGTGGCATCAAGGTCATCTGGCAGTGAGTCTTCAGTCAATCACTAGGATGGACAATGACAACGTTCTGTACCCAGGGGAAAGGGTCAGTTACAACCAGGTATGAGATTAGGGTTCTCAGATTTCAGTGTCACTAGGGTACTAAAATGCTAATTGGGAAACCTACTCAGAAGTCCCATGGCCTGGGAAAGAGTAGCTGGGTGCCTACCAGGAATAAACCCTGTACTGGGTTACAGAAGTAAGACAAATTCCAGACCATATCTTTAAGTATGGATCTCCTAAGGAACTTAGCATTCGTTAGGACCAGCTTAGAGTCTGGGTGGGACAAATTCTACAGGGAAGGGGCCTTGGTGCTTGAGCTACTCAAGAGCTGAGTAATCCAGAGATGACTGGATGAACTGACAGAGTCAAGAGAACAGCCACACTGGAAGATCTCAGGGAAAGAGATGACCTTACAGGTCACAAGGGTTTCCACTACTTCTGAGTCAATTTCTGGCAGAAAACAGCCAGATGGAAAGAGAGCGGGGAGGATGAACCATCTGGTTTCATGAAGCTGGAGCAGCTGGGATGACGATGCCAGGACAGATATAGGAGAGCAGAACCTGGGATGTCATGGGAAAGAAGCAGGACCAGAGCTTGGCTACCCAACATAGCAGTTGGCCACATATGGCTCTATAAATGTAAATTTAAATTAGTCTAAATGAAAAAAAATTAAGAATGATTTCTACAATGTGGCTACTACAGTAGCCACATTTCAAGTGTTCAACAGCCACAAGAGGCTAGTGGCTACATCATACATGGTGTATATAGAACATCTTTATTGTTGTGGAACATTCTGTGAGATATTGCTGCTCTAGAGGTTTCAATTCATCCTTTTGGTTTGAAATGCCTTTGAGTTCTAATTTGTACTGAAACATGAAAGGCTTGAGTTGCTTTTATTCAAGAAAGCTGGAGCCAGGAGGGTCAATGATTATCTTTACTCTGTTTCCATTGCCCTCTCTGGACTCTTCTTAGGCTAGGAGAAAGCTGAAAGTGAGGCCAAGGTTTTGATAACAGAGAGCTGCCAGGGACAAATCCCCTCTGGGGTCTTCCCACTGGGGAGGTAGTGAGAGGCAATGGGTACCAATTAGTTCTATGCAGGCAAAAGCCCAATAGGATGCTTCCAGTCAAGGGAGATGAGATGACTCTTAGAATTAGCAACAGTTGTTTCCCCACCCCTCCATGACCCACATGGGAGCTTAAGGGAAGGGGAATAGTTAGGAACCATCCATTTGGAGTGAGCGTCTGCCTTCCGGGAAAGATCTACTTTCGGTAAGCAGGAGAAGCATGCAGCCAGCCCCACCACTAGTTCATCATCAACTCCACTCTTCCTCTCTTTGTTGTTTTTGCTGAGACATTGTCAACAACAAGTTCCAGGAAACGAAGTGACATCATCTTGCCTTCTGGTACCCAAACCTGTGAGCTGAGAGTGGAGCTTCTGTGGCTAACACTACTTGCTCTACCAGGCTCCTGCACTCTTCCTCCATGGTGACCTCAGAGCTGCCAAAATGGGCAGAAACCTTGGGTCCATGCAGGGTCATCTTATTGGCCAAAAGTATCTGCTTGTGGCTCCCTTTTCTCCTCCCCTTCTCACCTTGGGAAAGGTCAATTTGGGAATTTTAATTTGTATTATCTTGAATCTATGGATTAGTTTGAGGAGAAATGAGATCTTAATAATATTGAGTTTTCCAATTCACAAACATCTCTCTCCATTTCAGTTTTTCCTCATTGGCTCTCTGTAAAATTTTATGATTTTCTCTATAGGATCTCAGCCACTGTTTCTTAGATTTATTCCTTGGCACTGGACATTTTTCAGTGCTTATCATAAAAGGTATCTTAAATTTTTCCCTGTCTTTGTTGATAAATTCCAGTTCATGTCAGGAAGACAATCTAGCTTGTCCAACCATTCCAACCTAACCTTTCTTCTTGCTGACCAGCTTGGTCTTGATAATCCTGTAGGGCTCTGGTACCATCCAGATATCTCCAGTTAGTTATCTTCTACTTCTAGGGAAGGAATTTTCTCTGGCTTGCTATTAGTCATTCAAATCAATACTACTACTATCCATTCCACTTTCTTCAGACCATCCCCACAGATTCCTAAAATTTGTGGGGGGCAGAATTTTTCTATACTAGTTTATGTTCATAGTTTTTTTGTGAAAATTTTTTAGTGTGAACAAAGTATGAATTTAGAGTTGGGCAGTTGGAGTTAGGGCAGGGATTTACTTGAGTAAATTCATTTTCCAAGGAGTGGTGGAGAGAACATGTAGAAATGAAGAAAATGGGAACATCAAGCACTGTGAAGACAATAAAAGAAGGAAGCAATAGTACAAACTGTCCTTCTGATAGATCATCCCACCAATCAGGCAGAGAGACAGGAAGGGGAGAGATGAAAATCCAAGTATTCACCCCTCAATTTCCTTCTGACTATGCTTAATGTCAACTGCGACAGTTTGGATATTGAATATCCCCTAAAGATCCTTGTGTTTGAAACTTAGTCCCCAGGGTGGCACTATTGGTGGCTGGTGGAATTGCTGGGGTTAGCAGGAGGTCCTTAGATCAAAGGGCTGTTCCCTTGAAAGGGACTATGAGAGCTTAGTCTGTTCTTTCTCTGCATTCTGGCTGCGCATGTGACTATTTTGCTCCTATACATCCTCTTGCCATGATACGCCACCGTATACCACTCTCACCAGATGTAGGCACCCTGCCTATACTTCCCAAACTATAAATAAATAACTCCTTTTCTCTTTATAAATTATTTTCTCCTGGTAGTCTGTAGTAGTATAGTGAAGCTGACTAATACATCAGTTTTCTACATTCTTACTGCTTAATTATCCTTTTCAGTAAGCTCATTTGTATGATATATCAACAATCATGCCATGTGAAATAGAAAGTTTGGAACAGGATTTTACTTAATGGTGGGATATGAATGTTTTTATGTATTTCAGATACACTGTTGGAAGTCATTGATTCTTAAGCAGGATTCTTAAGAATAGATATTTCTATCAGTTTCAAGGGGTTTCTGTTTTGGTTTTCTTCCTAAAAATTTGAGGATACTCTTCCTGGAATATATTCCTTTGTAAAGAACATTGCACAGTGACCTGACACTCCTCAATCCCCCTCCCAACTGGTCAACCTCTGCTCAGCTAGAGCCAGTGGCCTTTGTCCCTCTATTGTTACAAGTCACTTTAGTGGAATGTGTAGAAAAGATCCATTCTCTTTCTTTCCTTCCTGTACTGGAGACTGAATCCAGAGCCTCACACTAAGCTACATCCCTATATATCCCTAGCCATTTTTTAATTTGTTTTTTTTTACCACTAGGGATTGAACTCAGGGGCACTTGACCACTAAGCCATATCCCCAGCCCTATTGTTTTGTATTTTAGCTAGAGACAAGGTCTCCCTGAGTTGCTTAACCCCTCACTGTTGCTGAGGCTAGCTTTGAACTCACGATCCTCCTATCTCAACCTCTTGAGCTGCTGGGATCACAGGCATGTGCCACTGCACCCGGCTCCTAGTCTTTTTTATATTATGAGATAGAGTCTTGCCAAGTTGCCTAGGCGAGTCTTAAACTTGCAATCCTTCTGCTTCAGGCTCCCAAATAGCTAGGATTTCAGGTGTACACAACTGTGCCAGGCTCTTTTGTCTCTCCACCACAGGTTGACCTTCTTATGTGTGAAATGTAGATGGCTTCAAGATGCTCTCTTCCTTTGGGAATAGTGTCTCATGTTTTGCCATGTTTTTTTCATGATAGAAAACCAGGCTCTGAGGAAACTAGGAGGTACTTTATAATTCAGGATGCTCCAACTGGTTACTAGGAACCTAGTGGTTCCTTGATCTGCAGGACTTAGGTACGGTGTCTTTCAGGTTGAGACCCTTGAAAAGGTCAATTTCTTGTGTTTCCTAGGGCAGATTACCTAATCCACCACCTTGCTCATGAGACATAATTCAGGAAGTCCATTGTGCAGGGCTCTGCAGACTGCCTCAGACATCATCAGGAACACATCTGAGTCAACTGTGGGATGACTCAAGGCTTTGAAATATTTAAAGCATATGTCTCATGCCACCAGATAAAAATGATGCCAGTTTCCCTACTGAGAGGCTATCATCTGAGACTAAAGCTCAGCTTGGCAGTGATCCTATATCCCAGCCTTACCTTGTCATGCTGCTGTGGTAGTGAACCTGTCAGTACTCCTGGACCCCAGGGTTTAGAATAGGGCCATATGTGGGCAGAGATACTGTGGGTCCCACAGAAGAAAGTCAGGGCAATTTTCTGGTTATTTCTAGGTTAGGATATAATTTATCCCCTAAGTGGGACTGAACTTGGAAGTCAAAGTGATAAAGAATATAGTTATTTCTTTGAAAGAGGTGTGGAAACATCATTACTATTATCAAATGATGCTCTTTAGGAGTCTTGTTCTCTGAAGATTAGGCAAGATCCCTGGGAATTCTTTGAGCAAGAGGAAGAATCAGCACTGTAAGAATATTTTTGGTCTTATTTTTTTAAGTTATCCAAAGACTGTTTCCTTCTTTCTGAAAAGTACTCAGCTCAACACCTGACATGGAAAAATGTGTGTTCACAGTTTAGAAAACACCAACTATAAAGTCAGAGGTGCTAGATTCCAATAACAGTTCTGCTGCTTACGAGTAGCGTATCTGATATTGTGCACATCGCTTCTCTTCTCCCTGTTGAGTTTGTTAATACCTATTTTATGGGGATGTTTTAAGGACTACATACAATAATGTGTATGTAGCACATGGGACATTATAAAAAATGTTAGGTGACTGTTAATTCAAAGATGGTTATGGATATCCCATTAATGAATACAGATCTAATATCAAAGTTATTAGTTAATCCTGGAACAAGTAAAAACTTGAATAAACAGAAGATACGGACAGAGACTCATTCTTTTTGCTTCCTGTTGATCTGTGCTACATCTGGGGAAATTAGTGAAGAGGGAAAAAGAAGGCTCAGAAAACTGGAAAGTTTTTCTCAAGTCTGTCATTGTGCAATTCTCCAAACTTTCCTCCTCATCACTCTCCAAAAGATGTTGTGGTAGCCATGGGGGTCCCTAAGATGTTGTTAGAGCCTCCCTCAGAATTAACTGCTCAAGTTGTGAAGCCAAGGCTAGCAAATTCCTATGATTCTGACCTGTCTACAGGAGCCAAGGATGGAAGGCACTGCTCACACCAACCTGTCCTGTATCTTTCAGGACAATGGGGGCAGTGCTGGCTAGGAAGAGCACATGGCAGGTAATCCAATGTCCACATTGTCCATTCAGTCAGTGGTTCTAACATTCTATTTCTTTTAGGGAGATGCCTACAAGAGCAACACAAAAATTTACAGGTAACTACTCTTTCTATGCTGGAGGGAGTAAGGGAGCAATGACAAAGCCTCTGAGGGAGGGAACAGGAGGTATCTGTAGGCTGGAGCCCAGACTGCTAAATGAATGCAGCCCTGGTTGCATTTTTCACATGAGGTTGATTTGTATCACCAATTAAATGGGAGGAGGGTAGAACAGAGACCTGAGCAGATCTGGGGCTCTGATCTCAGAGAGGTTTGGTTTGCCAGTCCAAGGAATGGGAGAAGTGCCATGGCTCAGTTCATGGAAGAATCTGCTTCCTGTGGATCCCAGTCATGAGCTGAAATCCTGGTTCAGGGAGTTGACTTGGTTCAACTCTTGGCAGGTATATGAGTTGGGGCACTTATTGCTGGAGAAGCAATGGTTCTTCAGTGAAAATTTCTGTCCTTCACTCTCCTTCTTTAAGCACGTGAGCTCCCACACCCCATTTTCATCCTTTCCCTGATGCCTGTAAACCAGCCTTTTCTCAGAGGCCTACCTTGGGTTTGAAGGCAATGAGCTTCAGGATCATCTCCACAGTGAAGAGGCCGGTGAAGAGCATGTTGAGGATGTTCATGGCGATTTTGAACAGGCAGCTCTGGCCATAGTGCTGAATGAAGGGAAGATGAAAGGAATTATGAACATGAGAGAGGGATCAACTGCCTCCTTACCACCTTTGCCCAGACTTCCTGGAAACCCTCAACTCATCAGAGATCTTCCTGGAAACAATCCCCCAGAAGGACATCTACCTTTCCTTGGGCAGCCAGGTGGACTCAGGAGAGTCTCTAACTTCTTTGTCTCTCTACCATCTCTGAAAATAAGGGTTGGCAAAGTTCTGTACCCATTTTGATTGGGTGTGATGACTTTGTGGGGGCTTCTGGCACTCAAAAGCCCTGTCATGAGCTGACCTCCTTGCAGACAAGTGGGTACAGAATCCAACTCCACACCCATGCCATTCTGATACCAATGACTGCTTCAAGCTCACTCTCTTGGTTTTTCATTTCTTTCACTCTCTTCATTTTATAACCCAAGTACCCCATGGATTCGTTCATAAGGTCCCTGAGGGGATACTTTTCTATTTTCATATGGGAGAAGAGGATAGCTCTTTTGGTCTGTCTCTTTCCCTTGGATACTGGGAAAGTGAGCAGCGAGAAGGTATGCAGCTCTTTTACACTTTGCATCCTCTTATACCATCCTCTCTGTAAAGGACCAGGTTCCCCTTTGGACTGACCTGCATGGCCAAGCAGATGGTGTTGAGCAGGATGAGGACGAACATCAGGTACTCAAAGTAGGTGGAGTTGACCACATACCACACTTTGTACTGGTGCTGGTTCTTGGGGATGTACCTCCGCAGGGGGCGGGCCTTGAGTGCATATTCCACACACTGTCGCTGGGAGGGGGAAAAGGGAGGACAGGGATGGGAATGGGGAGAGAGTGGGGTTAGTTACCTGGATGATGTGGGGGGTGAAGGCAGAGAAAGGTGGGATGTACATGAAACCACATGCCTTGTAGTGGAGTTGGTCTTTAGAAGTCAGGAAAATAATCTATTGTTCTAGCTCACACACAGATTTCGGATGTAATTTGGGGAATGTTTTCATTTTCCATCATCACCTAATCAAGGAGAGAGTCCCTTCTTGTCAAATCTATCTAGATATTAAGCAAGGAACATGCATCTTCTTTCCTATATAGTAATGGCTGGTATACTGCTTAGCAGGTAGCTGGCACCTGATAAACAATGATTGACTCATTCTTGATCTTCTCCTTAATTTTTCCCACACTGAAGATTCCTGCTTCCATTTTTCTTTCCTATCCTAAATCAATCTTCCTTATTTAAAATGTCTAAGGATCAGAAGACATAGTTCACTGATGGGGAAGAGATTCTGGGCTAACTAGATTCTTGGGTTTCCAGCAATAATCAGTGTACTCCTCTACACAGATTCCCAAATCAGGAACCAGGAAGTCACTCCAATGTCAACCCTCAGTCGCCATGTCTAGTCCCCATGCCTTATAACTTTCCCTCCTTCTACTCTTCCCTTCTCTGCTATCATTAACCTCTCACGTACATTTTCTAATTGGCCTCCCTCCTCCCTGTCTTCCTTTCAATCCAAATTCCATATAGCCACTAGAATGATGAGTTCAAACCTAAGATATAGATATCAATATAAGATATAGATATAGATATAGATATCAAAACCTATGAGCTGTTCAGCTCTCCTAATTTGGATAGAGCTGACCATGCTGTGCTTGCTGGGCTCCCTCCTATAAGCAAAGATAGGAATGTATTTTCATTCTACTTTTCCCACTGGGAACAATGAGGAACTGTCCTTGGTGGCTATACCTACTTCCCACCTTGACTGCCTCATTATTCACCAGCAGAGCTGCCAGCTCTTTCTCACTGTCTAACAGAACATGTTTAAGTAGTTGTAATGACTGTCTCACTCCCACGTAACTCTACTTCCTGTCCTCACCTCCTGCACAGCCCTCTGTGTTTCATTTAAGAAACCATATAAGAGTGGTTTCCTAAAACTGTTCTCTGGCTCACCCCAAAGCTCTAGCTGCTTCATTGTTTTAATTTGTCTCCTTTCTTATCAATGGGGCCAACCCACTTGGGTACCTTCTAATTTGTCAATTTCTAGATAGGGTATAAGACATTTTTCACCCCATAGAGCTTAACATATATTTGTTGGCTACATATATCTGTCAGATCCTATATGGGCAAGGATTTGCACTCCCTTTGCATAGACCCCCTCAAAATGGAAAGCCATGTTCTTATTAGCTGAATACTTTTTCCAGGTCTGGAATTTGCAGGATCTGCATTTCTTTGACAAGAAGAGCAAGAACCCTGTACTGGTTGAGGAGAGGAAGGAGGACCTGGGGATCCAGAGATCTATCCTGAACTTTCACCTCTCTTCTGGGTAGGCCACAGGCTATTACCTGCTGCCATTCCTCACCTAGACCCTGCTTCCCTCCTTGCATTCCTCCTTTCCTTCCTAGAAAGCTACCTGGTTCTTGTCCAGCTCACAGTTCTTGTACTCTTGTTCTCCCTGCTCCTGGAATGTGACGATGACGAAACCCACGAAGATGTTCATCATGAAGAAGGCAATGATGATGATGTAGATGATGAAAAAGATGGAGATCTCCACGCGGTAGTTGTAGATGGGGCCCTTGTCTTCCGTGTGGGAGTCGATGGAGCGGTACAGCAGCCTGCAGGAGGAGACAGGCCCCACAGAGGGAACTGGAGAAGCAGTGTCACCTCTGTGGAATGATGGCAACTCGATTCCTAGGAATCCCTGGGATCAAGGGAAATGGCTCTGGGCTGGGAGGCAGAGGTCTGGATTCAAGTCTCAGTTCTGCCACTTCCTGGCCATGTGGCCTTGAGTAAATCACTTAATCTCTTGAGACTCAGATTCTTCATCTGTAAAATGGAGACAATTAATTCCCAACTTTCCTAACTTGTGGGGCAGTTGACATAATGTGTATGAAGGCATGTTGAAACTGTCAAGAACTATTTAAATGTAACGTGAATCATGGATATTGATTGCAAATTCAGAATTGTGGGTAAATACTGAAACAACTTTGCTAATTGGCATGGGCTCAGATGAGATTAGAGTGAATATAAAATAAATTGGAGAGAAAATATCCACTTAGATAAAAATACTAACATGACCCATGCTTCAGATCATCCAGAATGGTTTGGTTTTATACTTAAGTGGTTTACACATGTATGCCATTCATTTCGACCTAGGTTACATGTCTCATTAAGTTTGCTGTTCTGTGTGGACAGGGATTATTTCCTTCCTTTCCTTTGTAACCCTGTGAGTACTTGGTTGTACTCTAGGTCTCACCTATATTTTGCCATATAATGGCAAAATAATAATAATAATAATAATAATAATATAATGGTGAGAAACTCTCACCACATCTCACTCCCAGATGCCATGAGGGTAATGACAAAGACTTCTGACCTGGTGGCTCACGCTGAGGTTGGGAAGGGGGGCTAAAAAAGTACTAATTTTTGGTTGGAGTTTCTAAAATTTTGACTTCATGGGCTGTGACTGTAGCTCACTGGTAGAGTGCTTACTTAGCACATGCAAGACCCTGATTTTGACACCCAGGACCATGAAATAAGCAAAATAAAATAAAACATTGACATTTTCTAGAATGTTTCATTAGTGACTATGATTTATTGATTATTCTAGAAACATACTCTTATTTCAGGGAGAGGACACAAGTATGATCTCTGGGAAGGATTGAGGGACATTAACAAAACTTGGGCCACGGTGGACAGTCAGTGACTTGGGCCTCCAGTATCAGGGCAGATGGAACTTGGTTTTTGTACTCACTCTGGCCATCCCTCAAAGGTTGAGACAGTGAAGAGAGCCATCATGGCTGCCAGAACATTGTCGAAGTCAAACTTGCTGTTCTCCCAGCTACGGGGCTGGATGATGGGGTGGTCAACCTCTCCGTCTTTGTACGTGATGTAGTTACCCCTGAGAGAAGAGGAGAAAAAGTGATTCTGGCTTCTCCAACTCCCTTCACACTTGACCTGCTGCCAATGACTCCTGGCATGCGAGGTAGGATGGAGCTATCTAGAATGAAACCACACAATCCCAGTTATTGGGAAGAACTTCAGTAGGTAGAACCTTCAGGAAGAGATACTCTCATGTGTCACACAAGAATGAGATTACAAGTGGGTAATGGCCTAGCTATCCCTCCTCGGAGACCAAGTCCCCATGTCTCCAAGTGAGGCAGCCTGGGCACCCATTGCCCTCTGGCATATACTTACTTGCATTCTGCCTCAGTCTGTTTGGAACTATCTGAGCAGGTATAGAGCTTTCCCTAGAAGGCAAAAGAACAAGGTGATTAGAGATGTTCCTTAATCAATGAATCAGTCACAAAATGATTAATGAGCATCTCTATAGCCTAGCAGTGAGCTAGGATAGTGGGATAAAACATTCAAGAAGAACAGATTCCAGAAGAGGTAGATGTGACTCACATACATAGTGTAGCCAGAGAATAGAGACACTCAATGCTGCAAGTACCACTGGAATTCAAAAATAGGGAGCTCAAATCCAAGAAAGTTGAACTCTCAAGGAAGGTCTTGAGAAGAAGGAAAAAGTGGAGCTGGGGTTGGATGGGGGAGTTAGATGGGAGGAAATCAGTGAAAGTTTATGTGCTGGGTGGGGGAGGGCAGAGGAAGAATGCTTGGTGTGGGAAAATAACAGAACTAAAGAGATGAAGGCAGAAAAGAGAAGAAACTGTGAAGGACCCTGGCCTAGAACTAGGGGGTGAAGGTCGTATGTGATGCTACTGACAATAAGTAACTGCTGTAGGGTCTTAGTAAGTGACTGACTCCATTTCCAGACAGTGAAAAGTCCCTATTTTGTTCTGGCTGGGAAGAAGGGCAATGAACTAAAGAGTAGACAAAGCTGAGAGGGCAGGAGGACTTTAGTCTGGTGGAGTGATGCCTCCTTCCGGTTCCTCCCTCCTCTATTCTGGGAAGCTTGCGTGGGGTTGTGGATGGATATCACATTCACCCCAGTCTGACCTGGGCTGCTGTCCTCCTCTTGCTGTATCCACCAGTTCCCCTTCCCAGGAATGCTGATGGGGAGGGAAAGAGGCAGGAGAGCTCAGAACCAAGACTTTACCTTGAAGAGCTGGACCCCGATACAGGCAAACATGAACTGCAGCAGTGTGGTGACAATGACAATGTTCCCGATGGTCCGGATGGCGACAAACACACACTGAACCACGTGCTGCAGGGGGAAGAGGGGAAAGGGAAAGGGGACACAGTTTTAGGAGATTCCTGAAACATGAGCCTCCTTCAGTCAAGCCATGAGCCTCTCCTTGGAGGTAGCAGAAGCAGCCCTTGTGCCTCATGTGAGAAAAAACATGCTCAAAGAAGTAAAGTAACCTTCCCAAAGTCACATGGTGAGTGATGGAATTCAACAGAACATGAAGTCCCCCTTGGAGATTCACTTTCTAGGTGACTACCACGGCACAAGTCCCACAAACCTCTTTTTGATAGTGGTAGGCACACAGGGACCTCACCACCCAGTAATTCTAAGTTTCTGTTCCCTTTTGCAAAATTTTACTTAGGAACTCAGATTTCAAATTGTTGCTTGTTACTATTCCAGTCCTCATGGAAACAGGATTTGGAGTGGGACCAGTGTCTAAGCTCCAACATGGCAGACTCTAGGCCTGATCACTATCTCCTCCTTCCATCCCACCCCTCACCTCAGCTGAGATTCTACCAAGCAACAAGCCCATTGATGCTTCTTAGGTTGAAGGTTTTCCACCCAGGTTACACCCATCTCACCTTTAGCCCTTTGGCCCTGTTGATGGCCCTCAGGGGCCTGAGTACTCGCAGGACTCGCAAGATCTTCACAACATTGATTGCACTAGACCTGGAAGGAAAAAAGGGCATGTGGTAATTTCCCATGCTTCTGAAATGATGTGGACAGGTGGTGTCCTGACAGGCTGATCCCAGGCAAACTTGAATGTGAACTGGAGTCTGTCTGGAATATGTTTTACTTCTCTTTCACCTCTAAGAACCTGGGGCTTGCTGTGACTCTGGGACTTTCCTATTGGTGAGAGAATAGGGAAAGTAGGTTGTGGGTATAGGCCTGGGTTTTATCCCCAGCATGGAGACACAATAGAAAGTAGACATCAGTCATTAGCAATATAATGTGCTACTCAGGGAGACATCCTGAATTCAAGCCCCACTGTGTCCATTGACAACCAAATCACCTCAAGTCACATTTCCTAATTCTGTTGAGCCCTAGTTTCTCACCTGAAAAATGAGGCAGTGCTTAGCTCATAGGGATGCTGCAGGGATTAAATGAGAATTTTATGTGCATCATCTAGCCATGTGCTTGGCACTTAGGAACTGAATAAGTGGTGGCTTTTATTACCATGCCTGCTGAAGACATCAGTGTACATAAAGAAAGACAACAGTGGTGCAACATCAGGTCTCCGGTTAGAGGTGGTGGGGATGGAGAGTGGATTTTGGGGTGTAGATCTACCAACTCATAACAGTAGCCATACCCTACATATATATGTATGGCCCATTCTGGTTTCTGGAATGACTCCAAGAAAGCATGGCTTCCCCATGCCTAGGATAGCAAGACCAAGTCAGAGCTACCAGGAGCATCAGGCTGCTGCCACTCTCTGGTGGGAAGGACACAGGAGTGGCAGGTCCCCTCACAAGCCCATGGCAAGATGCCCAGATGGTTTATAGTTGTCCATCCAACCCAAGGAGAGGTTATGAAACACACCAGTTGCTGAGCAACTCTGAAGGATGTCCCAACTGTCCCTTGTTAACTCTGTGACTGAGATTTTTTTGAGCATTAGGAGAAGAGGCCTCATAATCTGCCTTGGGCACTAAAAAGCATATGATGCTTTGGCAAGTGCTAGTTTTATTCTTCACAGTTCAGAATGATGTACACAGGATCTATAGAAAGATCCAATTTCTCTAGTTCATGGACCTTTTATTCCCAAAGATTCAAAGGGCATTCCTATCTATCACTGCATCTTTTCCCCCAGTATCTCTAAAAGGAAGTCAGTATGTACTGAATCACAATGGAAAGGATTTAAAGGTCAGATAGAGAAAAAAAACTCAAAGGAGAAATTCTTAGTTCAAGGTGAACCAGTTATTTTAATGGTAGTGCCAGGATTAGAATCTAGATCTTTAGACTCCCAGGCAGAAAATTTTGAGTAATGTAATTGATATTACAAAAGAGGGCCTCACTTCCATGACCTCCATCTCATCCTAGAGGTTGACCAGGAAACAACCTTGTGATGGGAGACTCAGGATCCCTGGAATTTATACTTTCTCTGCCATTGGCATGAACTTTAGCAAGTTTCCTGATGTCCTGAATGTCGTATTTTCTATTTATAAGTTGATAACAGCACTTGCACTGTCTACCTCATAGATTTTTTTTTAGAGGACCATGGAAAAAGGTGTATGTGAAAATGTTTTGAAATTTACAGTACAGAACTGATAAGCTCAGCCTTTAGAATGTGGTAGAAACCTGTAATCATATCCTTTCAGACCTGAGGAAGGTTTGCAAACTTGACTGTACAGGGAAATCACCTGGAGAGTTTTCAAAACTCATGACACCAGACTGTACCCCAATCCAATAAAGTAAATCATTCTGAGGGTGGGATCCAGGTACATGTCATTATTTTAAATTTCCCAGTTGATTCGTCTGTGCATCCACGATCAAGAATCAGTAATTTATCTCTCTGTCCCTTTTCACCACACACATCAGGCACTTTGACTGAAGAGAGAGGCAAGAGGAAGGTAGAGAGGGGATGGTTCAGAAGGTCAGGGGCAGTTCATGGCAAGGGCACGATCTTGGCAGTGAAAGGGAAGCCAAGAGTCCCAGCATACAGTGGAGGAGGTAGGAAGGTAAGGGGGACACTTGTTTCTTTATAATGGAGCCTGGCCCTACCTGTTGTGGCAAAATATAGACATTTAAGCATATTTCTGAGGATCAACATATCTTCAAGTGTCACACCATTGAGCATATGGACACAAGAATCCAAAGCCATCATGTTGTGTGGCCTCAGAGGCCCTATGCTATTCACATCATAGTCCCACTGTGGTGACCCTGCAGAAAGGCTCTCCAGGGTTTGATATCTTTTCTGACACCCATTCCTAGTTGCATGCCCTCATCACGGGCTGAGGGAGATATACTCACTGAATGCCAAAGGAGATGAGGGACACGCTGACCACCAGCAGGTCCAAGATGTTGAAGTAGTTCCGGCAGAAAGAGCCCTTATGTAGGAAAGCCCCATAAGCAGTCATCTGCGGTAAGGGACAGAGAAACAGGGGTGTGAGTGACCTTAGTTCAGGTTCCACAGACCACCCACACCCCTCTTCACCCTTTCCTCCCAGGGTATCCCTTGAGCAAGTCACAAGCCCTGCCCAAGGGAACAGGAAGGACTGAGGAAGGAGACATAGTGACCAGAATTGGTTCTGCAAACATTCACTCAACCACCAAAGAATCCCACAGCTCAGGCTTTGTAAGGGCTCTTACTCTTACTAGACATCAGACTCTTACTATGGTGCTCAGAGCACTATTTTCAAATGCCCCCCCATCCCTCTCTGATTTTCCTGTTCCTTATCACAAGTCCATGATGGCTCCAGCACTTTAGGGCTCCTGAGTGATGCTATTTAGGCCAGGTATACCCTGTATACACATTTTCCATCCTCTTAACTTCAGGGCCATCTAGAATAATAGTCTCATCTGGGGGAAGGAGAGAGCATGTGCAAAAGGGTGACCAACTGTCACCCTTGCCCTGGGACTTAATCACATCACTAAAAAGTCCTGCATCCTATACAATAACTCTGGTCATTAGCAACCTTCTCCTTGGCCCTCAATAGTGCTTAGGATCTATGTCAAATGTTCTAAGCAAACGTAACTGTTTCCCTTCTAGACAGAATCTGGAGCTCTTTAAGGAAGGGCATGAGCCACGTGTTCAGAGAAGGTAATGTGGGACAAGGGTGAAGAATGCAAGTTCTGGAGCCAGACCACCTGGTCTGAATCCCAACCCTCCTGAATTTTATTTGTGTGGCCCTGAACAAGATTCTTAACTTCTCTGTGCCTTATTTTCCTCATCAAAAAATGAGGATGATGATAATATGTACCCCACTGGGTTGTTAGTATCAATGGAGTTAATGTATAAAAAATACTTAGGACACTCTCCTGCAGATGTTCTGCTCCATTTGTGTCACCTGTCACTGTGTCTTGGACTTGAATTCTGGATTCTCCCTGTTAAAGGAAGTTGAGTTTCCTTATCTATAAAATGGGGATGTGAGTCCCTTGTCTTTGTGAGGTTCATATAGGAAAACAAGGCAGGCCTTTGAACACTTTGAAAAAAGAGAACACATGAGATAATGATTATCATTTCAGGACCTGGCTATGATTACCTCCCTCAGAGCTGGAAGAAAGCTGTTCACTGTAGGTGCTCAACCAACAGCTTTACCATTTTGACTTGAATAAGGTGTCTGTGGATATACAGGATAAGGGCTGTGAAAGGCCATGGGCCATGAAGCATCAGCCAAAGAAAAAATTTGGAGTTGACGGCTGAGAGCAGCTCCCTGGTCATCTGGGGTCCAGTTTATCTCTTTGGAATCAGAGCAAGCCCAGGGTGGCATGTCTGCAGAACAATTCAAAAGTGAACACTGGGGGAAATTGGCAAAAATAGCTCTTGCAACCTAATTCTTTCTATTTATCTCCTGCAGCAGGGGATCACAGGGGATTCGGGCACCTGTGTTCTGCAACAGTTTTTAGAAGTAGGGAGATTATATAAAAGGTTGCAGGGGAATACAGTTGCCCCTCTCTCCTGAAGGCCTGCCATCTGGAAGGCACACTTTGTCTTGGTGAAGCCCTGGGACCACAGAGATTGAACTCAGGTGACTCCTGTAGCTTACATTCACCACAGAGACCCCTGTGCCTGCAGAAGGCTGAGCACCTTCCTCACCAACCTCACTTTTAGTCTTAGGTGATGTGGCTGGTCTCTCCTTGCTCTGGTTCCAGCAGAGCCCTCTGCATGTGAGAATAAGCATTCCTTAGATAGGTGAGCAACAGGGCTCAGAGAGCCAACTTCTGTCTTTTGGAGAAGACCAACCTTTTGGAAAGTATGCATGTGCATGTGGGTTGGGGACAAAGTAAGAGTAGCTGTGGGACAAGTGGGTGCTATAGAAAGGGGACATTTATCTGAAAGTCACGTGTGGCATTGAGGACACCAGAAAAGCCAGGTTATGGGATTCAGTGCAAGTTTTCCTTCTACCTTGATTTGCTGATTGCCCTCCTCCAAGTCCCTGGCTTCTAAAAGTTCTAAGTCATTAACCAGGAAAGGCCTCTTGCCAGGTAGTTCCACCCTGAGGAGGGAAAAGGGACAGGATGTAAGCTCACTAACTCTCTGAGCTGGAAGGGGAGCAATACCCTCCTCAGTCATAGGCAATTGCTGGTTCTCTAGGCAGCCCTTCCAATAACTAAATGTATCTTCTCTCTTCTCATTCCTATGCATTGGTTCTGGTTCTACTTTCTCTCTTTTCTCTATGACAGTCCTTTGCATTATCAAGGTAGCTGGTGTGGTTTGACATATGTTTTGTTTTCAAGGCCAAATCATCCTAGGTGCTCCCTGGTTCCTTAGGGTAAATGAGCCTCATGGATGGCCATCACAGCCGTGGGTTGGTGCAATGCTGGACCTTCAGGCTGGGCAGAGAGACCCAGTGAAAGGGACGTGCAGGAAGTGTACTGGGCATGGGGGTCGGTTGATACTCAGAAGCCGTGCGCATAAAAGAGACCAGAAGAGGAAGGAAGAGGAAGGGGAAGGAAGGTTGCCATGACAAAGCTTGCAGAGAGACTTTCAATTCTGCTTGTATGGCAACCTTGAAGGAGAAATGAGACCATTGAAATTCATGAGGGAAACTCTGTGGGGACCATGGGTCGTGAGAATGGGGGCCTTGGCGTTTTTCTTGTCCTGGGAAAGAACTTTAGGTGTCTGTGTGCCTCTTTGTATCTGAAGTTCAGGAAAAAAGCAACTCTCCATGGGAATATGGTTCCCAGCAGTGTCTTAATGCTGCACTATGACACTTGGTTCCTACTCCCTGACTCCAGGAACTAGGGTCCATCCAGATCTATTCTCCCAGAGCAGAAAGAAAAATTCAGAGTAACTTTCTTGGTGAGAAACAGAAGTGGCACAACTGGGCTACCAGAGGTCAAGGACACCATGGCAGGCACACAGAAACCACCACACTTCAAACTGTATCAGGACATGACAAAGTGTAAAAGGGTTGTACAGGATGGACCTTCATCAGGAAAGGAAGGTCTGCAGCTGTCAGAGGCACACTGCTGGGGTGGACATCAGTTGTGTCCAGCTATAGTGATAGATTGGAAGGGGGCCTGAGCTCCTTGGGAGGGGCACCCCAGATCAGCTTCCCAGAAAAATGATCCTCTAGCTGAAGCTCAGAGTCTGTAGTCCTTCTATTTGGGGTGAGGATCAAACTGGCCCCTTGCTCAGAGAGAAGCACACCTTACCCAAAGGTCTCAGTAGTTACATCCTGCATCTCAGGTAAATTGGCTTTGCAAGGCATTGGTTTAGAGGCTCTTAAGTATACTGCGAAAACTTAGAAATAAACTTGCTCATCCTGCTATTGTTCAGACATGGGCTCTATGTGTTTTGGGGGTAACCATGTAGGAGCAACTCCACAGATTTGAGCTGGGCCAGTAGCAGGCAGAGATGGGGCCTAGGTACTCAGGCTCCTTCCAACATTGGTCATCACTCCTTGTACTTTGCTCTGTAGGACAACTCTCCCTCTCCTGTGCTTGGGGCAAGGGCACTGTAACAAAAACTTTTCAGTGGCTCACTAAAGGGTCAGAAGTAATCTACAGCTGTCTGCTGAAAGGCCTTAGCTGGAAGACTGGCTCCCAGTCTTGATAATTTATGCGGTCCAACTCCAGCTTAGCCCTGATGTCTACTGCAAATACTGAGGAAGGTCTTGATAGACAGGCATCCAAAGAGAGCATCCAACATGACTCCTTTGTGCCCCAGAGCTTTTCCAGTTCTGGATTTTATGATGGTCTTTCTACTGGGCAGGAGGAGGGTGGGAGAATTCTAAGCAGGTCTCAGTCACCAACTGACTAGAGATGGTGCACGTGAGCATGTGTATGGGCACTGCTGATGGCCACAGTGCCAACCAGTGAGGGGATAGTATCAGTCATGACACAGCCAAAACTGCTTATTGGTGGTCAGAGGGGGTGCAGCCATGGGGTGGGTACTTCTCATTTCTGAAACTGGGTAAAGTGCATGGCACAAAGTGAGAGGCAGTAATTCTTCCAACTGCAGGCTTGACAGTCAAAAAGGGAGAGTGAAGGAAACAGAAGAGAGAAAAAGAGTCAGCCAGGGCAGAGGGAGATAAGGAAAGAAATGGACAGAGTGCATTGCTCAGGGTGCATTACCTTAAGGATAATTTCTAATGTAAAGATACTAGTGAAGACATAGTCTGCATTGCCTAGGATCTGAAAAATAAGCAGAATAGGATTAGTGGCTCCAAGAGTGAACCCAAAACCAACAGGAACATGTGTGTTAGCAGCAGACAGCAGCAGAGAACAAAGGCAGGCCAAAGGGAGGGAGGAAGAGGAGGAAAGAGGGTCATGGGCCTTTACCTTTAGAGCGATTTCAATGGTGAAAATGGTAGTAAAAACAATATCAAAATAAAACAGAATCTGCAAAACAAAAAGAAACAAGGATGGATGGAGAGGGGGTGGGAGGAAAGCAGGTTGGGAGGCCAGGTCAGCAGATGTTCACCAGAAAAGGAACTTCACTTCAAAACCACGTGGATGGCATGGAGCCTTTCCACACAGGGACAGATGCAAGGACTTGGAGAACAAGTGGCACAAAGTTAACACTGCATCTCAATGTGGGGCTAGCAGGTGGCTCAGGGTGGAGACACCAGGCAGGTGAGGGGAGCTTCAGGGAGGGTCTCAGCAGGTACTGGGTCTAGGCAGCTTCTGGCTGAACATTTTTCTCATTAACCCAACTTATTTACAAACCCAAATCCAACCAATGTGATTTTGTTAAAAGAGCAGAGAATGGGGTTTGTTTTTTTGTAGGGGGATTCAAATGCTTAATTCACATTGGTGTGAATGAATTAGCTAGCTTCCTACATTGGTGGAAATTTATGTGATTGTCCACCCTTTGGGGCATGAGCAGGTATCCCCCAGGTCTACCCTGGCTGAGGACAGACTACAGGATTTCATGCCTTCTTTATATCTCAGGGGATGGATCAGAGGTAGGGTCAATACCAGTCAACCACAGGGACATCCTGGACCAAGTGAGCTCCAGGAACAAGAGTTTTGGCATATGTATAGCTTCAGATCTGTGGGCCCTTTTCTTAATGCCCATCTGGTTGGGCTTGATGAAATTCTTATTCTATTCTAGTTTTTGATGTTCTAGTTTCTTAATTCTTATTCTAGTTTTTGATGTTCACCAGAGTCTTGGGTGGGTCTTCATATTTAGATCACCTCTGCAAAAGATCATGGAAACTATTACATTGGCACTTGTCATGGGCTCCTGTCTACCAATGCTTCTCAGGGAACACTGAGAGCAGGGTAGAAAGTCAGTGGCCAAGTTTTACTGAGTTTCCAGGTTAATAGAGTTTCCTGGGGAACATTCACAGGTAATCAAGGCCTGACCTTTGCCAGTTGTCAAAACAGCCTGAGACATTGGGCGCATGCTCTCTTACTTGCTTGTGGTCCCAAGATGGGTTTTTCTCAAAGCCCTAATCTCTTAAATCACTGTTTATTGTGCATCTGTTTAGGAGGTTTGGACCTGGGCTCCTGATAAAAAATGAAGTCAGCAACAGAAGTTGTGGGCCCAGTCACACTCCCAGAAGGAAGGGGTGCAGAGAACAAAAGGGAGTACATACATGGTTCCTGAAGGAGGTGTGCTGGACGGGGTCCTCAGCAGCTAGGGAAATGCTGCTGAGCAGAATGAAGAAGAGGATCAGGTTGGTGAAGATTGTGTCATTGACAATGCGGTGACACTGGAGGCGAAACCTGAATGGGAAGGAGGAGAGGAGAGAGACATGAGAGGAAAGATGTGGATATAGTTCCTTAGGTCTCAGGAGCTGTTCCCCTTAATTCCTTTCACCACCTTGCAAAAGGTGCTTACTGGTTTGGGGAGTGGTCTTCTCAGTCTGAAGTCTTACTGTTGCTGGGAATAACATCTCTGCATAATTTAGTTCTGAAACACCTTCACAGGTTGAAATATTTGACATTTTGGAGGGTTATATTGGAAATACCCAGGAATTTCTGGATTTTCAAGTATTGCTGTGACATTAACAACTAGTCTTTTCTTGGAGACTTCTTTTCCTCATCATTTGGAAAAAAATCACTCTATGATAACTATTTCATATTTTTTGGCCCAGGGAGAGCTACCTGGTTAGGGTATTTGCTCTTGTGTAACAGTTTCATGTGTGCAACTTGATTCCACATCTCAGCACAATTGCAAAGAACTGCCCACCCAGACCTGTAGACATTCATAGATACCTAAGTACCACAAATACCTAGAATGTGTTACATACAATCTCATCTTGACAACAGCACAGAAAGAAAAGTATAACTGTTATCACCTCCATTTCACAGACAACAGTCATGAAAACCAAGGAGTCTTGCCCACAAACATGGCCTATACTGTTGGGAAGACTGGGCTTGGTTCCAAGCCTTCAGACTTCCACCATGGGCATCATGGTTGACTTAATCCTGTGTTTTGGTCAGTTTTTTTGCTGCTGTGATGAAAAGATCTGACTAGAAAAATTTTAAAGGAGGAAAAGTTTATTTGAGGGTTTATGGCTCAGAGGTCTTACTCCATAGAAGGCCGGCTCGATTCCTTGGGCCTCAAGGTGAGGCAGAATATCATGGTGAAGGTATAGCACAGGGAAGCAGCTCACATCATCAGGAATCAGAGAGAGAGAGAGAGAGAGAGAGAGAGAGACTCCACTCTCCAGATACAAAATATACACCCCAAAGCCATGCCCCAATTCCAATCTCCTCCAGCCACACCCTACCATTTCAATTAATCCCATCAGGAATTAATCCATTGATTGGGTTAAGTCTCTTACAACCCAATCATTTCTCCTCTGAACCTTCTTGCATTGTCTCATGTGAGCTTTTGGGGGATACCTTACACCCAAACCATAACATCCTATAAGAGACCCACCTGCTGCAGAAGTACCAAGACCACTGGGAAGGACAAACTCTGAGACAGTGCTGGTTTCATGCAAATTAGACCATTTTCTTCAAACCAGCTAGCTAACCAACCAACCTGTCAGTCAACCAACCGACAAAATAATCAACCAGTCAGGCAACAGACCAACCAAGCAACCAGTCAATTCACCCACTAAACTGAGATCTGTGTATGGGCAGCTGGGAAGGGCTGAGAGGAACTGCCTGAGGATAGATTACCATACCAGGGAACTAAATTGTAAAGCAGTCTTGAGTTGGGGCTGGGAAGCCTGGGATTCAGAAACTGAGCCCTCAAGGGACATCTGGAAGAAAACTTCCCCAACCCCAATTTATACATTCAGAATTCTCACCAATGAACAGATCATGGAACACACAAAAAGACAAAACTATTAGGAGGGAAACCAGAAAGAACAACAAATAAGTGATTTAGACTCCAAAAGACTGGGCATTGTACATATCAATTATAAAATACAGAATAATTATATTTGAAACAATGGAATAAAAGACTCAACCACAAATATGATGAACCAACAGAAACTATTAGATATAGACAAATGGATCTAAAAAAACAAGTAACAAATGGAAGTAACCAGAATGCAAGAATATAATGGTAATGTAAAACACCTGGTTTAAACAGTAATAAATTTAAGACAAGCATCAGCAACCAGGAAAATAAATCAGAAGAAATCAGCCAGATTACTGAAAGAGAGGCAAGGACATGTAAGGCATGTTAAGAGAGAGGGAAGAGTGAGACAGGGACAGAATGAGAAGATCTAACACATGTCTAATTGGAGTACAAGGTGAAGGAACAGAGAATTGAGCAGAGGCAATAAAGATATGGCTGCTGATTTTTAAGAACTGAAGAATACAAATCCACAGAGTGAGGAAGCATAACATATTCTAAGCAAGACAAGAGACATCTATACCTAGACACAAGGTAGAAAAGGATTGGTTATTTACCAAGGAATAATAATTGGAATTCCAGCTGACTTCACAGTGAAATTACACTCTGATGGACCAAAACTATTGGTTGAAAGTTACATCCCCAGCAAAGTTATCTTTTAAGAACAAGAAATGAAAAAATTACAGATGAATACAGTCCAAGTAGGACCTTAAAGAACTAAAGGATAGAATGTGCCTTAGAAGGAAAAATGAGCTGAGCATGGTGGCACACACCTGTAATTCTAGTGGCTCAGGAGACTGAGGCAGGAGGATGGCAAGTTCAAAGTCAGCCTCAGCAAAATCGAGGTGCTAAGCAACTCAGTAAGACCCTGTCTCTAAATAAAATATGAAATAGGGCTGGGGATGTGACTCAGTGGCCGAGTGCCCCTGAGTTCAATTCTTGGTAACTCCCAACCCACAAAGAAAAGAAAGAAAGAAAACGTTTGCAGAATAGACTGACATGCATAAAAATGATCAACAAATAAAATAGTAAGCTATATGTAAATCTAAATACACTTTCCTAAATGATAATAATAATGATGACAATGCCTAACTTGTTGGGTTCTAAATAAAGTTAGGACTAAAAAATAACATGTAACTCAGGAAGAAATTAGTGAGTTAAAATACTCTAAAGTCCTTCCATTGTACAAGAGGAGGCTTAAGATATTGGTTAAGCTTTACATTTTGTTTAAACATAGTAAAGCATCAAAGGTGACCATTGGCCCATAGTAAAGCATCAAAGGTGACCATCTGAAGCACAAGACCCTGGGTTCAAATATCCAGCACTGCAAAAAACAAACAAACAAAAAACAATGAATAGTAATAAAGTTTACACATTTCAAAACCTGGAGAGAGTTCCACATTGTGGTGCACACCTGTAAGCCTAGAGACTTGGGAGACTGAAACAGGAGGATAGCAAGTTACAGGCTGACCTTAGTAATTTAGTGAGAACTTAAGAAACTTAGAAAGACCCCGAGACCCTGTCTTGATATAACATAAAAAGGGCTAGGGATGTAGCTCAGCAGTAAAGCACCCCTGCATTAAATCCCCAGAACCAGAACAAAAACAAAACGAGAAACAAACACACAAAACCTGTGAAAAACAATAAATGCAGAGACTTGGAGTGCAGCTCAATAGCACAGCATGTGGTCAGCATGTACTGAGACTCTGAGTTCAATCTCCAGCACCAACAAGTAAATAAGTGAAATAACATAAATATAGATATGCAAATATAAATAAATAAATGTAGATATCTAATTTGGAGTCCAGGACTCTCTTCCCTAACTCAGAGTCTGTTTACACAAATTGAAGGAGTTGGGAGAGCCCCAGGCTCCATGCACAGGTACAGGTAAGACATAGGCCTCTCCTCCGAAAGCAAAGGGAGCAGAGGGAGCAGAGTCCATCCTCCCCACCATTCCCACACACCTGTTGTTGGGACTGAAGATGAAAAATGCACTGGCTTCTGGCATGGGCACTGCCTTTTCCTTAAGGTGCAGCTCAGAGAGTGGTCGTGGGCGTGGCCCAACAGGCATTTCAGGCTCCTCCTCATCCTCTTCTCCTGTAAGAAAAAAAAAAAAAACCATTCTAAATTACTACCACTTCCACTGATTCTTATGACTGTGCAGCTCTTTCCAGAGACCTTCCTACTGGCAGGAATCAAGTCTTCACTTGTAGCTCTGAACATGTAGAGTGTCAATCAAGACAGACATTCTGGGGACTACTGGAACTCACGTCTGATAGGGACAGATTTCCCTATCAGTATGTATTGAGGGGTTGTAAGTAAAATAGCCAACTTGTCCTAGTTTGCTTCAACAGTCCTGGTTTTCCAGCTGAAGTTTCCACAGTCCAAGAAACCACCCCAGTCTTGTGCAAATGGGCATGCTTGGTCATCCTGGTTGAAAGGCACTGAAAGGGAACCAGATAAGACCAGACATTGCCATCTTGGCTGCAACCAGGAAAGGGAATGGCTTAGATTGTAAAACCTTATAAACAAGTTCATTCTTGAAAGTTCCAGGAATTTAAAACCAACACTTTCCCATTTCTGAAATTCCAACAGAAATCATGTGCTCTAAGGATAATAGGGCAACAGTGCTGACTGCAAAGTCCCCTCCACTAGATTCTATCCATGGCATTCCTTTGTGCTCCAGGTCAGTGTCCACATTAATGTAGACTGAAGTCAAAAAGCTTGCTCCTTTGCTTGCAGTCCCTTGCCCATAGGAAGAACCACTGTATGCCATGTTCTGACACATTCATGGTGTGATGGGCTGACAGATCTGACTCCATGAGAATGTCATAGGCCAGACTCGAAGGGAAATGACTAAACAGACTCCATTTTGCTCTGAGGCTCCATGTTATGTAGGAAATAAGCTTCTCCCATGGGAACACCCCGCCTCTGTGCCCATCATCAATTACTTGGTGTGACATGTTTAATAATATACAATGGCAGCTCCTATGTAGTGAAAATTGCTCTCTTTTGATTCCTATTGCTCCTAAGCAATGTACCATGTGAACAGTGATTGTGTGGATGTTAGTAACCATTCTTTAATTTGTACCTAGGTAAGCGTCATTTTGACCCACTTCCCCCTCTGTCGATGATCTCATTATGTTAATATGTAATTTTGAATCACAGCAACAGACACTTATGATTAATGTGATTTTTGGTATAAGAACCCCTACAACCCTGTGGTTGGGGCTGTTCTCCCAATAGCCATTTTTTGGGGCCTTGTGTGAGACAGTCAGCCGGCCGGCTTAATAAAGACTCTCAAATTTGGACTTCTCAGTGGTGATCGGACTGTTCTTAAGTTGTGCACCATAACAATGGTCAAATGCACTTAGACATGTATGGCATGGGAGAAGAAACTGTGTGAGTTAAGAACATGGTTCTCCAGCCAACTGTCTCCTACAAATTGTGACTGTTTCTTTCTAGCTATGAAGGTGTTCTTTAGTCTCCCTGTGTCTCAGTTTCTCCATCTAAGTCAGAACAATAATAATATATAGGTACCTCAGAATGGTGCCTGGCACACAGAGACCACTGTATAAGGTCAGTACTTTCATTGCCATCTCCATCCACAGAACAGACTTTAAGCCTGAGAATTAGTGCTCAACATCTTAACTTGGTTTGATCTTTAGCTACTGCTATGCTCTGTCAAATTGTCTACTCCCATTCAACTATTTTCTGAACACTCACTGCACTGGGCTGGCTAGTGTCCCCACAAAACCTCAGAATGTGCCCTTATTTGCAAATAGGGTCTTTGTGAATGTAATTAGCTATGATGAAGTCACATTGGACTAGAGCAGGTCCTAAATCTAATGATGGCTTTCCTTTGTGTTTCCTCAGAGACACAAAGGCACATTCAGGGGAAAAGACCACATGAAGACAGAGGCAGAGATTGGAGTGGTTCCTCTATAAGCTGAGGGCTGCTGGCAACCACAAGAAGTGGGGAAGAAGCAAGCCAGAATTCTTCCATAGAGCCTTCCAGAAGGAGCATGGCCCTGTTGATACCTTGCTTTCAGACTTTAAGCTTTTAGACCTGTGAGACTTGTTTGAGCTGTCCTTCATCTCCTTCTCTGCAGAGTCAATAAGTACCCCCCATCTTCAAACAGTGTCCTTTTTCTGGTTCTCCTGAGTACCTGGGCTCTGGGGAACAATCTTCATGTGAATTCAAGCAGCACCTTGGGTCTCTCACATTCACCCAGCACTGAGCACACAAAACCTTGGCTGACTGGCTTTTAGTGTGTCTACCCCATCTTTCTATGTGCTGAAAACTGTAGAAGGAGGAGCCACACCCTTATTTTTGTTGATGATTAAACTTCCACACCTTCATAAGGAAGAGAACTTGGCAGAAGAAGAGGGACAGGTGGAGACTGATCTGTTTGGAAAATTAGAGTTGTGGGAAGAGCATCTTGGGAACCCTGTCATGCCCTGCATACTCTAGTCTTCTGGTCAAATTGAATCCAGGGAGACATGTCGCTCAGAGGTATAGCACTTGTCTAGCACTTGGGAGGTCCTGGGTTCCATTCCCAGCACTTGGGGGTAGGGGAAGTCAAGTGATACAGAGGCAAAAATGCCTGGCACAAAAATAGTTCTTTATCAAGCAAGAAGCTTCTAGGCACCAAGGCTTTTTTGGGGAACCAGCAGAATACATGCATAAATCAGATCCTATCCCTAGGTCATTAGAGTTGACCAGCAAGACAATTAATATTTTCAGAGGAGAGGGGAAAGATAAAAAATTGTGTGAAAGCAAAGAATTGAAGCTTTCTGACACCCAAACCTTGCTGTGTAAAAGAAAAGTAGAATAAGTAAAACTGGAGTTGGTCTAAATCATATTCACAAGTGAAATTTAATGGGGAAAGATTTAAAATTTCTGCCCAGGTGTTCATGTTCTTTTCAGTTTTGCTCTAAATGGGCCAACATGTTCTTGTTCATGACAATTTGATAACAGGCCATTTAATGCTCATTTAAATCAAGCATGTTTATAGAAAACCATATTTACTGGCATTGTGCCAGTTTGATGTCCTAAGGAATGACTTTGCATACTCATTCATCAGCATAGACTGCCTCGCTGCTTAGGAAGCTCTACACTGATTTCCTTTCCTGGGGGTAAGCAAGGTAGTTGCTCCATCAGACACACCTGCTAAACGGCAGGCATCATTTTTAAGAGGACATGATTTCTGAAGGACAAACTCAAATTTGTAAAGAGACAGAAATTTGACAGCATGTGATGCCAGCAGGTATCATGGATAAGGAGGAAGACTGACACATCAGGAAAGGTCAGATGAAGTTCACTTTGAGGCTGGCGGCTGAACCACCTGGACCCTGACTCCTGAATGCCAGTGGAATCCCTTCAAGATCTTTATTTTCTCTTCCATTCTTGCAGTTTTGGAAAAAGTGTGATGAGTCAGGTAATGCTGATGCTTTTCTGAATGGCAGGTTATCATATTCAAAAGTGAAAGTGGGGGCTGGGACTGTGGCTCAGTGGTAGAGCCCTTGCCCAGCATGTGCAAGGTCCTGGGTTTAACCCCAGCACTGCAGAAACAAACCAAACAAGCAAGAAAACAGGAAGCACTGGAGAGCTGAACACCCCATCTTGAACTTTGGTACCCCTTGCCCCCTCCCCATTTGATACTCATGTTTGCCCCTGCAATTTTTCTCAAGGCCAACTGGAATAAAAAATATTATTTGCAAATACCTAGTGCCTGCAGAGCATTGAACCCAAGGTTGAGAACAAAAGCCATGGTTCTTGTACTCAAGGAGCTTACAGTTTTCAGCCCTGAGCTTGCTAGCAACCCAAGGATAATGCATGATTAGCAAGGCCCAGACATCCAGGGCAGAGGTCTGTCTGAGGATGCACTTTCTGTACTGGATATCTGCTCTATCCTGGCTCAATTGAAAAACAGGCCATACTTCATTCTTCTTTCTGTTCCTCCAACCTCTAAGCCATTAATAAATCCAGATGGCTCTATCTGCAAAAAGAACTCCAAGTCCAAGTTCTGCCCTTGACTGCCCCCCCGCCCCCGCCACCTTTCTCACATGGCATCCAGAGTGATTCCTTAAAAAGATAAGTCCTCCTCTGCCTGAGACCCCTTGGTGACTGTCCAGGCACAGGATAAGACTGAACCTCTTGCATGGTCTTTGAGGCCTGCCTGGTGTCCCATCTCATCTCCTAGTGCTCTCCCTCTGTTCTGTGCCAGGTGCACTAGCCCACTTGGGAGTCCTCTGTGACCGAGGGCATGCCACCTAAGAGATCCTGCACCCACTCCTCCCTCCACACAGAGAACTCTTCCCTCTGACTTCCATGTTCAAGTCCTTCGAGTCATTCAGATTTTGGCCCAAATGTCACACCCCAAAGATGTCTTTACTGACCACACTATCAAAGCAGCTCTACCCAACCTAGTTACTCTCCTGCATAATCCTTGATTTTATTGTCTTTGTGTCACTTCCTGTTACCTTTTGGTTGGTTGGTTTTCTTGTCTGCCTCCCCATTGAAATGTAAACACTAGGAGGGCAGGGTCCTTCCCACTGGAGTCCCTATACATGTATCGCTGGGGCCTAGAACAGTGCCTGGCATATAGTATGTGCTTGATAAGTAGTTACCAAGTGACACATTATCTTCAAGTTTCCTTCTAACTCTCGGTGTCTATGACAAGAGTATGGTTCAGATACAGTCTCTTCAACATTTCCAACTCCCCCACCAAGTCCCAGTCACAACCCCCCTTTGCCATGAAGTTCCCCACTGACTTGATCACATCTCAATGCCCTTATTTCCTTGATCCCCTTACGATGATCAGTGCCTCCCCCAGAATCTAAGGCTGTAAAACACAATTTCTGGTGTCACTTGCTTTTTTAAAAAGCAAATGTGTACTTACTTGTTCATTTTAAGTCCTTAGAGGTTCTTGGGACATCTGTGTTCTCATTCAAATAAATTAATAAAATATAATAAACATCATTACCCTATGTAAACGTAAAAAAAATAAATAAATAAATAAAAAAAAAAAAATAAAAGCAGAAAGTTGTGTTTCAGATATGAGGTGTCCCCCTAAAGTTCATGGGTGAGACAATACATGAGTTTTCAAAGGTGAAATGATTATATTATGAGGGGTGTAACCTATTAGTAGATTAATCTTCTGATATGGATTAACTGGGCAGTGATTGAGGGCAGGTAGGGTGTGGCTAGAGGAAGTTGTAAAGAGGGGCTTGACTTTGTGGTTTATATTTTGTCCTTGATGGGCAGAGCTCTCTTGCTCTCTGTTGCCATGTTTGAATCTATTTTCCTCTGTGTCCCTCCTCCATGATGTTCTGTCCCACCTCAGACCCAAAGTTATGGAGTTGGCTGACCATGGACTGAACTTCTAAAACCATGAGTCAAAATAAACTTTTCCTCCTTTAAGTTATTCTTTTCAGCTCTTTTGGTTACACCAACACAAAAACTGACTTAAACACAGAATTACCTATTTATCTTGGCACAAGGTTTTTCTTTGTGCATGAATGTATGCATCTCTCTACTATAGGTTGAGTATACCTAATCTGAAAAATCTGAAACCTGAATCCTCAATTTGAATGTTGGAGTATTTCAGATTTCAGATTTTCAGTTAGGAGTGATCAACTGATAAAGTTTATATAAACATTCTGAAATCAAAAATACTGTGAAATCTGAAACATTCCTTGTCCCTGGCATTTCAGATAAAGGATAATCAATCTGTAGTAGATGGAGATGAAAACCAACCAATAATACTTTCAAGACTGAACAGAGAGGGTAGGACTCTAGGGTCACTGGAGGCCTCTAGGGTCCCTTTGTGTGATTTAGTAACAGAGTTTCTGAGTGTAAACAGTAAAGTGCGGTCTGGAGTTCCAGCTCCCATTTAGCCACCATATTGCATGCATTTGGGTACAGCTGGATGTGCAAATGCAGCAGACCTGGTGAGAGAGCTAGTGATGGGAAGAGCAAAGGGAAAGCAGGAGGTCAGCATGGAAGTCAGCTCCAGCACTGGCCTTTGCTCTCTAGAAGTTGGGCTGAGGCTCCTTTCTGGGGATATCTGCATGACTGGGTGCAAGAGCAGCCAGCTGCCCAGAGGATGTAAAAGCAGGAGGGGTCATGGTCAGGGATCAATGGTAGATCAGGATCTTTGTCTTTCATGGTTCACAGGAAAGAGAAGCAACAGGAAGGAGAGACTGACAAGAATACAGACAACAGGCCAACCGAACTTTTCTGCTGCACATGGCACAAAATGACCCAGGAGATGATCTACAGAGGCATGAAAAGGCGGAAACAGAGGAGGTAGAGCTGGGAGACACAGCTGACTTGTCCCTCTAGAAGCCCAACTTCTAGAGAAGACAGGCCAGTGCTGGAGCACTTCCACGCTAACCTCCCACTTCTCTATCCCTCCTTCCCTCACTCACCCTCTCACCAGGTCTGCTGCATTTGTATGTCCAGCTGTACCCAAATGAATGCAATGTGGTGGTTAAATGGGAGCTGGAACTCCAGACCGCACTTTACTGTTTACACCCAGGTCTGTTTCAAGGGGTCAGGGGATGTGTGGAGTCACTAGCTTTAGGAACAGGCTGTCATTGGGTCTCCTGGGCAAGAAAATGAAAACCAGGTGTGAAGAAAATATGAGGGGCCTGGGGCTTGAACCACCTGAGCAGTAGTAGTAATGGGGTGAGGGCAGGCAGCCTCAAGAAACTATGGACCACAGGTCTCAAACTTAAGGTGCTATAGTTTGTATCTGGAAAGTCCCTCAAGTTTGATCCTCAGCCTGGCATTTTTGGGAAATGGTGGAACCTTTAGGAGGTAAGTTAGGTCACTGGAGGGGGGCCTTTGAAGGGGATATTGGGACCTTGGTCCTACCTGTTTCTTTTTCACTTTTTGGCCACCATGAGGTGAGCTATTTCCTCTGCTTTGTGCTCCCCCTATGATGTATGGCCTCACCACAGACCCAAAGCAACAGCACCATCTGATCAAGGACTGAAACCACTCTCTCTCTCTCTGTCTCTCTGAAACAGTGAGCCAAATAAAACTCCCCTTAAGTTGATTATTTCAAGTACTTTATCATAGAAATGGAAAGTTGAGTAACAGTAAAGGTAAAGAGATGCAAAGAACCAAGAGAAATGAAGGCAAAGCTCTACAGGAGATTAGAGAAGAGTGGCTCCATGATCACTCCAAAAAGTCAAAAGAATTCTGCGGAATCAGCAGAGTTTGGGAACAGTTTTTTCAGTTGCAAAGCAAAAGCATCCCTAGAATCTGCAAAGCCACCTCAGACAGTGTCATGCTGGGTCAGCAGAGAGTCATTTCTATGAAAACCCTCTTAGTGACAGTGTCCTCATTAGTGCCTTTTCTCCTTGACAGTTCTTCTTTGATTTCATTAGGGCAAGAAAAAAGAGAAAAACCAGAAGTCTACTTAGAACAGCAGAACTTGAGGTTATTGTCACAGATGCATGCATGAGGTGTATTATCCTACAACCATGTGGAATGGACAGGTCTGGGCCAGACTATATCTGGATGTGTGTGTGTGTGTCTGTGTGTGTGTGTGTGTGTCTGTGTGTGTGTGAAGACACTCAAGTTCAGAATGGGGAGGCTGAGTCTTGAAGGCCAGACAAACCTGGGATGGGATCTTCTTGGGGCCCAGAGGAATAATTTGATCTACCATTATCTTGCTCTCTCTCTCTCTCTCTCTCTCTCTCTCTCTCTCTCTCTCTCTCTCTTTTTCTCTCTCTCTGTCTCTCTCTCTCTCTCTCTCTCTCTGTGTGTGTGTGTGTGTGTGTGTGTGTTTGTGTGTTCTTTTTTCTTTTTTGCAGTGCTGGGGATGGAACCCTGGGCCTTATTCAGGTTAAGCAATTGCTCTACCACTGAATTGCACCCTCAGCCCCTATTATTGTCTTACTTTTTAAACTTTTAAAACACGAAAGTAGATTTGCCTGTTTTACATAGATTTTGCTCCATGCTCTGCCCAGAACCATATATACACTCCTAAGCTGGCACACCAAAATGGCTTTTTCTGCTATTATGCCCCTCTCCCATGGTGGGAGTTCTATCTCTTCTCACTTAAATAAATCCCACTCCATTTACTCTTGAAATAAAAAGAAAAAAACAAAGCAAAACAAAACAAAAAATCATACAAGCTGTGACTTGTATAGGGAACCTCCCTATGCCCAGTTTCAACATCTATTGCCATTTCACCGATTTTGTCTCACTTGCTTCTTCTGCTCCCCCTTTTAAGGGGGCATTTTAAAATCAGTTTCTAAATATTTCAGACATAAACACTTCAGTGTTTTAAAAACAACTACCATAATATTATTATACCAATGTGATTAACAACATTTACTCAAAATCATTTAGTTCCCAGTCCATATTCAATTCCCCCACAATTATCTAAACAAATCTCCTTTTAAAATTTAAGCTGCTTTTTCAAGATTCAGAAAAGATCCTTCCATTGCATTTATTGATACTTCTAGCAAGTTTCTGAAATTCTGTGATAGCTCTCCTCATCTCCCCTATGAGGGTTTTAAGACTTCAAAAGCCTCAGTGTCCCAACAGGAGACACTCTACTCTCCTTTGTATTTAAGTCCAAAGACACCAAATCTTACTTCCCCTGAAGGGAGAGGAGAAAAGTGATGGTGTGGTGAGCAGGGAGCCAGCTTCCAGGATTAATAGAAAACACCTTTAATGTCCTTGCAGATCTGAAAGACAACTGGTGCACGGAAAGCAACAAGGAAAATCTAACTACTCAGAATCCATAGAAGGTTTTCAGATATCCAACTTGATTACCAGCCCCAATACAGCCTAACCTACACAGAAAAAGGTCAGTAAAAGCCATTTTAGTGGTGTGTGTGGACCTCCAGCTTGAAGTTGGTGATAAATCTGCAACTCTAGATTGTAGGAAGACAAGTCCAAAGGTTGTCCCAGGGACTGGGCTTCAGGAAGCAGGAGATGTGCTTCAGGAAGCATGGGAGGGAGAAACTAGGATTCTGACATTAAAACCCTCTGTAAGGAGACTGCCTGCCAATTCACACATCTGATAGACACACAAGAAGATGGTGTCAGCAAGAGCTCTTTTTATGATAAGAGACCTGAAAGCATCTTACAGAGCAACAAGTGGGACATCTGTGGTGACAGCTGTCTTGGTACTCAGCAATATCTCCTGAGCAAGGGAAAGGTGAATTTGGGACTGGCTATTATTATTACGTCAGCATAACACTGCCACATATGCTATACCAATAAATTACATGAATTAATAATGGTCACATAGCACATGATATATTAAAACCTTAATTGGTCATATAATCCAGCTTCCAAAGGACAAAAAGAGAAGTATAGAGGGAGATGGGACAACAGGAACCCAAACTCACTTAGAAGGAAGAAGTACTATCATTCTACAGGGTAGCAATGGGGGATGGGAGGACTACAGATCCTAACCTGTTATATATTTTATGAAGAACTAGAAGAGATTAACTCCGAGGTTCCAAACACAAAGTAATGCTTTGGGGTGGAAATGTTAATTACACTGACTTAATTACTACGTATTGTATACATATATCAAAATAATTACACTGTGCCCCATAAATATGCAAAATTATTACATGTTAATAAAAATTTTAAAAGCATTTAAGGAAATGGAAATGTTAATTATTCTGAATTGATCACTACACAATGTAGGCATGTATTGAATTATTGCTTGGTATCCCATATATTTGTACAACTGAAATAATAACTTAAAAAATAATTAGAAATGATTAAATTTTTCAAAAAAGTACTGCTCAAATGTGTTCTTATTTAACTGGATATTACTATTACAAGGAAACCAGAATCAAAGTTTTCCCCAAGATGGCAATGGTAATGCTCCAATATACAGCCTAGACATTTAGCACTGCAAGGAACTTGTAGAGGGAAACTGGACCATGGGTCCCCAGGGCACAGCAATCCCGTATGGCTATAGGGTTTAGATCTCTTCTCCCAGCTTCCCAATCTCAGGGTTGGGCAGTGTGACTTTTACCTGCAGCCTCTGGGTTTGGGTAGGGACTTTTATCCTCATTCTCATTGGGTGGAAGGTCATCCATGTTGATCTAGGCAATTGAAGGAAAGAGGAGGAAGAATTAAGTCAGATATATTCCACAGTTTTGGGGGCTCAAAACAGCCTTATTATGTTCAGTGACTGACCTCAAATATATGTCCTTGTCACTGTACACACCCCCTTAACATCAGCAGAAGGCTGGTTCAACCATTGTGCCTTCTCATCACACCCCCCACCCCGTCCCCTGCTCCACCCCCAAGGATTCTCTGTCTTCTGGGTGGCTTCCTTCTTTCTCCATTTCTTGGGTGACTGGTCTTCTTTCCTCAGTGACAGTCTCCACAGCTCCTGGAAGGAGGCAGTTACTCACCTTTGTGGTGGCGGGGGACTCTCCATCAGCAGTAATGGATTTTAGCTCAATTTTCTCCTCCTTGGTCTCCTCCACCGCTGGCTTCTCTACCACCTCTTGTTTCTTCTCTGGGCTGGCAGTCCTGGCCGGTCAGCAGGAGAAAAAAACAAAAATGGATGTTTACTGCAATGACTGGAGACAGCATAGACAGGAACTACCCTGTGGTCAGTTAGGATCATTGGGCGCAGAGCCCCTGGATCTACATTCATTGGCCTTTTCCCAAGGTTTCCTGCAAGCATGGCTTAATCCCAAGTGCCACTAAGCTCGATCATGCCTGGCTCTGTCTGGCATTCTGGAGGCCTCTTATGGCTACTCAGATGCTTCAGTGCCTAAATCAGAGAATTGTTCTGGGTCTTGTTTAGGATTGGTTCTGGGAGGAACTCTACTTGGTACCCAGCAGAGGCACGGCCGAGGACAGTCCTATCTAGACAGCAATGGAGTACAATGTGGGGCCCTGTCTTGCCTCCCCAGCACTGCAAACGGTACAAAATAGTGAGGAAGCACTGCTCCTTAAGCTGGAGCTATTTCCCCTCTGAAGGCTGTCTTTCTCCCCTTCCACCCTATATTCCCATAGAAGCTCTCAAAAGCAGCTCCCCAACTTCCTAGACAGGTGGGGAAAGGCAGCAGCTTTGCAGAGACTATCATTCATGATGGTCCTTGCTTCTGAGCAATGCCCAGGCATTAGGGGAGGGAACTGACTTACTGCAGAAAGCCCCAGACCATGTCCCTTCCAAGAGGATGGTTCCTAGTGATTGGTGCCATGCCCCTTTCTCACCAGTGGAATGGCATTCCTGAACTGGGTGAGCTTAGATGGTTACCTGGCCAACTTCTTTCTTTCCTTCTCTTCTTCCTCCTCCTTTTGGGCAGAGGTGAGACTCTCGGCATCAGCCAGGTTGTCCACAGCAATGGCCAAGAATACATTCAGTAGGATATCTGTTTGTGTCCATTTTTAAAGAAAATGACCTTGGCTTTGGGGTGTTTGATGGGCACAGGGAGCAGGGAGGGCATACAACATGCAGAAGTTGAATTCCCTAGCAGAGACTCATGTTGAGGGGTTCAGAGCCCAACATGTCTCTTTACCTCTTCCTTCCCCATGACCCTGCTCACTATCTGGAGTTTTCTAGGTGGTTGAGATCAGGATAGCTTGCAGGCTGGAGCAGGGGTGGGAGTGAGGAACAGGCCCTGCCTTGCTCTTTAATTGCTGGGTTTCATTATTGGTTTCCCCACTGAGATGGCTGGCTGTAATTGATATTATAAGCAGTATTGTCTCTAGCAGAATGCAGAATGCTCATAAGAGCTATTCATTATAACTGGGAGTCGAGGAGGTGAGCTGTATCTCTGCCAACTCTTAATGTGAGCTTGTATATACAAAGACCCTTGGAGGGTCTGGCTGGAGCTGGCCAAAAACTTAGGAATTCCTAATTGAAGCAGTCATTTGTTTCTCCCCAGCCTGCCTCCCCACTTCTTACCAAAAGAAACACTGTGGGTCAGAAAACTGCAAAGGAGGTATAGCTTAAAGGTTTTAAAGTTAGTTAAGTCTGACCTTCACCCCTGAGCACCCAGAAACTCACACTATTTCTTAGACAAAGAAGCTGAAGCCCAGGCAGGTGGAGGGCTTATATAAGGAGGTTACTGAGGACCTCACCGTTGGGCCCTGGAACATGGTAGGGGCTTTGCATGCATCATCCTGTTCAAACTCACAATGACCCCTTAAGTAGTGGTTACTATATTCTGTTACAACCCGAGAATCCCTTATTTGAAATGCCTGGGACCAGAAGTATTTCTGACTTCAAATTTTAATGATTTTTTTAATATTCATACGTATATATATATATGTGTGTATATATATATATATATATATATATATATATATATATATACATACATATATAATGAAATTTCTTGGGGACAGAACCCAAGTTGAAACACAAAATACATTTTTATATATGCCTTGTCCACCTACCTGATGGCAATTTTATATAGTATCTTAAATAACTTTGTACATGAGATTTATGATGTGGAGTTTTGTACTTATGGTGACATGTTGATCAGAAAGTTTTAGATTTTGGATTTTGGGCTCCACGGTGATCCACCTGTACTGCAGTTTTCAGATACTGAGGTAGTGCTAATTTGCTGGGGCCTTGAGCTGGTAAAATGGGAACCTCTGTCTGTAGTTTTAGTGTCTGTGTTTTCTGCATTAGATGAAGGTGGGGTTTGATGCCTGAGACTTATGCCAAAGCTGTTTCTATTTACCACCCAGGCTCTGGACAAAACTCCCATGGGGTTACAACCAGGGTAGAAAAGAAGGACCTGTGTTTGAGACCCTGGGACTTGCCCAAGGTCAGGATCAGGAAGGATCTACTGGGTCTGCCTGTGACTAAAGTCCTGGAGAACAAGTTCAGAGACAGGAGTGCTGCCCAAAAAGCAGAGAGGAGAGATGAAATTCATTTCAAGGATGATAGCTCAGTCCTCCTTCTCTGAGTAGGTATGACAGCCCCAGGATTGCCAGAGCCCCCATCCCCAGGGGCTTTGTATCCTGTCTGTGAGAGTGGCTGCACACGTCACTGGGCCAAGGGGCACCATTCACCTAGCTTAGGATCAGGATATGCCTCCCAGAGCTGGGCGAGGAACTTCAAGTTCAGGAACACCAGTGTACACCCTCACCTATGCCAAAGCTGTGGGCTTCCATTCAGACCCTTCCCCACAATAAAGTGATTCTAGGCTGGGCCATGTTTTCCTCCCAGGGCAGCCTACCCCAGTTCGCCTGGGGCCCTGTGGCTGGCAACCAGTGTTCAGCCCAAGCCAGGGCCTGCAGATGACACCGGTGTGGCATCATGCTGCATGCTGAGTGTGGGGCAGCAGGGGTGGGGGCAGCAACAAAGGATACAATTTCCACAGATGAAGAGGATGATGAAGTAAATACAGACTAACATCCCTGGAAAAGAGGGGCCGCCATAAGCCATGATCCCATCATACATCACCGAATTCCAGTCCTCCCCGGTCAGGATCTGAATGACACATTCCCACCAATAAGGGACACAGTGTTAGACCAACAGCAAACCCCAAAACTCCCCTGCCCTGCCCCACTGTGTGAACACAAATCTCTTTTCCATTTGTATCCCTCCTTCAAGCCCCCAATTCTCCTCCCCAGTGTTTCTACACTATTGACCTGAGCAAGTTTGACTCTATCCTTAGACAAGATACGTGGCCACTGGCAAAGATTGCTTGAGGAGTGCTGAAAACTTTGTGGTCAAAATCTCTCCTACTGTCTATGTCCAGTGCATGAGATGATCACCATTAGCTCCTCCTTGGGGGAAGGGGCCAGGGCCCCTTAACTGTGTTCACAGATACAGGGATGTGCTACAGCCATTTGTTCCAAACATTGGCCATTGGGCATCATCCTTTGATTCTGGCAACATGCACATATTATTTAATTTTCACTAGGAGTCAATCTACTTTTAAACTTAAATAAGTGCTACTTTAGCCTTACTGTAAGCCAAAATAGGTATGATATCCCAACTCTCTGAGCTACTTATGTCATTTCCCAGGGGAAAATATGGTGGAGAGGAAAAACAGAACTCCATCACCCTCCATTCCCCAAAATAAGAAGACCCCTTTTCTTTTTTCAGTTTGGGGCTTTTATGAAGATTTCATTTGAATAAAGGTTTCTATGGCTAGGGAAGCATTTTTAAACTGCTCAACTAGATTTCTTCCATCCAATGGTTTGCCCACTAGAAGAATTCCAAGGGAGTTGGATGGAGGGGAAACTACAGAAAGACTTGAAGACACCAGGGTCATGGACCTCCCATGGCTGAGCTAGGCTGGCCTTGTTCCCAGTGAAAGGGAGACACTTTCCACCACCCTTTCCAAGTCTCCTTCTTCCCCCACCCCCAGCTCCTCCACCACAGAACCACCCTCAGAATCCTAGAAGAGAAGAGTCCATACCTGAAACACAGTGAGGAGGGACTGGGGGAAGTTATCAAATGTGCTCCTCCGAGTCTGCATCTCATCGAAGTTGAACTTTCCTCCAAAGAGCTGCATCCCCAGGAGGGAGAAGATGATGATAAAGAGGAAGAGAAGCAGAAGCAGGGAGGCAATGGACCGCACAGAGTTCAGTAAGGATGCCACCAGGTTGCTTAAGGAGTTCCAGTACCTGAGGACCAGATGAGGGAGGTCAGCCTGCTTCCCTCTGCCTTCTTTCCCATCAATCCTCATCCATGTGCCCACTTAAAGTTATAAGATGAATCTCTACTACCTGCTCTTTTTCCCTTTCCTGGGGTAGGGGTGGTGGTGGTGGTATGACCTGGACTCACAATTAGAGTGCAGAGCTAGTAAGTTCAGGTTCCAACATCAATAATGTGTAATTGAAGAGATGGGGTGCTGGGGTCAGAAGTCTGAGTTCCCACCCAGCTGGGTCAGCTGCTGGCTGCATGTCCCTTTGGACAAGCCACTTAGTGTCCCTATTTTCTGCCTCCCCATCTGAAAAAAAAATGGAGATAATAGTAGCATGTACTTCATTATGTAGGTGGGAAGTTTGCATGAGATAATCCCCTCACCCCCAAAGGTCCACAGTATAGTGCCTGGCCCACAGTTGTTCAAAGTCAGTAATTATTGTTTTTTTAAAGATTTTTAAAAATATTTTTAAGTTGTTGATGGACCTTTATTTTACTTATTTATTTATATGTGGTGCTGAGGATGGAACCCAGTGACTCACATATGCTAGGCAAGCACTCTACCACTGAGCCACAACCCCGGCTGGCTCCTAATTAATATTATTGTCACTGTTCACAGTCTTTAAACAGAAAAAAAAAATCATAATTTTTTTCTCCCAACAATGTCAATCCAAGGTAGCTGCCTCACAGAGGTATGAATTAGGTAACCTTTGGGTAAGAGAGGGTACAAGGTTTAGTGCAGTTTCCTAAGGATTACTATTTATAAAGCCTTTTCTTTGGAAATTCTGATTCAGTAGCTGTAGTTAGGGTCTCAGATATCTGCATTTTTAACAAGAATCTCACAAGACACTGATAAGCAGATGCATTTGGGGAAACATTTATCACAACAGTCCCACCATACCCACTGGGGACAGCTCAGAGCAAGTGTCCTCCATGAACAGGGTGAGGAGCTCTGCACTGACCAGAGATGGGTGTTGGGTGGGACACTTAGAAAAGAAATCCCACTCCTCATGGTCATAAGCCCCTCCACGGTTTGTACACTTGACCTTCATGGCTCAGGGAACGCTGTTCTCTTAGAAAAGTGTGAGGAGGGAATCTACCAATGGCTCCTGGTTGTGGCTTGGGCACTTTGCAATGGTTAGTTCAGGATCAGGAAATGCACGGTAGCAATAGGGACACAGCTCCACATGGGCCTGTGCCTTTCCCCAGAAGCTCTGCCTCTGGCCTGCCTGCCTTCCAAAGCACTATTCTGATTGCCTCCTAAGAGAGTCCCAGTTCATCACCAACCCCTTCAGGGAACTGCTTTTTCTACTTTGGTGCATGACATGTGAACCACCCCATTGCTGCCCCACAGCTGAACCCCAGCCCAGGTGCTTCTATCCAGAGAATGCTTTCACATTAAGTAACAAAGCAGATGGGCCAACAATTTGGATGTAAACATGAACTTGTTCCCAACCTGGGTCTTCAACGCTGTTCTCTCCCTAAAAAAATCAGCCTGTCTCCACGTTTCTTTTGCCTGCCAGTCACAGTAGCCAAATTTATGATTTGTTTTGAAGATAGAACTACAGCATTGCTGATGGAATGTGAGAGAGACATAAAGACTGAACCCTCTAGTTCTCATGTTTGCAGAGCATTCCCATACATTTGTATTTGTATCTGCTCTATAAATGCTCTTACATGTTTTTTATTTGTGGCAGTCTTATCTCACCAAAATAGATCCACCAAAATAGACCATTAGTTTTGGAGGGCAGAAATTAGAGAGTTTATTTTAATTTGTTTGCTCCTCCCCCATTTCCCCCGTCTTTGTCCTTAAATAAATTCTGTACAACCCAGTCTGTGAATTCAACTTGACATGACCATAGCCATCTTGAGTCATAACTACCATGGTTGTCCCAGAGCAGCCCTAGTGGATTTTTCCTGCATAGCTTCCCAGCAAACCATCAAGAGACAAAACCATTAGAGTCATATATGGAGCTTTATAAGACCCTGGCTTCAGGGATATACCTGACTCTTCCATATTGTCTTAAGATAACCCAGGTACATTCTAGGCAGGATAGTCACATTTGTCCTAACCCACAAATATACTACTTTTTCTGACTCAAATTGCAGGGATCCTACTGGTCTTGCTGCCACCCAGGACCATGCGTCCATCTGTAAATTCCCCAATAAACAGCACTCTGTGCAGACCTAGATCTATCTGCCACTCTGTCTTGGGTCTCAAGGTACCCTGGGGCTGGTCCTCACACTCCTGGGCTGGATTTCTCTGAATCACCCAGCAAAAGTGACAGGCTTCCAGGAGATTGTGGTGATATGCTTCAAGTGAGACATAACAGAACCTCTTTAGGGGTAGAACACCCTCCCCACTTTTATTTACACGTGTTTTCCAAACCTGCCTGGAGAGAGAACCCACTGAGTGCTTTATGACTTCCTAAACGCTGATTCTCAAGTCCCAACTAGAACCATGGAATCATACTCTGTGGTGCTGAGGTTTGATCTGCACGGAGTGCAATTTACTGGGGGACTTACAGATGGAAGTATGATCCTGGGTGGCAGCAAGACCAGTGTGATTCTTAAGCAGCTGGTTTAGCACTTGTCAATAAGCTGGAATTTAGGAACCATTAACTTCAGAGTAAATTGATAATGAAAATTTCTAGCTGTATAGAGAGGTGAGTATCTGTAGTGGATTGAGGTCATAGGTCCCTGAGAGGTCCTCTGTGTTCAACTGCCATGGAATATTCTGGAAAAGTCTCAATAGCCATAAGACATTGGAACCTTAATTTCCATGAGGTACACAGACATGTGGGAAATAATTCACCATAGGCTTGTAACTGAGGTTCAGAGACAGCCATGGGAACCCTAAAGGGAGCCAGAGAAGAAGACCCTTGACTTTGAAGAGAAAGTTACCATACATGGGGTAAGTTTGACAGAATGGAGTAGACTAGGAGGCAGAGAGGAAGGTGGGGTGGGAGGAATACTTCCTGAACCTTGGAGTGCCTGGGGCTTCAAGGAAGAGGAGTCTGAAGCAAACTGAGTCATCAGGAGAGAAGAGCTCATTGGGAGGCCTGGGCAGGAACATGGTGCCTGGTGAGTACTCTGGAGGCGCTGAAGGTGGATTTGGTGTTATGAGTGGTCATGGTCAAGAGTGGCAGACCATGAGGCAAATGCTGATTTAAAGTATTTAAAAGATCAAAAGAGAACTCTATTCCTGTGCTACCGCACACCCTCCCCCTGCCTTCTTTACCCTGAGGGCTATCCTGGAAAAGTCCTGGCTTCACATGGTGAATGCATGGTGGTTCATAACATCACTGTGGTATGACCAAAGTACCAATTCCCCACCCATCACCTTCCTCATCTCAGAACATGAGAATTGGAGGGGCCAGCCTACATGCCTCACCCTGAACCCACATCAGCAAACTCCATCCTCAAAACAAATCTTAAATTTGGCCAGCTGCCTTCACCCCTATCACTCTCACCCAGTATCTCTCATCTGAATTTATGGGATAGCCTCTTACTTGGTGGCCCTGCCTCAATCCCAGCTGCCTGTCAGTTTTCCAAACCACAGCAGCATCAGCAGCATGCTCTTGCAGCAAAAGCCACATCAAGCTTCAACTGCACTTTGGTACTCTAACCAGTGCTTTGGCTCCTTGGAGTATAAACTCCTGAGTTCTCATGAAGGTCCAACTGACCTTCAAGGTCTGGGTCCCACTGCTTCAACCACCTGCTACGCTCTTCTTCTCTTGGTAACTCAACTCACACCAGCATCCTCACTGATCCCCCAAATTCCAAATGCCCCACCTCCCTGGTCCTTGCTATTTCTGCTCTCTGTCTGCAGGGTTCTTCAGTACCCCTTAGGATCCTTGAGTTCTCTAACCTCCCAGAGAAGCTTTCCCTGACCTCCACTCTAATCCTGTATACTGCTTTCAAAAACATCACTTATTAGCACATGATAAGTCTCTTTTCCTTCTCTAGAACATAAAGTCCAAGTGAAAGGGAATTCATTTGATTTGTTTACATCCCTAGCACTTTGAACAGTGCTTGTACTCAAAAAGGTGCTCAACTAGTATTCTGTTGAATGAATGAATGAATTTTACTCAAGTGTGGCATATTTAAACTTACTGAAGGGAAAGACCAGAGGCCCTGGAGTCACAGACACCTCAGTGTGTGTGTGTGTGTGTGTGTGTGTGTGTGTGTTGAGAGGTGGTGGCAGAAGTCAGATAGTGGGACCTCTCATATATATACCTAAGTTGAACACACAGTGAGCCCACCAGTGAGGAATGGTTGTTTGTACCATCCCCCATGTCATTCCTATTCTTTTAGCTTCCCTAAACCCATGGGTAGGGAGCTCCTGATATTCCTGACTGTTCCATCCCAAGATCATGTATCTAATTTATATGGATCAGCTTTCCTACAGAAAACAGGGTAGCCATGGTATTGAGATCCTTGGATAGTATCCCTGAAAGAGAACACATGCTCTTGGAGAAGAACTTCCATTCTGGTGAGCATGTGCTGTCTCTGATTAGGAGATGACTATAGCCAGGTACACAGGCACCAGCATGCCCACCACATGAAGGACACCTGGGCTCAAAAGATACTGCACTTTGGACCAGTAATGTGGCTAAGACAAGGTTAAGACAAATGGAAATCATGGTTGTTCGTGCTGTTTGGTCTTCCACAGACAGTTGCTTCCTTTCAACAGGGCAAGATGGAGTAGTGCCCCAAGGTTGGCCTGCCACCTGTACATTCTCTTGCTTTGGAAAAGTAGTAAAAGAGACAAGCTTGAAACCAGTGGTCTGGCATTGTGAGGGGTATCCAGTTTGCTGAACTGTCATCTCTAAGCATGTAGAAAAGCACGCTCCAGGAGACAGACCAAGGCATTGCCAAAAGGATATTGAGGCAAAAAAGACTAATGGGATCCAGAGCTTCATTATCATCAATATAGATGAGATCTGCAGGTGCTCAGGTGACAGCTTGGTGGAGGGGAGGGTGAAGAAAGACCACTTAGACAAAATGGCTAGCAGCCTTGTGGTCTGCAAACTCTCTCCTCCTTATTGTCAGTCTGACTCTCATGTCCATTACTGCCATGACCTGAAGATGGGATGATGTCCTCATGTCCCAGAATAACCCTCCTTTTCAGAAAGAATAGCTGATGGTAAATGAGTGGGCTTGATGGTGTATTAACAATCAAGATAGGCTTTTATCTTAATTGATTAAAAATATGAAATGTACACACTCACACACCAAAAAAGGAAGAGCTCTGGAGAAAAGTGAGAAGAATCAGAACAAAATACTTGGTGTCTCTGGCCACAGACTTTGTAGGGAACTTGAGGACAACTGAGCATCAATCTTCAGAACAGGGCATGTGCACTTCCCCAACCACAGTGGCTCACATGCAGTGTGCAGAGGCCCATGGTCATCCTGAAGCCTCCTAGGACCCTCCCCAGACACACCACCTGCCCCACCATCCCGGCATCAACTCTCCTTCTCTGTTCTCCTGCCACTCTGGTCACCTTCTCCAAAGTGTGAGTCTTTGCCTACCCTGTTCCCCATCCAACTCAGCTTGCTGTTTTCGCTATAAACTATGGTGCATTTGAGGCTTTTGACCTGATCTAGTGTTCCACTACCTAAGTTCTCTCCTTTCCTTTCCTCTTCTCTTCCCCAGCCTTCTTCAAGACCTCTGACTTGTTGATTACCCACTTATCCATTCCCTATGGTTACCTCATCCCTCCAACTCTCCTGGTTTAAGTTACCACCCTCTGTTCAGGGACACTTTGATCCCCATCTGTTTCTCTCTGGGAGTCTGTCTTTGAGTTTGGGGCTCTGTGGAATTCTTCCTCCTCTTCTACAATACAGAGTAAACCAAGCCTTCCTTGAACTGGAACTATTTTCTAGCAAACCTTTTACTTTAAAAAGTTCAGGGCTGGGCTCTTTACCTTTCTTTTTTCTGGTATAACACAGAGCTTTGAACGTGCTATAAATAAAATAATTTCAAAACAACGGTGTCTATTGCTTTGGATGCTTTGCTAATGCCCCACATTATTCCCTCTCTGTTCCAGGGAGGGTCATAACTAAATTTATACCTGTTCCAACCATTTTTATCATGAAGGGTAAGAAAAAAAATCCTCTTAGTTTTGGTGCCAAGTGATCTATTATTGGAAGAGTATTTAAAAGCAAACATCATGTGATATTTCTGAGGTGCAGGGCTTTGGGAAGGTTCTGGAGTGAGCAGGAATGGGAGCTAGGTAGGCGCCTGGGGAAGCAGATAGAATTCAGTCAGTGAGTAGGCTCAGCTTGGCCCTCACCACTCCCTGGAGCAGCTACAGAGACGCAAGGGGTGGGTGTCCTTGAATCAGAGCTTCAGTGAAGTCGAACTCTGTTCCTTGAAGAGACAATGGGGTTGGAGGAATCAGTGTGACAGGAGGATGAAGGGACACATCTTGAGCCTGGAAGAGCCACAGAGAATTCTAGACTATCTTGGTCAGGGTCTGGTACAGTCTCAGACGCAAGGCCTTCTCTACCTCTTCAGTCCCTGCTGGTACCTGCCCCTGCCCCCTCAGTCCTAGCAAGGCTGGGAAGCCCATTTTATGTTTTCCACTTGGCTAACAAGTTCAAAGGGCTTGTCTTCCCTGTTGGCATCAGAGGCCTTGGTCACACTGAGGAAGGAACCTGCATGGGGAACTTAACCTGGCCAGAATGATAAGGCAGTCTGGATTTGTCTCTGGGATGGCCTTGGGAGGGTGCACCTCTGAGCTTTTGGACCATGAGGCTACCAGGTATTTCCTCGTTGGCCCCTACACCCGAGATGTGTCAGGGTTAGGGAGGTAGCACATTCTTCCTCACCTGTTTTCTGAATCCCCAGCAAGTGACACCAGTCAGTTACTGTCGAAGAGAATAACCACCCTTCCACTGTTAATCAGCATGCAGGCTCTTGAGTCTGAGTTTCTATCTCCACAGATCCCTTGCCTGGGAACTAGGAAAATGCTGAATACCTCTTCTAATAAAGGCCCTTAATGAGCTCAGAGGCTCCATGAGTCCTGGAGGAGAGTGAGGGTAGCAAGATGGTGGAGAGAGCTAGAGGTTGTCGGGGTGAGAGGGGTGTTCACTGCCAGACTCTGGCAGGGACATGGGGGCCTTTAGAGCCTGGAGGATTTGTGAATGGCTTTGGAGCTTGATGGTGCCCATGATTCATGTATAACTGTGGCTGTGCTGAGTCAGCCTAATCTCACATTTCTGGGCCTGGAGGGCATTGCAGGGCCTGGAGGGTGCTGCAGGGGAGGAATAAAAGAGAGTGATTCAAGCAAGTGCTACAGGAATCTTGGTGCATTTAAAAACCAATTGCGTAAAAATCGAGATGTAATTAGTAACTGAAAACATATCTGGATCTAATCTATCTATTGGAAGCCCTTTTCCTCCCCACAGAAAGATATGGACTGACAAAGAGTAAATGCACTAGGTATTGAATCTTGGCAACATTCAGGGCCCCATGAAGCCTCAAAGCAGGATAAAGAACCCAATTCATCATGTGGCTAGAAGGTCAGCTGTTATGCGTAATTTACCCTCAGATGATAAATATTTTGGCCATGTGCATGCCTCATTGTTCTGAGGTAGAAATCTTGTCTTCCTTATTCTTTCTTATTATGTAATTTCCCACTTACAGCACTGTGAACACTCAGTAATCAATTGACTTACAGTCTAGCACAGGGTTCCCAGTCTTTTTTTTTTTTCCATGAGACATCTGGATGGATGATATTCATAGGCACAATATACTCCTGAAGGTGTTCTCAGATTTTAGAGTTGGCAAAATCCCAAAAATGTAAGCACACTAATAATTCACTTTCATCATAATGATACCCTTGAGACTTCTGTTCCTTCAGGCAACATGGCTGAACTCAGTCCCTCCTGGTCTTGCCCATTTATAAAGGCAGTTGGGAATGCAAGTCACAGAGAGTGATGATGCTGCAAGGACAATGTTGAAATCCTTTTATTTTTTAAAGAATCCATTCATAAACTTTGGCACTTTAGCTCTCAGATTATATACGTTACAAGCAATATCAGACTGCTTGCTATCCATTGTTCAAAAGCTCTGGACATGGCAAGGTGTCATGACACCATGGTTGAGAACCACTGATCTAGATTAGTAGTTCCCAACTCTTGGCCCATGGGCCCTGAGAGCAGGGAGAAGGGCAGCATGGAATTATAAGAAAGGTGCATGAATCCATAATTCGAATCATCTAGCATTATAGTACTCTAGGCTGACTTGCATTTCCATTATCATATTTCAAATGCATACAGATGTGAAGAGATTCATAAAAATCAAGTTAATTTAAAAGCTTTGCTCAATTCATAGTAATTCTTACCATTGTGTGTTCTCTCGGTCAAGAACTATCAAAAGTATGATTGTTGAGTGCTAGGCAGGAACTCATAGAATTAACACCTGTGCCTTAGGTGGGGGAGGGGAAGAAGAGAAGCTGCTACATCCCTTCCAGTTATTTTTTTGTTTGTTTCAGATAAGTCTTCAGGAAAGGACCACAAGGAACCAGTTTAAACCAGCCAGATTACCCCAAATTACTCTTCTGGGTGATCCAGAGTGACCTTGTTCATCTCATTATAATGCTAAATTCTCCAGAAAGGATGTGTTCCCACCCACCATTTTCAAACACACATGCAATATATGAAGACACATGATCTCAATGCACACTTGTGCAGAAATATGTCATCCCCCACCTGTGATGGTAAGTCTCTACAGTATGAATATGCATGTGTCTCCCTGATAAAATCCCCTTGCTTCTTTTGTTTGGAAAAAACATTTTGCATTCAGTTACCTTATCTGGACAATGTTAGGGACTACAGGACAGAGAAGACAGAGGAGAAGCAAGGATCAAGGTTTTTGATTGCATATTGAAGGCCACATTTTAAGACAAATGAGTGGACAAAGGATAGCAATGGGAAATGAGGCCAGTGATCCTCAAATTAAAGTCACTGTACTATCAACACAGGACTCCCCAGGAGTTGCTGACCAATCTGTTGAGGCGAGATCTTCCGTGAGCTCCCTAAGGAGTTCTCTCAAGTTTGAGAATCATAGTTGCTGGTTTAGACTGCATTGTAAAAAACACTTCTTTTGTAGTAGTGAGACATTGCAAAATATTCTCAAGGGGTTTTAAAAGGAGAGGAGAACTATACCTGTTTGATGACAGGACCACAAAGGTGACCCACGTCAAGGCTGTTTAATGAACTATAGTGTCCACTCACAACCCACAGTGTGGACAGTCCCTGGGTTACTACAGTGATTTTTGCTTATAAGACTGGGTTGGGAGATAAGGTTCAGAGGAAGCACAGGATACTCAGCACAACCAGTATCTTTGCTGTTTTCCAGAAGTCTCCACAGAGTTTGGAGACTTCAAACAAGGAAGATGACACCTTTTGCCCAAATAACTTCCAATTAAATAATAGAATTATTCTGTTTACAAACTTTCTAGAGATTTGAAAATACTACTAATCTTTCTTGTGGAAAGGCTATGAAAATCTCTCTGTTCAAGACAAATTTCGAAAAACAGTTTCCTAGCCATATTTTTGAATTAAGAATAGATAAATTAGTGATGCAAGCAGAATGAATGCTCAGTCTCCTCAAGATGCTCTAACAATATCTAGCAGCATTTTTTGCCATAGGGAAAAAAAATTTCAAGGCGTGTACTTTTGAGCATTATTTAAAAGGCATTGAAAAGTCCAAGTTAAAATTAGATTTTATCAGACTCCAGGAGCAGTAAGTTGAATTAGCAATTAGCTAACAAGAACCCATATGCAAAAAATTCTTTAGGTCCCATCTCAGGATGCAGAAAACAATGTAGTTCAGTGCATCATGGTGGGGTCAAGAGCACATATGGTCTGAGAGAGGACCTCATTTTTACTCCCAGTTGTGTGACCTCAGGCAAGTGACTGAACTCTCTTAAATCTTACTTTTCTCATCTGCAAAATAGTAATACCAATACTTATAGTAGCCAATCCTCATCTTAGAGGTGATTGTGAGGGTTATTGGAGCTACTGGGTGTCAACATTCAGATCACCCTTTCTGGTACATAGTGAGCCCTGATGAGGGCTTGTGGTTATTACTATTGCTATCTCTACCCCTTTTATTATAAACTGGGGATTTTCAGTAATGCCAATATATTCAGGATGATCAGGAAGAGCTCTTTTGGGGGCAAAAGGGAAGGAGGTTGTTGTACTAGAGTGCTGGATGTGTAGATTTAAATTCTTCATGCCCTTGAAGTCCCTCACCAGATATTAAACCTTCCCCAGGGACTTGCCCCTGTTCCCAATTTGCCACAGCAGCTATTTCCCCCACGTGTACTTTGTCAGCTCATCATGTCCTGTCTTAGATTTTCCTTAATCTTTTCATATGCACAGTCTTCACCTCCCAGCAAGACTATAAATTTCTCCTGGGTCCACTTCATACCATCTTTTTTTTAACCTTTCAGAATTTAACATACTGTGCTCATGAGCCACATAATGATGCTTTGGTCAATGAACTGTATGAATGATGGACTCGTGGTCCTCTAAGATAATTTCTCCTGTGACATCACAGCCCTTCTATTCTGTGTGGGTTCTCTCTATAATGTGCACATGGTAGTGAAACTGCAAAATGGCAGAGTTCTCAGAACATACCTCTATCACAATGACAAAGAGTTGCATGTATGGTCGATAAATAAATGAGTATAAGCATGTGTATGTTACATTACCATTGGCCCTTTTGTCCTTCTTCCTTCTCCTGATAAGAGCAAGGAATCTCGCTAAACTAATCATAAAAACTCTGGTTATTGAGTGCTTCCTGTGTCTGGCAGTGAACTCAACATTTAAAGGCCTTGTCTTGCTGGAACCCGTGCATATTGGATGGTTCCTGAGAGAATTCTGAAGAGAACAGGAACACTCAGGGATGCTTTGCGGGGCCCTGGTGACTCACTCAGTCAAGTTTGGAATACCCTGAGCCAGCTATGATGAGCTCAGTCCTTGAAGTGGAGACACCAGACTCCGTTGCTTTCTTCCAACACAAATCAGTTGGTGGATTTAGTGCTCCTATTATCAAAGTTTCCACAGAGCAAATATCAGGGGAGTGTCTCAAAGAGATTCTTAAGGAAAGGGGCTTCTGCCTTGGGGGCGCAGTTTGAAGGGCTTTCTTCAGGTGTTCTTGACATGTCCTTCTTAGTGGACCACAACCCACATTAAGAAAGCATATTATACATGTATCAGATACATATCTCAGGGTTTTATGAAACAATGCACATGTTAGGGGATACCCTCTGATGTTTTCCCATTATATTTCATTTTTTCATTAAAAATGATGATTGTGACAGGAAGGAATGGAATCCTGTCATTTGTAGCAACATGGGTGGAACTGGAGGACATTATGTTAACTGAAATGAGTTAGGCATAGAAAGGCAAGTACTGCATAGTTTTACTGAAATGTGGAAGCTAAAAATTTGATCTCAAAGGAGTAGAGAATAGAATGGTGGTTACCAGAGGCAGGAAAGGGTGTGGGGGAAAGGGGGATAGAGACAGGATGGTTAATAGGTAAAGGGGGCAGGTGGGTAGAAGGAATAATTTATAATGTTCTGTAGCACAGTAGGATAACTATGGTTGACAACAATGAATTGATTGTTTCAAATAGCTTATAGAGAGGATTTTGAATGTACACAACACAAAGAAACAGTAAATGTCTGAGATGCCAGATGTGCCAAGTAGTCAAATGTAATCATTACATGGTGTATACATGCACTGAAATGCCATACTGTACTCCAAAAATATGCATGATTACTATATGTCAATTAAAAATAAAAATATTAAGTAACTAAAAACAAAGTAAATAAATATGAATTATCATTGTGATAATGTGGAAAAATTGGAGCCCTGATACTATATACTATTGGTAGGAATATAAAATGATCCAGTCTCTAGAAAACAGCTTGACAGTATCCTAAAATCTTAATCACAGAGTTATCAAATGACATAGAAACTTCATTCCTCGGTATACATATCCAAGAGAAATGAAAACATACAATTTATACAAAGCCTTGAATATGACTGTTCATAGCAACATTATCACAGTAGCCAAAAATGCTAACAAACTGAATCTCATCACTGATGTATGAATAAGCACAATGTGATATATCCATATAATGGAATATTATTCAGCAATAAAAAATCTTATACATGCTACAACCTGAATGAACCCTGAAAATATTACACTAAGTGAAAGAAACCAGTCATGGAAGACCACATAATACATGATTTATATGAATAGTTCACAACAGGCAAATCTATAGAGACCTAAAGTATTAGTGGTTGTCTAGGGCTGGGAAGGAAGGCAAGAGAAATGAGGAGTGATGGACATGTCCTGAGACCAGAATGTGGCGATGGTTGCAAACTCTGTGAACAGACCAAAACCCTCTGAATGATACATTTGAAAGGGTGACTACATGGCATAGGAATTATATGTCAGTACAGTTATTTAAAATGATGGTTGTGATCCAATGAGTTGGTTTCACCTCTCCAGATGGACCACACCACAGCCAAAAACTGTCTTGGAGTAGGCTCTGCCCACTCCTGTGCCCCTGTCCTGACCTCTTCATGAGAATCACACCTGCCCTGGAGCGTGATGGAGACTTCAGTCTCTGGGTGGAGGGGCTCAGCGTGTGGTAGAGGGATGAAAGCCACCTGTGCCACCATACCCATCACCTTGCTTTACAGTTAACGAATCTCCACTGGATTTGCAGCAGCCCACATCTGGCTAAAACACTCCATTTCTCAGCCTTCCTAACAGTTGTGGTGGCCAATGAGAACAGAATCCCTTGGTGAGATTTCTGGGAGAGATTTTTAATCTCCAAATTTAAAAGTTGTGCTAAAATGTATATAACAAAAAACGATCATCTAAACCCTTTTAAGTGTACATTTCAGGGCTATTAAATACACTCATAATGTTGTGTCGACACCACTACCATCTCTAGAACTTTTCATCTTGTAAAAATAAAACTTTGTACCCACTTTCTGTTCCCTTCCATACCCTGCCCTTGCACTCACTCTTCCACTTCTGCCTCTATGGTTTGACTACTCCATGTAAGTGGGGTCATGTAGCATTTGTCTATGACTGACTTATCTCACTTAATATGTTGTCTTCAGTGTTTATCCACAGTGCAGCACATTGCAGAATTTTCTTCCTTTTTAAGGTTGAGTGATATTCCATTGTAGGAACACACCATATTTTGTTTAACCAAATGTTGATGGACACTTGGTGTGCAAGGACCTTCTAGCTCTTGTGACTAATTGTGCTATAAACATGGATGTTCAAATATATTTTCATGATTCTGATTTCAATGCTATTGGGTATATACCTGAAGGAGGAATTACTGGATCATATGGTAATTCCACTTTTAAAATTTGAGGAACTGCTATACAGTGGCTATACCATTTCACACTCCCTCCCACAGTGCACAATGGTTCCAGTTTCTGCATATCCTCCCCATGCCTGTTAGTTATTTTTTAACATTATCCTTCCTAATTGGTGAGTCTGGGAGAGATTCTTGGGTGTAAGGAAGTGTCTCAGGGATTGGGTTCTCCCTTTTGCCCCTATTTTTACTTTTTGCCTTGAATTTGAACATGATGGCTCAGTCTTCAGAAGCCATCTTGTGACCTTGTGGTGGAATCTGCATAAAGCTGATGAAGGAAACGTCAGAGGAGACTGCGTCCCAGTCACCTTGGGGCCCATTTTGGGCTTCTTATGTGACTGAATCACTGACTTGCTTGAGACACTAAGTTGAGCCTCTGGTGTTAGCAACCTAACGAGATTTATAAACAATATGCCACCCAAATGACCCAAAGCTCCTCTCTGTTGCATAGGAGCTGAGGTTAGACCCTCCCAGAAACAGCAGCTATTCTTCCACCCAGGCCTGCCTATATCCCCTGCCTTCTGGAAGACTTCTCCTAAAGCCCTATTTCCAAGGGAAACTGAAGCATCACATACCTTGTGATTTTAAATATCCTCAGTAACCGGACACATCTCAGCACAGAGATGCCCAAGGGAGACATGATCTTGGTCTCCACTAGGATGGTCTCCAAGATGCCCCCACACACGATGAAACAGTCAAACCGATTGAAGAGGGACACAAAGTAGGCCTGCAGGCCCAGGCTGTACATCTTCAGGAGCATCTCTGCAGTGAAAAGGGCCAATAGGGCCTTATTGGCCGTGTCTGGCAGTTTCAGGAGAGAAGTGGGGTCCAAGCAGCAGGTGAGAGGGGAGCAAAGAGGGAAGAGGAGAACGAAAACAGTAATTATCACATCTGGAGAAAAAAGACCCAGCACTCCCTTACTCCCTTAACATTTCTCCCACCCACTCCTTTCAGAACAAACAATTAGGGCAAATCCAATAGGAAAGGGATACCTATTTAAATCATAATAAACATTTATTGAACATCTATCATGCATCAAAGGCTTTGCATGCATTATCCTGTTTACCCTTCACAGTATATTCTGTGAGACTTGGAATTCTAATCATCAAGCCCATTTCCTAGAGATGAGGAAGGAAGTTCAGAGTCCAGTAATCTGCCCAAGTCAACCAGCCAAATGTGGAAGTCTGGCTGTCCAAGTATGACCTTTCAACCACTAGACTAATTGCCTCCCAGGATTCTGGAGTGCAGCTCCCTCCCCAGGAAAGATGCTGCATGGTGGACCTCCTTCTAGTGGTCCAGAACAGGGTGATGAGTCCTAACCAGTCTTTGGGGACAGTTCCTTGGGTTCAGGTGCTATTTTCCTCTTGCCCATCCTCATAACTTCTGGGTGAGGCCACCTGGAGGCTGTAGTAAGGCCTGATGAATTCAAAATCCACTCCTGGAAGTTGGCTGATGAGGGTGTCAGAGAGTTAAGCAAGCTGCAACTTGTGTCTTTGTCACCCAGGCCCAACAGGGACTGTGAGGGCAGGCAGATGGTATGGGCCTAGTCAGGTGAGCCATGTCTATTTTAACAGGGTTGTGCATTTGACTATGTGGCATGTTAGCTGCCAGGTCTTGGTGTCTCCAGCAGGGCACTTGCTATCAACCTTTTCCCTGTGATTACCTCAGAACACAGGACTGAGTTAGCAAGAGTCAACTGGGACAGAGCCAGGGCTGTGGCTCACCTTGCACTTCTGTGAGCCAGTGAGGCTGGTTGTAATGCTCTGAGGCAATGGTGAGTGTATTGAGAAACACCAGGAAGATCACGAGCCAGTAGAAGACATTAGACTTGACCGCAGCACGGCACTTTCTTCTGCAGAATCGATTCCATCTCCGCCAGTAGCGACTGGAAAGGGGGCAAGGAGAGAAGGATGGGGTTGGCTGTGAAATGCAGATTTCTGTCACTGTGAAGCATACCACAGTGGCTTCTGTTCACTCTTAACTGGTGTGGTGTGACTAGAGTAGAAGAGCCTGGTGGCAAGGAGACAAGATCTCCATCAAGTTCCTGGGCTCACTGCTTAGTTGTGAGACCCTGAGAATGCCCTTGAACTTCTCTAAGCTTTGGTTTCTCATCTGTGAGATGGGGACAGGGCCAACCCCACAGTGCTGTTGTGGGCATGGATAGAATGCCATGTAAGGCATCTAGACCAAAGCTGAGGTGCTTCATAAATCAAAGTGACTTTGTTTTTTTTTCTTTTTAATAATGGCATTATTATAAACAGTATTGCAAATATCAAGAGGAATTAGTAATAGTGGTTGGTGGTGATAGTGATAGGACTAGTAAAGGTTACCATTAACAAAACCACCAATATGCCCAATACCATCTTAAGTGCTTCTCAAGACTTCTCTGCAATTCTTTAAATAACTCTGCAAAGCAGGCATTATTCTCCTCTTGTAGAAGAGAAAACTATGGGCCGTGGAATTTGAGCAGGTTGACCAGTGTTCTAGGAGTGAGAGCCAGGCTTGGCTTTCTCCCCAGCCTGGTATCATGGCCCTTACTTTATGCAGCCTTACCATTCAGAGCAAGGATTATCTGCATCAGAGGCTCTTGGCTTTTATGGAGTCATGGAATCTTGTGGGAATGTGATGAATATTTAGACCCTCTGTTTGAAAATGGACACACACCCATGCACACACATTTACATAAAAGTTCATGCAGTACACAGATCCCTTGATGTTCATTTTTGGTCCATATAGTGTTCCTAGTCTCTTGATTAGGGGCCTTTGTCAGTGATTCTCAAACCCAGCTACACCTAGGATTACCTGGAGAAGTTTTAAAAACCATCTGACACCCCTAGTACCCAGATCCCAACAACAAATCAGTTGAATTTGATTTTCTTGGAGCTGGGTATTTTTAAATAGTCCCAATACACCACTGGCATTTTTTACAAGTTCTCCAGCTGGTCCTAACATGTAACTATGATTGAGAAGCGTGAGGTTGGATGGTCCCAAAGACACTTTTCCATTTATGAATCTGTGACTCAGGGGCTTATAACCTATTCTTGGTTTCATCCTCTTCATTCACTGAAAACATATAGCTACATAACTAACTCAGTAGATGATGTAGTTAATAAGTGCCTACAATGCACCCAGGAGTGAAGGATGGGATGCTGAAGATGTGTTAGGAGGGAGACTGCAGAGAGCCATGCCTAGGACTTTTTCAGAAAACCCAATGTCCGACTGAAACAACTACACTGTCGACTTCTTCAGGGATGGTATGAGGAATGCTCTTCCGGTTGTCTGGGTTGGAGGCGATGAACACAGAAGCTTTATTAAGGGAAAAGACACTGAGTTGACAGTAGTGTTGAAAGCAGTACCAACAGGTGAGGGAAGGAAAAATTAACCAGGGTGGTTGAACGCCATCTCTAGTGAGCAGCCAGCCTGGCAGGTAAGGGGGCACTTACCTGCTACACTAGAGAGAAGAAACACCTTGAGAAAATTAGCCTCCAATGCACTTTGGGATGCTTGCAACCTCTAGACCAACCACCTTGGATACTAGTGAGGATACAGAGAGGGACAAAGGTATGGGACAATGAGTCCCAGGCATTGGGACTCATTGAAGGGTGAGTTTCACTGTAATTTGCCAGATTTTGATACTGAGAAGTGCTAGCATGTCAGGGCATAATTCTGATCTTTTGGCAATTATGATTATTAATATTACAGAGAAATTTGGTAATTTTTTTCCTATAAAGTGAATTTTGGGGACCAAGTCATATTTAATCTTAAATAGTTTACATTATATTTGCAAATAATATGTTTTAAATAGACACAATTTCATAATATAAAACTCAGAGATAACTGTTATTCAGAGTCCAAATCAATCAAGTTTGCTTTCTTTTATAGTATGTTGAAACTGACTTGGAGTCAGTTTAATACTAGGAACTCCACCAAGCCCCTCTCTTCTCTAGTTTGTGGGTAGCAGCTGTGGGGTGTTATAAGGTCAGACTTGTCACATGGATCTGGAACTGCTTTGCCCCAGTCCCAATAAATCAGGTTGCTCCTGCGCAGAGCTGTTCAGGAGAGTCACGTGGATTAGGGCTGGGGAGGGGGTGGGGGTAATTACTATCCAGAGAAAGTATTTAAAGATAATTATACACCTCCCACTCTTCAAAATATAGCTTTGCTTGACAACTGGTTCCCTGGCAACACTTCTTACTGTATAATAAATGTAATGGTTTATTAAATGTGTAAATTTATTTGTGTGTTTACATATGCATGGAGGTTATAGAAATTAAATGATAAAATAGGGAGGAGAAATTTGCCTTCTATTCATGTTCCTTTTGCGTTAACTGGAAGTCATTTAGTAGAGAAATAGAAGCTCCCTATGTAGACATAGGAGAAAAGGAGGGATGAGGACATGTTGAATCTGCCTCTCTAGACATCCATACTGTTGCACTCTGCTCCCTCGACCCTGGCTTACCTTGCCTTCTCCCAGTACTGGGCCTCACTCCTGCTCTACGCCACATAGAACACTCTCCCAGGGCTTCCACCTGCTGTCTCCATCCTCTAGGCCCTGCCCATCCTTTACGGCTCAACTTGAGACTTAGCTTCTCATGATGAACTTCCTAGTCTTCCCAGCCTTGGCACCCCTGTAGCACTTGTCTGCCTCACTCACTTATGCAAGAAATGTTTATTAAACACTTACTATAGATTAGATACTCAATAGTTAATACTGTAGACACAGTCCACATCTGCATGAAACCCATGCAGGAGACAGAGGAGTAAGTGAGGAGGCAACACAGCATGCCACATGCTGGGGACTCTGCAAACATGCCACTGAAGCACATAAAGCACATCCTAGCCAGCCATGGAGGAGCCAGGAGTTTGCCAGAGGAAATAACTTGCCATGACCTTGTATCATCAGTTAGTTTATATGTGTATGGTTCTTGCCTGTACAATGAGAGTAAAAGAACCATAAGAGGAAGGGACAGTGCTTACACTTTGTTACAGACACCTAGTACTTAGCAGTCTGTCCCACATAGAGGAACATTCAGCTGACAGATCACATGAGCTGCAGAGACAAACAACATAGATCTACTAATTCCCTGAGGAAGACAAGGCTTAAGATCACTGAGCCCCTGTGACCCAGGGAACAGGGTGGAGCGAGGAGAGTTCAATACTCCAAAAACAGTTTCTCAGCATGTAATTGCTGACAGCCATCGAGAAGAGCAGATGACATGAAAATAATGAACATGTCAGGCTCTCCCTAGTGACCAGAGTAAGTTCCCATCTTTTCTTTATCAAGAAGGAGAACGGACAGCAGAGGAAATCATTAATTTCAATTCTTCTATGAATTAATAACTTCAAAATGGACAGAGATTGGGGCAAATTTGGGGTTGTGCTTTGTTGCTTATGGCACAGCAGAAGTACAGGGAACCCTGGAGACAGGGCAACACAGTCCTCAGTATTAGAAACCCATGAGGTTCACTTCAGAATTCTGCAGAGTTGAGGTCCAGAACTCCAACAGGTCATCTGAGGCACACCACCAGGTTGCAAAAGACTGAATCATATGATTGTTCCAGATCTGTTTGCATCCTATGCTGAACTGTAAGCCCCACATGTTGCTCATTCTTTATTTATCTAGTTCCTTTCAGTGGAAACCTGGATTACCAAGGGAATACCCTAGTAATGCCTTAATATTATAAGTCTGCTAATCTGCCAAATTTTCCCTAAAAGCCCAGTTCTAATAATTCTTTTAAATAAACCGTGACTTTCTAGACATTGTAGCATTCAGTCTTGCATGTGGACCAGGCCAGTTTGAAGCTCAAGTTCTATGTCACTGCTAAACTCTTCCACCCAACCGAGAGAACTATTTAAGACACTGATAATTTTGGAGGCATTTCCAATCTATTGCTGGCCTCTGCTATTCCCCAACTGGACACCAACAAGAGGCTTCAGAACCTAAATTAGGTGACTGCCCATTGGTATTTACTCAGAACTTCTAGGGTCACATTGTCTGCGGCAGTGGACACTAGCAACATGTGTCTATTGTGTACTTGAAATGTGGCCAATTCAAACAGAAAAGTGCAGTAAATGTAAAATACACGCTGGATTTCAAAGGCTTAGCATAAAAAAAAGGAATGTGAACTTTCTCACTAAAAATGTGTTGAATTAATTACATGTTGAAATAATAATGTTTTGGATACACTCCTGGTTTAAATAAAAGGTATTAAGACAAATTCCTCCTGTTTCTTCATACTTTTTAAACATAGCTACTGCAAAAGCATTTTTAAATCTCCTCTGCGGCTTGCCTTATCACACCTCTAGCACAATCCATTTCATACCCAGGATATAATAAGCTGTGTGGGGACAGGGTTTAGTATTTCTGGGCAGACCTGACCAGAAGGATGACACAGAGACTTCTGATGTTGGGCTCATGCATCAGAACTCACATGGCCATATGTGAGCTGTGTGACCCTGGGCCTCTCTAAGCCTCAGTGTCCTTGTCTACAGGTAGGCTTAATGACTGTACCAAGCTACCAGTAATAGGTCATATGGGAATATAGAGTCTTTTCTCTGAGTTTCACTTGTGTTAAGAATGTGGTCACAGAGGGACAAATCCTTCAGGGATCAGGGCTGGTAGAAAGCAGACTGAGCAAAGCCTCAAAGTAGAGCAGAGATTCTCTCTTTTTCAAAAGCATGTGTTACATGCTAGACCATTGGATTAACAAAATTATTCCCAGAGAGTCCACTGAAATATTTAACCTTCTTTCTATCCTCCAGATCACATTCATTCATTATTCATTAATTCATTAATTCATGATTCATTCATTCATTCATGATCCACTTATTTGCATGTAATAACAATGACATTTTAGAAATATTCTTTAACCCTTTACTCTTACTGTGTGGGGGCTTTGGAACTGTTAAGAGCACAATATGCTTGCTCAACTTTGGCTATCAAATTAGCTATTTTGTTGAAAGAGGGTCAAATCTCTTGCCTTATTTAGGCATCATTCATTCATTCACTCAGCAAAGATTTATTAGGTCCTTATTATGTATCAGCAACTGCTCCTCATGCTGGAGATAAAGCAGGGAAAATCCATGCATTATTGAAAAAGGATTTTAAAAAAATATTTTGGAGCACTCCTTCATGTAATAAGAATGAGATTCAATAGAGTTGGCCTTAGATTTCTAAATAAAGGAGGTCTTAATTTTAGAGAAAGAGGGAGAGGAGGAGAACCTGCATTTTTCAGTCTCAGTAGCACATGGGAAAAAGAAGTTGTCAGAAGGGGAGCAGAGAGTGTGACACCAGAGTCCCCATTAAATCTTAGCCCCTGGATACTGAGACCCAGAAAGATAAAGGGGTTTGCTTTCCAAACACTGGGCAGGCAGGGGGAGGCCCAGGGACATTAGGGCTAGTGGGTAGGCTCTGCATGGAGAATGTTGGTCTTTGGCTTACAGCTCTATCTGACTAGGACTCAGGTGTGTGAGGACTTGCTACAGTGCTTCTGGCTCTCCATAGGACATTCATGGAGTTTGAGGGACCACGAAGTGTCTGTGAACTCAGATTAGGTGTGCAGGTGTTTAAGGCAGTGGAGCAATAGAGCTAGGGGACAAAGGACAGAGGTGGAGACTTCAAGGCTGGATCCAACAGGATGGGGTGTGTCCTCCATGGGTGGATGCCCAAACCAGATGAACCTGCCCAACCTCAGTGGGTGCCAGCTTAGAGCAGCTCAGACTAGCCTAATGAAGCAGAGCAAGCAAAGACCCAGAGGACTCAAGATGAGTCCTCACCAAGACCAGTTTCGGGATCTGGAATCCTCTTGCCCCCATGCATCCAGATCTGCCCTAGAGAGGAGCTGAGTCAAAGGAAATGTGAGTGACTACACATGTGATTTCAGGGGACTGGGCTACACTCACCCAGCTAGATTTTAACTTAGCATCACTGACACTTCTGCTACATAGTAGGTGATGCTAGGGAAGCAAGATTAGGTTGTGAAAAATAAAGACAACTACTTTTGGTCCATGTAATACTTGCAGGAGTCAGTTTGCATTCTCACTGCACATGTCCATCCATTCAGCACACACGGGACAGGCACTGAGTTAGACTCTCAGGAAATAATAGCTCTGAGGCATGCAGACAGGGCCTAGCGGAGACAACAGGTCTCTGAACCAGTAATTGGTAAATGTGGTGCTAGAGGCATCTGCAAAGCACTGTGAGAATGGGGGAAGGTGAGTCAGTCTCCTCTGGGAGTGTGCAGAGGGTCACAGATGCAGTAACCTTGGAGGTTCTTAACCAAAGTCTGAGTTTTACAGCTGAGGATATGGACAGGTGATTTAGGTGGAGGAAAAAATTATGCAAAGGTCTTAATGTGTAAGAGGATAGAGAATACTTGGATATCTGCAAGAAGTTGTATGTGATCAAACAAAGGGTGTTTGCCAGGGAATACAGAGGGGTGAAGCCAAAAGAGAGATCACAGCCTGAAGACCATGGTCCTCTGGAAGGTTCTGATATTGTTCAGAACAGTGATTCAGACCAGAGTCATGATTCTCCTTGCTTTTCACAATCCTCAAAGTTCACATCTCACCATATTTCATAACATAAGGTAGGTCAAGAGAGTAGCAAGTGCTCAGGTGTTTACTTTAACTGGACTTCATCTTATAAGGAAGAGAGACACATTTGAGCTCAACCTCTCAGGGACAGCAGTACTCAACAGTTCCAGAGCATTCAACAAATCTCAACCCTGAATTATTTGCCTGATCTGATCCATGAGCCTTTTCTTGACAACCCCACAAAAAGAAAGCATTACCCCTTAGAAAAATACCTCTTGCCCTACCTGCCAACTGGCAGTGGTTATCTTGGACCACCCAAAATGGTAGCTGAGGACTAAGCTGGTGGGCAGAAGGAAGGAATCGCAGTATGTTTCTCACTCACCTGAACTTCGATTTGGAGATCCGGTGGCTGAAAGAGACAAAGGAAACATTACCAAAGGACATACACTCACTTTTTTCCTTGCAGACGATATTCTACAATCACAGAGGGGTTTGGTGTCCCTAGGTAACTCTATATGGGCACTGGAAGGATGTGTAGATGAGAATTATAATTTGAAAGAAAGAACACTATTTGGGGTATTTGTATGTGGAGACGGAGGGCTGACCTAGATGACACTTACTAGTGTCCTCTAAGTACAGGTGATCCTCTCTGGAAAAGGAGAGTACCATGTCCTCAGATCATCACGATCTGCCCAGTAAGTTCCATGAGGAAAGGTTAGGAAGAGCTACCACTTGAGAAAAGCGACAGAGGACAGGAAGCCTCTCCTGCACATGGGAGAACCCCACCCCCAACAGAAAAATCACAGGCAGGACACATCGGCACAGACCTCACCAGTGTTTGCCAGAAGACCTGCCAAAGCTGGGTTATGAAGTAAAGACCAGAAAACAAGCCAGCTTGAGGTGGACAGGCCGCTATGAACCTGTTCAGCAGCTGTAAGACCATATGTGAATAGCCATGACTTCTGAGGATAAATCCAGAATGCTGATAGTCACGGGCAGCCCTGAAGACTGGGGGAATTTGGACAGAAGCACAGAGTAGGTATGCTGCGATGGCTGCCTTGAAAGATCATATCAGGGGAGTTTTATTGAAAAGTGGGACCCTGAAGGAGATGACAAAGAAAAAGAGTCCAGGGGTCACTCGGAGGAGACAGGAGGCAGGGAGAAGAATGAAAGAGAGAGATAGTAAATAAGCAGCATGGTAGAGAGGAGAGGGAGAGGCAGAGGGGCAGGAGGGGGGTGGGGAATGAGAATATGAGGGAAGGACAACGTAGGCATTTATGGCCAAAACTTCGAAGGCACATGTCAGCTTAGCTTGATGCTAAGAGAAGGGAGTGAACAACAGCAATACTATAGGTGGACTTACACTCAGATGGACAAACAGAAAGATGGTGCAAATGAAAGACAAAGAGATGGAGACAGTGGTAGGAGACAAGGAGCAATCATGCGGAGAGAAAACAGAAGAGGGGAGTTTGGAAGGCTATAGCTGCAAGTTGGTGCTGTCCCAGCCCGGCACAAAGTAAGCCAGGTCACATCACAAGAAAACACCAATCCCTCTCCTTACTTTTTATTAACAAAAATTAAACCAGAAGATGTGACAGGTGGCAAAGTCATCGTGCGTGAGATAATTATATCTCTGGGGCACTGAGAATCAGAGTCAAATGCCTTTATTGCTTGGAACCATTAACTAATAATGTTTTCCCACCCCAAAGACTGCCTGCTAGGACTGGAGGGTTTAATCACATGTTAACAAAGGCATGGAAGGGAGACCAGGAGCCAAGGGCAGCATTTTCATTTACAGCCACAGTTTAATAGGGGAAACAAATGTTTTCCAGCTGTTAATAGGGTGATGGGGAATGCAGGGCACTGTTGTCTCCATGCTGAGCTTGGGACCTTGAGCATCTTTCCCAGGCTTGCTTTTAGGCAGCTGCCTCTCCTTGCTATTAAATAAAAGTCAGTGTGTGACCAGAGTCTTCAGCCTTAAGACATCTGACCCTGGCTTTCCTGCAGAAGGGTCTCTGAGGTGTCTCTGGCATGTGTGCCAATGCAGACCACTTGCCTTCCCTGTAAGTCTCCTCCTCATTTTCAGGGGATTGTGAGTCTGTAACCTTTACCCTTTTTATAGACTGGCACATTTTATAATTGATCAGTAGAAACACTAAGCCCCAGGTTACTCATGCACCTGTGCTGAGGAAGGGGAGGGTACTGCTCAAGGGGCATTTGTCTGGACATGAAGGAAAACTTCAGCTCTTGAAGAGTTGGACTTAGAACTCTTTGAAAGTCTAAGGGCCTTGATTATTCTGTACTCCCTCTGTTCAAAGGGCAGTTAAACATGGAACCCCAGTGCATGAAAAGAGAGGGACACCACTGCTTGGCAGTATTCTGCCTCCTGGGTGATAGCCATGGGCTGGGTGTTTCAACAGCTGCTTTCTTTGTGTGGGTAACTGAGCTAGGGGCTGTGGGTGCCCTGGAATCTCTGTGCCACTCCACACCCTGGGTTGGTCTCCCTGTGGCAAAGGCTGCCTCTTACTGTCTCCCCAGGTTCCAAACAGTCCTCTGAACAGTTTCTCCAAACTCCAATGGGAAAGGTGATATGCTTAGAAGACTTCTTGATCTCTCCATCTTTAATAGTCTAGTGAGGAGTATCTCCAGCCTCGTGTTTTCAGTGGATTTGTGACGAACAAAGAGGTAGAGGAAGTCAGTAACTTACACATGAGATCAATACTCCACTGGATAGAAACTGCAGTCCATTCAATCCAAGATACTTGCTCTGTTCAGGCCTCTAAGAAAAACCTTCTAGGAGACCATGATTTTCGTCTCTGGTTTTGCGGCTCAAAATTAGGGGCAAATCCCAAGCATTTTTCTCCACCCCACTCTGAGCTTAGTTACTCAATTTGCATTTGTCATTATTTGACAACTATTTGAACTTCTCTAGAGCTATTTATATTTCCAGATTCTCTCACTTTCTTTGAGTAATGAGCACCATATGTTTACTACCTGCTGTGTGAAATACTATTTCCCTGAATTGCCCCCAGTTTGCCTTTAACTTAAGTCAGATGGCACATACACATCATCCACATGGATAGAACTCTGACTCAGCCTCCTAACTCCACAACTTTGTCACCAGCACAGCTATTATTACTAGAAGGTGCACACCTGGACCTTATGCCCTCAGAGCATTGCTTCAAATACTGGATGCTGAATTCAATAACACCACATCTCCTTTCTCTCTCCTGCCTTTTCACACCAACCTGTCTTTGCCCCATTGTTCAACCTCTTCCAAGGCTCCCCGGCTGATGTCAGTCTTGTTGTGTTCAGCTTCACATCCATATCACTCTCAATGCAAGGCCAATCCCCACACTGCCTGGCCTTTGGCTGAGTCTGAGTGGCTAAACTCCCAACCTGGTTCACCCTTCTTTGTCTCTAGTGTTTGCAGGCTACCAAGTCTGCCAAAAATATGTGGAATTGTTCTGTGAAGCCAACTCTGTATTGATGATGTTTGTCTTCACCATGTCTTTGGTGCGATTCAGTAATGTCTTAGTGATCCCTCACGACTCACAAGTTTGAATCTTCTACGCTGTCCTTAGGTCCTACAACACATAACCCCCACTCTGTGATGAGATGGTGGAGACTATTTGGTGGAGACCCCCTCACCAACCCTCTTCATCAGAGCCTGTTTCTGATTCTATAATCTTTATAGAACCTTAGGCTTCAGGGCTAGAAGGAATCTTCACCGCCACATGGACCTCTGGTATGTAATTTATCATCTGTGGAACTTCATTCATGTGAGATTTTTCAGGGAACACCAACTTGTCAGAGAAATGAAGCAGACCCTGCAGGTGGTGTCAGTCCTTCCTGGTTGTGCTGAAAGCAATGGTCCATCCAGTCCCTGTTTCCAGAGGAAGGTGCTCATACTCGGAGCAGAGTGCTTTAGCTGAGTCCACAGGGCTAGCTGGTGGCTGATGGGGACTAGAAGCAGGACTCCAGATGCCAGGTAGAGGTATTCCTCCTCTGTGTTTCATTCAGTGTCTCCAACTGTGTCTTGAAGTAAACATTCCCCTCTTCTTAAGAGATTTCTCCTACAAGTGCTCATTGCCTCTCCAGCATCTTTAGCCTTTTCCTTTCCACCAAGTTCTTCACTGGTGCCTCAATGGTCACCCCATGAAGTCAGTCCTTACTTTGCATTGCAGCCTCCTCTTTTTACTCTCTTGTCTCCTCTGTTCTTCCATGGCCTCACTTCTTGAGTGGGTGCCCCATGCTGGCACATTTCTGCCCTCCATTCCCTGAGACCAACTCCCATCATCAGTGCACCCTCAAACCCTGTAGAGCAGAGCTCCTGGACACCTTGACCACTCTGACCACCCACCTCTCTTTGCATCTCCACATTAGGACCCTGGCCTGACCCACCATCTCCTAGCATCTGCATAGCCATGGTGGCCACTTCACTGGTCTCACTCCTTCCTATTATTTTCCTAACACTGAAGTGAATATTCAAGAATGCAGAACTAACCAAATTAACCTCCCCACCCCGGCTCCACATTCACAAAATGCTTCAATGACTTCTCACATTCTTGTAAAAAGATCAAACTCATTAAGGGTTCTACCAGGCCCTGCCCTATCTCCTTCCTTGTCTCCCCTTCTTGTCCCCCTCTGTCTTCTCACCTAGGCCATGGCCCTGCCCAAGGACCTGGGAACATGCCTCTGATTGGAACACTAGTACTTACTCTTTATGTTTATCCTTCTATTCTCAACTTAAATTTTAATTATTCAGAAAGGTTTTCCTAACCTTCTACTATAAATTCCTTTTCCTTCTTAATATCTATCCCAATTTAGAACCACCCATGTATTCATTTAGTGTCCTTTATACACTAGATTGTCAGTTCCAGTGAGGTGGCATCAATATTTTCTGTGGCTACAGATCACCATTGCCCAGCATTATGCTGCACACGCTGTCAGGTAAAGGTTCGCATAGACAGCTCAAATACAAATAGGTCCTCAAATTCCTCCCGCATCGGCTCCCAGGCCAATGATGTTGCCTGTTCTAACACAAAAATGCCCATTTTTTCTTCTTCCTATTCTGTTTCCTAAGGTTTAGCCTTGGCCTCCTACTTTCTATACCTTTGTGAACCCTTGTCCTATAACCTCACTGATAACCTGCTAGCTTTACACTGATAACCTCAAATGTGTGCCTCCATCCCTGCTCAGAGTTGGGCTGTGGATCTCCATAACCTGCTGTCTATGTGAAACCTGCAAATCCTTTTGACTGGGGCTTCTGCTCCAAATTTTACTTCAGCCTCATTATCATGTTTTCAACTCTGATGGCTCCGTTCTCTTCTTCACCTCCCTTGCTTCTGGTCCCCTCCCACGAAAGTATCATCTCATGGTTCTTTTCTCTCTGGTCCTCTGCCCCCACAGGATCCATCTGAACTCAGCCCTTCTCTCCACAAAGAATTCCTCATCCTGGCCTCATCTAATTACAGGAGACTTAGCTTTAAAAATGCTGGGTTTTTGCTGTCTCTGAAGCCTCCTGCTGCTCTCAAATCACTTCTCCCATAAGAAACATTGGCAGAGTCTTACCCCACATTCTTTGTGGTGGGGTGGGAGGGGAGGCAGAGAGATGGGAAAAGACCATAATCTATTAAGTGCATATTTTAATTCTGGCACTGTGCTTGGATATTTTGTATTCGCAGAGTAAATGCCTCAATGTGGACATGCATAGGAAGAGCAACAACCATTCTACAGAGCTCTTGAAGACTGCCGAGTGCATCCTCCAAGGATGTGACAGGCTAGAGATTTCCAGCCTCCCTCTGTGGGGCTAATCATGTTCTCCTTCCACAGAGCCTCACATGCTCCTGAAATGTACTGTCAAATGACTTCCTAGTGCCAGCTTCCTGATTTCTCTTGGGCTGCAACCTGGGCCATGCCCAAAAGCCAGAGTTGCAGGGTCCTTGATCATCTCTCTCCAAACCTTCTCTTGGTATCAGATAACAGAAAGGTCTGGAATTTATGGATTTGAAGCCTTTCTCTAGTGTTGCTGTCTGGGGCCCACTTCCAAAAACTTAAGTGCTTATTTTGAATGATTCCGAAAGAAGAGAAGAGTGAAAAGGCTTGGATTGCTGCTTAAAAAATGTAATTAGCATCATATTTTAACAACATTTTGACAATAACTGCTTCCCAACAATGCTAAGAAATCTGCAGTACAGACTTTCTGGTGCCCTTGGAAACAGGCTGCAGAGCTGGACTGATCCTCAACCTTGTTTTCCCTTCCCCATCTTTGACCTGAAGACTATTCTCAAGGCTGAATTGCTGTGATCAGGGTCACCTGCAGCTCACCTTTTTAAAGGGTTGGGATTTGACCCAGCTATTGAGTCAGGCCAGAGAGGAAGGTGCTGTTCTGCTGATGGAGCAATTTAGAAAGACAGTTTATTTGGGATTGGTTCTTCTCAGAGCCTTCTGTTTGCAGTTTCTTCCAGTGACCAGGGTGAGTTTATAGCTCTTACATTCCAAGGTAAAGGAAAAGCAGTCTCCATTTCCCAAAGCAGGAGATGCCTAAATGGTCTCAGAGGCTTCATGTTCAAGTCAATGTGACTACCTGATGACATGTTTTTAATTTTCACTTGCCCTTCTGAGGTACTGGTAATTAAACCAGGAGAGGGTTTTTTGGTGCTTGTTTTTTTGTTTTGTTTTGGTTTGGTTTCTGTTTTTAGCAATTAGACCATTTCCTCCCCCGCCACTTTTTTTTTTTTTTTTTTTTTTGGTGTGGGAGGATATTGAACATGGATAACTAGTTTCTACTTTTAAGATTATGATAATCCACAAAATGAACAATGCCCCTGGATTTGCTCCATCACATATGGTCCAGTTCTCGGTCAAAGTCAGCTCCCAGAAGCCAGGGTTTGGGGTCTGACTCAGGAAGCAGGTAGGCGAACATCTAAGCACTGACTTATATTGGAGAAGGATCTGGATGCAGTCTAGGCCAAGCACAGGTGAGTTTTTACTTAAGATGGTGCTTCAGGTACCTGCTTCCCTTCACTAGAAGGATAACAGCATTGCACATGAGGACCAACAAGCTGTGTTGTCTTTTTGCTTTTCTTTCAGGCCACATTTATCAGAATGGAAAGGATGACCAGAGAGTCCCAAGGAACCTAAACTACCATCTCTGCTGTAATGGGATGAGAGGGAATGGGGAGAAACAGACTTCACTCCCTCCCAGACTCTGTATTTCTCCGATGAGATAAGATGGGGCTCAAAATCCAAGAGCCAACCCGTCACATAAGAGCTGAGCTGAAGACCTGCTTCAGTTTTAGGACTCTCCCCATGTCTGGGGTCACTGTCTCCACAAGGCTGCCACCAGAGCTTCACATTTCTTGCTGCAAGTTCTAGTCTCTGCCCCTCCAGGGATGAGCCATCCTGACTTCAAGATCCAGCTTCCCCGCCCGCACCCCAGAAAGAACCCCAAGTGCCTGGGTTCGCCGTGCCTACTCACGCCAGCCTGGCCCCGCAGTTTTCTCCTTCCATGTCACCTCCAGCCACATTTTCGGTGTTGACAGACTCGGTCTCACTGGTGGCATGCTCACTGCAAGAGCAAAGGAGACAGGGCAAGGCATTGGGGGTGGGAAGAGAAAGGAGAAGAGAAGAGCATTAGTGTGTGACCCACAATCCTGGTACTGAGCGCTGGCTGGGAGGAAGGAGTCAGTCATCTGCTGGCCCATTTGTGGGATCCAGGCCAGGTTCAGGACTTTCCTTGACCTAGGGAATATTTTGCTGCCAAGGAAACAGTAAACTAGTGGGAAGGTGGGAGGGAATCTGGTAATCATCATTTTACCTTATAAGATACATCTGAAAAAAAACTGACCATTGAGTCTTTTCTCTGCCTTCAACCCTGTGGCCCCAGGAAAGCTGTGGAAGATTACCATTGGCATCTGCTACTGCTATAAATAGAGGAGTTTTCATGAGGACTTTATCTCTCTTCTTTCTACCCACCAGTTCTAAGGGACTTCATTCTCAAGGGTCCAGTTTTGTTTGTAGAAAGGGCATTTTTGGTGCCTGCATGAACTACCTGGTGGATCTGAGGACTTCCTCGTTCTGGTATGCACACTGGTCCTGAGTCAATTACGCTTAGAATGGTACTTGAAATGGCAAACTTTAAGTGAATGGCCACTACGAGTCAAGTGCTGAGTCTCACACTAGACATTAGGAATGGAGGAACTGGAGTGTGAAATCTACCAAATTAAGTTTAAGTGTGGCCTGAGGACAGCCTGTAGGGATACCATCTCCCACCCTGCTTCCAGCAATCCTGATATCCCCATCCCAACAGGTTGACTGGGACATAACCATCTATTCCACATGAGCCAACCAGTCAATATCCAGACTCTTCCCAAGGCAACAGTGGGCTATGTTTACAGAAGAGAGTCTTTTAGTGTAGAACCCAGCTTGGTGGCTTAAAAGAAGCAATTTCTTTTATTGTTGTATATTATTCTAATAAAGTTTAACCCAAAGAATTCTCTGTTACCTTCTGTCACCCTTTTAATATGACATGAGTTCCTTAGTTTGACCAATGCTAGTTCTTCAGGGTGGCTGGTTCAGCTCTTCCAGATTTTTCATCTGGTGAGAAAATCACTAGCCCCTCGGCAGCCACAGAAACTGCAACTAGTGAGGGTGTGGCATTGGGTGACAGGTCTCCACAGGGCTGCCACAGACCAGGAAATGACTTCTGGTGGTTATATAGAGGAATACCGACAGGTATGGACTTTTCTCAGTTTCTTTTCTTTTGAATGAAGACAAACCAGGTGGGTGAGAAGAGACTCAGTTCAAGAACATGGAAAATAAAACAGAAAGCCCATGACTTACCATATGCTTGATTATCAGGAAGACCTCTCCACCCTAGGGCTCCCTTTCAATAAAGCTGGGTAAAGTGAAATCCCGACATTCCCTCATAGACATTTAGGGCTGGGTGAAGCTTTAGAAGTTATTCAGCTCTAACACATCCCCCTAACTTAACAGGAGAGGAACATGAGGCCTAGAGGAGGAATGTGATATCCAAGGTCACATGGTATGTTTGGGCAGGATTGAGACCAGGGCACAGGTGTGATGTCCTGATATCATCTTCATCTTGATTGCCCCAGAGTTGACCAACTCCCTACTCTACACCCTAGCAGTGAATAGCACCACAGTAGTGCTGAGTTATAAAGCATTTATATTCACTTTATAGTCCCAGGTCTGAGGAAGCTGGTAGAAGTAGATCTTATATCCATTTTAAAACTGAGAGCTTGGAAGACAGACCTTCAGAGTTTGGTCCATGTTATGAAAGAAGTCATAAAATTGAGGAGCCTCCAGTCTTTCTATCCATTATCTCCAGCCATCTCTAAGCACAGGTTCCTTCAACACTCCAGGTTTCACTGTTCGAAGGACTAAGCTATGTGTAGAAAGATACCTGACATTGTGGCACTTGGCTTCCAGAGAACACCTTATGTACGTGTGCAATTGTATGACAATGGTGGTGCTAGGCTTGGGAAGAAAACAACCATAGAAGTAGGCAGTCCCAGGCCTTAGGAGTAAGCGTATCATCTTCAAAACTAAGGCACTGCCTGCACCAGGGTCAACTTTGCATTTGCAGTGACCTTGATCTTGGCTGACACTATCCAAAGGAAGGGCTGGTTCCAACAAGGAATAGATCTGCTGAGTTATCTGCTGACTATAGACACAGGAAGAGGTGATGAGGCAGTGACTTTCAGAGGGACAGGTTACCATCCCTTCACAAAACCATATGCATGTACAAACACATACACACAAACACATATACACATATGTGCACACACAACTACCACATCACAAGCCATCAAGAGAAACACCCTCCCATCCACTCTAGTATGGACCAACACACACTTACATACACAGAGCACAGGGGCACATTACCATGGGTTTCCGTGGAGTGACTAAACCAAGCACACTTCCCTTTCTTCTGATCAAGTAAGCCCGCCGGAGTGCCTCCTTTCACAGACAAGATGATCAGTGTCAAGAACCAGGAACAAGACATCAATAGAGAACATGCAGTCAGCCATGGGCAAAACAAGAAACAAGGAACTCAGCTTTCACATAGAGCATCCATTTTCATCTCCAAAAATTAACCAAAAATATATAAAGGAATAAAAAGCAATAAACCAAAACACATAAGAAAATATAGCAAAATAGAACCAAAACCCCAAAACATACAAATTAACAACACAAAACAAATGATAGCCTTCATATCTACTTGAGCTTTGGTCTGCACTGGTACATCTAATAAGTGACTTGAATGTGAGAACTTCCTGAGAGGGGGCTGCCATTCACCTCTGCTGCCTGCTTAGGGAGGTGCCCCTCTCACAGGCTCAGGTGGGGCAACTGCAAACAGCAAACTGTGGCACTGGCATCCACCTTCACCCTGCCTCCCTGTGGCAAGGTGACTTGTCTTCTCCTTTACAGGGACCATGCTGTGAAACTCCCACCTGTGATGGATTCAAGGGCTCCCTCAACACCCACAGCTGAATGTGCCACTTGCAGGTGGAAAAGCAACCTGTTGACTTCCTTGCCCCTCATCCAGTTAAATCATTCTGTTTCTTTCAATGAAGACCATCAATTGCCTCTGTCCTGACTGGATCAAAAACATATCTATCTGCTTTATTTTTCTTCTCACATATACTCATTGAGCAATATGTGTTCATTTTATGCACTTTTTGAACACATAGTGCATTTCACCTCTTCTTTCCATTTAAGGGAGATAATCTGAGAGTTTGCTTAGTATAGAGTAGTTAACTACCTTTTATATCTATTTTTAATCAGTTTAAATGGGCACAGCAGATGTGAAGCTGCCTGCCAATGGGTGGTTTTTGAGGAAACTTGGAAATAAGGGAGAAGAAAATTCTGTACACTTCTGCCAGGTCTGGGTTATAGCTGAAGAGGAGGGAATGGAAGGAGCTGTCAAGACAATCTGCTGCAAAGGAAGCAGGTGTTCTGCATTCTGCAATGGCCTTGAACTCTGGATAGCCAGTGCTTTAGCTGATTCCTCAGAAAGAGATTTTCCCCATTTCATTCAGTAAAACTAACAGCATTGGCAGCTCAGTGAGGCCACAGAGGAGGGTATTGGGAACTGTGATGGACATGGCATAATCCCAGTTTATTTATGAGGATCAGCAGCCAATGGAAGTGGGAAATTGGCCTTCAGCCCAGCAAGGAAGCACATGATCCAACGAGAAGTGGCCTCAAGGTCACATGATCCAAGGAAGGGCCTGCAGGTCAACCCAAGTTTTAGGGCTTTCTTTCTTTCTCTCTTCCATCCTCTTCCAGAACTCAAATTATGTGCAGTGAACTTCCTTGAACATGGCTTGTTAGTGGGAATTCTGAATATTGGCTCATGTTAGGAAGGGGTGGAGCTTATTGTAACCCATGTGAAGAGCCATGACTCAAATACACTCATCTTTAAAATAGAAAGTGAGGAAAAAACAAAAACAATCAATCAGTACAGTGCATTTTTTTTTCCTTTTTACAAGTCCTATATGAAAAAAAGCACCAAGAGTCAAAAGCAGAAATGAACGACTTGGTTCACGTTTCCCACGAGCCTGCCAGTCACCAAGTCCTGTCTGTTCAAGCAGTTTTTTTTTTTTTTTGCAGTACTGGGGATTGAACTCAGGGCCTTGTGCTTGCGAGGCAAGCACTCTACCAGCTGAGCTATCTCCCCAGCCCTGTTCAAGCAGTTTTTCGGTGGGGACAGGGGCTCTAGTCAGTGATGGAGTCCAGGATGCCCTGAGACCTAGAGGCATTGCCAGCATTTGGCTTTAACATCAAGAATGCTTCCTCTTGCTCCATTTCAGAAAAAACTATATGGTAATTTTTAAAGCAACAGGAAGAGCTTGATACATACAAGGCCATTTCGCATTAACTGAATTTGGCCCGGGCTGGTCTTTCATGTGAGCAGAGCTGCAGCTGCCTGTGTGCCCAGTGATCTGAAGACCCTCTCACTCATCTCTCTCTGATGCCCTCAATGTCTCCGTTAAATCTGCTTCTTGGGTCAAGTTATTCATCTTAAGGTTCCTGTTGAAATGAACATTATCTCCCTGGGAAGAGCAATATGTTAACACATTAGTGCTGAGTCCCATGAGCACATGTGGGAACGAAATGATGAAAATGGAGTTTCTGTTTTGAGTAGTAAGGGATTAGGTAGCAATACCAGAGCTGATTCTTTAGGGAAACTAAATGGACAAACTGTTGAAAGTTTGAAATGATAAATGCTGAATACTTATCCTATGGATGAGATGCTCCCCCTCTGGCCACTCAACTGATGAGTTGGTTAGACTGTAAGGGAGAAAGATGGCAAAGAATTCAGGTGCCTGAGGGCACCTTTTTCCTAAAGATTACCTACTCCAATGCCCTTGGAAATGAAGGCTGATTGTCTGCTCATCTGCAGGCTATGTCACGATAACACACCTCTGTGGATTTTGGAAGAAGATGAATGTTGGAAGGAGAATGCTGAGGAAGAGAAGTAGACAGGAAGATTGTTTTCTGACTTCTGAGATTTCTTTGAAAGATTAAAGCCACCATTGCAAGTGATAGATAACATGGCATTTTTAGTAATATCATCAATGGCTAAATGAGATGTATAGACTCCATCTTTATTCTTTTTCTTTCTTTCCTTTTCATTTAACAGTTAGGGTATGTCTTTCTATGTTACCCATGCTGGCCCCCAACTTCTGACTCAAGGGATCCTCCTGACTCAGGTTTTCTAGTTGGAGGGAGACACCATGCCCTGCTGAAACTTCATCTTGCCCATAACTGATTACATTCCGTCCCTTTTCCCAAAACATCTACTCTTGGTGGCCACTCCTGCTTAAATGGTGATTAGTAAGGCTATTTCTATAGAATTAGGGGTGCACAGCTATTGTCTCTGCCCTGGCCTGCTTGGAGAGCATTTGTGTGGATACTACTGATCTCCTGACACTGGAAACCACACAAATCACCCTGTAGGAGGAGCATTAGCTCTAGGCATGGTCAAGTTTGGCATTCCTTGGTATATCTGGGTCTGTAATTCCTGAAGGTTTGTATATCCTGTTGTGGGAATCTGCCATGAAACACCAGACGATGGTTTGGCAGCCCAGCTGGCCTGGCTGTCTGCAGCTGTGGTCACCAGGCTCACAGCACACCATCCTTATTTTCTCTTATAGGAACTGAACTCTCTGTAAAACTAAAGACTGTCTCTGGACAGATCCTTCTATTAAAACGAATCTCCACCTGGTGGATGTGCTCCAGGCTGGACCAGCACATCAACACTCAAGTTTTCCTAAAAAAGTAATTAAGTCTTACTTAGCCTCCATGATGCCCACATGACATAAGGTCAAAGATGGCCAAACCCATCCGTGTAAATAAAAAAATGACTCTGAAAGGGTTTTGGTAAGTGTTTGAGAGTCAGAGCAATTTGAATGTTGATAATGATGAAAAGAGTCACTAAGGTTACCTGGCAATAAATCCACAAAGGAAATAGCAAACAAAATCTTCTTCAGCAATCTTCCCTTTTTCCCCCCTTCCTTCCTTCCTTCCCATCCTGGAAGCTGGGGGAAAATATGTGGAGAACCATCCACATCTGAAATCTGGGCCTGCTCTGTCTTTCTGTATCCTGACTCGCTGAGAGGCATCACCACAAAATTCCATGTTTAAAAGGAGGAATGAATTTGAGGAGAGGTGGTGAAATCTGCCTCATTCTGAAACCTTTGGTTGCCCAAAACAGCTTTGACTTTGTCCCAGGAATGGGGCATTGGGAGGTCATCCTGGGACAATAAGCAGGAATAGCTGGGCTCAATGAAATTTGCTAAGAGAAATGCACAGTCTTCATTATGCACCACAACTTGTAGCCTGTTACCCAAGCTCAGAACTTCCACTACTGTCCATCTTTTATCTCCCCTGTTGGGAGGGGGTAGAGGCATCAGGACCAGGCATCTCTGGCAGCAGCTGGAGTTGGAAGCTGAAGGAGCTGAAGGCATTTCTCACCCAACCTGAGCATGCATGGTATGTGGTAGATGCTATAAAGAGCTAAAGGCTGAGTCCTGGGTCAGCCCGCCTGCTGGTACCCTTTTGCCTAGGCTCCTGAGCACTCTCAGTGAAACCTGGCCTATTGTTTACTTGGCCAGATGTCCATTTTATGATATGAATGTGTAACTAGAAAACTTTGTTTTTTCAAAGTACTAATCAGAGTTATAGACAAGCAAAAGAATTTGAATTTCCTGTCTCAGACTATAATCTGGAATCCAAAACTTCCTATGATTTGGCTATCCTGTCTGTTGTGGGTTGAATTATGTCCTCCAGAAATTCACATGCTGATGTTCTAAACCCTGTACCTCAGAATGTGATTGTATTTGAAGACAGGGTCTGAAAGAAGTAATTAAACTAAAATGAGGTCATGAGGGTGGGCCCTAATCCAATATGACTGATTGGAGTCCTTATAGAAGAAATTTGGACAGAGACACATACAGAAGGAAGACCACATGAAGAAGACAGCCATCTGCAAGTCAAGAACTCAGGCCTAGAACCGATCCTTTCCTCATGGCTTATAAGGAACCAACCTCACCTACACCTTGATCTAAGACTTCTGCCTCCAGGACTGTGAGAAAATCATTGTTGTTGAAGTCTGTGGTACTGTGTCAGGCAGCCCCAGGGGACCAAAATGTTATCTCTTCACCCTTATTTCCTGTTGCTTCCTGCAGAAAGTCTCCAACCAAGTCAGGCTGCACTCCTCATTGTCCCTTGACTGTGCCATCTTTATGCCAACTCTGAGCTTTGGTCCACACAGTGTTATATACAGTGCCTTCTCCCTGGAGTGCCCAACTACCTCCCCTCCCCTATTCCAGGGGTCAGCAAAATTCCACTCTACAAAGCAAAGCTGCAGAGCTATAGGAGAGACCACATGGGGCCTGCAAAGCCTAAAATATTTACTACCTGACTCTTCATACAAAGAGTTGGCTAATCCCTAATCCATTTAAACTTATCTGTCCCTGGAGGCCCACTTCTAGTCTGTGGCAGATTCCAGGACCCTCTATTGCCTAACAAGTCCCCTCTTCTGATCTCCTAGAACACTGGGGTGGGATCATTTCTGTTTATTTTTTATTGGTTCTATTTAGTTTTACATGACAGTAGAATACATTTTGACAAAATTATACAAGCATGGAATATATCTTATTCTAATTAGGACCCCCTTCCTGTGCATCTGAGAATTTTAAATTGAAACCTGGATTCCAGTTTTACTTCCACTCTCTCCCAGCCAAATGACTCTGGGTAAGTGATTTAACCTTTCTGAGCCAAGTTTCCTCATCTATAAAAAGACAATGATATTATTTACTCCAAGTGCTTTGGGCAAGGTTAAGTGAAATAATATTTGTAAAAAGAACTTTGTAAAAGGGTCAGTATATAAATATTTGCTTATATTAAAACTAATCTATTTTTCTTAAAGTCTGTTTTATTTCACAAGTATAAGGTTTGTCTCCCTAACTAAACTTTAACTTTCTCAAGGCCAGAGACTTTACCTATGAATTCTGTGGACTCCTTTTATGATCCTATGGAACTATAGTCATAACACCTTATATCTTCATGGAATTTTAAAGGTATTTTTATGGTCCCTATATATCTTTCATTGTTCTCCATCCTTCTCCAACATGCCCTGTACCCTGAATTTGGCCTCTGTAAACAGTATCAAGGATCTCCTTCACTGGACTTCCTGCTGGGTTGGCCAATGGGTAGTGCCAGCAGGGCATCTCTGAGTGGACCTGAGAGAGGGAGGCTGGGCACTTCCCCCTGGCTCCTGCATGCAGGTTAGCATAGATCAGTGGCATCTTGCTGCCAAAGGCCAGGAGTCTGGTCACATGGCCCTCTCCCATAGCTGCCCTCTGACTCTGCAACCTGCTCCCTCTCTTTGGACCTTCAGGCCTATAGAGGTAACAGCTCCCACAGTTGCTACAACAGGGTGCTTCACTGTCCCTTGCTGACTTCCTCAAACCCTGCCTCCATCTTTATCTAACTCCCCTAACTCATCCAGTATAACAGTACCCTCTGTTTTCATGAGGACCCTGACAGAGGTGTCCCTCTGGTGCAGGAAGGCAGATGTCATTATTCTCATTCACCACCAAGTTGAAGGTAGATGCTCAAGGTTAGATCTTGTGCATGGCAGAAAACGTCTACCTCTGGGTCCAGGGCTCTTTCCAGCCACATTAGGCAGCCTTTATAATAGCTTTGCTCAAGTCCATGTCTGTGGGGCAAATGATTGACAAGAACTGCTGATGTAGGTACTACAAGAGGGCTGCCTTAGCCCTGTGGCAGGTGACATCAGATATTCTGATTGTAGTTTCTGCCCTAGGAGACTCTTTGGTGAGGAACTAAGGTATGTTCCATCTAATTTACTTTTATCTTGCACAAAAACAGCATGGGAAGTTATTCCTCACTATTTTTCTTCAGTGTGATAGAAGAAACAGATGGCCACAGTGACAGTGACAGTGAAAGAGCCCTTCATGGGTCTTTGACCAACTCAGAATCTTAAGAATGTCAGTCATCTCCCTGGTGCTGTGAGTCAAGGAAGTACTGGGATGTCTTGCCCCTGACACTCTATAGCTCCTAAGGCTTGATGAATCACATGATAATTTTGGGTCTCATTTTCTTTGCTCTTGCTTGGTTGAACTGAGCTAGATGAGGAATGGAAGGCCTTTTCTAAGGGAGCAAAAGAGAGGGAGTGGGAGAGGAGAAAACTAGGTTGTAGAAAAACAGGAAAGAGATGGGACAAGAGAGAGAGTGAAGGGGTACCCAGGAATAGCAGCCTGCCTGGGTGGAAAGGTCAGAGAGAAAGGGACCACCTGCTTCCAGAACCTTCTCAACAACTTCCTGTCAGCCCAGCCCAGCTTGGTCCCCTCCGCATAAGCAATTAAAACTAGGTTGATTTTAAGCCATCAAAAAGTAAATATAAAACAGGATTAAATATTAAGAAGCCAAACAAAGTGGCCTTATTAAAAAGGCACAATATAAGCACGATGTGCCAGCATAATTATTATTACTGCTATAAACTGGGAGGAGGCATAAGTGCCTGCCCTTGATCTGCAGCCATAATCCAAAGAAGTAAACAATGGTCGTTGTGAACTCAGCAGGCCATAAACATCCAGTGCTCCCAAACAGAAAATTTCTCTGCACCATTATGGCACCATGGGGTTGGGGCACCTCCATTAATCCAGGGGTTTGAGGGAAGGCAAGGAGAGGTGAGAAGAGTCAGAAGAGTCTGGCAGCACTGAACAGAGTTCTGGACTCTGGCACGTCCCTCACCTCCATTTCCTCACCCACCTTCACTATGGGTGACAGGGCAGCAGGGAACATATGCAGGCCCTTGGGACATCTGATCACATGGTGGAGTTAAACTCCCCAGAGGGAAAACACACATCACCTGCAACCATTAGGGATGAGACAAGATCTTCTGGTCATGAACTGTGGTGGCCTTTCTGTTCAGGACTCCTTTGGAAGCTCAATTCTTTTAGGCATAGTACAACTTTAAGATTGGAGAGGAGACATTATTCTAGCTCCCAAGGTTTAGTAGTAGATGGTCACCCACAGGATGATGTATGTCCCTAATCCCTCTCCAGTTCAGCCCAGTCATTTTAAAATCTTGTCCCCTCAGAGTATACAGGCTTATCATCATTTCTAACTTAATAATAATAGTATCTTTTGTTTTTGATCATTCACTACATGTGCCAGCTACTCTTTCATGTAATTTGCGTACATTAACTGACTTAACCCCATGAAGGACATATTATACGTGCCCATTTTATGATGATGAAATTGAGGCTTGGAGAATTCATTCACTTATTCAAAACAAGCAGCTAACAAGATCCAGGATTTGAACCCAGGTAGACCTGATGCCAAGTCTATCCTCTGGTTCCTACATATTTTGGATGGATTTACAAAGCCCATTCCTAATCACATGAGGGAGGTAGGGAAGGAAAGAGAACTGAGGATGTGCTTGGGTCACTAAGAGAAGGGCAGAGAGTGGAGGTGGCAGTCCTGGGAAGATGCTCCTCATTTAATAATCCTGCCCAGGGCCTCCTCACTAGTGACTCTCAGAAGACAGGAAGAGCAGGAAGCACAGCAGCCAGCTTAGGAGCATAAACTCTGAGCTAGGTGGCCTGAATTGAATTCTGGCTCTTACCTTTTGGAGTTGTGTGTCCTTTGGACATGTTACTTCTTCCCTCTGTGTCTAAGTTTCCCTAATATAAAGTAGAGATCTTAATCAGACTGGCAACACAGACTCAGAAGAGGTCTGTAAGGTGGTAGGCCAGCTTTCACTTTATAAGTGAGAAAGTTGAAGTCCAGAGAGGGTTAGTGACTCGCCCAGAGTGACAAGATAGAACTGTGAACCTCTTCCCACCATCCAGTGCTGCCTCCTTTTTACGCTTGCCAATGACACACATCACAGAAAGGCTGAAAGTCCATCTTTTTGTTCAGAAAGGCATTATAGTTGAGCACAGACCCTATGTTTCTTCCCTTGTCTGGAATCCAAAAGGTCGTTTGTGGATAACTTTGTACACCTTTCTTTGTTTACAGTAGTTTTGTAGGGCTCATGATTCACTCTCATTTTCTCTTCTCTAGGTTCTGTCTCCCCCTTCACTGTTTTCTGCTGCTCAGGATAATTTGACCCAGGTTGGATTTCCTGCAAGGAGTTGCCACAGGGGTACTACCTTGAAGAATGCAGGGACCCACAGAGGGGGAGCCATCTTGACCAAGGAGCAATACTTCTCCAGAAGAGCCTCAGACTTGTCTTTCCATTCAGCATGAAAGTAAATTGCTGCCTTAAATTTCTAGGCTGCCTCCATCAATGGCATTTATGTGAAATGAGTCATTTTAGCTCCCAACCCAACCCCATGGTGCCTCTTCAGCTCCATAATTTCATGAATGAGTTTAAGGGCAGCTGTCAGAGTATCAATCAGCTTGCCCCCTTCTGGGTAAGTCCTTTAATTAATCTCCCATCTTGCTGGATGCTTGCAGTTGTTCTTGTCCTCCTTGCTGGCTGTGAATGGTGTCCTCGGTCTGTCTGCTACTGCAATTGTCCACATCATTCATCAAGCAGCATTGCTTCCTGCATTTCTTCATTTGGGCACAGAACCAGGGAGGCCAAGTCTCCCTCTCTCTGGACCAGTCAGGATTAGGACAGAGGTTCAGCACTCAGGACCACAATTTAAAGGTGTGCGGTGCCAAAGGGAGTTCCAGGGTGGTGAAGGGCCTAGGAAGTCATGTTCTATGACTTACAGGGAATGGGTGAAGGAAGTTGACAAGTTGAATTTAGAAAAGATACACTAGGAGGCCTCCTCACCATCTTCCAATACCTGAAGTCTTCTCCCATGAGAGGAAGACAGTGCCTGCCACAGCGGTTCTACAGGGCATTTGCATCAGGAAGCAGACCTGGGGGAAGATTTTGCCCTATCGACAGAAACATTTCCCACATGGCCCTGCTGCCATGAGAGGTGAGGTAGTGCTCATTATTGAAGGGTTTCCAATAAAGCCTGGCTCAGCATCTGCTGGGGGGCTTGAGGGAAGATTCCTAAGGTTTCTTTTGCCTGAGAAAAAATAAATTGAGCCTTACAAAAAGGGAGTCTGTGATTTGTCGAAACACCAAGTTGTTGACTATCTGAGGGGAAGCAGGGAGGGGTCAATGGGCACAGAGAGAAGGGAAACTTCATCAATCACACCAGTCACTCGCCACAAAGAATCTTCAGGTCACCTCCCAAGGCTCTTTGTCACGTGGCCTCAGTCTGTCCATTCGGTTTCATTTTTCCATCTCTCAGCATTTGCATTCTGATTCAGGAAACTGGCCCTGTACTTTCTGCTTGCAGATGATGCCATGCACAGCTCAGCCTGCTTTGACACTGTGTGATGGGTGGCCTGACACCTGCAGTGTGCTTGCTACAGGCTGTGCACTTCCTAGGAGTCTTTGCTCTCTGTCCCCTGTTGAAAACCCCTCTGCTCCTCCACATTTACGAGAACCTTCTTTCCCACCCAGCCCTACTGCCTTCATGAAGGCTTCCCAACCCACACAGCATCATGGGATTTGCTTTCTTCTAAGGCATTCACTATTTGTGCCATGCCCATTAGGGTTCTGACAGACATACAGTTCTTTTTCTGCTCATTACAAAATGAATGCAGCAGCATATGGCATTGAAGCACTGCCATGACATTGCTTCATTCAATGCTCACGACAACCTGAGGACACAGGGATGGTGTATTCATTTATAATTGTAGATGGGAAAACTGAGGCTTTGGAGAAGCCAAGATGGGCAGGGACCTGCAGAGTACATCTCTGTTCTCTGCTCCCTGATGTTTCCTGAGCCAACTGCACCGTTGACACTCACTCTCCAAGGTCAAGGAAGAGTCCAGGCTACCCTACCCCAGCCTGCCCTTGTCTCCTTTCCTCTCCTGTCCTTCCATTTCTACAGGAGTTTCAGAGAGCATGTGCCTCGAGTGCTACAATAGGCTGGCCTCCTGGTTGGCTCGGTAGGGAATGCTCCAGGCTGGGAATGTGACCTGTAACTTCCACTGGGAAGGCCCAGGAGCCATGGCACAGCCTCGGCTAGTACCACAGGGAACACACACCAAATTCAGTTCTCTTGTTTTCCTGCTTCACCCGTGGAGAGGGTACGAGTGAGCACATCTGGAGACAGGGTCAGGGGTAGCACTATTCCTCCTGTTCACTCTTCCTTCAGAGCTGGGAATAGGATGTGCATATTTGGCCTCCCAATGGTGAACTCCTCCCTGCCTCCTCTGCTGTTTCAGGTAAGAGTGGAGAGGTGGCTACTGGTGGGCAGTGGCTATCCAAGTCCACAGCAGCTCAACCAAACACAGAGAAGGAAAAACTGACTCTACAAATAGAAGGAGAACAGATAAGGTTTTCAGGCTGGACAGTGCTGCTCCTGTGGTTCCATGGCACAGACTTCCCCTCTGGATTCTTCTGCTAAAGGATGAATCTGAACCAAAGGCCTCATTCACCCTTCATCCTTCTTCCTCTTTGCCCTATCTTAGAACTCTCCTGTGATTTCCCAGGGGAGCTGAGCTTGCTGCAGGGACCAATTGTTCTTCCCTTAGAAGATAGAAATGGTGTTTGAAACCCAGAGAACAGCAGGGTGTGGGAATGCTAATGATCCAGAAAGTGCTTTTGAATGGCAGACCGAATGGGCTACTGGGTTACTCTTTCTCCTCTGAGACTTGGATGAGGATTCATGCTGCAGGCTCAGGGTCCAGGAAACCCAGCAGGAAGGAAAAGATGCAGAGATTCTGGTTTGGGAATAGAGCCCTGGTTGAGGTGGGTGGGAGTCAGACAGGCTGCTCTGGTAAGGAAGTGGGGATCAGCTGTGTGGGCCGTACAATGTGCAGGTGTTACTGGACTTTACAGCCGGAGCCTGGGGATCTTAGGCAGATGCAAGCAGGTCTTCTGCTTTTGCCTCCTGCATTACAGTGGTGCTAACTACCTGGACAGTTGACAAAAATGGGAACTTGTCCCATTTGTTTGAGGAAAGCAGAAAGGAGACTTTTTTTTTTTTTTTTTTTTTTTTTAAAGAGATAGGGTCCTGCTATGTTGTCCAGGCTGGTCTCTAACTCCTGGGCTCAAGTGGTCCTCCTGCTTCAGCCTCCTGACTAGCTGGGACAACAGGAGTACACAACTGTCTGGCTTTTTGATCAGATCTCAATAACACTGTGGGGGGAATGGGTCCCTGGGCCCCCTGGTGGATGGAAGTGACCAAGCATGGCTGTCAACCCTGCAGACGAGAGAGAGGCTGCATGGGCAGGGATTAGAAAGGCAGGGAAAATGAGAGGCGGGCAAAGAGGTGTGCTAGGACCTGTTCACTCCAGAGCCAGGAGTGCAGCTTGTCTTCTCAGGACCCACCCACTGTTTAGAAGGTGCACTGTTTTATCAGCTCATAGGGTTACTGGGAGGACCAAGCAAAAAGAGGTGGAAAATGCTTTCAAAGGCACCAACTCCCATGGAAACATGAGGCAGGAGGGAGGGCAGAGACAGAAAAGCAATTAGCGTAAATAATTAACCATGCAAGGATAATTAACAGCCCCACTGGGAGGATGCTGGTGCACCTACCAACATTTTAGACCAGTGTGCTGAAGTTAAATAGTTGCAGGTGTCAGCTCCTGGGGGCAAAATCTTTTCCAAAAAATGGAGGTACACCAAAATGAAGGGTTTCTTGTGACATGGTAAGGCACACAGCTACCATGGAGGGTGTCTGAGAAGAGGGAGTGAGACTCTATGCTGCAGATGTTGTAGAAGAGTTTGATGCTTACAGAGGGGTGTGGGAGGTGGAGAGAACCTCTGGGGCATTTCAGCACTGAGATAGTACTGTTAGACACTTTTAAGGCAAAGATAACTGTGATCAGGATGTTGGCTCTCAGAAAAGAGCAGAAGAGGAGGAGGCTTGAAGATAAAAGACAGTTGCTGCGTGCCAGGGCAGTTGCCCTATGGTTTTGAGTAGCAGCTTTTACAGACATAGTGCTGTACCCAAAGGGGGGAGGAGCTACTGTCTACAAAATGAGGACTTCTGAGGCTGGTGGTGTAGCTCAGTGGTAGAGCACTTGCCTAGCACATGGAGGTACTGGGTTTGATCCTCAGTACACCATAAAAATAAAAATAAATAAAATAAAGGTATGGTGTCCATCTACAACTAAAAATATACAAATCTAATGCTTTAAAAGAAATGAGGACATCCTCTTCCTGGGCCAGTTACACATACCTCCTGGAAGATGGGACCCCAAGAGAAGGTTCAAAAGTTAGACATTCTTTATTTTTCTTAGTTGTTGATGGACCTTTATTTTATTCATTTATATGTGGTGCTGAGAATTGAACCTAGTGCCTCAATACATGTGAGGCAAGCACTCAACCACTGAGCCACAACCCCAACCCTGAAAACTAGAGATTCTTCAGGTGTTACTTTTACAGGTCAGGGAAGGGTTGTCTGAGGTCACAGAGCTAGTTTGTGCTTAGAAAAGAGACTAGGCCCCAGATCTCCTGACTCCTAGGGCTTCTTTCCACCATTTCTCTTCCCACCACCAGCCTCCTTATTCTGCAGGTGACCATGTCCTCCTTTCCACCTGACAAAAGAGTATGAGGATGGATTTCGGAGTCAGATGGGTTACGCCTGGGTGTGAGCCTGTGGAAGCCTCAATTAGTCATCTGGCCTTGGGCAAATGACTTGAACCTTACCTTTCTTTATTTCGTTCTTCTTTTTTATTGATTCTTTCTTGTTATATATAACATTAGGATACATTTTGACATAATCACAAAAGCATTGAATATAATTTGCTCTAATTCAGTCCCTCGCTCTTCTCCCACCCTTCCCTCCTCCACCTCCCCCACTACTCTATAGATCTTCCCACAATTTATTTATAGTTTTTTTTTTTAATTAGTGTCTTGTGGATGTAATTGTTGTTGGGATTCACTATGCTATGCTTTGCTAATCTAAAATTGGAGATAATGGTACCAATCTGAGAGGGTTGTGAGGAGTAAAGATAGTATTACTAAAATGAGGTACTTAATTAATTGTAGCTGTTGTGCATAGTCTTTGACAACAATGATCAGTGTGTGTGTGCATGTGCATGGGTGTGGAATGCCTGGACATGGTATATTTATTGGGCAATACAAAGCAAAGTGTGGATCAAAGTGGAGCAGCTCAGAATCACCTGCTTTGTATCTCAAAGGTCAGTGGAAGTCTGAAGACTTATTGGTGAAGACAAATGTGTCTCACAGCCAAGTTTTAAGGATGCCACAGTTAATGATGTTCCCTTTGGGGCCATTGGTTTCCCAGATGTGTTCATCACTGTTGGTGTTTTCATCATGAACTATTCAGGCTATCCCTACTATGTGCTAACAGCAACTTACCTGTGACATGGTTCCTGTCCTGGAAATGCTTTAAGAGCTTGTGAGAAGACAATTTGTAAAAATCTTTAACTATGGTTAATTATGAAAAAATATGTAGCAGAACAAAAAAAAAAAAAAAAAAAAGGCCGCATTAACCTCCCTATTGTGCCTCTTGAATTCTTTTTTTTTTTTTTTAACCTTACCCTAAACCAAGGCCCCTCTAGGGATAGTGTAGGTTCTCTTAATCAGCTCTCTGCCATGTCAGCAAAAGTTATTTATGACCACAATCTGGACTCTGTGGTGGTCACGTGGCCTTGCTTTGATTATTCACTGGGGTCAAGCTGAAACATAGATGGCCACTGTTATGGATTTTACCTGGAAAGAGTCTTTGCTTCTATGAACCAGGGACACCAGTAATGAAGTAATGTGGGCCTCAGGTTCAGTTTGGTTTTTAATAGATTGTGGTCTAAACATATTTTTCAATATGCAACAATTGGGTTAGACTAATGACAAATGTCATCCTGGACCACTGCCAGAGCAACATGCCATTTCCATTAGGAGTAATATTTCCTGACCAGATTAAGACATGGAAAATAATTTTTGGTTCTTAACAATTCCCTTCAGTTTCACTGATCTGATTAAACTTAGCAACGGAAAGAGGAATTTACAAATTAGATGCTGTTCTCTATTTATTACCAAAATGGTTGCTTTCCACTACATCCAGGAGATACAGTTGAGATCTCATTAAGTCTCAGCTTGTGATAACATTTACTCCATAAATCTCCATCGCAGCCAGTGAATGAAATGAGCATTATGCGAAGACCACATAATGGATGAAATCAAACCTCTGTCCTCTTTGAAGGGAAATGACCTTTTCAAGGTTTAAATGTATTCAGCTTTCCGGTCCTAAAGAAGCAACTAGGAATTTATTCTTGGTACTCTCTTAACCATTTCCTGACAGCTATTCTTAGCTGGCTAGCTGGCCTTTGTGAGATAGAACAAAATGAAGAGTATTTCCAATACTTCCCCAGACATATTTGAAGAGGAGAAGAGATGAGTATGCAAAGAAAAACATGGTGGAATAGTCCTGTCCTACCCTAGAAGTGAAAAGGAAATGTTGATAGACAAGGAATGGAAGATGAAAAATTGATTTTCAGGTCAGGTTCATTGTATGGCCTCTGCTGGATCACACCTGGTTTTCGATCTGACATAGTGACAAGGTAGGCCCAAGTCAACTGTTCCCAGTGGTGAGAGTCTAAGAACTTCCAAGCCAAGACCCCGCTCTTACCTTCCAATTTCCCACCCCTTTTGCAACCAGTATTCATTAATTGCCTATGCACCAGGCTTTGGTTTGGTGCTGGGAAGAAAAACGTCCCTACACAACTCAGCAGATGGTATGAGATAAGTCAATAAATAAATACAATAGGTCTTGTACAATAAGTATTCACTTGCAGGTATTGGATAGGTATTCTGGGAGTACTAATGAAAGAATGCAACAATGCTGGGCAGGAGGGGTGGGGAAGGCAGAAGGTGAGGGATGCCCAGGGTGAGTTGGAAGGTGGGGCAGCAGTTCATAAGGCAGATGGTAGGGTTGAGCTTTCTGTGCAGAGAGATCAGTGTATAAACAGGTGTGCACAGAATCTTTGGAAACAAACTGGCTTTCAGGATGCAGGCCATCCTCAGGAGACCCAGTACAATTCCAAGAGCCTGAGGATGTCAGGATAATAAAATCAGCTGGATTCTTCAGGGGTCTGATAGACTAGAATGATCCAGGTTTGATCCAGATTCCTAGGGCTAAAGAAAATGTATATAAATTTAGAGCTATAGAAACAAAACACCAGAGCTTCTTTATTCCACAATCCAGGGAACTGGGAGAGGCAGATTGCAGACTGGTCATTGTGTGGGGCCTAGACCAGCTACCTGTGTTTCTCAGGCTCCTATTAGTTCCACTGCAACCCAGGATTGTTCAAACTCCAAGCCCTAGCATCTTATTAGGAGATAAAGATGAGGGTCTTTCACCTCACATTTCTGTACTCTCAGTTCATCTAATCAAGGGGTATGACTTATTGGATTAATAGATCAAACTAAGGAATTATGGAAATTATAGTTAAGAGAAATGATTTTATTCCTTCTACCAGGTTCAAGAAAAAGATGTATAGATAAAGAAAAAGAGGGAATGATAGAAGTTCAGAGGAGTAGACAAAGGGAAATGAAAGGAAGGGAATGGGGATGGGAATAGGAAAGACAGTAGAATGGCTTGGACGTAACTTTCCTATTCACATATGAATACATGATCAGTGAAACTCCACATCATGTACAACTGCAAGAATGGGATCCTAATCAATTAGAATATGTTATACTCCATGTATGTACAATATGTCAAAATACACTCTACTGTCATGTATATCTTTAGGACAAATAAAAACAGAAGAAGCTTTGTAGTTTTCATTAAAGTTTGAGATTTATTGATGGAAACATAGGATCCTGCCTGATTGTTGGTGACTGACCTCTTAACTTCCTTGTCTATGCAGAGAGACAGAAGGATTTCTGTGCCAAGCAGGATAGGACCTTCAACCATTGACTGCTTTTCATGCCAAACGGATATCCTCCCTTAGTGGGGGTTGCAGGTCTTTTTCTTTTTTTTCTGCCTCTTTTGAGCAGAGCAAATTCTACACAAAGCTTCCACTCTAGCCAGATCCACCTAACTAAATTTAGCAAATAATAATAAACACAAGAATCTAACTCTGAACACTTCTGACATGAAAGTGGCCCTTCATTCTTCTTGTCCCTCTGTTTGGTGTGTGTGCAGGGGGAGTGCATGGGTGTGTGCATGCATTCTGTTCTTTTTAAAGGATTTACTTAACAAAATAACTGGCCTGACATTGGATACTGTTATCATATCTCATAAGTCATTGGCAAGACATAATGGACGGACCAACTGCTTTGAAGCTTAGAAACAAAAAGGTAAACAAAGGCTTGTCCCCTGAAAGCCAGCCTGCCAAGCATATAATTAAGGCTCTTCACCTGGTCAGTGAGTCATTGAGACAGATCTATTCTATCACTCCCAAGGAAAAGCACAGGCTAGGCCCAGTGCAGCAGCAATCATTCAACAGTTTAGGCCTGTGGTTTTGATTTCTCTTGACTTCTCATTTTGGGGTGCTGTATTCCTGCACATGCAAGTCCTCAGAATAAGACCTATGGTTTGTGGGACAAAACAGCCTCAGGCTTGGCAAATAATTTTTAGAGCATGACTTAGGAAGCAGCCAGAGCCCACCTGTCTAGACATGCAAAAATACTAAAAAATGTCTTAATGTTCCTACTTTCTTGGTAAAATAAGGCAAAACTCTAAAGAACCTTATCAGAATTCAAACATACACATTTTGGGTGGAGGATGAACCTTCAAATTTCTCTTATCAAAGCTTATCTGTCTAGCAGATCACTCCTGTAGATCTTTGACGGGAAAGAGTCTTGGTCAATCTGATGAATGAATATAATGTAAGCCTAATTCTTAGAAGTCTAGAAGAATTAATAGAATACAATATAAGTTGCAATAAATGTATATTTTTATGACTGAGTAAAGGGTTGACATCTTTTGTTTCTTCCCTTAGTTATCTGGAAATATCATGTAGAATAGGACACCATACTCTGTGGCTCTGTCCCACGGATGACCTCACTAGAGATCTTCCATCCATGGATGGAATTTGAGACTTGGGGTCTTCCATGTTTTTCCTTGCTCATCTTTTCCTTTAGAAGGAGCAGTTCTCATTGTCACTAGAGGTGATCTGGCTAGTGGACGCAAACCAGGAGCGAGAGGGGACGCATTAATGACTTTTTACTGAAATCCAACTTTTGGTTAAAGTCGGGTGTCTGGAAATGACCAAAACTCCTATTCTCTTGGGGAGGCCCTTCCCCAGCTCCCCTTGTGCCTCCTTTGAGCATGTCCTGTGATTTTTCCAGGGACAGTATTGCAATCTGCACATATCTCCATGAGAAACAGATTTGGAACATTGTTGGCTGGCAGATCAATCCAGTCTGATGGCAGATGGGACCCTGGCACAATAGCCCCGACACCTGCTTAGCTACATAACTCTGACACAGGTAAGGCATGGCTACAGGTCATGTGGGTCAACCCAGAGGTTGACGGACAGAATCAGTGACCTAGGGAACCCTATGTCTCTTAGGAGTTTAGGTCCTATGATTTTCAAATTGTAATGAAGCCAACCATGTGGTTAAAGAAGGAATTCAGGGACTGGCACAGGGATTCAGAGAGAAAATAATAGTCAATGCGCCAGCCCTCCTCTCTGCAGCTGCTCTTCCTCCTCCCAGCTATCACCCCCATCTAGCACAATCACTTGCCCTCTGCTTTGAAGCATTCCGTAGATACCTCAAGGGGCTGCCTCTCTTATAGAGCAACTCCTTTATGCAGATTCTGTTGTTTCTAACCAGGCCTTCAGTCCCTGGCCCTCTAACTGTGTGGCTTCAATACAAAGTGATCATAATGATGAATAGTCCAGTACTTACAGCAGGTATTATAGTTATTTAGGAGGAAAAAAAATATTTCCTATCACATGGGAGCATAAATCTCCCCTGAAGACACAGTGACTTTCACCAGAGGCATGCATATTTCTGTTTGATGATGTAATCCTGAAGGATGGTGCCATCAACTCCCAAATTTGGGGTTGTTTCCCAAGTTTTTTTAAAGCCACTTAATCTTGTGAGCAGGGATTAAGTGAGGTAGAATCATTTGGGTACCAGGGATTGAACTCAGAGGCACTTCACTACCAAGCCACATATTCAGTTCTTTTTGTATTTATTTAGAGACAGGGTCTCACAAAAATATGGAATGCTTCACAAATTTGCATGTCATCCTTGCATAGGGACCATGCAAATCTTCTCTGTATCCTTTGTATTTTAGTGTATGTGCTGCCGAAGCAAGCACCATTTGGGATTCTTCATATGCACTTCTATGTCAAGGGACTCGGTTGATATGTTTATAGTCAGGGATAGAAAATAGGGCCTTTGAATAGCAAGGGGCAAGGGCAGGACAGACTCCCACCATTAAGTAGACAGAACAAATCAACTTCATTAAGAGTCCTTCAGAGGGGCCATCACTGCTGAAAAAGTAGAAGCTATATATTTTAGACTCTGGAACAAATGTTCGGGAATCTGCCAACCTCGGACTCTGTCTTAGTGGGTGTACGGCATCTTTCCACCCCACATCCTGCCTTTGGTCTGCCATTCAGTCCTGATCACCTTCTGAACCAAGTTCCCTGCCTCCAGCTTCTCTCTTCTTCCAACCCATTGTCCACACCCAGCCATGCAGTGACCTTCTGATGGTGAATTGGAATCTTCCCTTCCTCTGCTTAGGTCTCTTTGGTGGACCTCTTTACCCACAGTGTAAAGTCCAGATCTGAGGCCCTTTGGACCCCACATCAGTCTTCCCCTTCTGACCTAACTTTGGCTTTGCTCTTGTGCACACTAAATTATAGTTATTCCCCACATGTGAATTTCCATGTTCTTTCATCTATTTAAACTTACTTTGCTTCTACAACTTTGGTGCACAACCCCTTCAGCTTACGACATCCTTTCTCATCTTTTTAGTTGTGTGAACTGTTGATAATCCTGGCAGAGATGTAGCTATGTGTCGATCGCTCTCTAGCTCTCTGGTTCCCTGGACATTTAGTTTCCCAGTTCCCCTGGAGTTAGGTGGAACTGCTAACTGTCCTGGGCAGTGGAGTATGGACAGGAGGAATGTCCACACTCCCAGGCCTGGTTTGTAAATCCTCCAGTACCTTCCATAGTCCCTCTTCGGCTGGCCAGATGCAGTGGGTCCACAGAGACCACTGAGGCCCAGGGTGGTAGAGTCATGAGAAAGAAGCAGCCATGGTCCCTGAAGCCATGTGGAGCTCAACTTCCCTTCCCACCAATGCCCAGCTCATACTGAACTGTGAGGTGAGTATTAAGGGACGGAGACTTGATTTTGGGAGTGCCTATTACAATAGGTTGCCAACTCTGATCAATATGGCACCACCCAGAATCATTCGTTGGGCAGGCAGTCCCTCCCTCCTCCAAACTCTTCTCTCTCCTCTGCAGTTCTCCAGTACTGGGCTCATACCTTCAATACTTTGCTGTAACCTGTCATGACAAGCATCTATCTCTTTAACTAGGCTGTAAGTTCCCTTAGGACAGATATTGTGTTTATTTATCTTGGTATTTTGAGGGCCCAACTGGTACTTAAATATGTGTTGAATGAACGTACCCATGTCCTTCTCCAGGAAATAGGAAAATCGGAAATATATATAATTCCTGGAGATTCTCCAAACACTGTCTAACACTCTGAGATCAACCATTCCTGATTCCGTGTTCTTTCCACTGGTTCCAGAGTTCTGAGTACCCCAAATCAGCCTCCCATGCCCATGTGCCTGGATGATGGAAATATAGTATGTGGCTGATCTCTCTCCATTACCAGATGACGATTTTCCACATCAGCGAGCAATGAGAAAGGCAGGGGCTGTCACTCTCCTCCACTAACGGCCTTCTGACAGATCATGCATCTTGATGTAGCATGGGCTTTTTATTCCCCCGTGTTGTGTGAAAGGGAGGAGGGATGGGTGGGAGTTAAGGGTAACTGTGTTGTGGGTGCTCTGTGTTTTGGGGCTGAGCATGGTTATTGGAGAAAATGGATCAAAGGAAAATTTAGGCTGATTCATCTCCACTTCAAGTCCTCTGCTGAGCTACTTTCAGTCCCCAGGTGTGTGGATCTGTTTGAAAAGCACCAAATTAAAATCAATTCAGCATTTCATTGAGTCCCTATCCCAGGCAAGTCAAAGAGGGCAGGGGCAGATCCATTTGTCAAAGACTCCTTTCAGTCCCTTGCTTAGGCTGTCTGTGGACAGTCCAATACGCCAATCAGGATGGATAAAGAAAAGGAGGAAAACAGAATAAGGGAGAAGGTTAGTAGGAAAACTCATCTTAAATATAATTGGACATGAATCTGATTTAATATAAGATGAGGGCCAAGGGATGGAGCTCAGTGGTTACGGGTATACTAGCATGCACAAGGTGCTGGGTTTCATGATCCCTAGCACCAAAGAAAGGTAAAAGATAGCTTTATGAATTATATGAACTATGTGTAAAGTAAGAAGAGATGGTATCTTGCTCAAAGCAAAAAAGTTCACTGAGCTCAAGGGCCATTTGTTTAGGAGTAGTCTGTTTGGAAGGAGATTATCAATTAATGGTCTCTCCTTTGGATTTGAGTAGGGAGGGTGTTGATGAACACATTTTTCCAAAATTTTTTACCAGGCCCTTGGTACCACAAGGAAGGTATAGAGTCTATCTCTGAAATATTCAGGATTGTGCAGTGCTACAAGAGAATCACCTCTGAGCTTCTGGTCACTTAGGAACCTTAGCATTGGGGTCCTTGGAGGGGATATGGAGTCAGAAGAACTGGGCTTAAGATCCTAGGCCTACCTAAGTGCAATTTACAAGCTGTATGACATAAACAAGTTAACTTTTTTGAGCTCAGTTTCCCCATTTGCCAAATAGGGCTAATGGGACCCAATGAGGCAATCTTGGAGAAGTTGAAATGAGATAACTTATGCCTTACCCTCCCTGCATTGCAAATAAGAAAGGTGTCCTCTCTCTCGCCCCTGTCCATCCTGCCTCTGACCTCTATCCTGGAAGAAACCACAGTAGCCTGTTATGTGTCTAGCCATTCAACCTCAGACCCTAAACACTGACTCCACACAGGTTACAAAACCATGCAGCTCCCGAGGAGAGGGATGCAGGAGTGAGAAAGATTTCGCCCCTTGCTTCACTGGCCACCCAGGTTTTCCTTTCTAATGGATCCATTATTTGCAATTCCTTCCCACCATTCTTCTAGGCCCACATTCCCAACCCTTAAGTAATTTCCACCCACACTGTCAACCACGATACCCTCTCTGAGAAGCACCCTGGGTATGGCTAAGATTAGACAAAGGTCAACTAGGTAAGAATGCAAGGCTACAAACACCCCAATCTTCTGGATCCAAGAGGATTCATTTCAATCCAGTGTGACTGGCAGGGGAGGGGGCCTGTTAATAAAAATCAGCATCCTGGAGACTGGCTTCAACAGTGAATAAGAAGTGAGTGAGGGCTGGGGTTGTGGCTCAGTGGTAGAGCATGTGCCTAGTACGTTTGAGGCACTGGTTTTGATTCCTCAGCACCACATATGAATAAATGAATAAAATAAAGGTCTATCAACACTTTAAAAATTTTTCCAAAAAGAAGTAAGTGAGCATGTTCTCTGCCCCTAAGAGCTTTCTATATGATGAGAGGCTAGGACATCCCCATCACACTGGCCAGGTAGCAGAAGGTTTCACAGGCTCTGGTGGTGCCTGTCCTGGGAGGGAGGGGTGGGAGTGTGGGAGAAGCAGGTGAGATGAGGTGAGAAGGGAGAGGGTTGCTCCAAACAGAGGGAGGAAAAATGAACAAAGGCCCAGAAACAAGAAGGTAGCAGGCAGGTTTGCAAAGCAGGAAGCAGACTGGTTTTGCCTGCAGGAAGAAGGGAGTGACATGGTCCAAGTTATTGGCATAGGACAGACCAGAGATGCTTGGAATATCAAGGGAAGATGTTCAAACTTTAATGTATAACCACAGAGAGACATTCATAGTTTTCTAAGCAAGGAACAACAAGGTCAGCTCTGGATATATTAACTGGACTACCACCACACAGGTTGTGTGGATGTGGATGAAGGTAGGGTTGCTAGTGAGGTAGCAACCAACTTAGGGGAAGAAAAGTAGAGGGGAGAGGAGGGAAAGGATGAGAGGGACATTTAAAATGGGCAAGTTGGATGGATAAGACTTGGTGACTGATTGACTGTAGGAGTTGGTAACTATGGGGGCATCATAGAAGCTGGAGGAGGGAAGAGAACAGGAAGGGAGGAAGAAGGAGCTGTAGCCTGGGTAACTGGGAAGATGGCAAAGCCACTGGAGAGAGAAGTGAGTCCAGGGGGATGCTGGTTTGGGCTGAGATCCTGGCTAGAAGGCAGAGAATGCTTCCTCCAGACACTGGAGAAGACAGGGCCTTCCAAACTCTGCTTCCTGTCAAGGACTTGCAGCCATAGTTGGTTCTTTGAGAGCCCACAGCCTGCTTGTTCTGTCCCCTGACAGATGGTTGGCTGGCCAATGAGTCCCAGGAACACGCTGTGCACTCTCTCCCTTTAAGCTTAGGAGAGGTCCTGGTGGCTCCCTTGTAAGCTTGTGTTCCTCAGAAATCAGTGTTATCTGCATAACACCAGGTCAGATCCTGCTGCTCCATGGCCCCCTCTATGCTGCTCCCTGCTCACCACAGACACTAGACAGCAAAAGTGAGAGCAAACCAACATAGACATCAAAAAGGATGTGAGAATCCCTCTTCTGGTAGCTTTTTCAGCTGGTGTTGACCATATTCTCCACCATAAATATAACCATTTATATCTGGAGTGTTGTTGGGTTGATTATTTTTTGACTTGGGGCATGTCCCTAAAACGCAGCCCTGTGAGCATTGACATCAGTGTCCAGACTGCCTCTCATTTTGCTCCCTGTGTCCTCATCATGTGACCCTGGGTTCTACAGGGATGCAGAGCTTCTTTCTGTCTTGAGAGCAGGTGTTTTCTTATGGGGAGCAGATGCCTTTGTTAATGAGGAACTTGGCAGACCAGTCAGGCACTGTTATTCTAATCTAATGCTGGTCCAGACAGGCCATAAAAATCTCCTGTCAAATGCTGTGTGGCTTTGACTTCCCACTCCTCCCAGAAGCATACAGTTGTCATTCAATGAGAAGATCATCATGGCATCCTGACAGCTTCAGATTAGGAAGACTTACCCAAGGCTGGTGGGTTTTCCTTAGAAATGTACAGCAGGTCCACTGATATTAGGTTGGTATTCCTACTTCTTACTGCACACTCAACATAGTCCTTCAGGTAGCTCTTCTGCCACTCTCTGGGGCCAGATAGCACATCAGCCAGATAGTACTCCAAAGACGTAGTGTCTACTTATGAAAATACACTCTCCAGGATCCTTGTCATGCATGACCCCCTGCCCCAGTGAGGTACAGCACAGAATACGAAGTCCTTGGGACCCTGCCCATGGGTATTAATTACTACCAGAAGAATCCATGAAATAGTTTCACTGCATAGCCCCCAGTGATAGTAAACCCTACTCATTAATCATCATCACTTTCAGGGTACAGCACAAAGAGTGAGTGGGGAGTGCTTTTGCCTGGAGGTGTCCAAGAAGGTTTCTTTGAGGTGCAGCAAAGTGTGGTGGACAGTCCTGGATGGGGAAATCAGAAGACCTGGGTAGAGTGCTGACTTTCTAATAATTAGCCCAGGTGGTTGTTTTTTATCTTTGCTCCAATTTCCTCACCTGATTTTGAAGACAACTTTTCAGAGCCGTAGGGCTCTGATTAGAACCAGGTGAGAGTTACGGGAGTTATAAGAGGTATATCTGAATCTGCACAAGGGTATCTGTCCTCACTGAGCGGCATGGGGTCAGAAGGGCCTTCTAAAGCACTATAGTTTAACACTGCAAGGAAGAAGAGAATGAAGGGAAACAATGAATGTTCAGTGTTTCTTCTCACGTAATCTGAGCTGGATGATTCGTGGAATTCTGTCTTAGATACCTGGACATGTGGCTACCACCAGCCAGGAGCTAGGTTCAGCAGAATGCTGACTGTACTGATTAATTTTTTTAAAAAAAGATCAAATAACTTTGCACATGCCCCTGACACACATATAATGTAAATCAGTGATATTCAGATGTCTACTTGCAAGCCATATGGGGCCTTTTCATGGGCAACCTGCAGCTCTCATAAGCCCTCAAATTTCTGTTTTTCTATAATACATTATCCTAGACTCTGCAGGGCATGCAGCAGTCATGTGGCTCTGTTGGTTAATGATGATTGCAAACGTGGCTCCCAAGTCACATGACTGAATACCACCAGTATAAATATTTAATCCTGCTTATCTATGTAGAAATTCAATGTTTTGGTCTACGTCTGTCTGTCTTTTATATGCTCATCCACATAAATGTCTGTCTTAGATTCCAAGCTTTAGAAGACTGGGGCTGCATTTAAATTGTCTAAATGACACAAAAGAGAGAGAGATTCCCATATGGATAGATATTTAATAAATGCATTTTGATCTTGAGGAGGAAAAAGAATAAATTCTCTTTTTTTACAGCATCTCCCTCTAATGCCTGGCCTTTTATCAGATTCAATATTGGAACCAGAAAATGGGCCCTGTCCCTTGGAGAAGTGATTTCTACTGATGACATTGAACCCTGGTGCCTTCAAAAGGAATGCTCCTAGCAGCTGGGAGGGAGGAGAGTGGCAACCACTAGAGAGATGTGACCCCACGTGTTCTAGTGGTTTACCCAGACAAAAAAAGGGGCTTGGAGGACAAGACCCAGTGGCTGTCCCACATTGGAAGCTGCATGGAGGGCAACAGTGACCACATGCCCTTCTCTTGCTCCTCTTCTGTCTATTTGATCCTGAATAGTCTCTTGAGTATCATGTCCTTACCTTTTTTTGTATGTGTGGGGGGGGCAGTGGTTGTCATACGACCAGTTGCAGTGGGAAGGCCCAGTGTTAATACAGTTGTAGATGGGGACAGGTTGAAGCACTAGGCTCCAGCCGCTACTTTTCTAAGGGCCACTGCATGCTGAATTGATCATATGAGTTTCCCTCTCTTCCCTGTCCCATGAGGGTCTAACTCCTCAGATGGAGGGCAGCAAAGGCCATGCCAACTGAACAGGAAGCCTGCAGAGCAATGCTTAATGCCATCCTAGGAGAAGCAACTCAAGAGACTCATGAAATGAGACCCTGACTTGCCATGAAGCTTTTACCCCAACAGTCCACAAACCAGCTCTCCTCAAGGGCCTAGGGATCCCCAGATGGCTAAATCCAATAGTTTTCAGTATTCATCCACTTGATACCTTGGCAGCACTGACAGCCATTCCTCTGTTTTTCATCCTAGCTCTCTGGACACATCTTTCCAAGTCTTTCTTGCTGATTCTTACTCATGACCCCAAATTCCAAACTTTGGTGGGGCCCTGATGTCAGTTCTTAGACTTCGTCTCATGTACTCCCTAGTGATCTCACGCAGACATATGGGTTTAAACATCTTGTGTATGTGATTGATGCCCCCAAAGTATAATCCTGTCCCAGATCTTAACTGTGGACACAGGTTCATTCCCAATCACCCACTCAACATCTTCATTTGGATGTCTCATAAGCATTTTAAACTTAAATGTCTGAGATGGCTTTCTCCATATTCATGTCCTGACAACTATTCCACTCATATCTTCCCTATGTCAAGCAACAATTCCATTCTTATATCACCTTGGGAAATGCCTGATTTCTCCCTTTCTCACATCCCAAATCTGATATGTCAGTGAATGATACTGTCCTGAATTCTGATCTCATCATCTTCATATCTGCAGAGAGAGGTCCCATCATCTCCCAAGACAGCAGCCTCCCGACTGGACCCTGCCCTTGCCACCTCCATTCTGCTCAGTGCTTCAGCACAGGTCAGCCATGGGATCCTGCGAAATGTATCTCAGATCATGTGACTTTCTGCTCAAAACCTGCAGAGGTCACATGGCTCTTTTCCAGCTAAAGTTCAAGTTCTCACAAGTTACATGATCTTCTAGGTTCCCCTGGACCTCATCTCCCATCACTCTGCCTCATGGCCTCCTGTTCAGCTTCATTAGCCTCTCTCTGTTCTCAGATGCACTAACCATGCTTCTCCCTCAAGGCCTTTTCACTGGCCTTCATTCTGCCTGGAATGTTTTCTTCACAAATATCTGTGTAGTTCCTTTCCTTACCGCCTTCAAATCTTTATTCAAATGCCACCCTCTCAGTGGGACCTTCCCTGGTCACCCCATCTGGCATTATAACCTCTTGACACTGCTGAGCCCATTCACACTTTCATCTTTCTCCATGGTGCTCATCACTCTCTGACATACTATTTAATTTATTGTCTGTTCCCCAGGACAAGGCAGGGATTTTTGAGTGCTGTGTTTTATTGGTATATCACAAGTGCCTAGAATAGTGTCTGGCAGAGAGCAGACCTTTCATGTGTAGATGGATGGATGGAAGGACAGATGGATGAAGTGTAAATTATATATAGTTATGAGCCCCTTCATTTGCTCATTTAGAAAAATGCCTCCCAACTTATAAGCTTTTTCCCTATCATCTTCCAACTCCTGTTTCTTTCACTTCCTCATTAGCTCCTGTGGCTTTTCCTAGGAAAGCTGAATGCTTGGGCTATGTTTAGGTGTGCTCAGCCACCAAGCAGTGATGTGTCCTTGGGTTGCTCCTCCACTGGAGCCAGATCCATCTCCCAGTGCTGTATGTCAGAGACATCTGGTACATGTTGACAGGGACACTGCCTGCCTGGCCAAAAGTGGAGTCACCAGAGCCACAATGAAGTGATCAGCACTTTTTTCTTAAAAGACTACTTCATTTTTGAGCTGAAAATAACTGATAAATATATCATACCGTAATCTTTTAGCAATTTTAAAGGCTAACATATTACACTAATTGAAACACACATCTCATTTGTAGCAGAATTTCTTCTCTTGTATTTATTTCAAAGGGCAAAATATGAAGTTCTGAGGCCAAAAATATCACTTCCACGCCATATCCTTGCCTTTTCTGTAAGTCTCTTAGGTTTCCGATTCCTTAATAATGAAACCGCATTGACTCTACTTTTAATTGGACTTCTCCTGTAGACACAAATTCTTTGAACACTTCTCCTGGCTCTATTCCTAAGTTTCACATTCCATTTCATCACTATGTCTACGTTACACACCTTGCTGTTTCAGAATTTCATTCCCTGTCCCTCTCCCTGGAATGGTCCCACCAGCATTTTCACTCACGAAGGAGTCAGGCTCCCATTCTAGTCCCCCTAAGACAAGGCTGGCTGAGGACAAGAAGCAGACCTGAAACGTCCTCCAGCCATAAGGAAGCCAGCAAGAGGAACAACTGCCTCCAAGTCTGACTGTATCCATATTTGGGCTTATGAAAATCTTGGCAGAGACTCTATCTATTTGGGTAAATTGTTCATTATGTTGTTCTCAGAGCCTGGTCAGAAATTTGGGTAGATAAACCTTGTTAGTGTGATCTGTTTCAGCAGCAAGGGATACTGCATGTTAGAAGCTCTCCTAATTCTTTCTTCTAGTGGGCAAGATAGAGAAGTAGCACATGTCCCTGTGGAAGCTCTGGCTTTAGGCAGAGAACAGAATAACCATGTGTCTGTGGATGGCAACTGGCTGCTAAGCAAGTCATGGATATTGCATGCTTTTAATAACACATGATAAGAAAAATGCTCATCATTAGCTACGGGTTCCACTCTGAATGTGAGGAGAGTGAGGAGCTGAGACTACAATTCCTGTGTTGGAGAGGTAAGCTTCCTTGTGGATCACTGGCCCATTTATTTATTTGCCATACCACTCAGTGCCACAAACTAATCAACTACCTTGCAGTTCCATCAACAATGTAATAGAAGCTGTCAGGCTTTTTTCCAGAAAGACCCTCAATGGCGTCATTGCGCATTGTTATAATCCATCAAAGTTCCCATCTTCCAACTTGTAAAACTACTTAGTTGAGCGTGAAGGCCTCCTTAAGTTATTAAATTATGTTGTTACCAGTCCCTTGTTGTTTATGTGTTTTAATTTTGTATTTGCACCTTCAGCAGACTTATCAGAAAGGGGTAGTTGATAGATTTATTAAATCAATCTTTGAAATGAAGGAGCAGAGATTCTGTTCTGTTAATACCTTTGCCAGTCTTTTTTCTCCCCCTTTTCCTTCTGTTGGCTGCTGGCTCCTCTCATCTCCCTTCTCGCTAAAGAAAAATTTCTGGTTTCCTGCCCTTACCTGCATGACTCCATCAAATGTCCTAGTTACCTCTTTAACTTGCTTGGTTTCTTGACTATTCTAGATGCCTTGTGTTTAGGAACTGTTTTTTGAATTACGCTGCTCAAGAGTACAGAAATGCACCTATTTAAACATGTAAAACAAAAGAGAAACTGCACATACAAAGAGCAGGAAAGAATGTTGATTAGAGTCATTGAGTTCAGGGTCAAAGGAGATACACAGAGCAGTAAGAGTTATCCCAACAGTTCTCAGACTTAATGATCATCACAATCACCTGGGGGAGGTGTTAACCAGAAGAGAGCTGCTGCTCTTCACCCCTGCAATGTCCTAGTCAGTGGGTTTGGGCAAAGGCCCAAGAGTATGCATTTCTAACAAGTTCCCAAGTGATGCTGCTGCTGCTGCTGGTGCAGGGACCACACTTTGTGAACCACTGGGCTAATCTGATAGGGGCTGAATTTCCATGATTCATCATCTTGAATATACTTGCAAGTTAATATCATCTATCACTTTCATTTCTATCCTAGCTATAGCCTATCAAACAATCTTCCACATGAAACCCCAGAGGAAAGGATTTGGCTCAATTTCTGTAATCTAATTGTATTCTGTCACATTCCTCTGAGTTTCCTCCAATCTTCTCATTTAGCACTTACCAGCTCCTTGAATCTAACCTACTTAAGAGAAACTTTTGACTCCTTTTCCTATGAGAAAGCTCAATGGTGCCTGGAAGTCTATGGCAACTTCAGAGAGAATCCTATGTTGGTATAAAGCTTACCAAGTAGCTGCTTGGGGGAAACTTGCTTTTGAACAAGCCAAGCCTGCTCCCTGCCTAAAGAGATGGAGTTGGGATGAGGTTTAAAAAAAAGACTTTTTTTAAGGAGAATTGAGAATTGTCTTAGCAGAACCTTAACTGGTTTTTCAGATCAAAGATTCTAAAAGGAATATGAGGTTTTATAGAGTAATGACAATTATCTTTCATCTGTAACTAATTCCTATGAGTAGCAATGATTGCAATCAATGACATAAATGTTGGTCCAGGAAGACCAATTAGGGTTTGTAAAGAAAGGCTGGTGGCAAACATATTTTGGTTGACCTGTTGCTTTCTCTCCCAGAACCTAACCCAAAGACAGAAGATGGCTGCTCACTGTTTCGGGGCTTCTCCTCATCCATGCCTTCATCCTCGTTCTCAGGATCAATGTCTTCTGCCTGAGTGATCCAGTCCAGGTAGCCTTTGAGATCTTCTTCCAGCTGCTGTTTCTCTCTTAGCTTCTGGAAGTCTCCCCGAGCCTTGGCCTTCTCCCTCTCTTTGGAAAACTCTCTGGTGAGAGAAGGAGGATGGGCAGGGCGGAGAGCACAGAGAAGGGTCAGGCATGGAAGGAGAGGTGGTGTCACTCTGAGAACCCTGCCCGCCTGCCCCTGCTTTCCACAGACAGCCTTCTCTAGTCACCCCAGGGTGTCTTCACTCTCACATAGATGGAAGAGACACTGAAGGGGGCATGCCTGACAAGAGTGTCTAAGGGGATGGGTGAGGTCCATTTCCCTAGAACACGATCACAGACTTTGCTTTACATAACAACTGGTCTCCAAAGACCTGAAAACCCCTTCCAAACAATAACTAAAACTTCAACAGTTATGGAATATGAATTTTTAGTATTCATCCTACCCTGTATAAGGTGGCAAATTTTTAAAAATGTCAGGGGGATCTTCAGGTGACACAAGATACTTGGACCAGTGAGGTGCCAGAGCCCACTCACTCACATGAGGTCCTGAGAATCAATTGTGCGTGTTCTTCCAAACACTGGCTTCAGTGATGTTTTCTTGGTAACTTGAGAATCACCCATGTTGGGAATATTTACACCAGGGAATTTGGCAGATGCCAAAGACCAGAACCAATTGTTAACTATTTGCCAGTACACTGCTGACATGGAATACAGATTTTCCTCCATCACTTTCTCATTGATAGGGTTCACCCTGCCACTCTTGGCATGCCTGGAAGAATTTCTAATTTAGGGAAGGTTCTTTCCCATATGGAGCCAATATAGATTCCAAACACAAGAAAATGTCCTGGGGGCTGCTCTTTTGGTTAAACAACCAAAAAAATTGAATTAAAAATATACAAAATCAAGTTGAAAAGGTAAATAATGCATTCAGTTTAATAATGAGTAGCAACTAGAAACGGATGGGGAGTTGTTGAAAGAAAGGTCTACTGGGAAAGTTCTGACACACTGGATTTTCCTTTCCTTATTTTCTCTCCTTGAACTTTCTGAGAAAAGATGGGTCTGGCAGCAGAAAGCAATGACCAACAAGGCTAGTTCTCAACTCTCAAAACAAGTTGGTGCCTTTTCTTTCAAAGAGGTAAATGGAGGATTTCAATTTATCTTAATAAGAAGTCTTTGGGAAATGAGGCCCTTGGTGGAGTGTGTGTGTGTGTGCGTGTGTGTGTGTCCAGGCGCTGTCTTGGTTGATCTCTGGGAGCCATGATACTTTCTTCCTTCTTCATCAGCAAAGGTCTGGTTCAGGGCAAGAGGCTGCTGAAAGCAACTTGATGGAGTTTCTTGCACATGTCAAATATTCTACAGAGGGACAAAAGTCTCAGCTCCTAATTTGTCATTGAGGAGCTCCTCAATCACCACTAACTGCCCAGTGTTTGCATTTTGCTTTGGAGAGCACAGATTTGAGTGCTCATCATTTTTATGGTAAAATGGGATTGGGGCTGGGGAAGGGTCTAGAAAAGTTTTTAATTGGGAGAATGTGGAGTCTCTCAAACAAATGAGTTTTTGTCAATTGTTGCCTCAATGATGTCTCAGTTTAGACTGAATTTTCTTCTTAAATGTGATTGAATCCAATTCTAGTTTAATTGAACTTGCTCTTTCTTGGGCTTCCTGCCAACTATAGGTACCCTTCATTTCCTTCCCAGGGAGTTTCATGCCAGGGACAAGGGACCAGATGAACAGCTCACAATAAATCTGGGGACTTTGCCTTGCTTTGTTCCTGCCCTGCTTTTGCTATTGGGGTGGGTAATGGCTCCTTCCTCCTCACCTCTCTAAGCCTCCTGTGGCCTTGGTCTTGCTCTCTGGAGAAACTTCAGAATGTATTTTCCTCCCTGTGCAAATGAACTATAAAACTCTGTACTTCAAGGTCACCTCACATGTCTTTCTGCCTACCCCTATTGACATTCTCTGCTCCTTCTCCCTGCAGTGGGTTTGAGGTCTTAAGGGATTGAATTGTTAAGGGGTTCATTTTAGCTATTTTGGATGATTTTGGCTGCAAAATACCTATTATACTACTTCTGGAGTTGGGAGAATAGAAACTGAATCCAAACTGGAGTCAGGATAGATGGCCCAGTTTTACAGCATTTGCCCCATGGAATGAAAGCTCATCATTTAGACCTCAAACTTCTGGGGAACTAAAATAAACGTCTTTAGTGAGAAGGGAAAAAAAGATGTGTGTGAATCTTACTGATCTTAAGACATTTTCTCTTTTAGAGCAAGGACATATTTGGGGGCTGATGGGGGCTGGAGAGGACTGGAGAACTGGCACAGAATGGGGCTCCTGTTGGATCTTGTGAAGTGTGGGCATAGCCAGGCTTTGGCAGGATGGAAGGTGAGCCAGGTTTCCCTCACCAGGCCCCTATGGTAAGAAACGTGCTGGGTGGCAGTGCCTGGCTCTCTTTATCTCCTTGCCTGGATGCCAGCCATGCGACTGCTCTGGGGACTGAGCTAATGAAGACATGAAGCCCCAGCCTGACGGGCTGTACTGGGTCCAGGGACTGAAGCCGATGAGACAATCAGTCACCACTGTGGGATTTGTCATAAGGCATGAGTGCATCTCTTGCCAGAAATGGTCAATATGAAAAATGAGGGGTACAGCGGAGGGTCAGGGTGCTGGTGCTCGGTCAGGTAAAGCATGTGACAGAAGGTAACTGGAAAATCCAATCAATACCAACCACTGGGGCTCTAGGCCTTTTGACAATCAACACAGTTGATCATCATTATTTGTGGGTCCCATATGTACAAATTCTCCTATTCAGTAAATTTATTTGTAATCCCCAAAATCAATACTCAGGGCACTTTCATGGTCATTTGTGAACATGCACAGAATGACAAAAACACTTCATGTGTTCCTAGCTAAAGTCAAACAAGGTGCTTTCTTGATTCATTTCTCATAATATAAAATAATGTCCTTTTTACAGTTTTTTTAGTGCCAAGGTTTTTTTTTTTTTTGCATTTTGTGCTTCTTGCTGGTAAATTTACTGTTTAAAATGGCCCAAGCATAATTATGAAGAGTTGTCCAGTGTTCCTAAGTACGAGAAGACTGTGATGTGCCTTATAGAGAAAATATATGTGTTAGGTAAGTTTCATTCAGACATAAGTTGCAGTGTTGGATGGGAGTTCAATGTTAATGAATCAAAGATAGGTACTAAATAAAGTGTCTTTAAACAGAAACACATGAACAAGATTATGTACTGAGTGGTTGACAAAATGTTGTAACCAGAGAGGCTCATGGGACTCTAACCCTGTATTTCCCTTTAAGGTCAATGGTTCAGTATTCATTAATTCAGTGTTTGTGGTTACATCACAGAACAAAACTATTGTGCATAATGAGAATCAAATATATGTGTGGCCAGCTCATCTGTTCCCACCCACAAGGAATGTGTGTCTGGCCTTTGTTTTCTTCTTGGCCCAGATATTTTATCTTAAATGGTGCCATGATCCAGTTATACTTTCAGTTTATAAAATGCCTATCCTCCAGGACCTCTGCTTTTCTGGGCAAGAGATGTGCCCATTTCCCAGAAGGTAAAAAGATGGGGTGATTACACATGTAAGAGATTCTGGGCCATTTGCAAACTAAAGGCATACATCTGAAGTCCTGTTCCCAATCACTTAAAGCAAAAAGTAACCGATTCCACAGTGCACACTTCCATCTGCTTATAGCTTCAAGTGCAATTTCAAGAATCTCAGTGTAACTGTTGTCATTTAATTCTAACAGGTTGGAGACTGAGGTTTGGAGAGGATTTCTATCTTGCCTTGTCATAAATAAGGTGTTCAGGAGGGAATGTTCCAGATAAAGGATGCCTAACCCTCAGTGATCAAAACATTTATTTATATTTCTACCTTTCTAATGGAAACTTTAAAGAATGTCATTCTCTATCTTCATGAGCAGAACACACCGAGCACAATTTAAACTTTCTTGACTGGATGAAGGACATAATTTATGAGGATGTGTTATTGAGCTGGGCTGCAAAATAGTATTATTCTGAATCGGTGGCTGTAGGGTTCCGCACCCTCTGTGCCCAGTCCGGAAGACTGCAGTACTACTGAGCTGGTAGCCCTGCTCTCTCAAGGCCCATTTGCAGGGCTGCAGCACCCCTCCTTCTGGGTGGTCTCTGCAGCTTCTTCCTGGGATTATTTCTGCTTCCCTGGCTACGTCCAGGACCCAGACTGTAGATTGCTTCTGCTGCCTTTCTGTCCGCCCTTCCAATTGTGGCTTTTGCTTTTCACGTCCCCATGACCTAACTGTAGTTTACAAACATTGGATTAATGGGTCAAATGAACTTGGGGCAGATATACCATGAAGGTTAGGGACAGAGACTATGGATTCACATTGTTTGGGCTCAGCCATGGATCCTCTACTTTTTACCTGTTAGAATACAGTTTCCTCTTCCAAACCTTACTCTTCCTCTTTGTAGAATGGAAATGTGAATAGGACCTAACTCATAGAGTTCTTGTGAGCAGTAAGTGAGTCTAATATACAGGAAGCACAGAGTGGAGAGCCTGATGTGGGATGGTGGCAACTACTCATGCTGTGCTAATGAATGTGATGTGCCTCTGCAACTTTTTTGAGTGCTTCTGGAAGGTTTGGTTTATAATCAGAATATTGTAAGTGATGAGTAAGTTGGTGTTTTGCTGCATTCTTGTGGTGACTATTATATCTTCTTAGGAAATCAAGATGCTTGATTCAAGACATTAACACTTTGTGGTCAGCCAACAAAAGCCTGCTTCTAACTTTTGTCACTGTGTGGGCTGGGGGTGTCCGTGAGTGGCCAGCCCTTGACATATTAGGAGAGGTCTCCCTAAACCAGAAAAGGGAGGTGTTTTATCTTAGACACCTCTCTGTCTGGGCAAAGGGCCAATCTGTGATTCTAGAGCTGCCAGGACCATACTGCAGCTTTGGGAGTGGGCAGGTGGCAGGTGCTGGGAAGCTCTCCAGCAAAGACCAACACATGGACTCAAAGACTCACAGTTTCCAAAGTCAAAGAGCCTTAATGTTCTTGTTCTCTGTTTGTATTACTAACCACAAGGTTTTGGATAAGATGTTTAATATACCCTTTCTCACTTGGACTGAGGGACACCAAGACATGGCTTCCAAATGACCTTTTCTCTGACATCAGCATCTGCTGTCATTTGATTTCCCTGCTTTGACAACATTAGGAAGATCATGCCTATGGGAGGGGACAGAGAGTCTGGTGCAGGGAAGGGTCTTGTGGTCTAGTTCTCATTCTCTACTTCAGATGCCTGCAAGAATTTTACTTCCTGGGTTTGGTTCCCAATCTCAGAGGGAAGAAAGTGTAACTACATTCTCTTAAAGGTTTGGAGCTTTGGCCTGCATTATGGTCCAAAGTCACTCAATGGACATCTAGTGATTCACCAGTGAAGATGGCAGCCAGGCCCTGACTGAGTGCTGGTCCCATCCTGTCATTTACCAGTGAAGGGACATTGTCCTAGCCACTTAATGTCTCTGGGCTCACATTCTCATCTTAAAAGGAAAGGTTAAAGTTGTTGAAACTGTGATGATTCTATTCAATAATTACAGTTATGACAGGTGCCAGGTAAATAATACTCATTAGAGTGACAGCACATTACTGAGTACTTACTAAACAGCAGTCAGTGCTGCATTTTACATGAAGGATCTCATTCTATCATCACAACTGCTTATGAATTGGTTATTATCATCTTCATTTTATTCAGAAGGGAAAACTGGTTTGAAAAGGTAAAGTTGCCTAGCATTATGCATCCAACAGGTGCAGAGTTGGGCACCCAAATTTCTGTCTTGAAAGAGGAAAATGATTTTATTTTTCAGTTATTTCCCTAGAGATTCACATATAAACCCAGGGCATTTTCTTGTGTTGGAACAATAAATAAAAAATAAATAAAATAAAATAAAAATAAAAACCCTTCTACCCTCCAGGCAACTAACTAATCAGGGGATTCCATGATTCTGCTCATCACTTTTTTTTTAATTATTTTCTGTGTTTTGTGTGTGTGTGTGTGTGTGTGTGTGTGTATGTATGCGTGTGTGGGGGTGGTGCTGGAGATGGAACCCAGGGCCTCGCTCATGCTAGACAAGTGCTCTACCACTGAGCTACACCCCTAGCCTTGCTCATTGTTTTTGAAAGACACTCCTTCCATGTGGCCTCCCCTGAGCTAAAGGTACAATGCCATCAAGGGCTCTGATGGGCCATCTCCCATGGAACAGGGTGGGGTAAGATTCTTTCCTTTACCCAGTTGCCAAGAGTGAACCCCAAGTCCCTGCATCACATTCAATTGCTGTAGGTGGGCACTGCTCTGCCCCACTTATGTACTGAATGAAAATGGACAGCAACCTCTCCCCTCAAGCCTGAACTCTCACCAGCCCCTACCCCCAGAACCCCCAGCGTTCATGTCCCTATACTTCTAGGGAAGGCTATCAAAGCAGTTGGCTTGTCTTAAGCAGAGCGGGAACAGATTAATCCTACCCCCACCCCAAGGAGAAAAGGCAGCAGAGTGGGTTGCCCATGAGTGGTCACCAGGAGCATTTAGGTGTCAGGCCTTGGCATGGCTGGTGTGGACTGGTAAAGAAGAAAGTGGCCTGAGGAAACATCCTGAGCCCCCCAGTGAAAACATGGCTGTCCACAGGGCAACGTGATGCTCCCCAAACTGTGTGCTACCTCTGTCACTTTCTTTTCTTTCTTTTTTGGGGGGAAGGGGTACTGAAGATTAAACCCAGGGGTGCTTTATCACTGAGCAATATCCCCAGCACTTTTTTGAGTCAGGGTTTCACTAAGTTGTCCAGACTGGATTCAAACTTGTGCTCCTCCTGCCTCAGCTTCCTGAGTTGCTGGAATTACAGGCATGCGCCACCACAATCAACCTCCATCACTTTTAGCTTTATATGAACAAGGGCTGAGATCAGGTAGATTTTATATTGTAGCCAACTAGGTAAATTTAAATGAAAGTAAATTCCATCCCCTCTATTCTCAAATAACCTATAATTTTAAATAGTTAAGTGTCTTTTCCATTCAGAAAGGGAAACATCAGTAATGGACTGCTCAGCCTATGAATGAGAACTGAAGTAATTAGATTTTTGGTCTGCATTTGTTTATCGTGTGTGTGTGTGTGTGTGTGTGTGTGTGTGTGTGTGTATGGATCAAATAAAACTTTCATGTGCTAGGCAAGTGTTCTACCACTGAGCTACACTGTCAGCCCTGCCTATATTTTAAACCAAACTATGTTTACGCTGGCCTGTTCAACACTGAATAAAAGTGATCTGAAATTGTTACTATTAGCCTGCAAATAGTAACTGCCCAAGAGATGAGGCAAGTCCTTACCTGCAAGCCTGCTATGTATGTTGAAATCACATCCTATATGAATCCTCCCTCAAATTCCTGCTGCAAGCCCTTTCCACTCAAGTGTCTCCCCATGCTGCTCCTGAGGTTGAGGTTACTGACATACAGGAAGCATCCTGCCTTCCTTAACAGCTACTTGGGGTTGGAAGGGGGCTGATGAAGAGAGAGGCAGGACTAGGAATCTCTTCTCCATCATCTATCACCCAAACCAATGGATTCCTTCTTGTGCATTTGACCCTTTACCCAGCCAGGCCAAGGACATTCACTTCAAAGCTCCTGAGGTAACCCCTTATCCCAGGTTCATCAGAGCCAGAAAAGGAAAGAGCCAAGAATAGCAGAAAGAATAAGTAAAAATAAATGGAAAAATCAAGACCTTTTCCTTGGTCCTGCTTACCCGCTAAGAACACCGAGAACCAAGTTAAGTACAAAAAATGACCCTATGATGATTAGTGTAACAAAATAGATCCAGGGCCAGTCCCTTCCTACGGCATCATTGACCTGGAAGAATGGAATGATAGTTAGTGAGGCACACATAGCAACCGAGCATGGCCAAGTGCCAGCCACCGGCTCCCCAAGCGCTGACCCAAGCAGCGCAGGGACCCGAGGATCCTCTAGGTGCAACTCAGAGGTCAAACAGCCTGCCTGGCCAATAGATCAGAATTTGTGGTTGAATGGAGACTTTTTTTAAAAATTTTCTGGTTTTCCTGGGCCTGTTAAGGTCCTGCCCTGAGGATCCTGGCAATGGTCATAGTTGAACCTGGGACCTTGCTCGGCTGCGTTGTAAAGAGGACATAGAAATGGTCAGCTTACCCGCTCAACACACCGAGAACCAGATTTAGAACGAAAAAGGATCCAAAGATGACCAGACTGACAAAATACACCCAGGGTAACTCATAGCCCATAGCGTCTTGCATCTGGAAAGATGAAGGAAAGTTAGGAAAAAGAAAGCAGAACTGAGTTAAAGCAAAGAGGCAGGTAGAAAGGTGTGTGAACATGTCCAGAGGAGACAATGGGGCCGAACCTGTGGATCAGGATCTACCACTACCCTCGGCTTCATCTCTATTCAGAATACTTCACTGTGACCTTGATCTGAACTGTGAAGGGCCTTCGCAGGCTCTCTCTCTTAAGAGGAATCTTGCCTTCCTCTCTCTGTTCTTTTATTTTCTGGAAAAGAAAAATTTCTCCAATGTTTTCTATCCACTTATCTAACAAGATAGGTCAACTCAAAATATAATTTCTAAGATATGGGATAGGTTTAGCTGAGTTGGGTTCATGTGGCCATCAAATCTTCCATTGTATCCTGAGGCATCCTGACCTTGGAGTATGAAGCATGTCAGCTTTTACTGACAAAGCTGGGGAATTGAAACCTTACAGGATGGGTAAGGAAAGAGATCTTCCTAAAGGCTTGCCATCCAGACCCTGGGCTGCGCCCAGAATTTGGAAGCTAAACCTCACTGCTTCTTAACAAGCTGTACAGGCCACAGGTCAGAAAAGGCAGCCATTTTGGTTCATGCATTCAGAGAAGGGTACCTGTGCCTATCACCACAGCCTAGATAGAATTGGTGTGTATAGCCAGAGGTATGCCAGAGCCAACTCCTATGGGCTGTGGAGGATTCAGTGTATCGCTTCCCAGCTCTGTGTTCAGTGACTTCACCTTGGTAGCTTGACAATGACCATGGTGGAAGTATTTACATCACAGAAATGGGCAGCCACCTCAACCCCCTCACTTGAAGCAACTGTTAAGCATTTATAAGCACAAAATTGGCTGGAGGGTGGATATGAAGATAGGTCACAGAGTAATGTTTTAATCAGAGGAAATTTATTTTGATTTTTTCTCAAAACTACTTATTCAGAGGCTTTTTGAGTAGACAAAACAGGGTTTAGTTCTAGTGTCCTAAAAGTGAACCTAATATTTTCTTTATGAAGTCAGTTTATAGAACCCCAAATTCTTAACAGCCAAGCTTCCTGAATGACTTGCATCAGTGGTTCTTAAAGAATGGTCCTAAATACCAGCAGCATCCTGCATTATGGAGACCTTGTTTAAAAATGAGCACACTTGGTCCCCACCCTGAACTCATGTTTTCACAAGTCCTGTAACCCATTCTGATGCATGATAAAGTTTGAGAACCACTGATCTATCATTCTCTCCAAAGCTGCCAACTTTATCTAAAACAACATAACAGATGTTGCGTTTGCCCTCAAATCTCCATTATATTGTAAGGCAGTGTCGCTCAAAGTGTGGTCCTAAGACCATCAGCATCAGGATCATCTGGGAGAAGTGACAAAGCAGGTTCCTGAGTCCTGTCCCAAACCCCAAGATCTCAGTGTGACTCATAAATCTTCACTGTAATCAGCCCAACTGGTTCAAAGTTGTGCTTAAGCTTGATAATCAATGCTGCAATTCCCACCTGACTTGCCTCTGTGAATTAGAGGCCTGGTGGGATATTAAGGCCCTCATCCCTCAGGGCTTCTCACACTATCAAAACCTTATCCATGAACTGAAGTATGCTGGTAAATATCATGTACTCTGTGCTGTGAACAATGAAGTTTGAGGAGTACTGAGAGATCTACCTAGTCCCATTGGTTTGAAGATTATGTCCCAATATGTTCTTTAGGAATCTATTAATACTTATTTTTGGCTTAGAGAAATTCACCAAATATAGTCACAGCACATGATGGAAAAATTGTGTCTGTGGATCCTTCGTTTGAAGTGAATTAATGAATAGAAGAAGAGTTTCCAACCTATGTCCACATAACCAGGTCACAATTAAATTCAATTTAACAAATTTATTGAGCATTCCCGTTCCCATCTACCCTGCGCTCATTTCCATAGCACTTATCACTTTACAACTGTTCAATTTATTTGTTTATGAGTTATTATTTACTGTCTTCCATGCTAGATGGTAAACTCCACAAATTTTGTGCACTGATGAATCCCACGTGCCTGGAATAGTGCCTTGCACATGGTAGATACTCAGTAAATACTTGCTGACTGAATGAATGAATTTAAGATGTGCTAGGTGGTATGTGTAAATAGCAAGCCCTTCTTAGTGGAAAGACACAAGTAAAAAGCAGTTCTAAAGACAGGGTGGTAAATGCCAATTGTAGGAGGAAATAGGGAAAACTGGCTGGATGAGGCTGAGCTGGTGAGGGAAAAATGAGGCAGAGCCAGGGCTGTGTGAACTTTGTACTGTGGAGTCACTAAAGGCAAATGGAGTTAAGAGCAGGAAGGAAGCCCAGAGTTCATGTGATCATCTGACGGGAATGGGGGTTTCCTAGGAACTTGGCCAGTGTTAAAAATAGAGTGTACAGCTGTAAAGCCTTCCTGGCTGTGGGATGGAGGATTTTCTCAGTGGTTGAACTACTAAAATATCCAGCAAAATAGCAGCTGCTAGGAGAGGCAGGGCAGAAGGTCTTTGGTGGGGATGTGTGTGTGTAGGGGGATTCTGTCCCCATCACAGGGAGCCTGGGATGACCAAAGAAGACCAAGGCAAAGGAGACCAAAGAAGGAAGACAACATCACACCAACACAACCTGGGCAGGATGAGTGAAGAGAGACCAGGGAGAGAAAGACCTGGGAGCTACAAGGCCCTGTCATGGTGGCCTTACAATACCAGAGTCTGCACATCTCATTGTGATGTGGGGACTGTGAGCTGACCCTTTGCCTATTCTCAGAAGCAGTCCCATTCGAATCCACATTTGTTCACCAAGTATTCACTGGGTGCCTACAACATGTAAGGCATGGGTTCTGTCTTGAACCCTCCGCTGCAGAGGAAGCAACGGAGTTGAAGATGGCCTGAGATGGGATCCCAGGCATCTGCCAAAGAACGGCTTCTTAGGTCAGGAGTGTCCTTGTGGTTTTTCCTTTCTCAGATTATTACATGCTGCTAACGAAGTTGACCTTACCTTTCCTCTAAATTAGTGCTTCTTTAATTTGGGGGAAGGTAGAAGGTCAGAAAACACTGATGAAAACTATGAACTGGCACCAGAAAATGTGCACATACATGCAGAATTCTGCACATAGTCCCAAAGGGCACTGACCCCCTGAAGCCCAAGCCTAGACCCCATGTTACTGACCTGCTCTAATGATCAACTGCTTATTTCATCCAAATGCCAAATGAAAGCTTTTTCTTTGTGGGGGGTCCATGGTGGCAGAGGAGGTCTGCTCTGAGCAGGTTCCCTTTTCCTGTCCCTAGATCACTCCCCTTTCCCCCACCCCCTGGCCCAGGACAGTCTGGAGCAGCCACTCCCAGGAGGCGACTGTGTGCTCACCACAGTTCACCCTTCCAGAGCTGCCTGCAGAGCCAGGGCAGATGGTGAGAGGGAGGGAGGGCTGCATGGTGCACCCTGCCTCCCCAGTATGAAATCTTTCCTCACTGGTGCCTCAATACCCCCCTAAACTTGGTAAACATTTTACTTCATCAAAAACCCTGTCCCCGGGCCATACAAACCCACAAGGCTTGGAGAGTGCCTTGGGACCTAGATTAGTGTGGGCATTCTTTCCTGTGTGCCCCACACAAGGCAGGTGGCTGCAGCATCACTATGGACCTTCAGTGAATGGAACTATGAACCTGAAGTTCATCATCCCGTAGATGGCCAGGTAGTAAGGAGGAAACTCAAGGTCTCCATCTTCCCTGTGGTCCTACAGGGAAAGACCCTGTTGGTGCCTTCCTTGGCTGTGGGCCATTTACTTTAGAGGTTCAAGGTGGGGACTAGCAGGTAAGGGTTGAGAGGGAGATGGTTGAGAAATGAAGGAACTTCTAAGGTGGTCCTGGGTCCTGTTGCTTCACTGGGTGAGCAACCCCCAGAAGGTGCTTCTCTGGTCCCCCAATCTGATAGGAAAGTGACCCTTTGGTTTTCTCTCTTTCTCCTCCTTATTCTGGGCCACCTACTTTTGGGGGGCAGGCTGGGTAGAGAGCACACAGTGTTGGGTGACTCTGAAGTAGGGCAATACCTGGAGTGATGAGACTCATGTCTTAAATCAGCCAGAATGCACTATTAAGAAGGGGAAGAATAAAGAAAGTCATATTTTAAAAAACAACCCAGATTGCTGACACCCTTATTTAGAAGCGAAAAAGGATAGTTCTTCTCAAGCCATTAAGCTAGATGTTTCTTAGGTCTATAACAAAGAAGCCGTGTGATTTCCCCAAGGAGGCACCACAGAGAGGCGTCTTGATGTCTACCATCTGCAGTTCTCAGCCCCAGGTCCAAGAACTAACAGGATGACCCCTGCTTTTGCTAAAACACACAGTCTGCTATCCCCAGAGTCTGTGGACAGAATAAAGGGAATGCTGAATGAAAACTACCAAAAAACCTTCTGAAACCAGTAGCTAATTCCTAGAAGGGGACCACAACCTTAAATCTTTAAATCCACCATTTGTTTTCCCCAAAAAATAAGAATAAAAGGAATAACACCTCCCTGACTTTTCGCCTCGGGGCATCTCCTGATGCCTGCTGAACTGGTGGGTCTCCATGTCATATGCTCCTTTTCCTATAATGTTCTTGGCACAGGTGCCATGGATCCAAAAAGACTAAATAGTTGCAGCACGTGCCAAGAGAGGCCATTTTCTGTCAAAAGGCAGGAGTACAAGCTCATAAAAGTCACAGTACTTTCCATGGGGTGTCATTAGAGTACACAATTTGCTGTTGGTGAATGCCAGTCAGCCCAGGACAATGACTCCATATGTCAGTGACTTCTTCTTGCCCCGTGTCACTGGAATGTGAGTGTCTACCTTGTGGGTCACTGAGTGAGCGACAAGTGGGAAAACAGGTTTCATCTGGTTCCCTTCCATCCCTGTACCTTTTTATTGTTTTTCACTGAAAATTCCTATCTCTGAGCACAAGTAGAAGCCTCCTTTACCTCAGAGAAGAAAACAAACCTCTAACACCAACGCAAGCCAACAATCAAACTCCTCTGTGTATTAAAAAAAAAAAAATCCCTGAACTCAGATGGGCTCTGCAGTGACACTGTGAGGGAGGTTAGGAGCCAGAGAGCATGGCAACCCTGGTCTGAGCACCTGTCCGGGGCACAGCTGGCTCAAGTCAGAGATGCTTACAGCAGGTTGAGGGGCCCAGGTTGATGCCTCCAACGGACTTTAGTGGTCTGCAGATGCCATGGGTGAGACCATTTTGGGTAGGCCCAGCGTTTCTTGGGTCTGGGGAGAACCTAAAACACAGGTTACCCTGGTGTCCCAAACTGAAGGCTTGCCATAGGCACCTGCTCTCTTGCTCCTCATTCAGTCTTGGGCCAGCAGAATCCCACTCCTCCCAGTGTTCTGTGCCTCTGCACAGCTCTCTGCACTCTGCATTAGTAAGCCACACTCCTTCAGGTGTTCTGCAGGTTAGATCCTGAACTCCTGGAGGGCAGCTCTTATTCTTTGCCCCATGCCCGCTCAGCCCTGGGAACATAGTAAATGCTCAATAATTATTGCCAAATTGAATTACTGAATATTAAGTCTTACTCATTTAAAACTAGTGAAATGAGTGAAATAAACCCTATGAATGAATGAATGAATGAATGAATGAATGAATGAACGAAAACCTCTAGAGGTGCTAATTCTCTTCATTCATGTGTTTATGAATCATCAATTTATTGTTTAACTAGTGGTTTCTCTGTTTTAATTCGCATATGTACTCAATGGTTGATACTCTGAAATTAAAAGTTGAAGACTACAGAGTCTCTTATTGGTTCCCCATGAGTTGCCCAGGAGCTGAGGCTTTTCTCTCTGATTCCTTTTGAATGGCTATTGGTTCATCAGCAGAATTCAACTCCTCCCCTTAAGATTTTTGATATGTGTTTAGACTCATGTTCTGTATTCTACAGTGAAAGATGGTGGGCTTTTGAAAGAAAGGTGGAGTGGAAAAAATTGGATCAAATACCCAAATTTAACCTGCTTGGATGTAAAAGACTTTTGTCAAAATGAGGGGAATTAGTGGCTGTGTGTTTCTGTGTGTATATGTGTGAACTTAGTAGGAGTACCTTCTCTGCATAGGTACAGAGGATGGCAACATGAAATGTGTAACTGACAAATGACTTACAAAACCTTAAATCATTAGACTTTGTTTCTCAAGGTCTCTGCAAATCAAAAGAAACCCCAATGTGGGACTACCAAAGACATTATTATGTAATTCTAAAAAAATCTTTTCTTTCTCAGTAAGAATTCTTTCTAATCTTAATTTTAAGCTCAAACTTTCATTTTTAAAAGATCTGTAGAAGAACTGATTATGGAGAAGTTGCTGAGGAAACAATGAGTGGTGTCAGGAACAGGGTGACCAATGGGGTGGGAGGGCTGGGAGTCTATAGGAAGGCACACGTGTCTACTGTGCCACACAATATTCTCGGTGTCCCTAGATCAGAAAATGGGTGAGCAGAGGCCAAAGGAATCCTCTTGATCAATATTCATGCACCTTGATACTTGCAGACTCGGGACACGCATTCTAGTGTGATGCCTGTTCTCACTGCTGCCTCCCTTTCCCATGAGTTTCACATGCCACCTTCACTGGGTATTACAAAATCCAGGTCAGTGACCATATTTTTCTATTTTCCATGAGCATGGGGCTGTATCAAGTACTGAGCACAAAGCTATTTGATTGATTGATGCTTGTGCTTCTTAGTTATGACCTGGTTACAATTTTAAAGAGATCATGCTCAGAGTTTCAGACTGATGCTCATTATCAGACCATATTTGAGAATCCTACACAGAGATCTGGAAGATCATTTAGCCTCTTCTAGCTTTTGGAAGGCACATGCCTACATCATGTAAGACAAACAGTCTTGAATTATTTGCATATAGATAGGAAAGTTGAGTTTAAGAAAAACACCTGAAAGGGAAACTAATGGTAATATTATACTATTATTATGCTTCCTTCTTTGGAGTGTCACTGCTCCTACAGAAGAAAATTGATGCTTTTAATCAGATCACATCCCCTCCCACTCCTACCCACTCTGGTTTTTAAGAGACTTGGACATTCTGAGAGTAAATGGAGAAGTCTTGGCTTAAGAGATCATTTCCCAAGAAAACTCTACCCAAATCTAAGTTTTTGTTTCATTTCTAAATCCCATACCCTCTCCTTTCCCTGTCACCTGTAGACTCTGACAACAGGTCACTTTTATTAGGTAAAAGAAATGTTGTAAGCAAACTGTTTGGCTTGTCAGGTCTCAACCCAATGGCTTTCATAGATGAGGCAATGTTCAAGTATTGTGTGACCAACTTTGATTCTATTTTTGGTTCACTAACTCTTCAATTTGAGTATAGAGTACCATAAATGATGTTAGTGAAAAAGAGATACAGACTTAGTATCATCTACAATAGGAGGCAGGAGTCTGCCCCAGGCTATCGGAGATGTCCAAGGTTCCTTCTATATGAGGTTACATATAGTCACTCAATCAATTGCTACTGAATCTCTTCCTTCTTCTTCCTCCTCAGGGGGCAGTACTGGGGTTGAACCCAGGGCCTCCTGTACAGCAGAAAAGTGCTCTGCCACTGACTGCGCCCCCAGTCCTTTTCACTTTTTATTTTTACACAAAATATTGCTACATTGCCCAAGCTGGTCTTGAACTTGTGATCCTCCTGCCTCAGTATTCCCAGTAGCTGGAATTACAGGTGTGCACCACTGTAACTGACTTAATGAATTCTTTAATACTTTAATGACTTTTTATTTTTCCCAGAAACATCTATCCGGCTGTTTGTTAGTTTAGAATAAACCTACTACCTGGATTTCCATTTATTGCTATACTTGAAACCTTGAGTACGTCTTTCCATGTACTCTGACTTGTACTTGGGACATTCTTCTGAGAAGACTCTACTTCCCCACTCTCCATAGAAGCTATCTCCCTAGACTGGTTCAAATCCAGTGGCTTCAAAGCAGCCACATATAGATTCAATAAGTGAGATTTCTAGGGTTTTCAACTCCACCTTGGGCATCAGAATGGCCTGAAGAGTTTTTTTCAGAATGCAGATACTGAGGTCCTAACTTAGGAACTTCTAATTCAAAGGCCTGGAGGTAGTTCTGGGTATTTGTATACTAAGAAATTTCTATATTTGATGCAAAAATATACTGAGATTTGAGAGTTTATGGGTTAAAGATATGGCATGGAGGCAAGGAGAAGGAATGCAGAAGAGAAAGAAAGGGGGAAAAAAGGAAGAAATGGCTACAGAAAGGTCAAAGCAATTAGAGAAATTGGCAGCAGGAGCATTGGGCTGGGAGCTGCTTCCATCATGAGTACTCCAGTAGGTGCCTCTGCTTCAGCTTCAGGTGTGTGTGTATGTGTCAGGCACACACACATAACATGGCCACTTTGTAAAGGTGCTGGAAAATCTGAGCGAGGCAAAAGCCATGAGCCTGGGATCATCTTTCACCTCCAACAATTTTTCCATTCCCAGCCTGAGTTCTATCACACACACCCCAGGGGAGAAAGCACAACACAGCTGCCGAAAATTGGTAGTTGCAGTTGTGTGCCTCTTCCCATTCCCCTGGCTGCCTGTCACTATTACAGTATTTCTTAGGTCACATCTTGTGGGTGGGGTATCAATGACTTTGATGGAGGAGATGGAGGGAGGGATGAAGGAAGATCACGAAAATACATGAGGGCCATCAGCCAAGTAAATTATACCTATTTCCTCCCACCAGACACCCACCCACCCCCTGACACCCTGACCTCAATTTGGTGCCATGGAAGACTTTTCCATAGCAACTGAAGGCATGGGTTTGAAGCTCATGTGAGGATGCTCCAAAGCACATGTATAGTCCATGAACCATGGGTGGAAATTCCCTATTTGCAGGAGGATCTTTCATCCCTAGGTTGGCCAGAGGGACTCACCCAGGTTAGAAGGATCAGTTAGAGCCACTTGGGAATTTGGTCTCCTTTGCTAAGTATAATAAAATTGCCTAAGTATAATAAACTCAAATTCTTCTCTTTGTCTTACAAATGATACAAACCCAATTTCTCAATGAACATAGCTTGAAAAATATTTTCCCAGTTTAATTTTAGTTTGAGGAAGAGGCAATACAACAATTGTCTTCTGTTCAAACTATCACAAAACAACAACTTTGCCATGATACAGGTTCCTGCTGTGTGCCATTATTCAGTTTAGAATTTAGTCTGCTTTTTAGACTGAACTGTATCTTATTTATGACTGACTCCTCAGTGCCTAAGAAGATCCCTGGCATAAAGGGACACTCAATAAATGTTTGCTGGGTACAAGGTGCTCAGGCAAGTCTCTAGTAGTCATTGACAGAGAGGTACAAATTTCATAGCAACACTGGGCTGTGGCACATCAATTATAATGCAAAAACACAGGAAGCAAGGTTTTGAATCAATAGGACATGGTGCTTATGAAAAATACTTTAGAAGATATGATACTGTGCATCACATCTCTCTACTGTTATACAACTCTTCCTTCTGATTCTGGAAGAAGTCAACACCTCTCTTGGCATTATTTCCATTCTATCTGGCAGCTCTGCTGATTGGGAAGGCATTTGCTTCCCTCTCACTCTTCCCTGCTTTAGTTTGTAGACACAGTTCCCTAAGCAGCCTCTTAAGATTGTTTTCATGATGGCCAAATAGATTTGACTATTTGAGAAACTCTGGGAGAGATGATATTTTCAAGACTGGCAACCACTTTATTCGCCCAAAATTCTGGAGAACAACACTGGATCCTGGCAAGTCATTTCTCATGCTGAAGTAGGAGACACTACAAAGAATATATTTTCTGGAGGTTTTACAAATAATGGACTTGACTCTGCCAGAATGGAGACAGCTCAAATACAGTGTATGTATTTGCTGATGGGATAGACTGTATACAAATCTGGCACTTCACCAGCTTAAATGTTGGCAAAGTAGTGACAGCTGATGGATAATAAGAGGAACATATTTAAAGTAAAAGAAAATATATTATGGATTGGTTGGCACTCAAGAAGTGGGACTTCTAAATATATAGCATACAACCAGTAGAGTGTTCCGTTAACTGTGGAAATAATGACAGTTTATTTTTCACATGGACTATCCTAATATGATAAGGTAAGATAATGAGAAATAAAAATATGATAGCATGTCACAGTGCTACCCAATTCAGTAGAAATGGCTTCTTTATAGAATTTCTTTTTGGAAGATCAGGGCTGATTTTTCTCTTTAGACCCAAGTATTCATCATTCTGCCCCATTGCTCTCTTTTGGAGAATGAGGTGGGAAAAGAATAAGAGCAAAGGGACTCCAAAATGGGAAGAGGAGTTGGACAGAATCTCTGTGCCAGGCACAGCCAATGTGTTCACAGAGCATCGGCTGCATGCAGTATTTTGCAACATAGCCAGATAAACTAAAGATGGTGTTCCTCTGAGGCTGGTGGGCAGGGAGAGGGGACTATTTAGGGTGACATTTCATGCTTCATTTCTCAGGAAAGACCCGGACCCGGAAGGACTCAAAGAAACTCATCAACCATTCCCTGAAGATGTGTGTGTGACCCAGTACCACAGGGAGGAGAGAAAGGGAGATGTGGAGGACAGGCCCACAGCTCTGTACTCCCTGCCCTGAGTGCCCGTTTCCAGGTACATACCCAATACAGCACGTCCGTCCAGCCCTCCATGGTGATACACTGGAACACCGTCAACATGGCAAAGGCAAAATTGTCAAAGTTGGTGATGCCGTGCTTGGGTCCATCCCACCCAGGCTTGCACACAGTGCCATTCTGACACTGCCGCCCATGGCCGGTCTCCAAAGCACAGGGGGAAGGATCCTCTTCTGCTGGAACATCTCCAAGGTCAGGGGAGAAGAAGAGAGAAAAGGGAGGGAGAGAAGTGGGTGGAAAAAGAAGCAAAGGTATTAGAGAGAAAAGTGACAGGAAAAGGTTGAGGGGATAACCACTGAATCATGCAGAACCAGTTTGAATTAGTCCTCTGCCCCATATATGAATCAAACATAAGGATCGAGGTATTCATTTGAGGCAAGCAGTGACTTAGAAGGTCAGTATTTTCAACTCACTGTTGCAAAAACTGGATTTTAACCTTGGCAATTGATTTAAAGGACAGTAGGACTATTGTTGATTCTGTTGTAATGAGTTGGCACCACATTCAAGTGGCCGATCAAAGAGTAACGATGGTGCAATTCGTTCAAGTGGAAATTGTTCTAGAAAATGACAGAACATCTCTTTCCCTCTGTTCCTTCCTTCTTCCTTCATTCCTTCCTTCCTTCCTCCCTCCCTTCCTTTCTTGCTTCCTTCCAAGTCAGGGCTACATTGGTTAGAAGATTCCTTCACATGGGTAGTTAACTGATCCCAGCCAGTAACGCTTTCTGACTACATGAGTTCATTACATATTACGTGGTACGTCACCAGGATTCAAGTGACTTCAGAGTGAAGCCTTCTGAGCATAAAGGGTGGACTGATGGTAGGGGAGTGGTACCACTACTGACTGCATTTTGTGCACATCAGGTGGGACCTTGTAATGTTGTCCTCCAGCATTAACACCTTTCAGAAGAGAAGAATCATTTCCTGACCCTTAATGAAGACAGAGTGGTGGTGGGTAACAGAATGAACACCTCCTAGGTATGGACAGGACTTTTTCAGAACAAAGTATGACATGTTGTCTGTGGTGAAAGGCAGTTTTGGGGGCTGGGAAGAGCTACTAGCAAATTCATGAGTTAAGATGCAATTTACAATTTCAGTGTGGAAATCACTGGTAACTTTAAACAAGACTTGACTGGTCTAAATTATAGTAAAATACTAAGTTTGTCTTGGCCCCTGTGGAAGGTGAGAGTGGGAAATTCCCTGCAGTTTGTGAAACTGAGGCTCTCATACCTATGGAAGGTAATGACAATGGCAAACAGAAGCGACCTCAGTTCTTACAGACAAAGAATTGCCTCTAACAGCAGTGAAAATACAACAGCAGAGAGAAAATTTGCTTGTAGTTCTTCATTTAAAGACAAGAGGTCACCCAGGATCTTTTCTTTTTTTGTAAGGATCAAAACAATGGCAAGAGTGATCATTTTACTCCTGGGACACAGGCTCTGCTTCAAAGATGATTGGTTGGCTGATTGTTGCTGTTTGTCACTTCAAATTTGAAACTGTTCACTTTCTAGAAGAAGTCAGAAATAGTAATTCTTCAGAGAGAATTCTTAGGAGAATGGGGTTGACTGTGGTGGTTGAAAATATATGCCTGCTGTCTCGCTGGTGGCAGTACTGGGAGTTCAGCTTCCTCTTCATCTTCCCGATCCTCACCTCTTTACCCCATACACACACCACACAGAACTTGACTGATACACAATTTACCTGCCTTTGATTTCATCAATGTAAATGTACAGTGCGATTTTTTTTAGTGCATCTACACAGTTGTGCAACCATCACCACAGTCCATTGCACTGTGCAGTCAGGCCTTGCTCCTGTCCCCAGTCCCTAACAATCTCATCTGCTTTCTGTCTCCTCAGCTTGGCCTCTTCTTGAAATCTCACATGAATAAAACCATACATTATGTGGCTCTTTGTGCTCTTCTTCTTTTACTTGGCATCATATTTTTGGGCTTATCCCTGTTGTTGCCTGTTTCAATCTAGCCTGTTCCTTTTTATTGCTGAGCAGTGTATTTCATCATACATTTATCCATTCACCAGTTGGTGGACATTTGGATTATTTCCAGGTTTTGACTATTCTGAATAAAGCTGCTTCCTGGCTTATTTGTGGCCTGGTGCTCAAAGTTGTATGTGGGTCCTCTGTTCGATGACCAAGGTGACGGGTCTTCATTACTGATCTCTGAGTTGCATGAGGGTGTCCACATCATTCCCTTAATCCAGGGTCTGGCTCCCAGGAGGGCTCCAAATATTAAGCTAACTGAACTGAACTGCCCTTTAGCCACAATTATTTTTGTATGAATTTTGATATTGTGAAATCTTTAGATTGGGGTATGAGGCTATAAAAAGGAGAGAAACTAAAAAGTGAATCCCAAACCTAAATAATACATTAAAAATAGCAGAGCACCTAAAAAAATTCAGTGTTGAGAGACTGGAAGACCAAGAACCAAACATATCATAAATTCTGTTTGGTTCTCACTCATTCTAGAAATAGCTTTCTAGAATGATGTGTTCAGTCACCATGTTAAAGTGCTGGAAGGATATGAGAGATGGGGCAAAAAGAGAGAGGGTGAAAAAAATAAAGGGAAAACTTGCATTTCTTTTTCTTCTGTTTTACTGTTTAGTGGCATGATGATGCTGTTGATCTTCACATTGTGACTGCTGATCTGACAGCTTTCCCTGTAACCTCCTTTCCTAAAACAGCAGAAATAAGGTAAAGAGGGAGGCTGCCAAGGAGAGCTCCAAGTGTCCTCAAGGAAAACATATTTGGGGATTTTTACAGATATGTTACAAAGGAAGTGGCATCAAGGGAAAGTGATCTCATTAATAAAAGAGAAAGGGATGAGACTCAGAAAGATTATCATCCACAGGCTCAAGTGCCTCTCTGCTCTTTTAAATCTGTCTTGAACAACAATAAAAAAGATTGGAGAACAATTAAGAAGCAATGATGATCCGGTAAAAATAGGAATCTATAAAAAGCACTAGAGGGAACACTCAAAAAATGTGAGCACACATAAATCAGCAGGTCCTGCAACATGTACTCCAGGGTGAGGGGAAATGAGCTTCAATGTGAAATGCTGGGAAAGTGGGAACACAAAGGCGGAGGAGCAAGTCAGACTCTATGTTTCAAAACAGAAACGGAGAAAGGCCATCATTCTAGAAAGTCTGAATTAATTTTTTGGTAAAATAATGAAGGCAAGGATTAGGAGGGACTTTAGAAATGTAGTCAATACCAACAAGAACTGAAATCCTGAGAGAGTTCCAGTTAGGGGTTCCAAGGAGAAATCACCAAAGACAAAAACAATTACTCTTTTTAGGTCCTGACTTTACCGAGTGAATAGAATGAAGGTGATTTCATTGCAGGTTTTAGCCAACCAATTCGTCGTTGGTCCCCGGGGGTAATTAGTGTGCTTGAGAGAGCTATTCAGAGTGACCTGGCTCCAAGAGTCATCAGACAGATGGGACAACCAGAAACAAAAGATATTGGCATATGGTGCTGTATCTGTTGAGGAACCAAAAAGGCGCCTTGCAGATGCCACAGGGATTAGGGGAAAATTGCCTCTTCTGAGACCATCTCCACTGGGGGCTGTCCACTGAGACGTAGCCTAAAGGCAGAGCAGTGGTTCACCTGGATGGCTCCAGATCTTTCTTGTGTGGATTTTATAGGAAACATGACTCAAAGTTCAAAATGTTCTAAAATCTAGAAGTTCATAAAATTCACAGTCTGTGAAATAATATCAAAATGTAAAAAGAAGAATTTGATGGAAATCTCATTAAAAATTAGAACAAGAATTCATAGCACTTTTGTATAATCTAAATATGCAGAAAATATGGCAATTCAATTGAAAGTCTGAAATAAAAGGGAAAAAAAAGACCACCCAATCCAAAAGTTTTCAAAACTCTTCAAAACACATTAGGATTTGTTTCAAAGATTGCAGGTTTTAGGTCTTCTACTCCATGGCTCTGTTGAGTACATCCAGATTTCTAAACAATTTTTTCATTCCTCAATGGGATTAGTCACCATGGGGTGCATGAGGCCCTGACAGTAGTTGTAGCGTGTCCTGTTGGGAGCAATGAAGTGGGTCCCTGGAGTGTCATCAGATGGCAGGTGTAGGAAGGAGGTGGTGGATGAGCTGACTGCAGTGTGTGTGCAAGGACAGGTTTCTCAGCTGAGTACCCTCGACCCCTTTCCAAGCAGGGAGTTTGGTTCCACACACAAGAGTGAGATCATCTTCTGGTGGAGCCTGGCGTGGTGACTTTCCTTGTATTACTTTTCTTGTTCCCTGATGCACTGGCCCATATTTACGTAATGGAAACCCACTTCTCTTCTGAACTCTTGGGGTAAAGATAAAACCTATCACATGAATAATCTGATGAGTTTTGTGGTAGCAAGCAGGAGACTTCTCAGGTACTTTTCCTGGTTCATTTACTATCAAGAACAATATGATCCTCAATTGGTCAGTCCAATTGGTGAGACCATGTCTATCTTCGTCCTATGAGCTGAGGAGGCCATTAAAGCTTTCAGCACTTCAGGAGGCCTATTAGTGGACCCTACGGCTGTGTCCTAGGGAAGAGGTGCCCATCCTGTGTGTTTTGTCTATGATACCCATCATTTTCTTGTTTTGGCCCCTAGGGTCTAATAACAAAGCCTGATGGTTTCCAACCATTATTCAGGGCTGCTGATTCTCAGAGGCCCTTGCAGGATCCTTGCCACCAGTAGAAAACATACATTTGCAATTTTCCCATTAGGATGATAGAAATGATGTGCAGTTTTTGGAGCAGTTCTTCTTGGCTTACTGGTGAGCAGACATTTGATGGCATGGCAGGGTTGCCATCTTGGGCTCCTTGGCAGAATTTTGCCATTTCATGCTTCCCCACTTCATTGGTGAGAGCCCCACCACCAGTCACTGACAAACTGATGAGGGGTCTTTGAGACCCCACATCTCTGTGACTGCCTGAGGAGTATGGATCAAAAAGGTCACTGATCATTTCCATACAAATGTATAAACTTTACATAGAATTCAGTCAGTTCTTAGGAAGGTCAAGAATGGAGCTCCAACAAAGTTACACCATTAATATAAACTTACTGGTTCAGGACTAGTTACAGATTAAACTGAATAAAAGTAAGGATTAGAGTTAAAGGGGAAATATTATTCATTATGCTTTGTATTTCTCTAAGCAAGGCTGAAAGTCTCACAAATTTAGTTAGAGGCCAAGAGGTTATTTTTTCAATTTAAAAAATTACATATTTTAAATCATGATAACTTATTTTATACAATTATGACCCATGTAATAATTTGGAAATTATCTCAGGAGTGAATAGTCTCTTAAACAGACTCTCCATTTAAAAAGTAAAAGCAACTGAGTGATTATGTGACTACAGTGAGGTTTTTTGTTTGTTTGTTTTAGGGGGACACTGTGACCATGTGTTAATGACCTAGGTCATTGTGAATACCCAGTCAGTTCATTCAACCAAATCATATAATTCATGCCAAGCAAACTATTTTGGTTTCTGAATTATGAATAATCCATGGCACTGCTGGTTGTATAGATGCTATCCAACCTCACTCCCCAAAGCAAGTGGGGCAAAATTTAATTTAATACCTGGACTGAATGGAAATGAGAAGCAGCTTAGATGCAAAGGGAGGAGGTATCCCTCAATACTCCAGATAGATGCCCTCCTCTCTCCACCAAGATGCCAAACACTAAGACGACATATTGTTTGAAAAAAATCATAAATTTAACACTGTTCACTGTTTTGAGGTAGAGAATATTTTTCTCAACAAGGTCTTTGTGTTAAACTGCTTTATATATCTGTTTAAAGCCTCATCAATTTCTGTTCAAATATTGTTTTAAAAGTCAAGCTGAGTTGTTAGTAACTTAAGACAGTGGTTTGTAGCATATCCTATGAGCCAAAACTCTGGTGCCACTCAGGGAAGTATTTAATGAACCAGCATTGTTTGTTAAATATATTTAATTTATGGAAGGAACACAAATAGAGGAGTCTCTGGAAGGAAAACACTGATAGCCATGAGATAGAGCTAAACTTCCTCCTTGAGAGATAGAAATTTGGCTGCTGGTAAGGGGGTGTGTTTCCATATCTGCCCTTTCATTCACCCGGGGTTAGGGGCTCGGGCTTTTGCCTATAAAAGGAGAAAAAAATTAATTGCAGAAAAGCCAGGATCAGCCCCAAGAGGGTGAAAACCATAGGGCTGTAAAGGGTGAGTATTTTGGCAGAGGGTGTTATTCTCTTCCAGAAAGGTCTTTGATGAGAAGTCATACTGACATGCTAATGGAGCAGAGACACACAGGTTAATACTGATTCTGAAAGTATTCAGAGTCAGATTCAAAAGTGATAAACTGACCAATGGTAGGTTCTTAAGTCTGTGTTTCTCAAACTGTGTAGTTCATTAAAACATGCTGGACAAAGCTTGAATTTGGCTGTTTTAATGGATCTCTTTCAGTGAAAACAGAAAGTGGACATGAGAGTAAAAGAATAAGGATCACTGCTTCTCTCTTAACCATGGTCTGGAATGTGGGCGTCTGAATGAAGGGAAGCTTCTCCAGCTTGGCTGGACAGGTGACAGCAGTGCATCCAACTGCACAATAAAGAGTTACAAGAAAATGAACAGCCTCTTGGAAACACCACCTGGAACTCTGCTCTTACCTGCTATGCCCTCCTGGTTGTAGCATGTCTTATGCATCTTCCCCATGAAGAGTTCCAGGCCAATGATGGCGTAGATGATGATGACGAAGAGCACTAGCAGGGCAATGTGCAGCAGGGGCACCATGGCCTTGATGATGGAGTTCAGGACCACCTGCAGACCTGTAAGGGCAGGATCATCAACTGTGATACTGAGAATGCTGACTTCCACTTACTGAGCCCAGCGCTGATTCGATTGCCACAAAAGCACAATCTCACGGTCTTCTTAGCAGCTCCTTGAGTTGGGATCACAAGCCCTGTTTTCTTTTGTTTTGTTTTTGAAATGAGGAAATGAAGACTCAAGGTCATATAGTCAGTGGGCCACAGAGTGGGGATCTAAATCCAGGTTGGCTTGACTCCAGATCTGTCCTGGAGGCACATCCAAAGAAAAGGACTGGCAGATGCTGTACCTCCAAGGGGAAGAACACATTATTTTCATCTATAACTCTCAAATCTGTTAATAACCCATCTTAGAGACAACCTAGCACCTTTCACTCTCAGAGCAGAGTTCAGTACAGTGAGGACTTACTTTGACCATGGACAGTCATGAAGAAGAACTTACTTATGTCTCCAGGTTTCTTCATCATGGGATTACTAGAGCCTATGGCAGACTACCTGCTATAAAACACAGGCATCCAGAGGGTAGGACTTCGGGTGCTCTAAGTGACTCACCACCAGGGTACATCTGGAAGGTGAGACCTCTGTGACAGGACTGAAGAAAGAGCTTGGAAGGCACCTTCTCTGGACTGAGCGAGTGGAGGAACCACTCTCCACTAGAGAATTCTATCAGACTGCCTTCACAGGGGCAGCTATCAGGACATTGTACCTTCCCTTCAAAAGCCCCACAGAAAGGGACTTCTTGTTTAGAAGGCATGGAGTCTCAGTTTGAGAGGCTAAAATAAGAGTTCTGGAGATGATTGATAATGGTGGTTGCACAAGAATGTGAATAGACTTAGTGACACTGAACCTGTACAATTAAAAATGATTAAAACGGTAAACTTTGTTATATACTTACTAGCACAAGCTTTTTAAAAAAAATCCAAAAACTATACAGATACCATGAGGGTGGGAAGCACACAAAAAAACCCATGGAACACCTGGGTCTTGTCAGTGTCCTGGAGGTCTGTAGGCTTGTTCTGTTGTCTCGGGGGAAGGAGGACTCACTTACTTACAGGTTTGACCTTATTGTAGTGCTTTTCATTTAAAGGGAATGCTGCAGGCTTCATTTGCCAATGGTGGAGAGGTGGTTACCAGTAGGTCACCCTCCAATTACACCCCAACAGTCACTCATAAACTTTCGGCCCATAGCAAGTGCACCAAATCTTTAAGACCCAGGGGAGAAGGGTGGAAAGGGCAGCTTCCCCTTCCTTCCATAGGACAGTTGTACAGAAAATCACCTTGTAGGTCTCTTCTGACTCATGTAAAATAGTATGCACACCTCTGAATCTGAAACAGGAGTCCCTTTAGTGTTCTTACTGACTTTCCCACCTCCCCAATGATCTCTTCCAGCCACAGAGGTCTTACTCCATTTCTCGAGGTCTGGGGAGTCCTCCTTTGTGTTTACCCACTGCCCCCTTCGCTGGGTAAACCAAGTCTGTCACCCTCTCTCAGACCCCAAGGCAGTTGCTGGTGCTTTGAGCTCTGGTGGAGTGGTTTTCACAAGGCTAATTAGAAGAATTCTTCCCAGCTATTAAGCCAAGCTGGGGAGAGGGGAAAAAAAAATAAAAAGAGAAAAGCTGGAATAATTTTACCTGTGGATTAATGAGAGTGTTTTGCAGCCTCCCATTAGAACAAGATGTTTTCGGATCCAAATGATTCCATTAATTAGCAAGTTGTACGCACATTAGTGTTAAAGTATGCGAAGCCACGAAGAAAGTTGAGCTGCAGAGCAACTTTGAGAGGCGGCTGCTGGGGGGAGAGACTTCTAAATGCTACTCACCACAGTGGGCAGGGAAACCCAATGTCCTGATGCCCAGGCCATGAGGGAGGAGTTTCATCAGGACTTTAGTGCTGTTATGGATTTGATTGAGTGTCCCCCAAAGGTTTGGACCCCAGTGCAAAGGTTTGGACCCCAATATTCAGAGGTGGGGCCCTGGAGGAGTGATTGAATCATGAGAGGTCTGACCTCATCAGAAGCTGATGGCTTTATTGGGAGCTGGTGAGAACACTAGGAGGTGGGACCTTGTTGGAGAAAGCAGGTCACTGGGGTGTCCCCTGGAAGTATATATCTCGTCCCTGGCCTCTCTGCTTCTCTGCTTCCTGGCCACCATGAGGGGAGCAGCTTTGTTCCACTACACTCCCCTTTGCCGCCATGAAGTATCTCACCACAAGCCCACAGCAATGGAGCCAGCTGACCATGGATGGAATCTGTGAGCAAAAATAAATCTTTCTTCCTTTTAAGTTGTTGACCTCAGGTATTTTGTGACAGAAGCTGATCCAAGTGCCAAGTCTGAAAGGGCAACAAATGGTAGGCAAAGTAGTAGACAAAGGAGCTGTAGGCAAGGGGCTCCGTTTCAGGCTACAGCCAGAGGCTTTGGTTCAACTGCCACCTCAGGCTTCTGAGATGTCTAAAGGCTTCCTTTGTTCTTAGGATGAAGACCAGGATTGTCTTGTGCCCCACAAGGTCCTGGATGCACCAACCTCCTCTCCCACCTTTCCACCATCCCCAGCCCCAGTTCCTCTCTCTGGTTTCTGTTTTTGTTTTTGTTTTAGCTGCAAATATGCTATACAATTACGTACCACAGGATGATATTTTAGTTAATGATGGGCCTCATATAAAATGGTGGTCCCAAAGGATTAGAATGAAGCTGAGAAATTCCTCTTGCCTAGTGACATTGTGGCTGTCATAACATTGTAGCACAAGCCATTACTCATCTGTCTATGGTGACTGGTGTTATATAAAGCTAAAGCACATGCAATTATGTACAGTATATAATACCTGATAATGATAAATGGTTATGTGTCTGGTTTATGTATTTACTAAACTGTACTTTTTATTGCTATTTTACGGTCTACTCCCACTTACAAAGGGAGTTCACTGTAAATAGTATGCTGTGTGCTCCTGGTAGCAGCTGAGAGGTCACATACAGTGACTGACTGTGCCATATAGGTTTGTGTGAGTGCACTCTAGGATGCTCACGTGTAGACAAAATCGTATAAGGGCACATTTCTCAGAATGCCACCTCCTGGTTAAGTGATGTGGTACTGTACTTCCTGCACAGGGCCGCCACACATGCTGTTCCCTCTGTCTGGAACACCTTTGCCTAATTCTTTCCTCTACATCCTTCATCTCTCAGCCCAATCATCTCCTTCCCCAGGAATCCTTCCTTCAATTCCCAGACCAGATATGTTTCTTTGGTTCTATGTCTTCTTGGAATCATTTCCTTTTCTTTGAAGCACTCACCTTGGTTTGAAATGGTATGTTTATTACAGTGATTTTAAAATGTTGATATCTGTCTCTCACATAAGGCTGAGTTTTGTGAAGATGGGGACTGTGCTTGCTCTTCTCATGATTTTCTCACTAAGGAGGTTGGGTGCACAGCACTCAGTAAATATTTACTGAAGAAGTGACAAAACTTATTTAAATAAGTATTGCTACTATGGAGCATGAGTGGGCTTTGCTGCAATAAAGTCTGCTTTACCAATTAGTGGAGAGTGGACAGGTGAGTTTTCGGACCTGCAGGGTAGGGCAGAGGCTTTGGAGAGGGATTCAAAGAGGCCAAATGGGATTCAAGGCAGCTGTGGGCTTCCTTGCAGCTGTCAGTGATGCCACCGAGTTCCTGCACAGTGCTCTGTTCCTTATGTCTTCATCTGGGCTGGTGGCTGCACCACCCACCTGAGCACTCAGGCCAGAGCAAAAGCATTCCTTAGATCCCTCCCTCCAGTCAGTTACCAAATCCTGTCAGTTTGATTTTGAACTATCTTTAGACAAGCATAAATTATTTTTACTATATAAATAATACATGCAAATTATATAGAAAATAGAAAATACTTACTAAGGGGAGATTAGAAAACACAGGGGGGAAGAAACAAGCAGTCACTCATTGTCCCACTGTGGATTTTGGTATATAATTTGGGCCCATGACTTGTTTTCCCCCTGTATCCTCTTGGTGATGGCCATTCATTTAAGCAGCCTCCCTACTTTTAGGTTTGTCCTGTCTTTATGCTGGAGTTAGAGTGCTTTTACTAAAGTACACATTTGGAAAGTGTTACTTCTGAAAGTGATCCAGTGGTTGTCACCTACAGGTCAAACTCACCCCCTCCTTCCCAGGTCTTATCTCCTATGAGTCCAGTTTCCACCTTATATCTAGCAAAGGGCTAGACCATCTGGAGGCCTCTGGCTTCTGGCCTCTGTACCTTGGCACACACCATCCTCCCTGCCTAGAATGCTATGCCCTGCCTGCCCATGAGCTCCTTGAGTCTTGCCATGTCTTTTCTTCTTTGATCTCAGTCACACAGCAGGAACTTAATGTACATGAAGCTAAATCACACCAGTAAGCACCAAATGCCTTTGGAAGAGAGAAACCACAATAATGAAGTTACTAGAGACTGTGTCATTCAATGATCATTGGAAGAAACTGAAGGTGTTTTGTTAGGAAAAGATAAGGCTCATGGATATGGTCAGGGAGGGTGATGCCAACAATTTTATTTTGATATTAAACTGCTTTTTGGAGGAAGGGGTTGTTTCACTGATTTCTCTACAACCATAGAAATGAAACTAGGATCAGCTAGGAAGTATCCAGGAATGATTTAAGTTCAACACAAATAAATGCTGTCCAAGAAACAGACCTACCTGAAGGAAGACCGAGGTGTCATAAGAGGTAGTGGGTTCCTCTCTTCAGGGGTATTTGTACACTGACTGGACAGCTCTTGAGGAAGGGCCTCGGTGGGAATTCAGCCATTGGGTGAAGGATGGCTCCAGGACGTTGAAGCCTGATAACCACATTAGCTTTCGTGTTCTGAAGACTCACCATGGGCAGGTGCACTTCTTGGTGCTCTACTTAGATTACTCCATTTCCTCTTGGCAACAATTTTATGATGTAGGTGTTGTTATTAACCACAGTTTAAAGGTGAGAAAATGAGTCCAGAGAGAAGAAATGACCTATCCATGGGTCACAGCTAGCGAGTGGCAGCATGGGTCTCCATGCTAAGTGGTCTGGCTCTGGAGCCTGTAGGCTTCACCACTGTGCTACCCTCTCTATGCCCCTTCAGAATCTGTCCATAAAGCACTAACGAATGCTTCTGGCATCTCCTGGGAAGATGAGGGAGCCAAGTGTGAAGTCCCTGCTTTCAGGAGAATCCAGAAGTTTCCAAGGCTGGTCTAGGAAAGGTTCCTAGATGCTACTTGCCTTCTCTTGGCCTCCCTGGGATGGTATAAGCCAGGCTGTTGTATGAAGGCATGGGGCCAAAATCCATTCTTTCCATTCCTTCTTCCCCGTGAGTTTGATTCTCAGGGCCTGAATGTTTAATAGTTTCTTCCTAGGACTGACTCACAGCCATCTCAGAAATAGCTTCCCCAGTTCACATCCTAATTTGGAAAACACAGTGACACTTTTTGACCCAGGTGTTCCTCCCAGGTAGTCCATGCTTATGGTTGATAAGCAATTGCTGAGACCTTCTTTCAGACTGGTTGCTCATGCTGGTGGAAGAAAATGAGTCCTAGGTAACTTTGTGAAGAAACTACTATAAAATAACTTGTGAACACATGATCATCCCTGGACCATGTGTAGGATTAGCCTATTTTCCTAGCCCTAAATCAGGATCTGAGATCTGACAAATTATGTGTACTACAGGGTACAACAGGATAGAATATTTAATATGAAAACAATCACTGGAAAAATTGGCACATACAGTTCCACACAAGATCAAACAACGTATGATCTAGAAATCTAATGTTTAATATACAGTTCATGTCAGGTGACCTATTCTTGGTGGATAGAGAGAGTCCCAAGCTACCTGGCTGCAAGAAAGACTTCAGAGAGACAGGGCTTTGGAGAATGACACCATTAAATGCTGGGATTAGGAAGAGGATAGTGATGGATTTAGTTAGCATAGGTGGCTTTTCTTTGACTTCCTCTTATCTAACTATGAAGCTCTGGACAGAGAGATGCTGCATTCTCTCTAGGGTCCAACTTGAAAATTCCATTTTAGGAAAGGTTGAGATGATCTGCATATATACACCTCCTATCTTTCCTTAAAAGATCAAGATAAATCATCAACTACAGAAGATAAAACTGAAACCTATCATTAAGGTGGTATTGAGCTTAGCCTGCACATCCTCAGGTTGGCTAAAGTTGGTGCCTCCACAACCTGTTATTGACTCACAGTCTGTAGCAGTCCACCAATGCATACAAGGCTGAGGATGGATCACATGTTCTTTTCTTTTGTAATAGAGAATCTTACTAAGCCTTGCCTTGGTGATAAATTGTTCTGCTCAAGGTTCCAGGGGTGCTATCAAGGAGTTTGAAAACAACTTTATAAGCAAAAGTCTGAGAAAAGAGGAAAATGAAATCTAACAGGGGCTGCGAGGTAATGTGCACAAGTGCCACTTGCTCCAGAACTAGATGCAAGAGCTGGCTTACAGGTCCTTTCCATGTAAACTCAACACCCATGCTTCCCTCATTTGAATTCATATTTCAAGTCACTCTGAGATCAAATGGGAGGGGGAAAGGGAGAAATAATGGAAGACCCCCCCCAAACTGGAGATCTTTACTAACATTGCTTGAATTCGTTGTTTGGACTCCACGTTGACTCATAACTTTTTCATTGGTGATAGGAATGAAGAAATGTTCATGTCCCTAACTCTTCAGACTCAATGGTTCCAGCTCAGCCTTAGGCTTGAAACCAATGAAAATGATCTAGGAGGCTCCATGACAAAATCCAAAGGGAAACAATGCTGAGATTTACTGAACTAAAAAGGAGAATGCTGGTATTTAGTGTGGTGGTGGGTACAAGTTTCTCATGGATAGACAACATTGGTCAGAACAGGAAGAGGACTTTTGGATCATCATCACTGCCACAATTTTCACTCCTACAAAGAGTATTTACTGAGCTATGTTCTATAGGCCACCCAGCATGCTAGGGATGGGAGACACAGTGGTGAATAGGAGACTCAGTCCTTCCCCTCACAGAGCTCATAATTGAAGCCAAACACTAATCAAAAATCTCACACAATCAATGTATATTTACAAACTGTGTAGGAGCCTTTAAAGAACAGAACAGGGTATCATGAGGGTCTTCCTTTTGCAGAGGGTAGAGGAAAGCTCTTTCAGGAAGTGAACCTTTAACAAAAGGTTGAACGAAGAAGAGAATGTGGTCAGGTAAGTGCAGGTGGATGGGTCTCTGCAGAGGTGCCTGGGAATCCCAGGTGAGCAAGGCAACCTGGATGACTGGGAAGGGCATCTCAGCCTTCTGCCTCTCTCTTAAAGGAAATTACTGGGTGGAGACTTGGGAAACCAGGTCAATACTTCTGTTTGAAGTAAGAGGAAACAGAAATCACTTTCAGGGAACCAATTCAGGAAGCACACGACAAAGGCCCTCCCAACAACATCCTCATTTGTAAAATGGAGGAAATAATTCCTATCTTGGGCCACAGAAGGTACATAGGAAGGAAACTAGTGAGGCCAAAAGTCCTCCACTTCTGTGCTGGAACTTTTAGGGAAACCTTGACAACAAGCTTCCAGCAAACTAAATCCAACTAAAGACAGAGTTATGGCACCATGTGGATACACCCAGTACAGAAAGCCCAGGTGAAAAAAATTCACCAGTCAACCCCAAATGCAGAGAACATTTTTCTAAATATGGTAGCCCCAACAAGATGCAGTCAGGGGTGTCCAGGGAAGCTGCTAACTCAGGACCCTGCTGTGGCTCAGGGCCAGCATGAAGATGACACATCACCATGTCAAGGACTGGGAGATGAACCAGCACCTGTTCTACCCTAGAGTTTACCTTGAACTTTTAGAAAACAACTCCTTGCTATAATCTGGCTGTCAGATCCTCATAGAATGGAGTAGAAAACCACTCTTTAATCAGAGTTCTGGTTAGCTGCATGATGACTGGTGAGTTCTTTAATCAGAATTCTGGTTAGCTGCATGGGTTGGCCCCACCAAAGCAAGTTATGCCTTCTGCATTTTCCAACAAACTTTTAATCAAATTCAAACAAAATGAGAGAGTCACTCGGTGATGAGCAAATTCTAAGCATACTTATATGAGTCCTTCAGTTCAGCATTGGATGTCATCCAGAAGGAACAGATCTTCCTTAAAACAGAGGATCAGGTAAAGGGTGCTGTCCTTGCTATGTCCATCAAACCCATACTGTCCCTGGACCTTAGTCACCTTGGACTTGGGACCCAGACTTCAAAGAAGTGTAGATGAAACGCTAATCTCTCCCAGGAGAAGAGACTGGAATAAGACTTTCCATCATCTGTTGCATCCTTTCTCAGGAAAATACTATTAGAGGAACACTCCCTTCCTAACAGAAAAAGAGGTACCTCTATAGTGTAGAACACTCTTCCCTAGGCTTAAGGTTGCCTTTCTCCAGACTTCCATGGACAGCTCTGCTGTCCCCCACCTGGGAGCACACTGAGCACCTATGAAGCACCCTTCCAATTGCTCTGGGAGGTGGGAGAGGAGGGGCAGAGCAGTGGTTAAAGAAGGAGACCCTGGAATCAAATGACCCCATTGAGTCCCGGCTCTACACTTTTCGGCCATGTGTCATTGGACAAGTTATTTGACCTCATCTTAAAGTAGGGATGATAATAGTACCTGCCTTATAAAGTTGCTGTGAGGTTTCCACATGTTCATTCACATAAAGTCTGGCCCACAGTAAATTCTATGTCAGTGATGGCTATTATTGTCATACGTCCAGGATCTCAATTGGAATCTCTGAGGTGAAAATGCACACTGCTCACCCAGGATCTTGTTAAAATGAAGATTGATTCAATCCATCTGGGACAGAATGTGAGTCTGTATTTCTAACCAGGTCCCAGCTGATACCAATGCTGCTGGTCCAGTCACTACTTTAAGAAGCAAGATCTCCAGATCACCTATTCGGCCTGGCTGGGGTCTGAGGCACTCTTGAGCAATTACTAGATTTTCATGGTCATGTTGTGATCCTGGTCATGTTACTCAGGTAATTTTTATTCAGCTAAAAATGTGAGGTCAAAGGGCTGGGGTTGTGGCTCAGTGGTAGAGTGCTTGCTTTGCATGGGTGGGACACTGGGTTTGATCCTTAACACTGTGTAAATAAAATAAAAGTATTGTGTCCCTCTACAACTAAAAATTAAAAGAAACAAAAGAATGTGAAGTCAAAGCCAGATGCAGAAAATGCCACATGCTAACTGGTATTACTGTACTACAGGGTTATTTTCAATATTTTTTATCTATTTATTAATTTCTATGAACATATGATCACTGCAGAGAGCAAGACAGGGAGACATATACCTATGCTGCACCACCAGGGAGCATAAGTGATGTATGCTGGTGCTGCTCCTTCCAGCAGCAATAGAAGCTATTCAATAGAGTTATGGAGGAGCTTGAGGACTGTGTTCCAACACTGCAGCTTTACAGGTATGAGCAGCTAATCATGAATTTCCTCCTTGACAGTGCGGCTTCCATCATTACCACACTTACCAAACTTGCATCCTCAAGGTTACTTATGACCTCTCACTGGCCGATCCATGCCTTTGCCTCCACCATCCTTTTCCTTGATGTATTTGACATTCTTGATTATGCCCTTTCTTTTTGAAACTCTCTTCTTGTCTCTGTGACAATGTACAATTTTAGTTCTCTTTCTCCCCCATAATTAATTCTTTGCCTCCTTTATTTGTTCCTGCCCTTCTGGACCTCTTTTAGTCTGGGGAATATTACAGAGATAAAAAGATGCAGTCCCTACTCATGAGGAACTTTTGGCTAGATGGGGAGGCAGATGTTGCAAAATCAGGGAATTATGTTCCTAAGAATTCTGCCCAAAGAACTGCAGAAGCATAAAGGAGAGAGAAGTTAAATAGCCTGGGAAAATGCAAAAACAGGTCCCTGAGGAATGGACATGTGAGTTGTGTCCATAGGGGAAAATTTTCTTTTTATTTGGTTAGTCTCCTACCCCTTGTGAAAGTCTCCAAATCAGCTCACTCGCTTGCTTGCTTGCTTGCTTGTATTCTTCCCCTCTCTCTCTCTCTCTCTCTCTCTCTCTCTCTCTCTCTCTCTCTCTGTCAAAAATTCATTCACTTCACTCCCTCCTAAGAGTTCAAAAGTCATTACCAAGTAGATGAGTCCAAATCTGCACTAACATTTCCTTTTCCCTCTCTTCTGAGTTCAAGCCATACTCCTCCATGAACCTACTCCATATATCTACTGGATTGTCCCACCATCTCATCACACACAAGAAATTTCAACCTCAATCCATCTCCTTCTCCCTAAAACCAGTCCCCATAAAGCTAAAACCCTGTAATCACTCTTGCTTCTTCTTCAACAAATGCAAACAGTTCTTCAAGCATAACACCCAGCTTATCATCTGCATCCCCTGTAGCTATTGCTGTTCTTACCTCTCCTACCTGGTTGGTAAGTGGGGTGTCTTGTGTTCTGTACCCTTATCTCCAACCCTTCTGACCAATTGCTCCATTACTCATCCTTAGATGCTGCTTTCATCATACTGCACAGCTCAGAAACCTGCAGTAGTTCTTATCATAGAGAGTAGACTCAAATATCCCCTCGTACATGATCTGCACATGGTAGGTAGTCAAAATTTACTTGCAGAAAGAATGAAAGGAGGTTTCTAATATCACAATAGTAGGTTCCAGTAGGAAACCAGCAATATAATCAAACTAAGTTCATTCAAGGTACTTGGCGGTTTATATGAAGGAACTGGGGTATGAGGAGAATCATAAAGGAGTGAGAGTATGATGGTCTACAGGTGGCAACAAGAGTGATCTCTTACCATACCAAGCCTGAAGAAATGAATACAGGGAGTTGTTACAGGGAGAAGGGAGGAGAGGACCTTCTGCAGAGGCTGTGAGGATGCCAGCACAAGACAACTACAGGGAAGGATCTGGGTACAAATCACCCTGACCTCCCCCTCCTCCCTCCTGGTGAGTTCCTTCTGGGCTCTCCATCAACTGAACCTATCCAGAAGCTGGAGGACAAGGCAGTCTCTTGACGTAGTCCATATGGTCAGTTCCCCCAACTAGAGAGCAGACTCAGTGGGGAAGGGTGGAGAGTCCACCAGGTGGGGCAAACCGAAGCCACCTGGCAGACAGGACACTGAGCTACAGTGCATATCTTTGGTTTCCATGTGCCACCATCATCATCTCAATGAGCCAGGAGGAGTTATCCTATTGGGAGGGTATTTGTGAATCAACAGATCTCCCCCAGAGAGGGTGACCAGATAAACATCCCCTGACTGTAACTCACTAGCCAAGTCTAGGTCCTCATCTCACAGGGCTTACCTGAGTATAAAAGTTAAGTGCTGCTACCAGCATTTGTGGTTGCAGCAATCATCATCATCATCATCATCATCATCATCATCATCACCATCATCATCATCACCATCACCATCATCAGTCTGCAACTATTGGTGTACCCTTATTTCTGACCTATGTGAACCAGTTTGCACTAGCTAGAAAATGGCGACATGATGAATCTCACAGATTGCATTCTGTGACTTCATTTGACTAATGGAGCAATAGGCACTTTTAATGGTCTCACAAGCCTAATGGCTACTAAAATAAAATGGGTCTAAAACTAAGAAGGGAGGCAGCCCTCCCTTGGGCTAAGAAGCAAGTTTGTCACAGCGAGCTTTGGGATGTCTGACACATTTTTTGTTTAAATGAAAAAGAGTCTTCCTATTAAAGGGAGAAGGACTCCTGCCTGCTGTAGTCTCAAGTTCTATGATTTTTGCATGTTCTTTTTTGAATGCCTTATTCATCAGAGAATTTCATCTATTTTTCATCTAAACCTTCCATATTAATACATTTCAGCAATCCACAAAGTGGTGTGATGAACACTAATGGAGAGTTGTCAGAGGGAATGGATGGTGGATACTCAGCTGCCTTATACATTTAAAAAACTAAGAGTAAATAAAGTATCCATCTTCAGGTTGAATTAATTTTTTGTTCAGTATTAGCAACATGGGTTGGAAAGAGAGGTTCAGAGAAAAGGACATAAAAGTCTGATTTTAGAAGAAAATTAAATATGGCAGAATGGAGACAAGCTGACTTGAAGTAAACAACAATGGTAAAGTTAGGTACCACTTCTCAAGGACTTGGCACATATGGGGTACTGTGCTAAGCATGTTAACATACATCATTTCATGGAAATCTCTATCTTTATAAATGTAAATGAATTTAAGCTTAGGCAAAACAGATAACTTGTCTAAGGCTATTCATCTAGTAAATGGTGGAGCTGAAGTCAAGACTTTAAAAGAAAACTTCCACTCCTTAGCAACTATACAGGCAAAAATGGCCAACACGCTGCACCTATGCTCCCGCTCCTTGACTCTGTAACAGAAAAAATGTTGCTATTGATCATGGCCTCTGTCTCTCTGGTCCCAAATGGGGCCTCACAATCCTCAACAGTTTATCTCTTGGGACAACTCTAATTCATTAGAAATAATTGGACCATGGTTTCCATCCCTTTATGCTGTTTCTCTATTGGTGACAAACTCTGTATCTTTCAACTACAGGAATAACAGAAGCTGATCTCTTTTGACACATAACAATGATGTAGATGCCTTGGGCCCTTTGGAAAAAAATTGTGAAATATAAAATACATACAGAACATTACATAAGATGATCACATTACAGTCTTGATTTATCACAAAACAAACAGTCATGGGACTATCATTCAAAATATAGACTATCACCAGCTCAATAGAAGCCCCACATTCATACATCAATACAAGTTAAAATATAATTCACCACATTAATTTTTAAAAATCCTGAATCTACCCATAAATGTAGAAAAAATAATTTCATAAAATTCACCATCTATTTATTACCCAATCTTTCACATTCTCTTATGTATTTCCCTTTCTTTTGATTCTCTGTGCTTGCATATCAGTAGATTTTCCTTGCCCTCTCTACAGTTCAATAAATTTGTTTTCAGCTGTGCTGAGACATCTTTCAAATTCTTTCACTGCATTTTTCATTTTAGCCATTGGAGTCCTCATTTCTAAAATTTATATTTGGTTCTTTTCTATATCTTCTGTTTCTCTGGAAAATTCAGTCTTATCTTTGATCTCTTTAAATATAAAAAATACAGTTATTTTTTAGTCCATATCTGATTAATTCCCATTTCTGGATCCCCTGTAGGTCTGTTTCTATTGTCTATGGTTTCTGTCCATTTCCATTCATTTATTCTATCTCCTCATGTGCCCAATTATTTAATGAGTAAGGCCTTATTTTCACTGTTTTTCAGAATAATTTGACAACTTTGATGATGTTGTGTTTATCCAGAGAGGATTCATATTTCTGTCAGGCATCTCTTCCACATTTCAAAAAAAGAAGATTTAGAACATATTTTCCCAGCATTTCTAATTGTCCTCAGTAGGACGGTTGATCCAAATTACCTCATCTGACATTTTTGAAAGCAAAGTATCCTGCACTTCTTAAGGGAGAAACCACATAGGGAAGTCCCCTCATTGTAGTTTTTCTTACCACCTTCACCCCCAGAACTAGAGAAGTGGGTCTTTTAATGCACAGACATATTCGACAGGGTTGTAAATCTCTGCCAGTAAAATTCTCTTAGGGTCAGACAGAGAGCTTCTTGAAGTGAAGTTTCTAGAGACTAGCTGTCTATACAGTGACCTGCCTTCTGGTAAGGTTAGAGAGCAGGACATAGTGGTTTGGTTGCATTCATCATGGATTCTTACTCCCTTTTTCAGAAATGTATAAAAGGTGCATATTTTAGATAATGTGCAAAATTTCTCTATAGTTTTGGTAACAAATGAAATTGATTCACTGCACAGTTAACAAGTTGAGTTACTAGGATAGCCCTGTTATCTCTATGTTTCCAATAAATACCTTTATCCCCAGGCAACTCACAGATTTCTCTTCTCTGGATGTCCTTGAGGAGTATAAGAAAGAACCAAGTTTGCTCATTGATGTCAACTTATGATCACTCCACACCAAAAGTTAATCTTCCTGTGAAACTCAAACAAAATGCTCATAGGATCTCAAACACTTATTTCCTCATTCAGGCTCAAATCATTAAAGCATCAATAGGGACTCTGGCCCTGATCAAAGTTTCTATAGAGAGGAAAATCCTCAAACATTAAGTTTAATTTTTAAAAAAGCATATATCTTAGATTTAGTGGAAAAAATGCCAAGCCACTACCTCTTCTGCTACTGGTATCTGTGTGACCTTAACAAATCATATCACCTTTTGGGTTTAGGTTTCAATATCTTTAAAATGAGGACACTATATGAGAAAGAACACTGTAGCTCTAAAATTTTCTGGATTTTTATTTTTCCAAATATTTTAAGTAAAGATTTTAATACCTTTCCTTCCTCCAAATACTTCTGTGCTTTTACACACAGAAAGTCCTCAGTAAATGTGTGGCAAATAAATTAATATATAACTTCTATAATAATATAGCACTATATCGTATAATATACTATATTTTATAAGATATGATATATAACATATAATATATGGGAAATACCTTACATCTACTGATTAAAATTTAGGTTCACTTCAACTTGCAGCCATTTTAGAGGAACAGTTACCAGACTAGCCCTTTTATCATAAGCATTTTTAAAACTGGACAAAAATATAGGAGGCCACTGTTTTTGTAAAGGGAACACACAAAGCAGCACAGGAGTATAATCCCTATAAGAACTGAAACTCATGGGATGAGCACAATAATCATTCTGGTTCTCTGACAGGAAACAATTTCCTAACTGCCACAGAAAGAGTGATAGTGCAAACAGACCCCTGCAGTCCCACTGATGTGAGAAGGCAGAGATCAGATCAGAATTCAGACAGCTGATGTGGTGTGGTGGGACACCAGAGAGAAACAGTTAGGTAAACAAGGGGCCCAAGAAACTTGTGTAGTGTCACTTGTATATCCATGGCTTAGGACGAGGCAGTACATGTGCAGGGTGAAATCACTACAGTGTGTCAGACAGCAGATGCTATGAGATTCAGAGGAGAAAAGAGAGACTTCAGGTTAATCAGTGCTGGGGAAAAAGGAGTGTTGGGAGTTTGGAGTTCTGGCCCTGAAATAGTGGAGAGATCTAGTTAATATCTCATTAACAACCTGAGCAAGCAACCAGGTACCAGAAAGGGCACACCATAGGAGTAAGAACTTTACAGTAAGACCTGCTCTAGTACGGGAAAGCCTAAAACCAAGTCCTGACAAGATCTGAAGGAGAAAGGGAAAGCGGAGGTTGAGGGGTTTGGGCTTTCAACTGGTCTGCACCAACAAGCAAACAACCAAGCCCACACAAGTTCATGGTGATCATCCAGCCATTTAAATGTCCACTGAGGAATTAGCATTCTAAGAAAGATGATAGAATCCAGAATCTCTAAATTCCAATATTCTCCAAAAAAATCACTAGATATGTAAATAAATGATAAAGTGTGATACATAGCCAATAACAGAGCAAGCAATAGGAAACAAAAAATGGGATCATTCTGACATGGCCCTTACAGACAAGGATTTTAAAACAGCTGCTGTGTGTGTGTGTGTGTGTGTGTGTGTGTGTGTGAGTGTGTATGTGTTTAAATTAAAGGGAAACATGTTCTATGAAATAAATGATTAGATGTTGTTAAAGAGGGAACAGGGGAATTCCACAGATAAACAGAAACTATAATAAAGAAGGAAATGGCAATTCTATAATTGAAAAGTAACTGAAATGAAAACTTCACCAAATAGGCTCAATGAAGATAGAGATAGCAGAGGAAAAAGTGAGCAAACTAGAAGGATAATCAACCAAAATTATCCAATCTGTGGAACACAGAAGAAAAGACTGAAGAACACCAAACAAAGTCTCATGGACCAATGAGATAATATCCAATGGCCAAACCAGAGTAGATGTAACCAGAGTTCCAGAAAGAGAAGAGGGAGATTTGAGCAGAAAAAAATTCTTTTGAAGAAATAATGCCAAAATCTTACTAAACCTCCAATTTTTGGGTGAATCTGAGATGCTCAGTAAATTCAAAGCAGGACAACACAATGAAAACCACAAAGAGGCACATTGTAGGCAAGCTTCTACAAACCAAAGACAGAGTATCTTGAAAGGAGTCGGAGGGGAAAAAATTGTTCATTGGTAAGAATATCAATGACTTCTCATCAGAGACAATTGAGGTCAGAAGACAATGGGATGACATATTTAAAAGTTATTGGGAAAACAGCCCTATAAACCAAGAATTTCGCATTCAACAAAAATCTTCAGAAAGAGTACAAGATAAAGACACTCTGGATAAATAAAACAAGATAATTCATTAGCAGAAGCCTGCATTATAAAAATGTTATAGGATATTCTTTAGCATGAAGGGAAATGATACCAATAGGATCTTGTATCTACAGAGAGGAGTGAACACAAAATGGTAAATATATAGGCATATGTAGAAGATTATGTTTTCTTTTTTTTCTTATAATTTACTGAAAATACAATTGATTACATCAAGTTAAAATGAAAATATTACAGGTATGGTTTGTGTTTTTTTACTTTTATAAGTAAAGGATGTGTAACAATCACAGAGGACAGGGTTGAGTAATGAAATTATACTATTTTAAGAGTGTAAGGTGACTATATACTTAAAATGTGTGAATTTTATTGAATAAAAATTGTACTTCAGTACAGTTTCTGTGGCTTAGATCTTGAATGTCCCCCAAAGGCCCATGTATTAAAGTTTCTGTCCCCAGCTTGGTGCTACTGAGAGATGGTGGAAGCTTTAGAGGTGGGGCCTAGTGGGAGGTCTTCATGTCATTGGGGGTGTTCCTTGAAGGGCATTGGGGACCAGAGTCCTTTCCACTCTCTCTGTTTCTGACCATGAGATGAACAGTTCTGCTCCACCATGTACTTCCCAAAATGATGTGCTGCTTTACCACAGGCCCCAAAGCAACAGGTCAATGGGTCATAGCCTGGAATATCTGAAATCATGAGCAGAAAGAAACCTCTACTACTTATAAGTTGATTATCTCAAGTATTTGTTACATGAATGGAAACTAACACAAAAGTTATTTTAGAAATGAAGCACAAAAAGTCCTATATCTCCTTCAGCCAACTTGGAGTCTGAGGTACGCAGACAGGAAATCAGACCCATAAAAATACCAACAGTTAATATTTGCTGAATGCTTCCTATGTGTTGAGTACAACGCACACACTTCACCAACCTTTACTTATTAATTCTCACAACTCTGTGAGGTAGATGCAATTTTAGCCCCACACCAGGAAACTGAGTGTCATAGCTAATCATGGTGGCTCTGAGAATCTGAACCTAGGTAGTGGTATTCCACCATCTATGTTCTTAATCACTGTTATAAAGAAGCATGAGAGAATACACCAAGAAGAACAGTGTCATGGGGCTCATGTTCTGTGAATTGATCACTTCATGGAACATTGACCTCACTGTATCTTTATTTCATTCTCCTCTCATTTTTCTTTCTAGCATGAAGAAAGCACTTATAAGCCTAAGTAGTCTTTATTATTATCATTATTTTACATTAGGTTATAGTCACCTTGCTATTGGCTGTTCATTCATGTTTGAGGATCTCTAGGAAAGGGCTGGGCACAAAAGGGAATCAATCATGCAGTTTTCTGAGTTTAAGAAGCTCACCTGGCTCTTGTGATTTAACACCACCTGCCATGGTCCTAGGCTCATGGTCAGTGCTTAATAAATGACTGCTGACTCATCACCTGACATATTCTCCCACCTCTGGACTGTCAGATTGCTACTACATTGACAGACTGAAAGGATTGGCCCAAGTTCACACCCTGTCAATGACTACCCCAGGTCTGGACTTAGTAACTGAAAAAGAAATTCTCAGGTTACTGCTATTCTCAATCATCACTGAAGCACAGAAAGATAATACTCAGGTTTAGGGCTAATGCAGTTCAACCCTCCCATTTCATAGAAAAGGAAAACAAAGGTCAGAAGCTAAACAACAAGGTCACAGAGCACGTCAGACATAGATACCTTCTGTCCTCACCTGCAGACCTGCAATGTCTTCTATGTCATCACAAGTCCCAGGGTGGTGATAATGCCATTTCTTATCAACCCCTGCCACAAAAGAGGTCTACGAACCTTTGAAACACAAATAAAGCAGTGTCCCAAATACCAAGTCTCCTCAGTCTCTAAAGCCAGAGAGGGTACCCTGTAGCACAAGGGCCAACATAATTATTCTCCTCTGGGGAAGCTGTGCTCTCCTCACCAAGACCCAGGCCTTGAACTGAGTACTTCCCCACTGGGGAGTAGTCTGAATTCATCTCTGCATTGCACTTGGGGCAGTACTTGCCTGTCTATAAATTAAGGATAATGTCCCTGCCTTCCTGCACCACTAGGCTGGTTAATCAGCTAATCAGGCTCTTGGAGTCTGAATGCTTTGCCAGGGTACCGTATATTGCTTCCCATTGCCAGAAGCCCTAATGCTTATCACCACCCACATTTTGTTCTCAAGTCAAATAAGGACATTTTCATCACTGGGGGGATGTCTGTAAATAGGAGACCTTACTCTGAGACGGGATGCATTCTTTGTCTTTGTTATTTTTTACCCTATATCTAGAGCACCAGATAATAGAGATTTTCCCAGTTCAGTCACATACTGTTATTGATTTACCTCTCAGTAAAACTCCATGACAGCAGAGACTAGAACTTCTGAAATATGCATATTGTGTAAATTAACTTACTTTGCTGCCTTTGGGTCATCTTTCTATTTTTACTACCTGATGCACGGGCTCATCACAATCCCTAGTCTCCTTCAAGAGGTAGATTTAAAAGAGTCTTTGTTGTTAGAGGCTATGGGGCTTTATATGTAAAAATCTCACCTTTATCCATGGTGAGATTATTGATCACACTGTGTAGAAAGAGAAACTGAGGAGAAACAGGAAGCAGGGAAATAGCAAAGTTGGCAGCTGGGCTAGGACCATCGCTGTACCCCTGGACTCCTAGTCCAGCAGTCCTGCTTCAGGGGCACCTTGCAAGGGAAAGAGAGAAGAGCTGCCTCCACAGAGGAGAAGAGGGGGCCACAAGGCAGAACTGTCTGCAGTGAAAGACCACAAATCACTGCTAGGCGATGTAGTAAAGAATGGGTGAGCATCCATTCCTAGCAGCCTGGTGGTCTGGGGCTTGGGTGTGTGGGACCCTATTCCATATTCACTTCTTTTTGATAGGCAAGCCTTGCCAACATTGGGGAGATGACAGACTCCTCACAGCAAAGCAGGCCAGCCAGGTGGACACGGCAGTTTTCTACTTTGCATCCTCTGGGAAGCCCGTTTGGAGTGTTAAGAGGGCACACTGTTTACAATTGTACTCCAGAGGGCTCTGACCTGCCTTGGGAACACCAGTTGTGAATGGCTCAAGTGGCAAGGTAGGAGAGAACTGTGACATTTCCTCATGTTTGCTTTACTCCTGGGGGGCGGATCACCAAGTGGGCCAAGGGCTCCATGAGCTCCAAAGACTGTTCAAACCAAAGACTATTCAAAGACTGTTCACACCCATTGTGATCACTGGCAGAATCCTACTCCAGTTAGTACAGAACCAAGAGTCTTTTCTGCCTCCTGCTATGCTCTTGACAAAGCTGTTTAACTTGCTGGCTGCTGTGTTCTCATCTGTTCAATGGGCCCTTGGTTGGACTAAATGTCTACAGTCACTTTTTGCTCAGACATTCTAATTCAAGAAGAGGACTGTGAGATGAATGGCAGGGTCAAAGTTCTGTTACTTCCTGTTTCCAGGAAAGAAGTGGTCGAGAGAGTGGACTGGAAGGTGGTAAAGAAAGGATTTCTGAGTAGGGTAGGCAGAGAGATTAGGGGTCTCTGGTTGTCTGAGAAGCAGAAGGAGGATTGACTAATGGGTGGCCCTCTTAACACACTTGTCCTTGCAAGCAACTTTGTAAGACTCCCCCTCGTTATTGGTATAAGACCCTATGGCATTTAAGACACTCTCAGGACAAAGAGAATGAAAAGTCAGAGGATGGAAAATGGAAAATGAAGGTCTTTTCCAAGGAGATGAAAGTGTGGGGAACAGCAGAGGGTGGGGAGGCAGGGAGTTCTTCAGAGGCAGGGGAGATGGGCCGGTGCAGACAGAATGAGCTCATGGGAGGAGGAAGGAGACCCACAGTCCAGCCCAAGTCCTTCCAGTTGCAGATGTAGGGCAGAGGTCCAAAGGGAGAATCAACCTGCCTGAGGTCACATCAACTGGGGTTAAAGGGAGGTTGCAGACGATGATGGCACAGGCAGTAGAAAGGGCAAGAGATGTGGGATAAAGCAATGTGAGTTCAAGCCTCTGCTCTAACTCAAGGATCTTCTCTGGGACTTGGTTTCCTACTTACATGTTAATTTCAGGGGCTGAACTTCATGATTTTGAGAATTCACTCCATCAAACATTCCCTCATAAAATCTGCAGATGTGAGGTATCTTTAAATACAGATATACCTCCTTTTTGCCAGGACCAGGACATCCATGCTGAGCCCTCCTCCTCCATAGTAGAGTATGTGCAACAAACCCCTGCCTGGGAGTAGCAGTGGTGACTATAAATCCACTGTGCCTCAACCTACAAAGGGCAAATGCCAGGCAGGATGACATGGCTACCTCTGAACCATCAAAGTGTGAAAACACTCAGAAAAGTTGTTTGTAGTAGTTCTAATATCACCCGATGGGTCTGATTAACTGCTAGCATTTGCTACTCAGTGTGGCTACTTTCACTGTTACTAATTCCCAGAAGGGAAGATGCCATTTTGGGTGCAAAACTGGAAACTTATCTCAGGATAAGTGTGGTTTACCTGGGCACTTGGGCATACAGGTGAGTTTTTAACTTTCATAGCAGGCGTCTTTAGGCCAAGGATTCTGTTAGACAGGTTTCCATTGCTGTGACAAACTACCTGAGATAATCAAATTAAAGGAGGAAAGATTAAGTTTGGGTTCACAATTCTGGAGGTTTTAGTCCATGGTCACTTTTGGGCTGCTGCTTTTGGGCCTGTGATGAGGCAGAACCTCATGACAGAAGGGCATGATGGAGGAAAAAGAAAAAGAGGAAGGGACACAGGATCCCAATGTTCACTTCAAGGGCATGTCCCTGATGACCTAATTTCCTACCACTAGGCCCCCACCTCCAAAAGGTTTTGATCATCTCCCAACAGTGCCACCAGCTAGGGACAAACCCTTCAACACACTGGCCTTTGGGGCATATTTAAGATCCAAACCATAACAGACTCTACCAACAATAGTAAGAAAAGAATATTTAGTTTCATGCAGTGTAAGACTGACTGGCAAGTTCTCAACAGAGCACAGGATGTCCCAGATGTGGTCTCCAGGATGGAGACCATGCCATAGGGGTGGGGCTGTGGTGGGGTGCAGAGCATGGTATGGCTGCAATCCCAGGGTCTGTCACCAGCCAGCTGAGTCCAGCATGGGCTCATGAACCTCCTGAATTCAAGATCTGCTATCCACTATGACACTCTAGTAGATTTCCAACACATTTAGCTATCTCTCTGCAGTGCAGTCTTTTGAATATTTCTACAGCAGAAGAAGCAGCAGTGACTCTTTAAAGAACTGCCTGTGACATCCAGCACCCTCCTCTGTCTGCTCCAGCTCACTTTCTCATCAGATTCTTACTGCTTCCTTCTTGGTGGTGAGACTGGTGCATGCACAGACCCCTGGGCTGGCCAGGCTGGCTTACTTGAACTCCCAACTGTCCTTCCATCTCCATTCCTACCTTTTCTCTACAAAGTCAGGCCTCATCTCCAGTGCTTCCTTCTTCATAAAACCTTCCTACCCTGTCATCACTTCTAGGAAACTTCCCTCTGGGATCCATTTTATTACCTACACTATGGAAGTCAAGTAGTTACATACAAGTCTCTGCCATCTTTTGGTCTTAGGTTGCTATTTAACTCTTGAATATTCTTTTTTTAAAATATTTTTTTAAATTGTTGATGGACCCTTATCTTATTTATTTATTTATTTATTTATTTGTGGTTTTGAGAATCAAACCCTGCCTCACACATGCCAGTCAAGCACTCAACCATTGAGCTACAACCCCAGCCCTAACTCTTGAATATTCTTTTTTTTTCTTTGCAAACATATATCTTGTTTGATCTTTTTAAATGTAATTTTTAAAATTAATTTTTGTTTGTTCTAATTGGTAATACAAGACAATAAAATGCATTTTGACACACTGTACACAGATGGAGCATAACTTCTCATTCCTCTAGCTGTACATGGTGCTGAGTCACACCAGTAGTGTGATCATACATGTATACAGGATAATAATGTCTGTCTCATTCTGCCGTCCTTCCCATCTCCACTGCCCCACCCCTCGCCTCATTCTCTCTGCACTGAATATTCTTTATCTTTTAAAATATATTTATTTTTTCTCTTGATGGTGATCTTATCATGTATTTCTAATTATATATATGTATACATATATATATATATGTATACATATATATCATAAAACCTGTAAATTTGCAGAGCACTTACTATAAGCAAGGCCCTGTTTAAGTGTTTTGCAGGCATTAACTCATTTGGTCTTTTCAGCAACATATGAAATAGGTTATTTTATTATTTCTATTTTACCGATGAGGAAACTAAGGCACAGAGAGGGTTAGTAAGTTCCCCAAAGTCACAGTGTGAGTAAGTGGCAAAAGCCAGGCAGTCTGACTCAAAAGTTCATTTGAAAACCACTGTGTATTAAGTCTTCCTCATGGATCTATATGGAATCCACTGCACAGAAACTTATTGGTGCTGATTTATCTCCAGGAAACATTTCTAAGGATCAAGAAAAACAGGGAGAATCTGACCCCACTTTGCATGGTCTTAATGCTTTATCTCACCTTTGTTTAACCAGCTGTTTTCTATTCTGCACGCTTCTAGAAGTAACTTTCATCCTCAAAAGCTAATCTTAGAAATATTCACGTTAGGAAAAATGTCTCCCAAGAAAAGTCTTTAAAGTACTCATGCATCTGGACAGATGGGCAGTGTTCCATCCACCTCTGTGTCCCAGTGTCAAGCTTAGTGCTCTGTTCACAAAAATTGCTCAATAAACTTGGTGAAAGGAGGCTGAGCAGTATAGAGGTGTACAGTACAGAGGTGACTATTCAATCCCCTTCACCAGTAGATCAAGCCCTATTTGCTCTGGTCTTGTTAAAGACCTTACAAATTTAGTAGAGACTATCTCACCTCTCTCTCTCTGCTCCTTTCACTCAATCCTCCCTTGAAAGGTCTTCTCCAGGAGGACATATGGAATTATATGGAAAGAAGGAAATGACCCTTTGCTTATTGTTCTGAAAACAAGTGTACTCTTCACACATACATTGCAAATATTTAATCACAACTCTCCATATTTATTGTTCATGTTTGTTGTGTAATGTAATGCTTATTGTCCATATGGCTTATCCTTGGGTACAATATGCATGCTTCACAGCACTTCTGCTATGGGGAAGTAGATGCCTCAGAAGCAGTGGGGACTGGTTTCCTTGATTGTGGAGGTTTCTCTATGAAACACAGTGACCACACCTTTCAGTGACATAATTTCATTGCAACTATTTGATTTTTATATCCATAGTGTAACAGACCCCTCAAACTGTGGTCTCACTATGGATGTCTCCAGGGCCACATTCATTGGTCTTTCATTTCAGAATCTTCTGGAACACCTCTCCTGCTTATCTTTAGAGATGCACTTGATCCATCCCAAATGCCACCTCCTCCAAGAAGGCTTTCCTGATTCTCTATCCTACTCCCAAAAGAACAACATCCCCAAATCTTGCAGAACTCTTCGCATCATACCTAAACATTGTTTTGGCATCTCCAATTTTTATTCTAATATCATTTTATAAGAAATATTTTTTAGTTGTAGATGGATGCAATACTTCTATTTATTTTTATATGGTGCCAAGGATCAAACCCAGTGCCTCATATGTGCTAGAAAAGCACTCTACCACTGTGCTACAACCCCAAACCCTGTATATTATTTTTATAAATATTTTTCCCTACTACATTTCAAGTTTTTTTGAGAACAGTTAGCCTCCAACTCACTTCTGCACCTGCAATAATGGATAATGGTTAGCAAAATTTTACAACTAGGTACTTAGTGGATCTTGTTGAAGAAATTGATGAATGAGTCATGGATTTGTACTCTCACTGCCAACTCTTTCTGCATAATCTGTGATTGTAGACTCCCATGGCATTTAGTACATATATGAATGTTTAAAAATAGTTGGAGTTTTATGGGCCCCCTAACACTTGGTTCAGAGTTGTGGATCTCTAAAACCACCCAATTAACCTTTGTTACTAGAAGTAACACCATGCATATCTGCATATCACTCATGCCTAGTTCTATGTAGCACATGGTTGTCATGAAGATCAAATAAGAAGTAAAGACTTTGGTAAGGCTAAAGAAAGCACCTAAACATAGACGATCTTTGAGCATTAGCATCATTTTGGTGAGCTGGGTAGCTCTCAAAAGCACTGTGTGTAGTGATGTCCCATAGCTATGAGTGCCCATGTGATGATGTCCATTCACTTTGCAAATATTCATCTTCCATTTTAGATGCCAGAGACACAGCTGGGAACACAACTACCATAAACTGTTTCCATGGAATTACATTGTAGTTTGGCTAGAGGTAGTGAACAAATGAACAAGAAAATGCTTAGTATGACACATAATGACAAGTGAGACGGGAAAAATAGAGGAGGGAAGTGGCACTGTAAGCAGGGGGTTGACTGGAATAGGTGATGATGGCACCCTAGGAGGAGCTGATATCCCAGCCAAGACTGAGGAGGTGAGCAGGAAAGCAGGCTCACGTGGCAATGGCTGTGTAAAGGGCCTTCCCAGGAGGAGGGGTAGCATGTGCAAAGGGGCTAGAGTGTTGGAGGAACAGCAAGGAGCTCACTGAAGCTGAGGAGGAGGGAGATAAGGGAGAGTGGAAAGAGGTAAGGTCAGAGAGGAGAGAGACAAGAGATTCAGGGCCTGTGGGACTTTGGCTCTCATTCTGAGGGATTCAGGGATACCTGGGAAGGTTCTGAGCAAGGCAGTGACATGATCTGACATGGATTTTAGAAGGTTCATTTTGGTTGCTGAGTGAAGTTTGGGCTGTGACAAGGGGAAGGGGTGGAAGGAGAGAATCCTGTTAGGAGGCTACATTAATATCCCAGATGAGAGATGATGGTGACTGGCAATGCAGCAAATGTGGAGGTGGGAAGAGACAGTCAGATTATTGACATATTTTGAAGGTAAAGCTGAAAGCATTTTCTGATGGACTGAGTGCAGAAGTGAGAAAAAGAAACCAATCACAGATGTTTGGCCTGAGAAGCTAGAATGGGGAGCTCACATTTACTGAGATGGGAAAGAATTTGGGAAGATGGAAAGTACTGATATGGAGATGCTCAGTTCAAGATACTTCGTAGATATCTGATAACAGGAATGGAATAGGTGATTTGTATACAAGTCTGGAGTTTAGGGAAGAGGTCTGGGCTGCTGATATATAACTGGTCATTGTTGGAAGAAAAATAGGTGATATTTAATGCCATTAGGTTGAATGAGACATGATAGCTAGGGAGTCAGTGTAGATTAAAAAAAAAAAATGGTGCAAGGATCCAGTCCTGAGCTTTCCAACTTTAAGAGGGTGAGAAGATCAAGAGGAAATCAGCAAAGATTCCAAGAAGGGAAACCAAGTGAAGTAAGGACAGGGTTAAGAAAGAATATTGTCCCAGAAGTCATTTGATGATAGTGGTTTAAAAACAAGGGACAGTCAACTACAGCAGGTAGATCCACGCTGCAGACAGATCAAACACAATGGACCTGAACATCTGGTCCCTGGGTACAGTAATGTGAGGATCACTGGTGGTCTTGACAAGAGGTGCTTTGGTGCAGCATTGGGAGCAGAATCCTGACTTGAGTGGATTCAAGAGAGGATGAGAGGACAAGCACTGGAGACAACAGGGAGAGGCAACTGTTTTGAGGAGGTTTGCTGAAACTCCCAGAAAGGAGATAAACTAAGCTTATGAGAAATGGAAGAAGGTGTTCATCTAGGTTCATAGTTGTAGGAGACATTCCTGACATTTCTGTAGTTGATGTCCACCAAACTGGTTCAGTTCCCTTATCCACCTCGATCTGTACCCTTCACTTTTTCAAAAAGCTACATAGATGCCATTCCAGTGAGAAAGGACAAAAGGCTGGATAAACCTTTCCTTAAGCTCAAAGAAAAGCTGTGATCTTTTTATTGGTGATCCACAAAATCAAGACAAAGTTCTTGGTCCTATGCATAAGTGTGGAGCTACCAGCAAGGATTCCCACCACTGCGAACCATCTCAGTGTAATCACCTTTAAGGATGAAAATATCATCTTGAACTGCATGGCAAACAAGATTATGTCCCTCTATTTGAGGTTCTCTGTCACATCTTCATCTGCTCCATAAGAATTCTGAGAAATGTTATAACCTTCTGGCTATAATATAGTTCTACATTACTTAAGCGTAGATGGAGTCAAGACACTTCCTTTAGGAAGTTCCTTCTGTAGTGGAATCCTAGCTATTCAAACTAATCTAACTCTCCTTTTTAATGCACTGATGCATGAGTAGATCTCAACCATATGCATGTCTAATTAAGAATCTCTGTACTAGAGTAATTACTGTAACTATTTCTGTTGATAATAATCCCTTCCATTTCTTTGTGACAGATTGTACTATTTGTTCAGAGTTATTTGTCCATGCTTCTTTATAGGGACAGTATACAGTTGTTCCTTACTATTCATAGGGGATTGGTTCTGGGATTTCTCACAGACACCAAAATCCCAGGATGCTCAGTTCCTTTATATAAATGGCACAGTATTTGCATATAACCTATGCATCCTCCTGTATACTTTAAATCATACCATAGATTGTTTAAGATACCAAATACAATGTAAATGCTACGCAAATAGTTGTTACACTAGTGTGTATTATTTAGGGAATAAGGACAAGACAACAAGCCTGCACATGTTCAGTACAGACACATTTTTAAAAGTATTTTTGATCAACAGTTGGTTGTATCCTTAGATGTGGGACAGTGGAGGGCTGACTATACTTCTTAGTTCCATTATATTGGGCATTAGTGATGTGACTTGCTTTGGTCACATGTGATCTAAGCTAATTGTAGCATGAGCCTGGATTGTTTGTGTGGTGTTGCTCTATGCCTCCTTTAGTGAGCATCTGTCCCTATCATGAGGACAACATGAGCTACATGGTGGCTACCCTGGCCACTATTTTCTGTGCATAGATGGCACACAGAAATTGGTCCAGCCCAGAGCCCAGCTGAATTCAAAAGAGCTGCAGCTAACCAACATCCTCATGCACCGTAAGCCAGTATAAATATATCCAGTTGCTGACTGAGAGTTTGTGATAATTTGTTCCTGCAGCAAAACTGACAGGTGTTCTCTGTCAAATTCTTCAGATTCTACATGTATCTTTATGATATGCCCAACACCTAACATAATGCTATGAAGCTTCAGGCCCCTAATAAGAACTTGCATGACAGAATAAGATTCATTATGTCCATGGTAGTTTCATTGTCTGAAGTTTGGGATTAATTTATAGTTCCTATTGCTGACATATTGGCTGTATCATCATAAGCTCCTTAAAGTCATGTTCAAAATCACTCTCACCCTCCCCTGGCATTCCCTGATGTCAATCCACTGAGTTATGGATGATTGACCAAGAAAATTCAATCACTTAGACTTCAAAACAGTGAAGTTGAGTGTTGGCTACCATATCTATTGTTCATATTACTAAGCACCCCAAGATGGTCACAGCCATGTACAGAAAATCTGTGATCGTGCTTGTGAGGCTTAGCTCTGTGTTGCTTTTGAACTTAAGATGATCCACAGGCTTTACCTAGGGAGTCCTGCAATGAAAACAGTCAACCTCCTGCTTTGTTTAGTCAGTGAATTTCCCAACCTTGTCTAGAGACCTATCTAGGCAAGACTGCAGCAATCAGAGACAATTTAAGGCACAATAATGGACTTCAAGGGGCCTTTAGTATAATTAAAGAGACAGAAGGTATGTGTAAAAACTAAGATAAGCAAGAATTACATACCCCTTCGCTCTTCACAAGAGGTAGTGTGGTAACAGAGAAACAAGATGTATCCCATTTGTTTACAATAAATATGAATTTTAAAAAAAAGAGGTAGTGTGGTATTATAGGAAAGAGAGTTGGGACTAGCAGTCAGGAGACCTGGGTCTTACCCTGGTTGGGTGGCTACTTAGAGTTACGGTGAGATTTTTCTCACTATTCTGAGCAGGTACAAAAAGGAATGTACAAGGTGATAAAGGGTTCTTTGCATTTCTATGGTGCAATTTCTATACCTATGAGATACTACCAAGCAGCATACATGTAACAGGTGCTCAGTGTGTGGCACAGGTAGGAAAGGTAGTGCTTTCAGAGGACCTTTTGTTCTCCTGTCTCTTACCCCCATCTCCAACTAGGTCTGGTTCCAGTTCAGGCTTAGGTATATCCTGTGTCTTGAATCATGGTCTGAAGGTGCTGACCTGAGAGTGTGAAGTCTCAGAAAATAAGCCCAGAATTCTCCCTAGGAGCATGTGGGCTGGGGTGTGCTGGAGCAGATTCAGGTTCCTGAAGTTGCTCTGCTCAGTGCCTGGGGTGCATCCATAGTGGATAGAAGGGGACTTGTCATGTGGACAATATTTCAAGAAGCTGAATACCACTTCTTGGGAAAAATCAGTTCTCCCAGTGACAGGTTCCTGACTATACACCAGGCTCCTGAAGCCTGGAATGCCCCATTTGACAGGAAAGAAGGATGGGAAGATAGTGCTGGGAGAAATGGCAAGAAGAACTTTTAGAACATTCAGCGATGCTTTCCTGAGATTCTTTGGAAAAATACAGAAAGTACAGATGATCTCATTGGCTGCAATAAATGCCCCTCTCCTGGCTCTTCTGCAGCAAATATATTTAAATTCCTAGCCCAGGGCCTTGTGGGGACTGCTCCAATAACCATGGGACTGTGCTCTGTATAGGTTGTCTTCCTTTGGCTATGTGTCCATTTTCCAGGTGTTTATAGGAGCTGAGACCACGTATTCATCTTCAGGTACTTGCATCAGAACTTGGATTCTTTAAACCAAGGGACTCATTTGTAAAAAAAAACCCTCCATTTATAGGAAATCAGGTTCCTTTGTGAAGTGCTCCTGGCAGTTCAGCAAAAGAAAGTAGAAGTTGGTGACAAGGTAACACAATAAATAGGAATAAAGGCTTTACTTACTTGGGACTCCAGACACCAGCCTCAGGGGACGCAGCACACGGAAAGCCCTCAGTGCCTTCACATCAAATCCAGCCCCTTTCCCTCCGAGAGCATTGGCCCCATCTGCTTTGGTTGCTTGTTCTAAAATTGCACTAAAAAGCCTAGAGGAGAGGAAAGAGAGCAGAACTGTCATTACCAGGTTTCATTGCCCTGCTGTGGCTCCAATCTCTGAATGAGCTTGGATTAGCAGGTGCTGCAGATGCTAGGTGTGTACAAGGGAGGGTCCATTGATAGTTATAAGTTGGTATTCTCTCAGGGAGTACCACCTATGCCAAAAGTGTTACCACAGCCTAGAGAGGGCTGAGTAAGGTGAGGGACAGAACACTTGCCTTGGGAACACATCTGGCTTTGTTTGAGCTTGGAGGCCCTGGACTGATGTGTCAGGTAGGTGAAGTTGGCTGTCTCTTTTGTCATGCCCTCTGCCCCCTCCATGGCATCCTGGCACACCCTCTCATGAGTGCCAACAACCATATACCTTCTGTGTCCACCTGCTTCCTCCTGGCAACCCCCTCTCTTTGACTTGTTTCTGGGTACAAATAAATAATTCTATACGAATCTACTTTGTGCTGGCACATAATGGTTGCTCAATAGATATATGTTGAACACATGGACGACTGAATGGTTAAATAAAAAATTTCAAGTGGGAGCAAATCCACACATAACGGAGACACAGAGAATTCCTTTCTAACACTTTGTGTCTGTCCTTGTACATTTATTTCTCCAATAAATATGAACAACTACTATGTGCCAGGCACCATTCTGCTGCAACAGTCCAGGCATGACATGTTGGGGACTTAGATCTGGCAGTGGTATTGGAGGCAATGAGAAGAAGTTGAATTCTATGTTTATTTTAAGATCAAGGGATTGTCTGATGGGCTAGTTGTGAGGACAGAGAGGCATGAAAAGGATTCCAATATTTTTGTCTTGAGCGACTGGAAGGATGAGATATGGTAGAATGGATATCCAGGATTCCACTGTTAACTTGTTGATGCTTGAGCAGGTGATCCGGCATCTGAATGAGTACTGTGATTTGGCTTAATGTGTCTGGGGGTCCAGAGAAGGTCCAGGCTGAAGACAAAATTTGGTAGATGTACACATTGTATTTAAAGTCAAATTATATGATCACCTAGGAGGCTAGCACAAAAGGGGAAAATGTAAAAGGAGTGAGCTGTGGGGTCCTCCAACACTGAAGGGACAAAGAGAGGAGAAGCCAACAAGAGACTGATGACAAGAGACTGATGAGGTGGCTCGTGGGATAGGAGCAGTGGGGAAAGTGGTGCCCACAAAGGAAGTAGCCTATAAGAAGGCAATGGTTACCTGTGTCAGTGCTGTAGACAACACAATGGGCAACCAGCCACTGGGTTAACAAGATTAGGACCACTGACATCTAGAAACATCTGTTTTAGCAAAGTGATGGAGCAAAAGGCTAATAGGTGAATCTATGAGAAAATGGGGGAAGGTGGAAACCATGATAAGAAAGAGCCCTATCTGAAAGAAACATAATGCAAGCCACGAATGTGAGCCTGTGTGAAACTTCACTATTCTAGAAGTCACATTAAAAAAAGCAAAAACAGGTAAAATTAACTGAGACGATATATTTTATCTGGCCCAATATTATCATTTAAATATGTAATAAATAAAAATATCATTAATGAAATATTTGTTAGTCTTTGTTTTGTACCAAATATTTGAAATATGCTGTACGTCGCATGTCTCATATAAAATTGGCTACATCTCAAGTGCAGAAAGGCTATGTGTGGCTAGTGGTTATCATATGGAAAACTATTTTTAAAATTTTTTATATTTGTTCATTTTAGATTTACATGACAGTAGAATGTATTTTGACATGTTATTTGTACATGGGGTATAACTTATCCTAATGAGGATCCCATTCCTGTGGTTGAACATGATATGAAGTTACACTGGTCATTTATTCATATATGAAAATAGGAAAGTTTTGTCCAATTCATTCACCTGTCTTTCCTAATCCTACCCCATCCCTTCCACTCATTCCCCTTTGTCTAATCCAATGAACTTCTATTCTCCCCACCTGCTTCTTGGGTGGCCTTTTGGTTTTGGGGACTGGCTTATTTCACTTAGCATGATAGTCTCCAGTTCCATCCATTTACCAGCAAATGCCATCATTTCATTCTATTTATGGCTGAGCAATAATTCCTTTATGTATATGTAATTATCAAGAATACAAGAAACAATAAATGTTGGTGAGGAGATGGGAAAAATGAACACTCATATATCGCTAGTGGGATTGCAAATTGGTGCAACCACTCTGGAAAGCAGTATGGAGAGTTCTTATAAAACTTGGAATGGAACCATTATTTGTCCCAATTATCTTGCTCCTTGGTATATACCCAAAGGACTTAAAATCAGTATACTACAGTGATGCAGCCACATCAATGTTTATACCAGCTCAATTCACAATAGAAAAGCTATGGAACCATAGCTAGGTACCCTTCAACAGATGAATGGATAAAGAAAATGTGGTATATAGACAACTCTTTTGAGCAATTTTGCTATAAAAGTGGACAGAACATAAAAGGTGGTTACCAGAAGTGGCTGTGGAATTGAGAGGTTTTGATATCACAGCATTTTTACACATGATGAGAATCACCTAATGGAGAGGAAAGTTGATGAATCAGAAGTGAGAGGGAACAATTACTGGAAGGACTGATGTCCTTCAATCAGCAGGAAGGGAATATATGGACGGGGAAGAGCAGTTGATCGTGGGTCAGGCAGGAAAGTACATTTTAAAAGTACAGATGTGACTGTGGGAACACATCAAAATTCTCTTCTGCTTGTATCTGTGTTCTCAGGGAAAGAGGTACCAAATTCATCAGCTGAAAATGTGAAAGGGGAGGGAGTACTATAAGTTTGAAGAGAGAGGCAAAGACATGAAAGAAACAGGAAAGCAGACAAGAGAATGGAATAGGGACATGTGGTCTGGTTATCAGGAGTCCCCAGGGAACGGGTTGAGGTTGCTGTTCATGAGAGGGAAGCAAGACTCATCTAGCTTTGCATATTTCTCAGCCTTTTCCAGGTACTGCGTGGACCTCCATCTTATTGGATTTGATTGGGGTGGCTGTTTTCCCAGGCGAGTAAGATAAATGGAGGGAGGAGTAAAAAACTGAGTGTAAATGCTAGTGAGTGGTTGTAACAATGGAGCCTGGCATCTACACTGGTGGAAAGGATAAGAGAGGGAGGGGAACAGAGAGAATGCGGTGGGATGAGTGATTGATGGGAGTCAGGGAACAGAAGAGAACATGCTGACAAAGTAGGCGGTGCTGGTCAGAGTAGGATGTTCTATTTGAGCTAATGGGGAGGGTGCCGTTATCAGTCATGCCAGGGAGACTGGCTATAACTATGGGAATGGGCAGCTGAGACAGGATGGAGGTCAGAATTCCTGGAGAAGTCATCAAGGAACAAGAAGGCAAATTGGCAGAGTGTTGGAGAGTGAGTGTTGGAGAGAACTGGAGTGAGCCCAGAGCGAACACCTTCCAGGTACATGGAAGAGTGACTCAAAGGTATGCAATGAGGAGTAGGAAGCAGAGGGTCTGAAGACAGAATGGCCATGCTGGAGGGTTTCAGGAAGCAGGAGCGAAGGAGGTCTGAAAACAGAAATGAAGAGAAGGCAGGGCCCCTCCCACTCACTGCCTCCAGTGGAATGAGTCTTGTGGGAGAGAGCTGAGCTGCCTCCTGAGAGGATGCAGGGAAGCTGTGTGTTTGGGGAGAGCCAGAAAGGGAAGGTAGTGACCAGACCAGAAACAAAGATGAGGATTTAGGGCAGGAGTCAGGTCACCTGCCTGGTACATAAAATTTCACTGGAATTCAGTTATACCTACCCCTTTACATATTGCTCTTTTCCTGCTACAGCAATAGACTCTTGACCAGAGTTCACATGGTTCACAAAGCTGAAAATAGCATCTGGTTCTTTACAGATGAGGTATGCTGCCCCCTTGATAGATGATGACTATGGGGACCAGAGGGCATACTGGGGTGGAAGGGTTCAGGGGTTCAGGAGTGACGTGGCAAGAGGGAAGGTTAGACCCCAGCTTCATATAATCAGATGGGAAAGCGACTCTGTGTGATGAGGGATGACTAAGGATTCTGGACTATGGGTGTTAACCAAAAAAAAAAAAAAAAAAAAAAAAAAAAATAGGGAAAAGGACAGCAAGGGCAATTTCTGTCCTTTATGCCTATCAATAAGTCATTGTCAGAATGTGCCCTGGGTTGTGTTTCTGCATTTGGGGAGCCTGTGATCATGGAGGAAGCCCAAGTATAAAACTGGGTCTCCATATCACATCTGAACAATGGCCTAGGGCAACTTTGGTTCTTGAGCTCATGCTTCAGGAAATTGGGCTCAGGCACTGAGGTCCAGGTGCAGCTGAAGGCTTGACTTGGCAGAAGCTCAGAGCCAGGCATGGCCAAGAAATGCTGGGGTTGGTTTAGATTAAGGAGTTTAAACTGTGCTCTGTGGAAGCTTTCAAGAACTTCTTGGGCAGTGAGGTCAGAACTGAGTGGCTGGGGTTCTAGTGCCACTACTCCAGACTTAACAGAACAGCTTCCCTTTTATTTTTTTTTCCAGTGCTGGGGATCAAAATCAGGGCCTTGTACTTGCTAGGGAAGCACTTGCCACTGGGCTATGTCCCTAGTCCCTTTCTGTTTTAGGTACTGGGGCCAAGTGAGACTGAACAATGTGTTCTGCACCTGAAAGAAGTTTTGCCTAGCATGCAAAAGATTCTGAGTTCAATCCCCAGCATCACCAAAGAAGGGGAAAAATATAGGCTGTGAATGTAGTTCAGTGGTAGAGCACTGCACTTGCCTAGCATATGTGAAGCCCTGAGTTCAATTCCCAGCACTGGGGGAAAAAAAAGTTTGACTACAATAGCCAGACCATATCTAAAGTCTCTTAATTCTTTGACGCTCATCTGATGGTTTTCTATGTTAGTTGGATTCCTATGCCTTGAATTCCAGGCAGAAGTTCGGGGGAGTGGACTCCTTTCTCTACAAGGGAAATGTTCTTTCCACTGAAACCTACATCACTGAAACCTGAGGAAATGGAGACCAGCTTGCAAGTTGGTCAAACAGCATTTCAAATCCAAACCATATTTTGTTCCCAGTATTTCCTGGAAGAGAGCAATATGCTTATTGGAATACAAGATGTTCACCAAATATTATTCAGTGAAGGGAGCAGAAATGAGACAACTTTCTTCTCTTTTAACCCTTACCCCAGCTTGAAACTTTCATTAAATGTTTTCCTGTAAAATTTTGAAGGGATGGACAACCTAGAAATGGGTGCAGGAAGTGTTTTTGGTGTGGAGTGCTGGGTGTGCTTCTCCTGTTAGATGTTGTGATGGCAAAACTACTATTTGGTGTCTATTGGTACCTGGGGATGGGTCCTGATGTGGATGCTTGGCTGGGGATTTCTCCAGGAGGCGTGTTGGGCAGTTCTGCAGTCAGCTATTAGAGCTTTAAGAAAGGAGGACACGGAGGTTCCAGAAGACCCAAAGAATCAGAGAGGCAGCACCACCATGCTACGAGGGACATAGTGATGTAACTAAAAGCTTTGTGGCTGGGATAGAATCTCCTGAGTGTGGGACCGACTGAGAAGGTAAGGTAGATTACAGAGGCCTTTTAAGTCCCCTCTGCATTCACTTATAGGTTCCATCTCCCCACTGCACCAAGGATACTCCTCTGCTTTAGGAAGAAAATGACTCCTGTGACATGCCACTGAATGGGAATGCAGAGATAGGGATGTACTCTGAAGTAGGCAGGCAGCCCTGACTTCTCTGATTTATAGGAGGCTAGAAGAAACCTTCCTTTAACTAGCTACAGAGGAGGAGCCCAGGAGAGCAGAGATTTCCCAAGAGACTCAGGAAAGCAGAGGGATGTTCATTTGATACTGTAAAAGGGGCAGAAAAGAAGAGTCATAGCTGGAGAGAAGGGGTGAGTTCCTCCTTCTGGGGATGGGAGATCATTTTTCCAGTTGGAAGGATGAACTGGGATTTAGACTGGGTGGAGAGCACCTAGGACCAATGCTCCTGGAGAGTATGATAAACTAGTTACTAAATATGGCCAAGTGTGAGATGATGGGAGAAAACATGCCAAAGGTCATGGTGAACTACAAGCTGAGCAAGTGTTGACTCCATAACCTCTGTGGTTTAAAACACTAAACAGAGGCATCATCTTTCAGAAGAGAGCCAAATCCAGATGCCTTCCTGTCTTCATCAGCCTCATGGCCAAAACTCCAGGGAGAAGTCACTTAGTATCTGGACCAGTTCACTGAAACGTCTGCCTCCTATGAAGGTGGGGAGGAGCAACCCTCTAAGGGATGAAGCAAGGGTCAAATAAACTGCAAACGTGCAGTGTGGGCCAGCCACGCTTGTTCTCCTGAGTGGGAAGGTACCTGCCTGCCCTCTCAGGGCTCCTGTTTGAGGGCTCCCCTGTTTTTGCCTCCACTTCTCAAGCTTCAGGTAAGGACATGAATGAGGCAGACTATATCTAGTCAAATTCATTTCTTTTCATAAACATGCAGCATCTCTGCCAAAACTTGTTCTGCAAGTCACCCCGTCTCTCCACTTGTCCCAGAGCATCAGCTCTTATTCCTGAGGCTTCTGTCTTTGTGTGTGCCACAGGTTGCCAGTAGACTGAGGCCTTGAGAAAGAGGCTGAATTTAAAAAGGATTTAGGGGTACTGGGAGCAACCCACTTTCAGGATTTCTGCTAGGATTTATTTACTGAGTTCATTCAAGGCATTTATTTAGCCACTCTGTTTATTTTGGCATAAACAGCAGCGGCAAAACCTCTCATGTAACTGCATCCTCACCCCGAGTCCTCTGCAGCTAGATCTATAAATGACTAATAACCTTAGTGCTCCTCATGTCACCCATGATGGTCATGTGGCCAAAATGCGTCATTCATTGGCCAGGCCACATGAGACAACACAGGAAAAACCCTAACACGTTCCAAACAACCATTATGAACCATCCAGATGGCCAAGGACAAGGAAATAACTTGTAAATAATCTTGATTTGCTCCTGTGTTATTTCCTGCAGTAAAGACCAGACACTCCCCCAAGATAATGAATGGCGAGTGCTGTGGAGAAGCCCGCAGTGCCCCAGGTCTGCACTGGGATAACACAAAAGGAGTCACCAAAAATAGCCTCCTGGTGTAACAGCCTCCTGATATCTTGTTCTTCACACTGAAATCTGTGGGGACTCCAAACCCATGGTAGCAGGGTGGCCACCATGGAAGCATTTGTCAGGTTCCAAGTAATACAAGGTCAGCTTAGAGGAAAAGTTGCTGAAGAGACGACCTCCCCCTTATCAACAAAACACATGAGTAATTGGAACTTCATCCACTGTGTCTTAATACACTCTGTTTTACACAGTATACATAGGCCTGTTGGGAACAAATATTTTGTGGAGAATCCTTTTGTGCCATTACTAATTTCTTGATAAGGAAATTATCACTTCCAAAATTTTACTTGGGATTCTCAACACTGCCTTTTTTAAAGCCACTATCAAGTCTGCCTCATCCTAACATGAAATAGTATTTGGAGGAAGGTACCTAGGCTAGGTTGGGTTACCCACAATTTTGACCTTTCAGAGTTTCATTTACTTCTCACCCAGCTGTCTCAAGCAGTCTGGTTTCTTGGGCCACAGAACAGGGCCCACTGTGAATTTGAGGATGGGGACAGGATGGTGTGTGTGAGCAACCTGTGGACTACAGGCACAGTCTGTCAGCTCAGCAGGCGTCCCCACATCATGCCACACGTGTGGGCTGCATACTCCCAGGCAAGCTAACTACATCTGCTCAGTGATACAGTGGGAAAATTCATCAGGGGAACTGCTGGGTTAGATACGGTTGGAGGGTAAAGAAAAGTCCTGAAACAGAGGAATCGCCTCAGCTGCACATAGGACCCTGGTTCCGTTAAGAGTACACAAATTCAAGTGTGCGAATATGTGTGTCTGCGTGTGGGTGTGCATGTGTGCATGTGCATATATATCTGCACGTGTGTGTGTGTGTGTGTGTGTGTGTGTGTGTGTGTGCATGCTGCCCCATGTGGGAGTGCTGGTGAGGGGTGCTCTTAGGTGATAGCTCCTCTCCCTTCGGAGAAAGTCTGAACTCAATGTGATTGTTAACATCCTTTCATCATGCCTGAAGGCTAGTACAGTTATGACCAAATCAAAAAGAGATATGAGTAGAGGGGGAAGGAAGTATGCATGGTTAAGGCAAGGGGCAGAAGAAAGACAGCTTTACTTACCCTACAACCACAATTATAAAATCTAGTAAATTCCATCCATTGCGGAGGTAAGCGTTGGGGTGAAAGAGAAGACCATAGGCGATTACTTTTAAAAATGCTTCCACAGTAAAAATTATGAGAAAGAGATATTCCACTCGTTCCTAAGAAACAAAAATAGAAAACAGAGAAATAGATCATTAGGTTAGGGATGTGCAAAATTCTGAACCAGCAGGTCTCACACATATGCCACATAATGGTGTTGCAGTTGACCACAGACTGCATACACAAAGGTGATTCCACAAGATTGTATTACCTAGTGACATCATAGCTATCTTAGTTTGTGTAAGTACACTCCATGATGCCATCAAAATCACCTAATATCACATTTATCAGAATGTAACCCCATCATTAAGAACACACTATAGCAGGTGTAAGAGAAAGGCTTCCCTCTCTGCAGTAGGACATATGAGGATATTGAGAGGGACCTCCAAGCCAAATTAGCAAATTCACAACTTTTCCAACCACAAAAGCTCCAATCCACGAGGGATTAAAGGATGTGTGTGTGTGTGTGTGTGTGTGTGTGTGTGTGTCTTCCAAGTTCCCTGTTGAATTGTAAATATTAGGGTTGTACACAAATTCCCATTGTTTTCATATTTAATCAATTAGCATTTTACTGTACCTTCTTAGAAGAAAACTCATAAACAACACCAAGAGAGAGGAGCATGATACTGAGAAAAGGGCTGGAGCACAACCCCATGATTTTCATCATGCCACGAGTCTGCAGTAAAAAATGGCGAAGGTCACACACACAATTCTGGGAGGGTACCCGCTGAGTTCTCCAACATAACAGCAGAAATACAGCCACAAAGAAATCAAGACACTGAAGATCTCTTCACAGCAACCAAAAGACAACCTGCTCACATACATGGATGGATCCAGAAATCTGAAATCTCTTCTTTGGGCAGATAAGACTCTGTCCAAAGACACAGACCAGGTCTGCAGAGAAAATGAGCATACTGAGAGTGGAAGCAGGCACTGGGGTGGGTGATGAATGGAAAAGGCCAGCTCTTTTCTCAAGGGGCAGAAGGTCATCTTTTCTCCCCCTGCTATCTTGAAGAAAGGCATTTAAGGATGCAGCTCCTGTCCCTGGGAGCCACAGTCCACAGGACAAACTCATTGACTCAATTAGAGCAAGCTGACTTGCTGTGCTGATTCATTCACTTCCTTCACCATTAATTGGTCTCTTCTCACCCCCCAGCACAGAGCCTTAATGCCCCCCACCACACAAAGGCTGCCTGGTAGCCTTTATGCTCCACTGCTCTGCTCTGCAGGAGCTTCAGCCCTAATCTCATTGGAACCACAAAATATTTGTCCGTGTGCATTCAGGTGCAGGTTCTCCAAAGCAGGCCTGGCTCATCCACTGTCCCCAGGAGACATTCAACTGGGAAACACCAGGACCCACTCTTCTGCCAGGTCAAGGGGGTCTCACTGAAGATATCCAGATCCTTCCACATTCTGGAGAAGGGCACTGCCTGCAAAGGCCCACCTCCTCCTGCTCAGCTGACTAGCAGGGTGCTCTAAATCTGGGGCACTTCGGAGTCCAATGGGTAATTCTGCAGGGACAGGTACCCTATGCCCCAGTCACTCTTTCTCATCCCCTAGACATTTAATGAGCTCTGGCCTCACTGTGCCCAGCTCTGGATGATGCAATTTGAAGATGCTAAGTTAAAAACTGCAGACTTCTGGGACCCATCCAGACTTAATAAATAGATCTCCTGGCTATGAAGCCTAGCAATCTGCATTATAGACAATCCCAGATGTTTCTGAGACAACTCAAAATTTAAGAGCCACCAGCCCATGTGCTGATGAAGGCCCAGATCAGGCGGGAATAGGGAAGGAGTAGATGGGTCAGATTCAGTCATCATCTCGGTAGACTCCTCTTTTACTTTCTCCCTCTTTTAGCACCAAACAACTAACTGGTCTGGGGATGTGGCTGCCTTGGGAGTTGTGACCCAGGAACAATCTATGATGTGTGAAAGCATCAAGCTTCTCGAATTAGGTGATCCTGTGTTACACTGTACATTGGGGCCATGTTAACAGAGAAGACATATTACAGAAGGGCTGGTGCAACCTGAGGATGCTTATAGAAGGTGAGAGAGGGAGGGGCTATCAAACAGCCACTCAGCCCCAGTCTTCTTGGCCCCATTCCCATGATGGCTCAGAGCTTTCATGTTTACACCAGATGACAGAGTCACCCCCTTCTGGAGCCCTGTGCATCTCCACAGGAACTCACAAAGTGAAATAAGAAGGGAAGAAAAGGAAAAGGAAACAAAGGAAAGTTTGGTATCACTAGATGCTGGGTGTGTTCATGAATTCACATGTGTGTTTACTGCTTTTATAATTTCATTCACTTGCACATCCATTCATGCAACCACTCACCCATCAACATACCCATTCATTTCACCCACACATTTATCCATCCATCTATCCATTCACCAGTCCACTCATCATCCATCCATCTATTCATCCACTCTGTCTTTTAGGACCAGTGTGGTACAACTAAGAGAGCTGTCAGAAAGTGACCTTGAGGTTCTTTTTGGGTAGCCTAGAAATGAACTTTCTGGGAAAGACAGCACTCAAGTTCAGAGTCCCTCCACCCCCTGCATCAATATCCCAAAGGCTCCAAGCGCCTTATATGCCAGGAAGCTGGCATTCCCAGACAACTTCCTATAAACAGCTGGCACCCCCAATCCAGACTGCCTGGCTCCAAGCTGTCTGTTTATTCCCTCATTGATAAGACTGCTTTTCCTGCTTACTTGCCCTATAAAAAGACAGTACTGTAGGGGATGCAGAGTCAGCAACATCTTGAACCTGCTACACAACTTTGTGAGATGGGGGGATTCATGAAAACTTGACTTCTCTTATTGAATTAGTTCCCAGTGAAGACTGTTCCTTACTCCATACAATGTGATATCTGTTCCACACCCTGGTAAATAACACACAGTGATCCAGAAGGATCCACCCCACACATCCAGTGAATCACTCAATCAAAAATTCACTCAAACATTCACAAATGTGCTTATGTATGTTGCTGGGTGCTGGAGATCTGAGACAAAGGGCTCAGAAACTGAGTGGAGAGAGAGCCCCAGTTCTAGAAATACAAAGACTGCTAAAGACTCATGGAACTCAACATGCATGAGCATGCACTATCTTAGCTTTCCATTTATCCTCCTATGTACACATCTCCCACCTATTCAGAAGCATCATAAGCTCCCAGAGGACAGAGATAACAATTTTTATAGTAATACTCAATAATCTTGATTGTGGCACCAACTGGTGTGTATGGCTTAGGCCAAGTCACTTTACTTCTCTGGGTCTGTTTCCTCATTCATAGGAGAAACTTTAAAATTACACACACACACACACACACACAGTCCTAGGCTTCCTATGGTGTTTCAGGGGAAGGCTGAGAAAATAGGGCTTAAATACCTCAACCCTCTTGAACCAGAGCAGTGCCGTGTTAATTCATAGTGGGTTGAGTTTTCCAAGAGTCCTAACCCAGTTAAATGGAGTCCAGAGAGCTAATACTACGGGATGTGAAAAGAAAATACACACAAAAAGAGAAGTGACCACCTTTACTGACCAGACCGGAAGACTTTTGTTGACTTTACTTGCTGGGTTCTGCATACAATTTTATTTGAGAAGAGGGATCACTGCTTTTGTTGTTTTTCTGATAACTTGGAATACCACTTTCAAATTGGTAGATGACTTCCGAAACCCCTCTGAAATCCTTTGGCAACTGAGAGTGTGCTCATCAGCCTGTGTGCAGATATGGCAAAGGCACAACTAGATCCCAAGACAGGAAATGGAGCTGAGAGCTCTTTTTCAGCTTCTCTCCCTCTTGTTCTGGGACTCACCCTAAGTGCAAATAAACATTACAATAAGAATATTCATCATCAATTAGATTATTAATATGTGTACTTCAGGGGAACACAAACTTCTGTGAGCAGAAGCTAGGCTAGGTTAGATCTCTTAGGACAAGGACAACCAGGGAGAAACTGATGTGTCTCTTTACATAGCTGTGTTTCTGCAGCACAGCTGCAACACACCATAGAGCCATGAAATGCCCATCTTCCTGTGTTGAGCACTATAAGTCTTCAGCTCTGCGATGTGAAAGATCCAAGGTGTGAAAATTCATACTCAGAGAGCCCATGTACCTACTTGAATTTATGTAAGTGTATTTATTGAAGCTGCCTAGAATTCTACACCAAACAATTGATGAGAAGCTCAGTTACACAATTTCATCTGGGTACAAGGTAAAAAGACAACAGACACAATAACAATACTTCACGCAGCACATTGTTTTCCAGATTGTTTCATAACTTAAGTACTGTTCAACCTGACCTCTAAAATACAGTCTCCTGTCTATTCTTCAGCTAAGAGACCTGAGCTCCTCACTCTCCAATCCTCTAGTGCAATCATCCTGCATTGCAAAAACTTCCTGAGAATCTACTCAGCCCTGGGCCACTCTGCAGCATTGCTCTCTCAGGAGATTGACAGGCTTGTAGAATACAAGAAGCTGTAAGAAGAGAGACACACAATCCCACCTCCTCATTGTGCAGAAGACAGGGGCTCGACATCTATCCCAGGGGATTGGCACTTAGGTTTCTTCAGGGCAGATCTGGGGTTCCTTTTGCTACAGTGCAGTTGTCCCTATCTATGGACCGATGAAGCCCTGGGTTAGTGTTCTTAACAGGAGTTACTAGATAGGTATGGGGTCTCCTCCTCCAAGGCATGGCTGGGAAGGTGGGCAGCAGGGATCCCACACTGCAATCCTTCCTCAACCAGGAAGCAGCCTTCCATCTACCTATCAATGGACCAACTAAATAGGGAATGTACACACAAAGGAGTATTATTTAACCTTGAAAAGAAGTGAATTCCCACACATGCTATGACATGGAAACATTGTGCTAAGTGGAAGAAGTCAGTCACAAAACAACAAATACTGTATGATTCCCCTCATATAAAATACCTAGAATAAGCAAATTCACAGGGACAGAAAGTAGAAAAGAGGTCACCAGGAGCTGGGAGGAGGGAGGGATGGGAAGTCACTATCTAATGGGTACAGAATTTCAGTTTGGTGTGGGGACAGAGGTGATGACAGCACAAAATTGTGAATATAACTGACACCTCTGAATTATCCCCTAAAAATGGCTAGAATTGTTAAATTTTATATTAATTTTACTCTACCACAATAAAAAATAGAATTCTTTGGGGTTTTAAAGGTTTTCTAGCCCCTAGGGTCTCGAGCTGAAACACTTAAGGTCAAGTTCCAACCTGTAGCAGCTAAAACAAGACTAGTTCATCAGAAAGTTGAACAGTACAGTCTTTGGTAGGAGGATCCTGGACAGATGCCTGGGCACCTGGATTGGGAAGACAGAAGCTGGGCAGAGGGTGGGAGATGGGAGGGAAGGTCCTTCCTGGAGGCTATACAAAAGGTTCATTTAGAAAGGAACTGGTGGTTCAGATGCTCTGGACTTCTTTCAGGACATTTTTGCAAAGGATGAAGGGACAGGGAAAACCATTTAATGGACTAAGAGCAAAGCAGCCTTGAAAAGAACAATTCACCTATTTAGTGAGGGCAAGGAGCAATTGCAGTTGGGAGAGTTGAAAAGCAAGCTAGAGTCACTGGGTTTACAGTTGATCAGTTAAAAACAAAACTACGGTCTATTTCTCTGTGCTTGCCCATGATGCTAAGTTGAAGTGACTTACTCACTTATCAGTTTCCTGCATTTATGTCTTCATCCCTAGGGGCCAGCCTTGCCTCAGCTGCTCCAGCATGGCAGGTGGCTCTGAACAGAGTGACACCAGACTTCTAGGTATCAGCCCTGCTCACTCCCCTTAAGCCTTCACTGTCCTCCACCCTGGCCTGTGCTGACCTCCCTCAGGCAGTTCCTGGAGACAAGAGGTCACTGCTTCACACACCCCCATGGCCTCCTCTGAGCCTATATTTCTGTAACTATAAACCCTAGAGGGCAGGCATAGCCTGTTTCATTCCTCTGCTTGATTCTAGGATTTGAACAATCATCCTTCATAATACTGCTGCCTGAGATGGAAGGAAGCCTGGATGTCACACAGGCCTGCCTACTCCCTTCTCCACTCGACCTCCTCTATCCCAGGACCTCATGTATTTATGAGCTGCCTATCTGTCATTGGGCAGCTCTGACTTTCAGAGAATGGCCACGGCCCCTTCCTCTCTGAGGTAAAAAAAAAAAAAAAAAAGATATTACATTTTCTTTGAGGGTAATGGAGTGGAGAGGGTGAGGGATATTACCAATCAGGGCTGAATTACTCCTGGGGACAATGGGCATTTGCTTAGTGACCTGTGGGCTAGTAGGTAATTTCCCAAATGAGGGGAAGGTGCAGCAGATGCCTCAAACTCTCTTCTAACTGCCCATCTTCTTTTAAGGAGCTCAACTAACACCTGGTCCAGGGAGACATGACCACCTTTCTGCCTCATCCCACTGTTCATTCCCAATCTGGTGCCATTATGAATTGTCTGGGTGTTCAAGCAGTTCCCCAAGTGTTTCCTGGACATCTAGGTGGTTCTACTGCTCCAAAGCCTTCAATGGCTCCCCTCTGCCCTTAAAACAAAGTCTAGCCTCTTTAGCTTGGCATCAACATCTGTCATGACATGACCCCCCAGCTGCATCTTTGGCTACCACCCCACACTCACCAAAGTCTCACCACACCCACATCAGACAGGCTGCCTGGTGCAACTCCCTTCTCTCTGCCCCTGCCATCCCAGATCATTCTCCACCTGGCAAACTCCTTCTCATCCCAAGATACACCTCATTCTGTATCTCTCAACCCCTACCTGCCTCCCTTGACTCTGAAGGAGTGAAATTAGCCCTCTTAGCACACATTATGGTATGCGTGGCTTCTATGTTCCTCCCCCATACAGGGACAGGGCACCAGGGGCAGAAGCAGGTGTCTTTATCACCTTTGGTTAAGAACTATCTTTAAATGAAAGGCAAAGTGTTGTGGAAAAACGCTCTGGAGTCACACATCTGGAGTCAGAATTTTCCTATGATAAGCTACATAATCTTTCTAACCTTTGGTTTCTTCACCAGTGAACTGGGGAAAGTTATGCCTACCTTGGGTTATTTTGAGAACTAGAGATCATACAGAGTTGTCACTCAAAAGGTAGATGCTGTCATTGCTATAGCCCTAGCACCTGCACCTACAGGAGCTGGCACACTCTAATTGTGCAACAAACTTTTGTGGAATGGACACATTCTTTCTGCCCTGGGGCTTTGTGTCCTCCTCACAGGTCCTGGCTCTCCCTGATACACAGGGACCCTGCTGGGCAACTGAGTGGTCAGTAGCACTAGTCCAGTTGCCTTTGTGTCCTCTCCCTCCCTGGCCACATCAGCTGTCCTCACATCAGTGGCACATTCACTGTCCTCTTTGATCCTCTTCACTTCAGCAAAAACCAGAGACCTGAGGTCCCACATCTGCTTTCTATTATGAAAGCCACTTGAAAACAAAATAAATATTCCCTCTGTATCCAGTCTGCAGGGTTCCATGTGTTCTGGACATTCGTGTCCAGCTCCCTCCTTAGCCCTTTGATCTACAGGAATAGGTTCTGTTCCAGCATCAGAAGCCCCTAGATCCACAGCGGCACACACTTTCCCTGTGTCTCTGCCAATCCAATGTCTTTTGAGGTGACATTTCAGCTATGGAGAATGAGGGTAAAGGAAGATGGGCAGTGTGCTTAGGAGGTTTGCTAATATGTGATAATCACCACTGTGCTAACTCATATGGCAGAACTTTACAGTTTACAAGGTTGTTTGTTGTTTTTCTGTTGTTGTTGTTGTTGTTGTTGTTGCTTTTTGTTTTTTGTTGTTTTTTTTTTTGAGGGATTGAACTCAGGGGTACTCAACCACTGAGCCACATCCCCAGCCCTATTTTGAATTTTATTTAGAGACAGGGTCTCACTGAGTTGCTTAGTGTCTCGCTGTTGCTGAGGCTGGCTTTGAACTACTCGCAATCCTCCTTCCTCAGCCTCCTGAGCTTCTGGGATTACAGGTATGTGCCACCGTGCCCAGCTTTTTCATACATTTTTATCTTGAGCTTCTTGACCCCCTGTGAAGAAGCAAGGGCAGGAATTTTTCTCCTCCTTTAACTCTTCTTACTTCCATGTCTTTTTTCTTCCTCTCAATCACCATCACCACCATCAATACCATTACCACCACCACCATCACTACACCATCACCATTTCCACTACCATCACTACCACCACCATCATCACCATCATGACCACAGTCATCACCACCACATCCTCCATCATAGCTGCCATTAACAACAGTCTGAGTCTGCACACTATTTTAATCCTAACAGTAATTGCATAATGGATACAAAATATTATCTCACTGACTTACATGAGCAAACCAATCAAAGAGGTTATGAAATCTTATGCAAAGCCATGCAGTTAGAAAGCAGTACAGCTCACATTCTATATTCAATGTCTTTTTCATTTTTTGTGATTATAGAAAAATCTAGACTCCATTAGTTCACCTCTCCATGACCCCAGTGCCTTGGCACTTTTATCAAAAATAGGAGGTACACTGGGCTTTGCTGGAGCTACGCCAAATACCTGGCTTTTATGTGAAACTCCGCATTAGAAGATGAATGTGATAACTTCTCTAAGTGAGGCAGATCCTTGCTCTCAGAGCCTGACCTGGCCTGGGGGACTCTTCATTTCCACAGATGATGTGTGGACACATGGCTGCAGGATTCATGTGCTGACTGCTGTATGGAGCCCACAGACTCTTCCCACTGCTAATCAAACCTGGTCACGCCCCTGTGCAGGGCACAGAAGACTGCAAATTACCCACTCATCTAATCCATTAGAAAGGATCCCATTCCTCACCACCATCCACTGACTTCAGAAGTGGCATGTAACCCAAGCCTGCTGATGTGGCATGAAGGGAAATTTCCTCATTGATTCCAAAAGGGAGAGAGGCATACAGGCAGGAAGGTACTCCCAGACCTTCTTCAGTACAACACACCCATTCTCTATAGGAAATCTGGTTTCGTGACACCTGAGACCATGAGGACTACCAGTTGACAGCACAAGCAACAAGCTAAGGATGGCAAAGAGAGACCCAGGGTCTGAGTAAAGTTGTTAAACCGGTAAATTAATCAGCTTTGATGCCACCTTAATTTGGGTCTTCCTTCCATTATATCTTTGAGACACAATGTCCTTACTGTCAAAACCATTTCAAGTTGAGTTTTCTAGCACTGGCATTGGAAAGCACCCTTATCGATGGGCTCCATTTGCTATCTCTACATGCCACTCCTCCTTTCGCATCTTTATCCCACAGTTGTTTAAGTCTGCCACCCCTTATCAGCCACTGGGGCACATTAAAACTAGGCTCAGTCTTACCAAGCCGGAAAAGGCAAGAGCTTGTAAGCACTGGAAGACAAATGCTTCTCTATCTCCCCGTTAGCTTGCAGCCTGGGTGTTAGATGCTTATTTCAGATTATGGTTTCAGACTGGATCTAAAAAGATCAGCCCAAATCCCTATCGGAGGCTAGCCCATGTAATTCTATACTTAGCTTCTCTTTATAGCACAGGACTGACGAGCCGAAGGATAAGGCTGTATGAGGCAGTAATTTACTAATGTTACAGTTCTTAAAGAGCTCCAGGTGAATAACCAGAGAAGCCCCTCTAACATTCCAGCCTCAGATGCCTGGAGATGAAGGACACAGGGATGCAGACCTGGAAATGTGGGATTTCTCTTACCTTTAAAAGATCAAGGCATATCTGAGCAAGGAACATTCCAGAATCTCACTTTAAGTATGCTAATTTCTGCCTCAAGAAATTATATGGATTCTCTATTCCCAGTTCATTGAGCCCCACTTTCGTGCTTGACTCTTTCCCTCCCCACCTATGCACCAAGGCCTATGTACCTTGTCTTCTCCCAATGCCCATCGCTCAAGTAAAAACCTACCTGCCAACCCATTTCCACCCAGCCTCTATGGCCCCTGTCTCCAAGTTTCTCTTTTCCCTCAGGGCCAGCCGTTTCTCCCCAGTTGAAAGGTTGCTTTGGCTTCTCCAGGCCTGGCGATCTCCTCTTGCTGTGGGCCACTGCAGCCTTATGGCCAGGCTGTCTGTCTGCTCATTTGGGATATCAACAGCTGGCACTATGGCATATTTGATAAGTTCTCTAAGGGTAGCAGTTGTCCCAGACCTCTCTCCCCTTCAAGAGTCCAATACACTGAGTGCAGAAACTATGTTACAATTTTAATCTGTTCCCCCATGGTGACTTGTTCAGTGCCAGGGTCTCACAGAATCCTCCAGTTGTAGCATTGACAGGATACTGAGAGTCACCAAAGTTGATTTCCAGGCCCTGGCCTCTCTCACATGCCCACAGCTCTTCATGGTGGACAATGTGCTTTCATGTGCCAGGCTGTGTCACCCAGCACTTGTGTGTGACTCTAGGGCACAGTGGCCTTCATCAGCAGTCCTTCTACAATGCCCCCACCCTGTGAATTAAAACAAGGAGTGCCCACTGGGACACAGTGGCATCATCAGCATGGAGAACATGGACTGAGGGACTCACTCCACAAACAGGGCACTAAAATGAACTGTGGTCACAAATACTGCATGTCTCACTCATACACGGAGGTTAAGAAAGATGATCTCATGGAACAGGCTAGAACAATGATGAATGAGACTAGGAAGGGGGAGGGGAAAGAGGAAGGTCAGATAATGGGTACCAACATACAGCCAGATTGGAAATTATTTCTTGCATTCTACAGCACAGTAAACTATGGTTTATAACAATCTGATATATTTCAAAATAAGCAGAAGTTTCAGAAGGTTCTCAACATTCAGGAGACAGAAATGCTAACTAATTGCATGATTTGATCATTACATTCTATATAAATGTATCAAATTTATGATACTATACCCTATAAATACATACACATACTATGTTTTAATAAAAAAAAAAAAACCTAAAGAATGTAAGATGATACCTCTGCCCTCCAGGGCCTCATACTACAGGCAAGTGGGCAGGATGGATGTGCATTATGCAGAGAAATTACAACCCAGGGTTCCATGTGCTCCTTGACAATAAGTGCTGCAGATTACAAAAAGTCAAAGGATTTGGAAAAAGGAGCAACTGCCAGGGGCTGCTGGCTGGGGTATCTGATGTGCTAGAGTGTGTCATTGCTGGTGATCGGAGGTGTGGGACGGGAGACTGCCTTCCTGCACCTTGGCCAGGGGAGAGAATCCCCTTATGGAAAATAAGGTTTCCTAGAAGAAATGAGGAACAGAACATTTTAACCAGAGTTTGCACTGCCAGAGGTAAAGCTGTATGGACAGGTAAGGTTTAAATTAAAGCAAGTCTTGAGTGACATGATAAAGAGTCCATACTTCATACTAAGGAAGTTCTACCTAGGATTTACCAGCAATGGTGAGTTGGACTGATGACGGTTTGTGATCAAAGAATGACAGGTGCCAAGCTGAGTTTTAGAAAGAAAATATAAGAAGCAATCAGTAGATGAAATGGAGAGACCATTGCAGTGGTCCAGGAATGAGGCAATGGGCCAGAGAAGAGGAGAAAAAAGACAATGACAGATTCAGGAAAAGTTATGACTCAAGGTGGGCAAGTGGGGACTGTGGAACATGGTGTTAGGACTCCATTCTGAATGGCTGGAAGAATGGGCACACTGTACACAGCAACAGACCACGGTAGGATCTGGCGAGTGGACAGCAGGCTGCCTGGCACACATCTTGCCAGATCACTGGACTCAGTTCCTTTATCCACCAAATGGGAAGTTTGACCAGAAACCTCTACTGCCCTTCCTGCATCCAGTTAGACAGCTGTGTGCTGGGAACGACATGGCACAAGGAGGCAAGCTATTTCAGATCTTCTACAACCATTGCTCCTTGGACAAGTTATTAAAGTTTGTGTGCCTCCATTTCTTTGTTTATAAATTGGAGATACCATCTATTTCTTGTAGAGAATCTTTAAGGATGGAGGGGGAAAGGTATGCTAACATGTTAAGCAGTAAATACTAAATATTTCCTTCCCCACCTCCAATGGCTCTAGAATGTAATGGGTTCTGAGATGTTCATTCCAGATATGATGAAGACATGACATGATGAAGAAAAGAACAATACCCAAAAAAGAAATGCAAATAGGTGATTAGAGATGAAGGCAGGACAGGGCTAAAGGTGAGGGGTTGAGAAATAATTTGTATAGATAAAGCGGTGACAGTTAGGTAACATCTATGACCAGATAAGAGTGAAGTGATGGGAAAGGAAGAAAAGGGCCTAGGAAGGGGGAAGGTGGCTCAATACAGCATCTCCCAAGACCAATATAACGTTTGCCATGCCCACTGTGTGCAGTTGTGTAGTACTATTTACTTAATACCTTTTATATCAACTCACTTATCTTATATAAACATTAGAGAGGAAAATTTCATCAGAAGCACCATTTTTATTGTTTTCCATGATAAAACATTCAAAATGTTTGTGTGTACATTACCTGAAAATGTCACACATGTCACACTAGGGGAAACAGTGGGCTCAAGAGCTGTCCCTTGAAAGGATCAGATATAATCCATGCAAATCCAGTAGGCAGGAGGAAGGAAGCAGGGCAAATCAGTGGAAATTAGAGGGAAGCCAATTTTATCTCAAAGGGGGAATTCTCAAAGTGTTGGAGTCCTCTAACAATGGGCAGGGCTGGCTCTGGAGGCTGTGGCCCTGGGCACAGGGGTGGGGATGTAGACTGCTGAGTCACCTGCAGTCACTGATTCCAGGGCTGAAGCCTCAGGTAGTTGGACCACATTTCCTCCAAGGTCTCATGATGGCCAACAGGCCTTGATGTCATGAGATGAACAAGAGGGAAGCAAAATGGATGAATGGGTGGATGAATGGAGTCAGAAAGGGGCTTACTCAAGGCAGGTCAGGATCCAGGACAGGGCAGGGCTTCTATTATCTTGGACAGTCCTCTCTCCTCCCACTGGGCTTTCCCAGGTCTAATTCTACTCCTGATTTGGGGAGCCCCACAAGAAGTTCTATGCCTGTGTAGGGGTGCCTCCAATTCTGTACACATTGAGATGCCAGGTTGGACCTTCCACCCAGCTCCTCAGCCTGTGTCCTGTACTGACAGGCACAGTGGCACCATCTATCCGGGCTCCATAGAAACAATAGGCAAGGAAATGAAATGCCCACCAGTTGCAGCCCATATTAGTGTGCACATCAAATTCAGTCAAGCAAGAGCCTCGTTTCAGACAGCCAAACTCTTCTAGTGCAAGTGGCTCAGTGGCAGGGACTCTCTACGGAACACACCTTCTGTCCCCAGCCTCTGTGTCCATCTTATTAGCCCTCCTAATATTCCAGTTTTTTTCTGATATTTTACCCAGAAGGCTGCAAAAGACCCACAGGCTTTGTGGGTCACAGGAATCTTGGCACAAAGCCAGAACTGGGAAGAACCTGGAAATCCCCTGGAGTATAATACCTTCATTTTCTGAATGAGGACAGCAAGGCACAAGGAAGGGGAAGGACTTGCCTAAAGTCTTGGAGCTGCACAATATAAATGATATGGTAGTGATGCTTATTTACATACTGCTATTTTAAAAAGAGGATTTCATCTATGCCTTTTTTGATCTACCATCCAGAATATGCGGTAGCTTTACTAGTTAAACTCACAACTTCTTTTCCTGATGAAACTTGTGTTGGGAGGTGCCTGTTTGGGATAATATTCTGTGTGTGCTTGTTTTAGTCAGTTTTTTCACTGCTGTGACTAAAGAACCCAACCAGAACAACTGTAGAGGATGAAAAGATTAGTTGAGGGCTCACTGTTTCAGAGGTCTCAATTCATAGACCTTTGGGGCTTGAGGTGAGACTAAACATCATGGCTGAAGAATGTGCAGAGGGAAGCAGCTCACATGATGATTAGGAAGCAGAGAGAGAACCTCCACTTGCCAGATACAAATACCTCCACTTGCCAGATACAAATATACACCCCAAAACCATGCCCCCCATTCCCACCTCCTCATAGCCTACCACTTTACTTACCACTCAGTTAATCCCTAATCAGGGGTATAATTCACTGATTCAGTTAAGACTTTCACAACCCAATGCCTTCTCCTCTGAACCTTCTTGCAGTGTCTCATATGTGAGCTTTTGGGGGAAACATCACATCCAAACCATAACAGTGCTGTAGTTCATTATGAGCATACCTTACTTCCTCATTAGATCAAGTCTTCTAGAGGCCAGGGCATGAACTTCTCCTATGTATCAGCACATCCAGAAAAGTGACAAAATATCCAACAAAGAGTCCTAATGACTTGATCTACTGCTGTTATCATGGCTTCTGAACACATCACTTTACCTTTACGAACCTCAGTTTCCTCACTGTGAAATAGGGATGATAAAACCTATGTAATAGGGAGGCAATGGATTTTACATGAAGATTTTACTTATTTTTTACATAAAGATTTTAAATAGTTTTGATAGTTTTTAATAGTTTTGAGGCCCTTTGCAGTTGTCAAAGTGCTATACAAGTATGAGTTATCACTATAAAAATAAGGAAAAGCAGAAAATGTTTCAAACATGTGAAACAAGAGGTGAGAAGTACTCATGCAGAAGAGAAATGATTTCTCAAAGGTCAAACAAGATGGTGGAGACATCTAGAGTGGAATCCACACCTGCCTGCTCTGGTCTAATGTTGACCCTATTCACATGTGTTATCAAAGTACAGGCAAAAAGTGGAAAAACAGACTTCTGAGTCAGAAGAAACTGAATCCCAGAACATTTGGGCCACTCTTCTCAAACCATTGACAACAGGTCTTCAAAGATGGCCATCCAGATGGTGGGTAAGCTACTGAGATATTAAAGGCTAACTTGGCACCATTGTGGATACCAGTGTGCTAATGATGCACAGGTACAGTCTGCTCTGAAGAAGCATCCCTCCACTTCTCATTCTGGAAGATCAGCAACTACTCCTGGCCTTCCCACTGACTATGTGCCACCTAAAAAGGGCTAATTCCCCTTCCCTTCACACAGGCTGGGCTCCTCAGGCATGAGCTCTTCTCGGAAACTGGCTAACGCCTGTACTGAAGGCAGATCTAATTTAAAAAGTGTTTCCTGTGAGCTGTAAACAGTCATAATTTTGGCTTTTGTGGGTGTCTTCTTTTCCTTGTAAAAATGGGCCTGTTCTTTTTGCTGATCAGTTCAATTATAATGATACAAAACAGAGAGCAGTAAAAACTGAGGACATGCCCTAAAAAGGGGACTTTAGTAAAAGTGATTCATGATCTTTTCCTTTGGGGATCTCAGCAGGGGTGAGCTGAGCCTTGAGTTGTCTTTCTCAGATGCAGATGAGTTTTGTGATAGGTAAGAGGGGGATGGAATCATGGGATATGGAAGACCAGGGACCATGTAGCCACGGGGTCCCTGCATTCACCCCATTTGATGATTCCTGAATCAGACTCTTTGCTGCAGAGAGGTGCAATGGCCAATTACACACTAACCTGCTCATGTGACTGCTCCACTGCAGTGCTGGTGGGTGATTGGAGTCATTGGACCCAAAAGCACTTCAAACTGGCTCCAGTTCTTGCTGCATGCCGGGTCCGTAGCTCAGTACTTTACATACATTATCTCAATCTCCAGGAGGTGGGGACAACCATTATTCTCAATTTACAGGAACTGAGGTCGGCCTGGCACCAGTGCTGGTGTCTTACCCATCACACTACACTGACCTCGCAGCATATAACAATACATTTGGGTCACTGGGTTTCACATTGCTGCTTACTGTTTTTCCTCCTCTGGAAACATAAGAAGGGCAATGCGCAAGCTGTAGCAGTAAAAGCAACATCCTGGAAGTCAGAAATCTGGGTTCCAATTTTAGTCTCATCAGTATCAAGCTGATGACCTGGAGTCACCCAACAGCCTCTATGGACCAATTTTTCCTTATCCATAAAATGAACAGGCTGGATGTCCCAGTAGATCCCAAACTTGGGTTCTGCGGCAACTACCTAGAAATGTCCTGGGGCACTGGTTAAAAATAGTCTTATGGGACCCCATCCCAGATCTGCTGAATCAGAATCTTTTGGGGAAGAAACAAGATCTGGAAAGCTCCCTAGCTTGAAGAGCACCCAGGTCTGGGGACTGCAGATCTAAATGCTCTCCTTAGCTCCTTTCACCTACAAGATTCTCTGATTCTCAAATATATCCCCACTCTCCTGAACCTATGGGAATCTCTCCAAGGAAGGAATCCCCTTCTGCCTCTGAAAGGTGCTCTGTGGGAGAACAACCTGGACTTGCCACATCTGACAGTCAGTGTGTGTGTGTGTGTGTGTGTGTGTGTGTGTGTGTATTGGAGGAAGCAAAAATGTTGCTAAATGTGCCCACAGAGGAGTGATGTGCGTGTGGAGCATGGTGACATGGAACCAGTAGTGGGAAGCTCAGGAATAGGGGGAGTAGAGTGAGTGCAAAGTTGTTGGGCCTGCTTGATGTCAATTATAATGATACAAAACAGAGAGCAGTAAAAACTGAGGACATGCCCTAAAAAGGGGTGGTGACTTCCCTATGTTCCCAGCTTTGTGTTAAGGGGTGTGGGGAACACATGGGAAGAACTTTCTATATTCCTGGTGAAATGAGACCTGCACAGTCAGACTGCTAAAATGCCCAGAGAGTATTCAGCAAGTGACAAATGAACAACAGAGACCAGGGATGCTAAAATTAAAAGCAGGGGAGGGAAAGAAAGTGATGTTTACTAAGCACTTACAAGCATTGGTCTCATACCTGCCTGGTTCCCCTGGGATAGGTCAGGGAAGGGCAGGTAAGGAAAGTATTCCAGGTAGGAAAACCAAACCCAAGGCAAGGGTAAAGATGAGTAGACCTATAGTTTTACATGAATAGTCCTAGGAACTAGTTCAAAGTTTCTACTGAACCATAAATCAAGGCATCTATGTGGTTTTTCCATCGACTAATTGCAGATAATCAGGTGAGTCATTTAGTACCTTTGGGTCCCAGTTAGAAAAAATAGAGGAAAGGGACCAGGGCGAGGGAGGAGAGGAGGGAAAGGAAAATTACTGGGGAATGATATTGGCAAGATTACATTGTGTACATGAGTGAATATGAAACAATGAATCCCACCATTATGTATAATTATAATGTACCAATAAAAATAAGGAAAAAATCATTGTCCCGCTAATACATGGGATTATGTTATATAGCGAATCTATGGAAAGATAGGACCACCGCTTATTATTATTATCTGAATGTTTGGGTACACCCCCAAATTCAATGTTGATATGCAAACCTCTCAAGGTAATGGCATTAGGCAATGGGGTCTTTGGGAAGTGAATAGGTCAGAGGAGGGAAGCCTTCATGATGGGATTAGTGCCCTTATAAAAGAGACCCAGAGAGCTAGCTGACTCTGTTCAGGTTACAGTGAAAAGACAGCCATCTAGGAAACAGATCCTCATCAGACCCAGTCTGTCAGCACCTGGATCTTGGACTTCCCAAGTTTCCTAACTGTGGGAAAGAAATTGTTGTGGCTTATAAAACCACCCCCAGTCTATTGTATTTTGTTACACCAGACTCAATGGTCTAAGACACCACTCAAATCTCAGGCCTTCACACTAACAGCCTCCTGTCCTACTCTGCAAGGTTTCTGCCTCACCATGGTTTGCCTGGATACTCAGGCTTGTGGAAGCCACTCTTTCCCACTACCTAAGATGGGCTGAGCTGGGCACAGCTGACCTCTTGTTGCATGGAAAACCATGAAGTACTTGGGAGTGAGCCAAGTGCCTGGGATCTATATCAAGTAGTTCCCAGTGCCTCTTGCAAATTTCCATACTTGACACCTCCTGATCAAGATGCACCATCGTTCATCATCTGCATGCTGCTCATGTGTTATGAAGAGGTTTTGTGTGCATTAGTAGATTTTCTTCACCTTAATCCTAGAGGGAGGAAAGAGTACTCTTCCCCATGTGAAAGATGAAGAAACTGAAGCAGTGCCAGCTGGTAAACGGTGGAGGGAAGGTTTATACCTATGTTCCCTGACTCCAAACCTGGTGCTTTCCCCCAACTCAATTTGTGTGCACCCACTGAGCAAATAATGGGCCTCAGAACTTATTCAATTAGCTGAAGAGGGCATAGACTCCTCCCCAGCCAGTTTGTCACAGACCTCAGGACTGATCTGGGATGAACAGTGTCCTCCTTCCATGTCCCACCCAGAACCTCAAAATGTGATCTTATTTGGAAATAGGGTCACTGCAAATGCAATTACTCAGGATAAAGTAAAATTGAAATAGGTAGTCCCCTAATCCAACATGCTGGGTTGCTTATAACAAGTGAGAACAAGACACACAAATGGAGAAGAAAAGTGATGTCAGAGGCGAATTTGAGTGGTTGACAAGTTACAAGGAAAGCCAACGGTAGCATGCAACAGCCAAAACTGGGGAAAAAAAGCACAGAACAGATTATCCACTGGAGAATGGCCCTGACCACATCTGGATTTCAGACTTCTGACCTCCAGGACTATGAGAGAATAGAAGCATTGCTGTTTTGAGCCATGCTATTCATGGTGTGTTGTCACTGCTGCCCTAGGAAACTAATACAAGGCCATTGCCTATGATGGTCCCAGCTCCCTTTTGTGACGAATCAGCTTGACAAGGCACAAACAGGAAAAACCTCATCCTTGTCACCCTCACTTCCACTGCAAAGTCACCACCCAGAGCAAGCAGAATGCATCTCTGGTTTGAATAAGTTCTTTCTTCTCTTGGACCTTTAATGAAATGCTCAGCCACCTGGACTGGGGGCACATTCCATTGGGTTGCGAGTTCAGTGGGATCTCACTATCAGCACCAAGAAGTAGGCGGTGCAGATGCTCACAACTGGTTGCTGTGTTGGTCCCTGCCAGGGATAGCAAAGCTCCCCTTTGAGCCAGCTCTGTTGTTCTACTACCCCAAGTACCCTATACCTACCTCACCAGCTATTAACTGGCTCTTAAACCTCGAGTCAGTGCCTTTGAAGTGCCACAGGCTGTAGGGAACACAGAGACTCTGAAGAAAAGATCTTCACCACCAAGGGAGTGACAGTTTTGATGGGTAAGATTAATACCCCTTGGAAATAGAACTAGACACAAAGTGAGTGACACAGTCAGTCAATGTGCCACTGCTTGTTGAGTCAGGCAGAGCAGGCTTCCTGGAGAAAGCAATGGGCAGTGGAGCTGAACACTGGGAAAGGGACAGGGGAGTTCCAAGGTCAGAAGAAGACAAGTTCACACAAGCACAATTATGTTAGACCTGGCTAAAGTGAGGGTTCATAGGGAAGGGACAGAGACTAAGGGTCTGATCAGGAAGGGCTTCCAATGTCTGTGGAAGGAATTTGGGCTTTATTTGGTAGGCCGTGTAGGACCAACAATGTGTAAGTTGATCTTATGAATTTAGATTCCAGGAAAATTAAAAAAGATTTTCAATTTGCAAAGCAAGTCATACAAGATAGCTTTTCCTTTGAAGGTGTTTCTCGACTTGAATTGCTGCAGTGATGGGGCCAAGTGCCTGATCTGATAAGGAGTTGCTAATAGAGTATAAACATTCCAAAGAGGACACTTTAAAAATATGCCTTGCAAAGTGCTAGCCATTCTCAGCCCAGTCAGGATGACAGCTGTGCTAGGAAGCCTTCCTGGATTGTTCAGGTCAGTGGCAAGTCATCTCTTCTCCCTCTGGACATTCTTGATTTTAACAATCTAGTGACTCCTAGGCTTTTGTCAGGATTTCATGGATCATTAAAACAGCACAAGAAACGTTAGGGAGAGACATAGGGTTGTCTACTTTTTATTCTTTCAGGTAGAAATATTAAAAATAACAATGACGTTTATTATCCCTTTCATTGCATAAAAGGAAGGAGAACAATCCCTGAATACAAAGTGGGGGCAATCAACAGGACCACCGCACTGCCATCACTTGTATATATGCCCCCAATTCTTCCTATTTTTCTCAGCTTGCTGCAGACTGATACACATGCTGCAGAGTGGCACAGTCAGCAGGCTGACCCACTCTCTAGCTCATTACATACTTCCTGTTTCCCTCTAATTAAGGTGGCCTTTGTCAGGCACACAATCCAGTCAACCCATTTGTAGAAACAGCAAAAAAAAAAAGGCCCCAGTGTTTTTCAGCTCATCAAGAATCAGTGTCTATTTCCTCACCTCTTGAATCTGAGCTGACTTGGTCACTTGTTTGACCAACAGAATACTGTGGAAGTGATCTTGGGCAACACCTAAGTCCAGGTCTCTCGGACTTTTGCATGGGGAACCTTTCTTCCACCACACAAACAAGCCCTGCTAGGGACCCTGCTAGAGAACGAGGGACCATGTGGATCAAGGACCCAGTCATCCCAGGATGACCATAAGCAGAACATAGCAATCCACCAGCAGACACTTGAGAGTTCCAGTTAAGACCAGCTATGCCCTCTGAGGTCCAGAAGAATTGCCCAGGTAAATCCAATCCAAATGCCAACCTGCAGAAATGTGAGCTAAACCAGGTATGCTGAAAGGTCCTGTGTATCAGGTTACCTGTCTTTGTTGCAGAAACCTGCATGTATCCACCTCTCCCACCATAATCTGCATGGGCTTTCTATACCCTTCTATTGCCTTCCAAATACAAGTTGGATTTTCCTATGTTGAAGAATTTACCTCAATTTCCCCTGCCCCCACTGCAGGACTATAATATCTGCTTCCTCTATTCTTAGACTTCAGTCATTCTGAAAGACTCAGTGCTCCAGTCTATGCTATTCCCTTGCCCCTTAATCACATACTAATTACTTTGTGGCATTTCTTGCTTGCTGTTGTAATTTATTTCTGATAATGTTAATTTTACATGGGTCTATTACATCTAGACTTCCCAGTCAAATTGTCAGTCGTTCATGGGCAAAGCCTTATCTTATATTTAGACTCCACAGCTTTTAACCCAGAATTTTGCACAGGGTAGGGATATTTTTTGCTCATTGATTGATGAGACTTGGAAATCCTTTGGGTATTTGAAAATAGCCCTTCCAGTCATTTCTCACTAATGCACCTCCCACTCTGCCCTGAGCTGGATCTAGTTCCTTGGGCTTTTCCACTGGGTTCAACTCATTTCCCAGTCCCACCACAGAGGCATTTGAGTACACAGAAATCGTTGCTGTCCCCCGTCCATGAGGAGCATGGAAAAATCAGAGAGGGACCCCCAAACCATAGCAAGGAAGATCACATTTGTCAAGTGATTCCTTTACTTTCCCCAAGTCTCCTGGGGATTTCTTGAACCCTCTGGAAACTTTCCTTTCTCATTCCTGTGACCTTTCATTTGTCCCAGGCACTGGCACCGGATAATCTGGGCTTCCTGTGCCTTTCAGTCTTCACTAAGGTCTTTCAAGTGAACTACAAAGCTTTGAGGGGAAAATGATAAAAAGCTTAGCATTGCAAATGAGGAAAACATTAAGCCTAGGCTGAAAAAGAGGTGAACGGATTTAAAGCAGGAGTGGCCTGGCTACTAAAGGTTAAACTGCAAAGGTAAGGGCCAGGGGGCCTTTCTCTCCCTTTAATCCCTTGGTTCACTTTTCTTAAATGGCAGATAATAAGTCAAGGACAAGCACTTTGCCCTTCTGCCTACCTCCCTCTAGATCCTGCCTACCTGAGCTACACCCTATACCCCTATGCATTCCCTCAGCTGAGACCACTTTTTCCTCTTGTAGTCTTGATCATGGTATTTTCTAATAGCAAAAGAAACAAATTTCATGTTAGAAATTTAAGAAAACTCTGAGAAGAGAGAGAGAGAGAGAGAGAGAGAGAGAGAGAGAGAGAGAGAGAGAGAGAGAGATAGAAAAGAAAAAAGAAAAGAAATAAATAAATAGCATTGCCTTTCCTTGAGGTTAGCCATGGTACCATCATTTTGGTATATGTGATTTATCTATTTCCTCTGTGAGTGTATGCGCACGCACGTGTGTGTGTGTGTCCAAAATTGCAATCATACTGTCCGTATTATTTTACATTCTGCTTTCTTTGTGCTTAACAATAGGTTTTAAACGTCTTATATATTGTTCAGTTTTATCTACAATCATTTTCAATAACTACAACATTTGAGTGACATGAATAGGTGTACTATAATTTATTTAACTAGTTCCCTGCTTTTGGTGCTGAGGTTTCCACTCCACCTGGCAGTGAGTATGGTCCTGTCCCTGTCCAGTCCCAGGGTGGCTGTGTGTTTCTTTCCCTAACCCTAGCTCCACACTCTTCCTTTCTTAGGGGCATTGAGTTAACCAGAGTCCAGACAGTCCTGAATCCTCCTGCAGAACACACTAACTACTGGTGGCCTCTAGAGGGACATCACTGTGTAACACTGCTGATGTGGGACCTGGCTCTATGAGTGTGAGGATTCCCCCTCATATCCCTGCTTTCTGCCCTCATCAGCCTCCAGGTCTACTGCCTCTGCCAGGTCATGTCCTTGGGGAGAAGTTTCCCTCACTTCCTCTTCCCCTCCCCACAAGACAGCAGTGCCCAAATAGACCTTGAGACCGAACAATGCAACCAGAAGAGGGAGGCAGGCAGGGGGACCCTGGAATTCTGGTGCTTCTTGGAGAAATGAGTTTCTGTGCCATCATGGCTCTGGGCTCCACTCTCAGCATGGCCAAGAACTCACTCCCCACCCACATGTGAGTGTAGCTCCATGCCTGGCCTCTCTGCAAATCATCACACTGCTCTGAATCTTCCTCTACCCAAGACACCATTCAGGTGACATATTTTTAGCAGAAACATTGAACTTTAAAGAAAGAAGTGATTCTAATTCATACTGTGTGAAAATAACTCCATCCTCATGTCTATACTTCTAGAATCCTTTGGTTTCTTTCTTCTTCCCTATCTCTTCTTTTTCCTCTCGCCTTCTAACCTGCATTGTTCTTTTTCCCTGCCCTTTCTCCTGTTTTCTTATTTGGCTATCTCAGATTTTCTCATATCCATCTGAGGGATGTGCAGATGTCCATATTCAGCATCCACTGGGTCACACAGGAGTTCACTAATTGAGATATTTCTTGTAAATTGCTTAAACTTTGTAAATTGCTTCCAATGAAAGTGGAAGAACTCAGAGCCATGAGCATCAGCCTGGGTTACTGATGCCATTAATGGAACACGAGACCTTGCTATGTAGGGATCAAGGGAAAATTTCCTGACCCCTATGAACCACATAATGAGGATGGGTTACTGGAGGAATACTGACATCTAATGCAGCATTACCTAAGAGAAGGGGAGAGAGGAGGAGAGAGTGCAAGCAAGAGCTTGAACTACCCCAGCCACTGTGAGCATGCAATAACAATAACTAAAATAGTTATCTTTACCTCTGGCATGACCAGAGATGGAGGAGGAAAGCTTCTAAGCTCCTCAGTTAATATTCTCAGCATTCCTATTAGTCAAGTGTCTGAAATTATAACAAAACACAAGAAATAATCAACTTATAAAAAGAAAAGTTTCATTCTGGTTCACAGTTTTGAAGTTTCCAGTTCATGACCAGGCAGACCCATTGCTTTGGGCCTCTCTGATGGGGATTCTGGACAACAATGATGCGGAATGCGTGGCAGAGCAAACTGTTCACCTTATGTCCAGAAAGCAAAAGAGGAAGAAGAATCCAGGGTCCCACAGTCCCCTTCCACATCATACCCCAATGACCTAAGGACCTCCCACAAGGCCCCACTTATTAAAGGTTCCACAACCTCCTGACAGCTCCACCCTGGGGACCAACATGGACTTCTGGGGGACACTCAACTTCCAAACTGTAAGTGTGCCAGATGGTTAGAATATCTCCTTCAGTGTTGTTTTTATTTTTCTCATTATTATAACTGCTGTTTTTGACTTGTGCATACAAATTCTAAGGTTCAATGAATTCTGAAGTCACAGCATCTGAGAACAGTTCCAGTTAGTCCATTTACCTGTTGGGCATAACAACTACCATACTATTATGACCACCACCTTTACCACTTTAATCAGCTCATTTATTATAGGCATTCTATATTCCAACCAGTGACCCAAGCAATTTGCATGAATCATTTCACTTAATCCTCACAATGGCATTGATGTAAATATATCATTATCCCTACCTTATAGATGTGGAAAGTAAGGCATTGAAAGAGTAAGCTAACTTGCTCCAACTACCTAGATTATAGGTGCTATGGCAAGTGTTTGCACTCAGGCAGTCTGAGCCCAGAGTTTCATGGCTTAACATTTCTTAGGTTTGATTTCTTCATCTTATAAAATGAAAATGAGCAAAATAATAAAGCTTGAGTCGTGTGATTGTGGTTATATACATAAAAGTGCTCTGTGAAATGTAAAGGGCACTGTGGAAATGCCAGTTGGCATCTGTCCCAAAGTATAGCTTCTCTTTGGGGCCGAGAGGAACTTCTCATAAAATTATCTAGAATCACATAATGCAAGGGTTGTAAGGGAGATCAGATGTCATCAATTTCCCACTCAATGCAAGATCAGATGAATCATGGGATTGAAAGAAACCTTACATGTAACCTGGTCTGATGTCAGATAGGGGAATTGATTCACCCAAGGTGACATCAGAAAGTAGGAGCAGAGTGGGTTCTGAAAGCTGAATCCCCTGACCTTCCTCCAGTCCCTCATTCCATGATACCAGTGTGCCTTATTCACCCCAAGGGCAGATGCTGATAATGTATCACCAGGGCTTTACTTGCTGAGACATGACATGGCTTCAGAATCTTTCTCAACACAGCACTCCAGGCAGCTACTATCAATCCATCAGTACTGTCTTATAAGTTGATGCTTTTTTACTTTTCCTCCATGAGACACAGACTGGCTATATAATTTATCATTCAAATAAGGGTCCTTTTGAGAGTGAAAAGGAGCACTATTAATAATTACATGGGGATACAAGTGTAAACTGGGATTATCTCAGGTGACCTGGAAATTACGGTCACACTAATGATATTTGGTGAGTCTCTGGAGGTATCCAAGGTAGCCCTAAGTCCTTGTGGGAGACAAATGCTATGAAACTAACTTGAAGGAAGGTTTGTGGAATCATCTTCATAAGGCATGGTGGGGAGGCATCCTTCTGGTAGGAAAGGATGAAGGCACACTCTGGCTCACAGACTTGTTTGTAGAAGTAGCTCCACCATCCCCAGGTTATTTTACATTCTTGTATTACTTTCCCTGCATTTCACTGGCCTGGAACAGCTCATTGCCTTCCCAGCCAAAAGCGATGTATGTCTGCTAATGTTCTCTCTCCTTCCCTCTTCTTTCTCCTCTTTATGTTGAATAATTGTTTCTATGGTTGTTTAATTAGCCAATTATCAATGTGTTTGGGCATCTTACAGAGGAAGAATTACTTTGTTTACTCGTTGATAATTAAGTGGGCTGCATTTGATTCCTGTTTTGGAAGATTATGAACAGTTTCTGATGCTAGATGGCAAAATTTAAAAATTAGTGTCCCATTATTGATGGATATTCCTGAACAGAGGAATAGAGAAAGATGTTTCATTCATTGCCAGGTTCATCAGATCTTAACCTGGTTGTAACAAAGGTGTAAAGAATCATAATGATGTTAAAGGTCAGCTATGAGTGAGGAAAGGAAGTTATGAGGCTCCAGGGACATAAAGTTTATCTTGTAGCAAGATGGAACTCAACAGCCGGATGATTCTAGGGGGATGTTGTCTTCTTCCTTCTCAAGTGTATGAAGTTCCTCTCAGATAACTCTATTTTCCATGATGAATCCCATTTTTTTCTGAGAAATGATTTGTAACAAAGAGATTTGATGAACAAACTGAAACTTTAAGTGCAAAAAGTTCTAACCAGGCAGTTTCTAACTTGCTGTGTGTGTGTTTTGTGCTGGGGATCAAACTCAGGGTCTCTTGCACACTTGCTGTATCACTGAGTTATATCTTGGTCCTACTAATCTGCTTTTAAACACTAACCATATCTCTTTTAGTTTTTGCCCTTTCATTGTCTCTTTTATGAAACAAGATTTTTTACATTTATCTAATTTGGGGGTCAATGAGGGTAGATTTTTCCCAAAATGGTTATGAAACCAGGTAACATCAAAAATATTACAATTATAGCATACTTTATAAATACAATATAAGTTCTCTATAAAGTATTTTGGTTAGCTTTCAATTTGATAATCCTCTGTGTTAGGAATATGAGAAAAACCATTTGAGAATTTTGTTTAATGGCAAGTGGAACTGTCTTCCTACTGCTGATTTGGACTTCAACTCTGTTAACCACTAATAGATGGTCTTCTTATCTGCTGTGGACATTTTTAATTTGATCCACAGGATCTGACTGCCATGAGAGTACATTTCATGCAACTGGTGGGGGGAACTAAAGTTTTAGTGTAACCAATAGAACATCCTTAGCTCCAGAACTGTGCGAAAAGCTTTGAATATAAAATGCCACTTAATGTGCACAACAGCTGTAGGAAAGGGGTATATTTTTCCAAATAAGGAAACTAGTCTCAGAGAATTTAAGTCACTTGCCCAAGAAATCAGCATGGGGTAGTACTTAGACTAGAATCTTGCTATACTCCTCAGTCCTGGCTCTTTCCATCACCCAAGGCAGTTCTTTAATGTGTATCAGGTTCTGTATGCCTACCCCTAATCCACACTCCAAGGTTTTGAAGTGCATACAGTTGCAGAAGCTATACTCAAAGAGACACCTATAGGAAAGAGAAAAATAACTTTTCTTCTTCATGTAGAGGATACACGTAAAGGGATATGGGTAATTTGGGTCTCAGTGGTGACACTCTCCTCCCACCTTGGTCCAATACACCTGTTCCATGACTGAGACAACCAATCACAGTATGAGAGAAGTCAGCCAGAGGACATAGTGCAGCAATGAGAAGCATCCCCTTTATCACAACATCAGCTCTATCTAATGAAGATGGCCCCAATCAACCCTCCCATCTCTCCCACTGCCTCCATCATTACAGCCCAGAAGATGGATGGGTAGTATCTCCCTGGTCTAATCTCTCACATAAATTAATACTGGCAGCTTGGAGGAAAGGAACTTCCCAGGGTGGAGGGCAGAGAGGCAGGTGGGGGAAAGAGGAAGAAGGGATAATTAGTGGGAATGGCTCCCTGTCCCTTTTGGACTCTGTAGCTTTTTATCCTCTTGTATTCACTCCCTCTATTAAATGTCCCCTGCCCCCCAGACACACACAAACACACACACATACACAACAATTTTCTGGCACCAGCTACCATATCCAGCTGTATTATCCTGGCACACAGAGACATGGGGCCATGGCCAAAGTGATACCATTAGGAAAAGCTTGGCAGTGTACAGAATAAGGCTGAATAATTTCAGTGTGGGCCAAATTGGAGCATGTGGACTATGCAGAGTTAGTTCAGAAGTGACCCTTGCACAGGGCAGACTTTGGGCCCTGGTACCCACAAATGACACCTCTATGAAGTCCTAGTCCAGCCCAGCATTGGCTGTCTTCTCTCCAGTGTGGCTGAAGTTGGACTGCAGAGTCAAGATCTCCCAAGAAGAAATGCATTATACACCCTTGAGATTCTAGTCTCTCCCATAATACTGCAAACACTATTAATTGAGCACTCTCTCTGTGGTTGCAGGGTGATATTATTCCCTTTTATTAACCCCCAAACCAGGACACATAGAAGCGCAAGTCTGTATTTATGGAAGCAGAAGTTGAGGCACCTGGACTACCTTGGAAAATTCCAGGCTGTGTGACCTCTGCACATGCCCATAAGAGTCTAGTTGGATGTGATAAGGGACTCATGGTAAATGTGGGATGATAGAAAGAAAAGGCACTGGAGTGGGTGGAGAGGGCTCTGGGCCCCAGTTTTCTAATCTATAAAACAAACACCTCTGTTCCTTCACCCTGACCCAACATTGATTTTATGATATAAAATCACTAGAGTTTTCTGTGCATGTTTGTAGGTGTTTCATAGGGCTCTGTAGCTTGCAACAGACCATAATGGGCTCTTGGCCCCAGGAGGTGAAAATCCTTCAGTTAGGTGCTGAGTCCCCTCTGCAGTTGGCTGAGCTGGAATAACCAGCATATTCCCTCTGGGTTCTGGATGGGCAGAGTCCGAGGTCAGAGCTGACTAGCAGCACTTCTCTGGTGGCTCCTCCAGCTGGCTGTTCCAGGGGTGTCAGTTCCTTCCAGGCAAAAGGCAGTTCCATAGATCTGGCTGCCTGGGTGATCTCAGAGCTCATTTTATTTACTAGAAGAGGGACCCTGAGCCCTTCCTGGGATAGTCCTGTCCTTAGGATGTGAACTGTCTGGACCATAAACCAGGAGTCTTTCTCTTCTCTTCCTGCCCACCTCCTCCCCTTCCAATCTCGTTGCTCAAATCCTGGCCTCCTCCACTTGGCTCTGGGCTACCTGAGCATAAATGTGATGTGGGCAGAATTTGTTTGCGTGGGTTCTTCCCTTGTCCTCCTCCAGCCCCTACTTTTGTTGACTCTCTCCATCTCTCAAAACCTGCTCTCAGGACATTAGGCATTTACACCTTATTAAACAATTAAATCCAGGAATTCTCTCTCCTTGAGGTAATGGAATTTGTACATTTTTGTGTTTGTATTCATCTGAAATGTAGAAGGCCCCTCACAAAGGCAAAAGAACAGCACGTATCATGCAGTGAGCAGGTGGAGCACTTTGGGGACCTCACAGAGACTCCAAAATCAAAGGCCAAATCTAACTCATGCAAAACCAGTGTTGAGTATGGGGCTATAGGGTTAAGTTGGCCAAGTAGAATTACAAACTCAGAGGGTTAAAACAGGGACCCAGACTCAGAAAAGAGGCAGCTCCTCCATTCTATATCTGTGAAAACAATTACTTAAGCAATATCTATTTCCTCACCATATGTCAGCCTTGTGTGGGCAGGAAATCATACCTAGTTTTGGTCACCACTGAAGGCCCAGGAACAAGCCTGCACATGGCTGGCCCTTCTCTGTTATTTGTTTGTTGAATAAATGACAGGAGGAAGGTCTCCCCCCAGGAAAACTTTCCCTGACATTTTTATGGCAACCTTCAGTGCAGGCAGGCAGAAGTAGCCACTGATAGGGGAATCAGGGCACAATAAAAAGTCTCCTGCCCAAAATAACTCTCCAGTTAGGTCCCTGAAATTCTCAACATTCACATCACTCACTTCTCAAGGGCCTTTTCAAGGAGATGAGATTTTTTAACTGAATTAGAACGTTCTGCTACCTGGGAGGGATGATACATTAGCACAGATTAGTGTCTGATTAACAACATCATTACTTCTCTCCTCTCATCTCCCTGGACCACCTCACCGCCAAGTCACATGCCACCAAAAGACAGAGGGGATGCAAATCCAGGGTGCCCCACTCTGAAAGGCTAAGTGGAGGCCACCAGCATTTACCTCCTCAAGAACTTTAAACAAAGTGTTGGAACCCCATCCCCAGAAATGAGGTCAACTGGGACCCAGGACTCAACATTTTGAAAAGTGCCCAACAGGACTCCAATATCAGCCAGAATTGAAATCTTCTGGATCAATTATGGGCACCTGAAGTACCACCATTTAGGGACCTGGAGGTCGAGGTCAGTAGCAGGTCACAGTGCTTTGAAGCTGACTGTCCCAGAAAAGCACTGGGCATGAATGACAGATGTAATATACATCGCAGAGTATTGATACAGTAGGCCCTTCCCAGGGGAGGTTCCATTCTCTGGAAAACGTGTTCTACATCCAAATGGCATGGGCTCTACCTGATTTCACCATCATTAGAATGTTACATAGAAATGACCTCAACCCCACATTTAGCAATGATAAACATGCATTTATAATGTGTGTCTGTGTGAATTTTTAAACAGGGGGAGAGACCACCAAACTCAAAAGGAGTGTCTTTTTTGGGGAGCATGAGAAATATGAAGAACCCTGAATCTGAGGTGAGGAGACCTGGGAGACCTTGAGTCCAGCTTCTTTGTCATCCTGGCTGTGGGAATTCTGGCCCCCAAGTCTCTCTGATTCTCCAAGATCTCATTTGTAAAGGGTGATGATGGTGACAGCTTTGTCAGAGGGCCTGGATGAAGATGAGTTGAAATCATGTATGTGACCATGACTTCCACAGTAGATGTCAAGTGAATAGTAGCTTCTCTCTTTCTTCTCATTGAGATACCCCCTGGTATAGTGCAACAAGTGCCAATCGTCTCCAACAGGACTCCAGCCAGTACCAATCCAGGCCCAGAGCACAGAGGTGGAGAACCCAGTCTCTGGAGAGACACTGCATGGACACTTACCAACCTCGGGACCTGGGGCAGGTTAATTCAATGCTGTGTCTTAGTTTTCACATCTGTAACATGGAGATGATAGTAGCTACCCCATGGGGTTGGTACGTGGATTTCATTGGTTAAAATTTGTAAATATTATAAATTATCCCTTCCTACTTTCCTTCCTTTCTTCCTTCCAAGAAAGGAAGAAAGAAGCAAGCTGAGCAACTTTTTCAAGAGAGCAAGGCAGGCCCAGAGAGGAGCAAAGAAACACACAGGGGGAGGGCGATAGCCAAAGATAACCCTTAATTAAACCTACTGTGTCCTAGAGAGACCCAACACGCTCAGCTTGGGTGGCCCAAGGCCAAGGGAGGGCCCCTGAGCACACCAGGCTTTGCCTGGGATTCTAACAGCCACCATCTGTGAAGCCTGCAGCTCCCCAGCTGCTCCCTGGGATGAAATCACAGGTGAGCTGCTGCCTCAGGCAGGCACCTTGGACACTCCACACTCAGGTCCAGTCTCCCTGGCTTCAAATGTTTCTCCTTGTGACTTCACTGTTTATCCTAATGCTACTGTAGTTTTTTAATGTTCATTCTCCCTGGCTTGAAGCAAATGCTGTAAAGTATTTCCACTTAGAAGAAAGGCTGAATATTTCATTGTAACAATTGCAACTCAGGGTGACAGTTTGCCTTGAGGGGTTCTGTGGGGGACTGATGACTTAAACATCAGGGAGTCTGCCAGGGTCTGACATGGGACGTGTGAGTAGAAAAGCATGGATGTGACTCTAGAGCAACAGGTGAGCAGGGGAGAATCCTCAGAGAGGAAGAAGTAAGACAAGAGCTAAAAAGACAAGTAAAAATTACTAGAGAGGAAAACTGAGAAATACAAAAGAGGATCGAAAGGCAAAACAGACAGGAAGGGGAAAAAAAGAGCAAGAAAGGAAAGTGTACCATTAGTCTGAGTCACATGAAGGGACGCTCAGGGTTAGGGTCCCCATGTTCACAGTACTCTCAGCACACACACACCCGGATGTCAAATGAACCCCAGCTCCCGGGATGCCTTGGTGTGCAGTTTGACTTCAGCACTTCCCTACATAACTCCTGAATCTAGAGCCCCCTCCCCTGGGAACCAGAAGTGCCAGCACTGTTTTGGTTTCTCTGGGAAATGAGTTGGCCCTCCGATACCTTCCTTGGATAAAGCAAGCCAGTGATCCCAGCTCCTCTGCCCAACAGAAGCCAGGATTCCCCACAGACATTTGGCTGCCTTCTAGATAGAACTCACACCTGTGGCTCAGGGCTGCCTATATCCTTTGCTTAAGCAAAGTCATAAGGTTTCTTTGTTGCAGGGCTTCTCAGAGCCTTGCAAAAGCTAGCATGCCCTGTGACACTCACAGGAATGGACTTCAGTGTGCACGCACAGGGACCACTGAATGCTTTCAGTTTTTTTTGTTTTTGTTTTTTGGGTTTTTTTTTTTTTTTTAAATCTCACAATGACTATTCACATCTCAAGAACACTGACTTGGAGATGGGCAGCCTAAGCTACACATAAGGACACCAGTTGAACTTGGTCACTATGCAAACCTCCCAAGGTTCTCCCTTTCCTTCAGCTATCTATACTCATGTTACCCACCAAGCACAGGTAATTAAAATTTGGTCATCTGTGAGAAGCTGGGATCTTTCCCATGGTTTACACATGACTTAACCTTCTGCCCATCTCAGTAAAACTCCTACTACCAAGCTCTGAAGTACAAAGGAACCAGAAGGTCGTGTTGCATAGGTGTTGGTCCTTTTAAAAGAAATATTGAAAGTGATGGGCCTTGGTGAAGTGAGGACAATCAAAAAACCAGAGGCAACTACCTGACTGCCAAGTGAAGAAACAAGCTCAAGTCATTCTCATAACAAAGGTGACAAGAACTACCCTACCTTATCTTACAGATAAGAAAACCAAAGCTCAGAGAAGTTAAGCAACTTATCCAAGGTCCCACAGCTAGCAAATGATGAAGATAGGATCTGAACCTGGGTTGATCCTACTCTGAATCCCATTCTCTTTGTACTACTTCCTGCCTCATCTCCTTTACCCTAGGCACTGCTTTGAGCGCAGGAACTGCAGGGGACGTGATTTAAAAACTCATCAGACTTAGCTTTTAAGGTATTTATGGTCCTGCAACAGAGGAAGTCTGTGTATTAATGACAGAACAAAGTAGAAAAGGAAAGAGGCAGGAGAGGACATGTAGCTCAGGGCAGGAGGAAGCTGCATGGAGGGCCTGCATTTGTTCTGGGCCTTAAAGGACAGTAGGGTTCCTACTGCCCAACTGGCAATAGGGGACCTTGTGGATGGAAGGAGGATTGTAAGCAAAGACACAGAGGTGGGAAAGGGAAGTGTAGCTTCAGGGACCTGGATGGCTCTTTTCTAGTTGATAGAGGGGCAGTGAGACTTGACACAGATGGTAGGGAGGAGGTTCCAGCCAGAAGCAGCCGTAAAACCTCCAACACAGCAGTTTTGCAGTGGTATGGTAAGTGGTTTCGAGACAGTGGGCTTTGGAATGGCATGTAGTTGCATTTTATCAGAGCTGTGTTGACACATGTCTGGTCCAATAAATTAACATTTCCATCTTAGCTGACTTCACTTGGCAGGTGCAATAAATTCACATGGCAATTCAAACAGCAAAGTGGAATGATGCAGGGAGGGCAAGGGAATGGGGTAGGCTAGGAGAGTCATTCATAATTTATCAAATTGTTTCCATTCATTCATTCATTCATCAAAAACATCAGGCGAGCCCAAGAGCTCACTGATTTCGTGAATCATCTTTCTACTGGCCTATTTGCTTATACTCGAAGTTTCACCTGGATTTTAAATTGTTATTTTTGAACAGAACTGCGTGTTTCAGAGTCTTTTCTCGGATGTCTCCTCCTAATTGTTCCACAATACTGTCCTGTAGGACACATACATTGGTACATACTCAACAGATCAGAGAAAGTGAAATTCAGATGCTAGATTGTCCTCCAAGGCAATAGTTTGAAAATTCATTAAATCCATTGTATAGGCTTTTGTTATTATCTATTTATTTGCGTATCTATTCAAGAAAATGTAGAATGATTTATAGAGCATTTGCTATGGGCTGGAGATGGCTGAATCAAACAGGGTAAGTGGCAGAGATGGAACCAGAAATCAAGTTTCCTTACATGCAGCTCAGTGCTCTTTCCTCTAGGCTCTCAAGGAAATGTACCGCTGAAGTCACCCAGGTCCTGCAGGGCTGTAGGTAGTGTGCTTGACCCACAGCTGTGTCCAGGGTGTGTATGTGTGTCTTACTCCCAGAGGCCCAGGCTGAAGCAGCCATGTCTGCTGGGCACTGCCTCTTGTCCCCAGAATCCTAAAAAATACAGCACTTAATGCAGTACATCGCCACAAACCTCACTGCTTGACACTAGTTTTTCTAAGAAACCTGCTGAGAGGTGACAACACCAAGTGGAGGCAGCCCCCTGGAGTGGGTGCTGTACGACCAGGCATCCTGCTTGCTCAGGGGCCTGCTTCCCAGCCTTGCAGGGACTCCATTTCCAAGCTGTTTTCCCCAACGCCATGACCAAGGACAGCAGAACCTTGTCCCCTGATGTCTCTGGGGGCAAAAAGAATGCTTTAGGGAGGAAATGGCATTTAAACACCTAAAGAAAAATGCCCGTGAATGCCAGTGTGTATCTGTCTCCAGGATGCCAGGCTCTGATGCACACTGGTGTGGGAGCCGCAGAGCCTCCTCTGCCTTCTGGTCCAGTCCCTGAGAACAACATAGAAGGATCCCTGAGTTCCTATGGGCTGGGTTAGACTGGAGAATAGAGCACAGTGATGCTGGGACAATGACCTGGATGACTGTCATGGCTGGTTTGACACACCCTGACCAGTGTGGGCCCTGAGATCATCTTGCCTGCAAAGCCTGCCCCGCAGCTGAGCTGGCTATGTGGGGATGGCCCCAGGAAAGAGCTGGCATTAGGATAGGGCAGCTGTCAAAAACTGAGGCTCTGAGCATGTCCTGAGGCAAAGCCCCAACCTGGGGCTGGGGTTCCCCAGCTGTACGTCAGGGAAAATGGCCATCATTCCACCTGGCACTCCCACCTCACTATCACCTTGCCTGGTATCTCTGCCAGCTGTGGGACCACGGGGAAGTTACTTAACCTCTCTGAGCCTTGGTTTCTGAATTTGTAAAATAAAGTAATAATCACAATAAACCATAATGATACTTACATTTCACAGTTCTGTGAGATTTAAAGGGGACCCTCTTTTCCAGGCTGGCATTCACCTGGGACATCCCAGTGTGAGCATGCCTTTTATTTCACCTCTTTTATTTCACCTCTTATGTGTTGTTCTGAATGGTCAGCAAGCATTCCATACTTGTCATAAATTTTATTATAGGTAAAATAATGAATGTATGAAATACTGAATGGATACTGAATGTGTAAAATAATAAAAATAATTAATTAAAATAATCAGTGTCTGAAATATTGAGTCTAATAAGACTTTAATGCATGGTGGTCCCTGTGGTAGTCCAGATGAAGAAAAAGACACAAAAAGTTTTGTAATGAGGACAAGGACATTCAGAAAGTTAGCAGCAGGAGGAGGAAGAGAGCTCAGGTTCTCTGACTCCTGGCTTTCCTCTCTCCCACCTACATCTATAATTTATGGATCGTTTACCAGGTTAGGGCAGGCTGCCTCCTGGAGTAGGCGCTTGCTCGGATTCCTTGCTATGCTATCTGCTGAAGCTGACATGGGTGGGAGTGGACCAAGTCACCCAAACACCCCAAGGCCCAGGGTCCCTCCTCAGAGGTGTAGTCCCCACTGCATACAGGAGGCATCAGTATTTGCCCCTGAAGCTGAGTTCTTAGGGAACTATACTCTCAATGGGCCCACCTTCTAACAGAGGCTGAGGGAGACCTGCAGAGACAGGGAGGCTGATGAACAGGGGTGGAGGGTCCCTGTCTGTGAAGCTGCTCTTTCCTCAACTCCTCTGTGGCCCTCAGCAGCAGATAGCTCAGAGGCCGTGTAGATGAGGGAACATGGAGGATGAGCAGGCAGGCCTGGGTCATGGGGAAACAGTCAGTTTGACGGAAAGATGACTCTGGGCCCCCAGAAGGCTCTTCCTGGATCCCAATGAAAGCTTCCAAAAAAACCAAAAGAGAGAGCTCTCCTTTCCTGGTCCCCATGCCTTCTGCAGACTCCCCAGATAGAAGAAAACAGACACCCTCAGTTTCTTCAGGTGACTTCAGAAGGCAGGTACAGCGACTGTCTGACACACTTTCCTCACTGAGGATGAACTTAAAGGCACAAGGGAAGAGATTATAGGTGGGAGCTGCAGCAGGATGAACCAGCACCTGGCTTGGTGAGTGTCCCCTGCCCCCACAGTCAGGGGCTCTATAATCTCATTCTCATTGGAATTCATCTCAGCAAGCTCAGGACCTCTGGGGCCACTGGCTTGAAAGGTGAAAGACATGGCTGACTTCTGAAGCAGCTGGAAGGCCCCAATTGGGGGCTGCTGGCTGCTTCCAAGGACACCTGCTACCCCAGGGCCAGGAGTTTAGGACTGGGATGGCACAAGAATATCCTCCCCTGCTCTGTTTCTCAGGGCTCTCAATGGTTCTGATCACACAGTTTGCCAACCTGTTCTAGCCCTTAGAGGGAGCAGGGCTTCTTCAGTCATTATCTACCACTTGCATCCAGCCAAACAGGAACATAATATGCTGGGGTACCAATATACTGGGGTCTCTGGTTCCACATGTCCTGATGCCTTGTCCCTAAAGGTCCCAGTGCTCTCATTGGCCTGTGATTTGTGAGTTCTTTCTTTCCAAAATAATCCAGGGAAAGGTCTTCTTTCATGCCCACCTTGCTGACAGTTCTCCAGGGGTGGGGAGCTTGTACTGGGGTTGAGAATTCTGTTCTTTCTTCTTCTCCTGCACCCAAGTGGTGGACATTCCTGACATCCCATAGAGTTTTGGAGGTTAGAAAGGGTGAGCTTTGCTGGGGAAAGCTGGAAGCATCCAGTGCACACTGCTAGGGAAGTCTTGGGGTGCATCATGATGGTGGGATTTATACTGACCAGATCCTTTCCAGTAGAACAGAACAGGACCCTGTGGAGAGTGACAGAGCCTGCCAGTCACATAGAAGGGTCTGGCAAAAAAATCCATGTCTTACTAGAAGGCAGCAAGGAGAAACGAAGGACAAGGGAACATAATTAGAGGCAACTCCTAGAAACACATACACACACACACACACACACACACATATACATGCACCTGCATGATGCATGCATGAGCACGCACATACAAACACACACACACACACACACACACACACACACACACACACACACAGCAGATGTTTTTTACTCCAGGCATATTTTTCTTACTCACTTTAAACATTGTGTCTTGGCTTCCTTTGCACAAAGGGATCCAAAGAAATCATCACCCTTTGGAAATAAAAATGTATCATGCATCAAGTTCCTAGCAGGGTGCATTTCTTGAAAAACTCTTAAGGCAAAGAGCAGGCATGGGACATGGTGAGCCTGGTTCATAATGCCCTACAATGCTGTGGATGATGGGAAGTCAGGGTCTTGTTTCCAGAAAATGGGTGGTGGAGCCGCTACATTGGACCTCACAATGAGTTAGGTAACATAGATCCTGCAATCAGTCACCAAGGGGCATGATGACTGGCCCAGTCATTCTGCCCCTGAGAATGACCCTGTCCCTCTAGCAGATTTTAACAGAAGCAGTATGCACAACCCCACCATCCTAGGCTGGCAGCTAAAAACAAACTGAAGTCTGTGAAAGGAAGGAGCTGCCAGCTTGCTGAGGCCTGGCGGCTGACAGGTGAGGATGATTCATCCCCACCCCAGTAGAAAATTCTCCTCTGTTTGCATTCCTGTCTCCATGCACCATCCTGCTCATCCATCTCTCCATTCCACTAGTTCTCCCTCGTGCTCTTCCTGCCATTTTCTTCGTAGCCTTGCTTCTCCTGCTTCCCTGTCCTGACAGGAATTCTGTGCATTGCACCTGCCTGCCCTCTTGGACGGCAGGCCCTGCATTAGTTCCTCTTTCTTGAATTTGATACGAAAGCCAGGGGAGGGATGGAGAGAGCACAGGTGAGCACTTCAGCATCAGGAAGGGAAGAGCAGAAAGGGTCTGCAGGAATCCTGAAAGGAAGAGGCAAAAGACAGAAAGAGGACCTGCAGTGAAGTCATCTAACTTCAAGGGGAAATTGCACAAAAATCACCGATGATTTGGGTATTGCTCTAAGCATAATAGTCAATGAGAATTAAAAATAATGGGCAAAGCTACAAGGTTCAATGACAATTCATAGAAGTCTCAGTGACAATTCTACACATACTGTCCACCACTGCTGGCTCATATCTATTGGCAGATGGTCATCCAGGAGATCAGGCCATGATGACACCTCTGTCTTCACTCTCCTGGTTTGCTTATGTCATTAAATTCACCGGAGAACATAAAGACAGTTGAAACACAAAGGGTCCTTAGGGATAAGCTAACTCTACTTCTTCCATTTTAATGATGATGAATCTGAGGGAATGAAATAAAGCAAAATGGAAGAACTAGGACTAGAACCCTACTTCCTACTTCACAGCCTGCTGCTTTTTTACTGCCATAGAGAGTGTGTCATCCAGGGTGTTTTAAAAATCAGCAATAACATGAGGTCCAGAGAACAAATCCAACATTTCATCACATACACTAATAAGAGTAGGAAAGGGACGAGATGAAGAAACCAATGATTAGGATAAGAACAGAAGCATCAGCACAAATAGTGTAAACTATTTTATGATTGTGGATGGGCACAAGTCAAATATACCTGGAATGCCTGTGATTGAAATGTGGACACAAGAATGAAGTGTTTAGGTGGCTGGCAATATGCTACTTATTTTATGCTATAACTGTTGCCCTGGAAATGTTTGGAAATGTTAACATCAAGATTTCTAGAAGTAGGAGCCTTTGTCTATGAAAATTGAAGATTTTTTTTTCAGGTATGAGTTATATGTGCTAAATTGGAATGAATGAGAATTCACTAGTTAGCAAATTGAAATGACACACAGACAGAATTCATAGAAAATAAAGCAGTTTTGGAGACATGCTTCTGGAAATGTAAAGCAGACATCTTTCCCCCTAACTGCAAATAAAATTCCTGGACATTAGATAAAGAACAAACACACAGGAGATTCCTTAGAAAACTTGGAATGGACCCACCATTTGACCCAGCTATCCCACTCCTCAGCCTATACCCAAAGGACTTAAAATCAGCATACTTCAGAGATACAGCCACATCAATGTTCATAGCTGCTCAATTCACAATAGCCAGACTGTGGAACCAACCTAGATGTCCTTCAATTGATGAATGGATAAAGAATCTGTGGCATATATATACAATGGAATATTACTCAGTTATAAAGAATAATAAAATTATGGTATTTGCAGGTAAATGGATGAAATTGGAGAACATCATACTAGTGAGATAAGCCAATCTCAAATATCCAAAGGACAAATTATCTCACTGATAAGCAGATGATGACACATAATGGGGGGTGGGAGGGGTGCAAGAATCGAGGAAGGAGGGACTGTATGGTGGGAAAAGAGGGGTGGGAGGGGTGGGGAGGAAGGAAAAAATAACAGAATGATTCAAACATCAATACCCTATGTAAATGTATGATTACACAAATGGTATGCTGTTACTCCATGTACCATGTATCCCATTTGTTTACAATAAAAATAAATTAAAAAAAAAAGAACAAACACACATGGCTGGGTTATAACTCAGTGGTAGAATACTTAAAAGTGCTTCCTCATGTGCAAATCCCTGGGTTCGATCCCCAGCAATGCAAAATAAAAAAATATTTAAAAGACTCTAAAAATGGTCACAAGGAAGATAATTGGTTGGCTAGGAACCTCAGAATCTAAGGAAGGACAAAGTGTTGTGTTCTCTGGGCTTCTAAGCAACCCAGAGACACCAGAGTTCACAAACAGAAAAGAATGATGCCCCAATTAATGTCTCCTCTTTAATCAAAGGACCAGGGAAGACAAGAACTATTAAGGCAGAAGTTGTTTATGAAAATTATGGTAAAATATACATAACAAAATGCATTGCTAAAACTTGATCTTGAATGTCCCCAAGATGCCCTTGTCTTGAAGGCTTGGTCCTCAGCCCATGGAGCTACAGGAAGGTGGTGGAACTTTCAGAGATGGGGCCTAGTAGGAGGAAGTTAGGTTATTGAGGGTTTGCCCATGAAGAGGACATGGGACTCTAGCCCCCTTTCTTCTCTCCCTTTCTCTCTGATTCCTGGACACCACAAGGTGCACAGGCCTCCATCATCATGTGCTCCCACCATGATGTATTGTGCTGCCACTGGTCCAAAGCAACAAGTTCAAGTGACCATGGTCTGAAATCTCTGAAACTCTGAGCCAAAATAAAACTTTCCTTCTTGTAAGCTGCTTATCTGTCTTATTTTGCCACGGTAACATAAAGCTGATCAACACATTTGTCATTAGCCATTTTTAAGTACATACTTATGACAGTAAGTACATTCACACTAATGTACAACCATCATCACTATCCATCTACCAAGGCTTTTTATCATCCCAAACTGAAACTCTGTGCCCATTAAATAATAACTTCTTGTTACCTTCTCTAGCCCCTGGTAACCACTACTCTATTCTCGAACTTCTATGCATTTAATTATTCTTGGTACCTCACATAAACGGAATCTGACAGTATTTGTCATTTTGGGTCTGACTTATTTCACTGAGCATAACGTTTTCCAGATTTATCCATGCTGCAGCATGTGTCAGAATCTCCTTCCTTTAAAGGTTAAATAATACTCCATTGTCACATTTTGTTTATCTATCACTTATCAATGGAAATGATGGACACTTGGATTGTGCTTACTTTTTAGATATTATAAATAATGCTGCTCTGGACATGGTTGTAAAAATATCTGCTCAACTCTCTGCTTCCAATTCTTTTGAGTATATACCTAGAAGTGGAATAGATGAATTAGAAGGTAATGCTATTTAATTGTCTGAGGACCTGCCATAACATTTTTCCACAGAGGCTATTTTATTTTACTATTTTACATTCCCACCAGCAATGCACAAGGGCTCTGATTCCTGTCCATCCTCTCCAGTACTGACAATTTTCTGTTCTTTGGTAGTAGTCATCCTAACAGGTGTGAAGTAGTATCTCAGTGTTGTTTTTAATCTACATTTCTCTAACGACTTATAATATTAAGCATCTTTTCACGTGCTCACAGGTCATTTGTACATCTTCTTTGGTCAAGTGTCTCTTTAAAGTCCTTTATTTTTATTTACATTTGTTTATTTATTCATTCATTCCCTTATTTTTCTCAGCAGTACCAGGAATAGAACACAAGGTTTTGCATATGCTAGGCAAGAAGTCCACCACTGAGTTACACCCCTGTCCCTTTGCCTATTTTTAAGTGAAGATGAAAAGCATTAGTCATCCTACTTCTGTCACATACCACAGGAAAAACTGTGACTCCACCCTCACCTCCTCCAGCACAGGCTGAGTGGGGAGTCTAGACTTCTCTCCTCAACAAGTTATAATTCATTCAGGACCCTACCCTCCTGTAGGGTGGTGTCAGGACAAGTAGGGAACCAGGACATCTTCCCTGCTGTGTGGTAATGAAGCTCCCCAGAATCTCCACAGACTCAGTGGAGGCCTCGTGAGTGAACTGAACTCTTCACTAGTGGAGAGTCAAGACTTTCACCACCATCCAGTGGTAATAAGGACTCTCACTCTCTGTGGAGTCAGTGAAGCAGTAATGAGGCTCCCTCTCCTTCCCAACCAGGTAGTATTAGTGGAAGACTAGCAGGAAACCTGAAGATCAGCAGTAATGAAGGGCCCCTGTCTTACTGAGTGTCAGCAGATACTGAGTGGGGAAGCTGGACTTCCACCCTCACTGAGCAGTAACAAGATGGTGCATTCCTCTTTCTGCTGTGTCAGTAGCAAAGAAAATCAGCTACAACAGATTTTAAATAATATTTAGTATCCTATAGCATAAGCATAATACTCAGAATGTCTAGGTTTCAATGGAAAATAATTCATCTTACCAAGAATCAGGAAAATGTAAACCTGAATGAGGAAAGGCAACTGACAGATACCAACACTAAGATGACCCAGTTTTTATAATTATCTGACAAGGATTTTAAAGCATCTATCATAAAAATGCTTCAAAAAGTAGTTGTAAGGGCACTTGAAGCAATGAAACAATGAAAAGCAAGAAAGTCTCAGCAAAGAAATAGGAGATATACACCTGCTGCCATGGTGCATGCCTGTAATCCCAGCTCCTCAACGATTTCAAGTTTAAATCTAATCTGCGCAATTTATCAAGACCATGTTTCAAAATTAAAAATAAAACAGGGTGAGGATGGAGCTCAGTGGCAGTGGCAGAGCATCCCTGGATGCAATATCCAGTACCGAGAAAGAAATGAATGAAGGAAGGATGGAAAGAAAAGAAATGGGGGATGTTAAGGAGATTCAATGGAAATTATGGAAATTTTAAAGCTGAAAAATACATCAAAGAAAATGGATGGATTCAATAGTGGAGTGGAGACAAGAGAAGAAGAAATCAGTAAACTTGGAAAAAGAATAATAGAAATTACCTAGTGAGAACAACAGAGAGAAAATGGTCTTTAAGAAGTAAGCAGATTGCCTTTATAATGTTTAGGAATGTTCCCACTACCCCAATTTTTTCTAGTGTTTTGAGCATGAAGGGATGCTGTATTTTATCGAATGCTTTTTCTGCATCTATTGAAATAATCATGTGATTCTTAACTTTAAGTCTGTTGATATGGTGAATGACATTTATTGATTTCCGAATGTTGAACCAACCTTGCATCCCTGGGATAAAACCCACTTGATCGTGGTGCACTATCTTTTTAATATATATTTGTATGCGATTTGCTAAAATTTTGTTGAGAATTTTTGCATCGATGTTCATTAAGGATATTGGTCTTAAATTTTCCTTCCTCGATGTGTCTCTGTCTGGTTTAGGTATCAGGGTGATATTGGCTTCATAGAACGAGTTTGGGAGGGTTCCCTCCTCTTCTATTTCATGGAATAGTTTGAGGAGTATTGGAATGAGCTCTTCTTTAAAGGTTTTGTAGAACTCGGCTGAGAACCCATCTGGTCCTGGACTTTTCTTTGTTGGTAGGCTTTTGATGACCTCTTCTATTTCATTGCTTGAAATTGGTTTATTTAGGTTGTGTATGTCCTCCTCGTTCAGTTTAGGTAATTCATATGTCTCTAGAAATTTGTTGATGTCTTCGAGGTTTTCTGTTTTGTTGGAGTATAGATTTTCGAAATAGCTTCTAATTATGTTTTGTATTTCACTCGTGTCTGTTGTGATGTTTCCTTGTTCGTTCCGAATTTTAGTAATTTGAGTTTTCTCCCTCTTTCTCTTTGTTAGTGTGGCTAAGGGTTTATCAATTTTATTTATTTTTTCAAAGAACCAACTATTATAAAGGCAATCTATGCTAAGCCCATGGCTAATATCATTCTAAATGGTGAAAAACTGAAAGCGTTCCCCCTAAAAACTGGAACAAGGCAGGGATGCCCTCTTTCACCACTTCTATTCAACATCGTCCTTGAGACTCTAGCCAGAGCAATCAGACAAACCAAAGAAATTAAAGGGATACGAATAGGAAAAGAAGAACTCAAACTATCCCTGTTCACTGATGACATGATTATATATTTAGAGGAACCTGGAAATTCCACCAGAAAACTTTTAGAACTCATAAGTGAATTCAGTAAAGTAGCAGGTTACAAGATCAATGCTCATAAATCCAATGCATTTTTATACATAAGTGATGAATCTTCAGAAAGAGAAATTAGGAAAACTACCCCATTCACAATAGCATCGAAAAAAATAAAATACTTGGGAATCAATCTCACAAAAGAGGTGAAAGACCTCTACAATGAGAACTACAGAACACTAAAGAAAGAAATTCAAGAAAACCTTAGAAGATGGAAAGATCTCCCATGTTCCTGGATAGGCAGAATTAATATCGTCAAAATGGCTATACTACCTAAAGTGCTATACAGATTCAATGCAATTCCAATTAAAATCCCAATGATGTACCTTGCAGAAATAGAGCAAGCAATTATGAAATTCATCTGGAAGAATAAAAAACCTAGAATAGCTAAAGCAATCCTCAGTAGCAAGAGCGAAGCAGGGGGTATTGCAATACCAGATCTTCAACTCTACTACAAAGCAATAGTAACAAAAACGGCATGGTATTGGTACCAAAATAGACAGGTAGATCAATGGTACAGAATAGAGGACATGGACACAAACCCAAATAAATACAATTTTCTCATACTAGACAAAGGGTCCAAAATATGCAATGGAGAAAAGATAGCCTCTTCAACAAATGGTGCTGGGAAAACTGGAAAACCATATGCAATAGAATGAAATTAAACCCCTATCTCTCACCCTACACAAAACTCAACTCAAAGTGGATCAAGGACCTTGGAATCAGACCAGAGACCCTGCATCTTATAGAAGAAAAAGTAGGTACAAATCTTCAACTTGTTGGCTTAGGATCAGACTTCCTTAACAGGACTCCCATAGCACAAGAAATAAAAGCAAGAATCAACAACTGGGATAGATTCAAACTAAAAAGCTTTCTGTCAGCAAAGGAAACTATCAGAAATGTGAAGAGAGAGCCTACAGAGTGGGAGAATATTTTTGCCAACCATACCTCAGATAGAGCACTAATTTCCAGAATCTATAAAGAACTCAAAAAACTCTACACGAAGAATACAAATAATCCAAACAACAAATGGGCTAAGGAAATGAACAGACACTTCACAGAAGAAGATATACAAGTAATCAACAGATATATGAAAAAATGTTCAACATCCCTAGTAATAAGAGAAATGCAAATCAAAACTACCCTAAGATTTCATCTCACCCCAATTAGAATGGCGATTATCAAGAACACAAGCAACAATAGGTGTTGGCGAGGATGTGGTGAAAAAGGAACACTCATACATTGCTGGTGGGGTTGCAAATTAGTGCAGCCACTCTGGAAAGCAGTGTGGAGATTCCTCAGAAAGCTTGGAATGGAAACACCATTTGACCCAGCTATCCCACTCCTTGGTCTATACCCAAAGGACTTAAAATCAGCATACTACAGAGATACAGCCACATCAATGTTCATTGCTGCTCAATTCACCATAGCCAGATTGTGGAACCAACCTAGATGCCCTTCAGTTGATGAATGGATAAAGAAACTGTGGCATATTTATACAATGGAATATTACTCCGCAATGAAGAATGATAAAATTATGGCATTTGTAGGCAAATGGTCGAAATTGGAGAATATCATGCTAAGTGAGATAAGCCAATCTCAAAAAACTAAAGGACGAATGATCTCGCTGATAAGCGGATGAGGACATATAATGGGGGTGGGAGGGGTTAGCATTAGGTTTAGGGTTAGGTTTAGAGTTAGGCTAAGGAGAGCGGTAAGAATGAAGGAAAGAAGGACTGTATAAAGGGAAAAGGGTGGGAGGGGTGGGGGGGAACGGAAAAAAAAAAAGAAACATCATTACCCTATGTAAACGTAAAAAAATAAAAAAAAAAAAAGAATAATCATCTAAAAAAAAAAAAAAAGAAGTAAGCAGAGTCCTAGAAACCTGTGAGATTATAGCAAAAGATCTAATCACCACAACATCACAGCTCCCGAAGGAGAGGAGAATGAGGATGGGGTTAAAAAGAACTCGGACAGGGCTGGGGTTGTAGCTCAGTGGTAGAGTGCTTGCCTAGCACATGTGAGGCACTGGGTTTGATTCTCAGCACCATGTAAAAATTAATAAATAAAATAAAGGTATTGTGTCCATCTACAAGTAAAAAAAAATTTTTTTAAGTGCTCAAAGAAATTTTCTCAAATTTAGCAAGACACAGACCTACAGACTCAAGAAGTTGAGTGAACTCCAAATAGGATAAAACCAAATAAATCAATACTAAGATACATCATAGTCAAACATCTGAACACTAAAGCCAAACAAACAAAAAAAAATCTTGAAGGTGAGAGAAATGATACCTACCTTTTCAGAGGGGAAAACCCATCTGAACAACAGTGGATATCTAACTGGAAACCACAGATGTCAGAACAGTGGCTTAACATTTTTCAGGTGCTGAATGAAAAGAACCATCAATTCAGATTCTATATCCAGTAGAAATATTTTTCAAGAATGAAGGAGAAATAAAAGCATTTACAGATGAAGAAAAACTAAGACACAAACAGACACCCTAAAAGAATGGCTAAAGGAGGTTCTCTAAGCAGGAAGAAAATTATTTTACAAAAAAATACAATGTATTTTCTATTTTGACTTGAGTTTTTAAAACTATGCTTAATGGTCAAAGTAAAAGTCCCAATCCTGATGTGTTTCTCATGCATGTGGAGGAAATATCTAAGAGAATTATATCACAAATGGGGGAGGGCATAGGGAGATAAAATATCTACACTTCATTTGAACTGGGAAAAAATACCAGTGGACTGATAAATTATGTATATATAATGTAATATTTAGAGCAACCACAAAAAGAGTTATTCATAGAGGCACACTCAAAAACCCTAGAGATGGAGTTCTGAAAAATATTCAAGTTATCCACAGCAAGGCAAGAAAAGCCATTCATGTAATATTCTTGAAAGTACAAAATTATAGAGATGGAGCACACATTAGTGTTTTCCAAGGGTCGTGTGTAGAAGGAAGGTGGCAGGTAAGACTGAGGCAGAAGCACAAGGGTGATCTCTGCAGTGATGGAAGGGGTCTCTATCTAGAGGGTGGCCATGTCACATACATCTACGTGTGATGAAGTGACAGAATCATACATGCAAGTACCAAGATCAGTTTCCTGGTGCTGACTATATGCCACAGATATATAAGATGTAACCATTGGGGGAAACAGGGTGAGGGGCAAAGAGGACCTCTGTGCACCATCTTTGGAACTCCCTATGAATCCACATGTTTTAAAATAAAAGCTTTTAAAAACCAAAGTGACTTGGATCAGTAGAACACATCCATACTCCCTCCCCAACTGTTCCTGATGTCTCTGAGTGAGTAGCTCAGTTCTCCTGCAAGAGATCTACACCAGAAAGCCTTGGTGGTCTGGGGAAACAGAGGCAGGGAGTTCCCACAACAAAATAAGCTAACAGTCATGTAATTAAATGTATTTATGGGAACATCTGTGCCAAGCAAATTGCGGGGAAATTAGGAATATGTACCACATGGATCCCTCTCAGTCATTCATGCTTGGCTCTTCACAAAAACACAAGCCACAAACTAATCTTTCAGGGGAAACCTCAACTGCTTCCTTTCTTCTGACATTAACAAGCAATCTCTGGAAGCTGACAAGATAGATCATTTATCTTAACGTGTTTTCATCCATTCAGTCCATTCAAACCAGGGCACTTCATTCATCAGGTGAGGATCTTGTGCCTTATTTCTCAGGTACAAGTGAAAAGTCTGCATTGGGAAGAGTGTGCCCAACAAGCTAGAGCTCTGCAAAGACTCAGGTCTTCATCTCACAAGAAGACTAATTGGTCAGGATGTACAAGGTTGGGGGTCACTGATTTAATTGTGTCTTGAAAATACTGATAATAGATACACCAGGTACCCCTTCCCTAACACAAAATACCTCCTGAGTGGCCCATCATGACTTTGGTGGGGTGATCCTGAGAAGAGAGCAGTCCTAAGAAAAGGCACACACAGAATGTTAGATCACAGGGGGTGAAACACAAAAAAATGTCCTTACCAGGAAAGAGGGTGCCAGATGACCCCTGTGAACACTGCTGGTTAATATGCAGAAGGAGTGACAGGGACCTTCTTCAGGAGCTGGAAAATGACAAGTTTGAAGAACGGAGGCCATATTTTCTGGGGCAGCTTAATTACTACCCTGGCGGCAGGCACAGGAGTGGACTAGTGGGGATTCTCAAACTTTTCCATGGCAGGCCACACAGAGAAAGTGACAGCATTCTCCTGACATTCAGAGGAGCTCATGGCTGCCCAGGAGTGACCAGCCCATGGGATCCCATGTCCCAGGCCCAGGCTGGTTGCATGAAGCCCCAGAGTATGCTCTGCAATACTAGCAAGGGAATTCTGGCCAGCGGGTTTCTAGAAGTTTTTGAGCCTGAGAATTAAACATTTGCCCCAGGTGGAAATGGACAGTTCTGGGGAAGTCCTTGGGACGGCACAGCACAGAGTGGCCCATGTGACAATGGCAGTGCCTACACACCATCATCCTCATTGTCTGGTGGCGGGGAAAGGCAAACATTCCACGTGGCCCCCAAGAGACACCTGCGTGGGGCTCGCTCAGGAGGTGGGAGGGGCCCTCCAGGTTGGGAGGGCTGTCTTCTCGTCTGCTATTTACCACCCTTGTCCTAATCATATAGTGTCAATGCATCTATAAATTATCTTGTCTCTTAGCAGCTGCCAGAAGTGATGAGAGCTGTCACTTAATCAAAAAGTTTAAATTAATTAAAGGGAAAGAAAAAGGAAAACAGCCTTGGGATGGCAAGCGGAGCTGTGCAGAGTCGTCTAAGAGGCAATGCCAGTGTGGGAGTCGCGTGCCTGCGGTCCCATGCCCGGCTCTCCGAAACCCACCTCCTCCACGTCCTCCCAATGCCACACTCATCGCTGCCTCCAGCACCATCACTGTGCAGCCCACCCCAATGCAACCACTGACACAGTCCGCTGGTCAGCCATGGTCAAGACCCATGGCCTCAAATGCAAGACGTGTCTTCAGCCTGCAGTTGGATCTACTTCACCTTGACTTTTGAGGGGACGAGACACTGGTGAGAAAGGAAATAAGTTTCAATAAACTGTTGAAAGCAGATTGACCTCCAGGAAATTTGTGGAAGACTAATAGTTTGTCCCTTGTCACTCTGGTCCTGCATCCTGGCCTTGTGTCTCTGAGCTATGACTTATATCCCCAGCTCCCTCTCCCCTTCCCCTACAATGCCATTCTTAAATCCCTGTAACTCCAAGATCTCATGATCTGGCTGTCCCTTTCAACTCCCATACCTACTGAGGAGGAAGTAAAAAAAAACAAGACAGGCACAGTGGGGCAGGCCTGAAATCCAGCTGCTCAGGAGGCTGAGGCAGCAGGATTGCAGGTTCAAATCCAGCCTCAGCAGTTTGGTGAGGCTCTAAGCAACTTAGGGAGACCCTGCCTCAAAATTAAAAATAAAAGAATAAAATGGTTGGGGATGTAGCTTAGTAGTTAAGTGCATCTGGGTTCAATCACTGATACAATAATAATAATAATAATAATAACAGCCAACCACCCCCAAAAAAGACCAAAACACTTTCATAGCAATCGATCAAATGGGTGGAAAAATATCCACCAAACTTGTCCTTCATAAGGTATTATAATTGATTATGGCTTAAATCATAACCCCAAGAATAAATCTTGAAGGGAGTGATATTCCAGTGTGCTACTAACTCAGAACCCTTCTTTTTCCCTGAGACAGGACCACTGAGGATTCTACAGATCCTGGGGTTGCACTAGGCTGGTTCAGGCAGGCCGAATAGGATCTGCTGATGGTGGTGCAGTCAGCTCTGGTGCACTGCTGCTGTCTCCGGATTAGAACACCAGCAGAACGTTGAGACTTACAAATCAATTTCACATGTGAAGTGATCAGAGCCAGTATTCAAATTCCCATTTCACAGAGAGGACCACTGAGACTCAGAGAGGTTAAATGCCTTGATTGGGATCACACAGTAGTAAGTGGCAGAGTGAGGCGTGGGGCAGCAAGCTGTCTGTTTCCACGTTCACTCTGCCTGTAGGGCAACCTCCTGCCTTACTCTCTGACTGTTGCCTTGCAATGAATACTGCCATCTTAGTGAGATAACTGAGCTAGCATTGCTCTTCCCTGCTGGGAAATGTAGACATGCAACTCTCATGCAGAAAGCAAATTCATGAGGTTCTAGGTTCTCTAGAAGCACATGGAGTTGCCCCTTCAAGCTGTGCTCCTGGGTGGAGGCCCCTGGCCAGCCACACATTGCACACCACTCTCCACTCCCACTTCATGATCATCTTTCGAGCTCCAGGAAAGAGAGGAGAGGCCTAACATAAAAGGCCTGGAGCGCTGCCAGCCAATAAGATAAACAGTCAGAAAGGGCAGGTGCTGCTTGGATAATTATCTAGCTTTGGTGGAGTCTGAAAGCTAGATTGGAAATCAAGGTGTTCTCAGGCAGCATGTTCCAGTTCTTGCAATGAATACTGCCTTCTTAGTGAGATAACTGAGCTAGCATTGCTCTTCCCTGCTGGGAAACGTAGACATGCAACTCTCATGCAGAAAGCAAATTCATGAGGTTTTAGGCAACGACTTTAAACAATGGGGTCCTCAGTCCATCTTCCTGAGGCTCACTCTACATCTGGATCCTTCTTTAAGTAGCAGAAAAAGAAGCGATCATTCCTACCTACCTTCCGTCCTACCTACCTTTTCTCCCTTCCTTCTTTCCTTTCATCTTATTGCAGAGATGCTCAGAGGTATGCAAAAGGAGAGGACATAGTGTAAAGAATTCCATATGCACTCCTAAGTCTATGTTTTTATTTAGCAAACATTCAGTGCTTATTCTGTGCCAAGAACACAAGTTGATACTTACTTTGCACAAAATAACTAGCTGAATTCTCTTAATGGTTCTACAAAATAAGTATTGTACCCATTGAAAAGATGGGAAAACTAATGCATAAGGAGATTAAGGAGACACAGCTAAAAAAACATGGAGCAGTGGGGACTCACACCCAGGCCATCTGGTTCTCAGGGCTGTGCTTGAGAGGCCCTGCCCACTCAAGGATCTGCAGTTGCTCTCCTGTCTGCCAGTGGGTCATCCTTGCACTCTGCCACAGTTTTTCCACGTGTTCAAGGGCACACCTGTCCTACTTACCCACCTGATCACAGGATGATCAGATGAGGTCACGAACCTGAAAATGTGTCCTTTATGGCAAGCGTGTGATATGAATGAGTGTAAGAAACTTTTTTTTCTTTTTTATTTGTTCTAATTAGTTATACATGACAGTAGAATGCATTTTGACACATCATATATAAATGGAGTATAACTTCTCATTCTTTTGGTTGTATATGATGTAGGATTATACTGGTCTTGTAATCATATGAACATAGGGTAATAATGTCTGATTCATTCTGCTATCCTTCCTAGCCCTCATGTTCCCCCATCCCTTCACTCCCCTCTGTCTAATCCAAACTACCTCTATTCTTCCCTAGCCACCTTTCCTCCCTTATTGTGAATTAGCATCTGCATATCAGAGAAAACATTTGGTTCTCTGGGATTGGCTTATTTCACTTAGCATGATATTCTCCCGTTCCATCTATTTATGTTATTAATTTTTAAGAACACAGCTTTAGTCCTCATTGGTGTTGGTTTTTACATCTTCACACTGTGAAGCTAGAAAATGGATATGTTAGTTTCATTTGATTCAGTGCCTACCAGAAGATCATGTGCCAATGAATATTTTGAGACGCACAGATGAATGGAACACAAAAAAAAATTTAAAAAAACAAACTTTAGCCCTTTCTTCAAAAATCAATTAACATCTTCTGACCCCTAGGTTAACTACAACCTTCATCATAAAGCCTCAACTTGATCATCAAGCAGGATCAAAGCCAAAGGTTATGGTCAGAATAAAGAAGTCCAAGGTTCAGACCACACACCCACATAAGGTCCCTGAACACGTAACTGTGAGTTCCCACTACCATCCAATAGAACATCCCTCCAGCCATCTCTGCTCAGGCTTGTACTTCACGTGCTAGCTGAAGGCAGGGAGTATGGGTTCCCCCACCTGTGAGCACCCTGACATACCCACAAATGGCTGAAAACTCAAAAGCATGCGTGCAGTAGTGCGAGAATAATCTTGTCCTGTACCAAGCCCTGTGGTGTCACCTGAAGCAGCCCAATTATTCAGAGAAGGGCGTGGGAAATGGCAGGGAGAGAATTAAAGAAGGATGTGATCCCTGAGCAGGTTCTGGGCAGAGAGACAGTACACAGAGTGAGGGAGCTGCAGTGCAGTGAGGAGGAGGTCATTGGTGAGGCCGGGCCTAGAGGAAGGAGGCGCCTGGGTGCAGGGAGGGCTGGGCATAAGGGAAGGTATTGACTGAAGTGGCCAGTGTAGTTGGTAGCTGTAGCTACTACACCTCTGTTATTTACTAGCCAGTTAGTTCAAGTATCAAAAATGTATCAATATCTGACCAGATGCCTGGAGACTGTTAGCCTGAGCTATGTGCCTGCAGTCTGCATGATCTCATTTATTCCTCTCTACACCGCCATGGGGTGGTAACATTAAACCCACTTCATAAAGGACTGCCCACACAATGGGTCACCTGGATGAGGATTCAAACGCATCCTTGATTTGGGGCCTAGGACTCAGTATTGGGCAGGTCAGCTGGGACCCCTGATCTTAGGGAACTTGAGAGGTGGCAGACACACCCAAGGGAGATTACCTCAAGTGAGAGCAGAGTGCTGTAGGGGTTCATAATGGGAGACCCTAAACTAATCTGAGGGGGTCAGAGAAGGCACTGTTCCTTATTTCATCGAGTACTCCTGATAGCTCTATGTGGTTAGCAGGGTACAGATGAGGTCACTGAGGTTCAGCGAGGTCAAGCTCACACAGAGCATGTGAATGGGGGAGTGAGCCCTCAAATACAGGTCCCTCTGCCTCCAAATCGCATGCTTTTATTTGGGTGATGGGTGGGTGGTCCATTATGGGCCACAAAGCACCTGCCCCATAGAAGCCAGCTGGATCTTTCTTAACCTTTTTTCTCTCTAGTTTCCACATATGAGAGAAAACAAACCACCACAAGACTGTGTTTGAATCTCAGTCCATAAGATACATCATTTGGGCAAATGATTTAGATTCCCCAGCCTCATTTCACCCTTCTGTGGAATGGGTTCAATGTTAACCACCTCACAGCATTATTGAGGTGGATTACATTCAGTGAAATCACACAAAGCCCAGGGACTTCATCCAGGCTCCACCACACAGTCCCAGGACCACCTCACCTATGCCTTTGCATTCACCTCTAGGAGGTGAAATTTTTAAAAATTGGGTCACAGCTGCTATAAGGATTATTGTCTAAATCTCTTGCAAGGGGGAAATCAAACCCCTGGTGGTTAAAGACAGATACTTTGACATTAAATTTCCAAGAAAACCATGAGACAGAAAAGCCAGGGTTCAGAATGCACAATGAACTTATTCCAAGTAATTAATGATCTCAGGATGCTGTGAGTGGACTCTTCAATAAAATAGACTGTAAACTGTGTGGGGAGAGGATCACATGGTACAGAAAGCTCTCTTTTTTGGGGTCTGTGGCAGGGACAGTAGCCAGGGTACTGAGATAACATCTCAGTCATTATTGATACATCCAGGTTCCCCTGTATCCAGGCTGCCCACTCAATCCCTTTATGCTCATCTCCAACTGTCCTGAGGTTTAAATGGGCTGGATCAAGAAATTCTAGGTAGGGGGCGATCCAAGATGGCGGCCTAGAGGGAGACTGCACCTCCGGTCGCTCCACAACCCAGGAGTTAAGAAGGGGAGGCATTGAGAGACTCGGACGGAAGTGGAGCCACGGGTGAGTCTGCCCACTGGGTAAAGCTCGGCCCGGGTGGCAGGCCCAGATAGAGGTGGCTTATCGGAGCCGGGCAGGGCAGCTAGAGTCATCCACAGGCAGTCCTGCACACTCCGGCGGTGGGCCCCGCCCACACAGCCAGCTTCTCCAGGTTCTCGGAACGGAACTGGCCCGCTAGTGAGAGCCTGTCTGAACAGAGCAGGCTCCGAGTCCCGGAGCCCCTGCAGTGCAGTGTACTCCTGCAAAGAACCAGCGGAGAGCCTCGATCTGCAATCAGCCTCAGGGATAAGGGCAGGGCAGCCGGAGACCTCTTCAGGCGGCTCTGCCCACTCCGGCTGCGGGCTCTCTTCACGGGGCGATCCAAGATGGCGGCCTAGAGGGAGACTGCACCCCCGGTCGCTCCACAACCCAGGAGTTAAGAAGGGGAGGCATTGAGAGACTCGGACTGAAGTGGAGCCACGGGTGAGTCTGCCCACTGGGTAAAGCTCAGCCCGGGTGGCAGGCCCAGATAGAGGTGCCTTAGCAGAGCCGGGCAGGGCAGCTTGAGTCTTCCCAAGGTAGTCTTCCACACTCCGGCAGTGGGCTCTTCCCACACGGCCAGCTGCACGGTGCAGGCCCACAGTGAGAGCATTTCCGCACAGAGCCAGTTCCAAAACGTGGAACCAGTAGGGGGCTAGGGGCAGTATTCTTCGAATGAGCTGCTTTATCAGATTCCTCCAAGACATCAGGCTACTGAAGGCTGGGAGGTGATACACTGGAAATCTACTGGGACACTATAAGCCAATAGTGGAAAACTGCAATATCTCAGGGTCCCACTGACAACTGACCATTATGAGAAAACAAGGGAAGAAAATGTCCCAAACAAACCTAGATACTACATCAATAAAACCCAATGACAGCACAGCAGAAGAAATGTCAGAAAGGGAGTTCAGAATGTACGTAATTAAAACGATCAGGGAAGCTAATGAGGAGATGAAAGAGCAAATGCAGGCATTGAAGGAGGAGATGAAAGAGCAAATGCAGGCATTAAATGATCGCACCAATCAACAGTTAAAAGACCAAATACGGGAAGCAAGAGATCATTTCAATAAAGAGTTAGAGATACTGAAAAAAAACCAAACTGAAATCCTTGAAATGAAGGAAACAATAAACCAAGTTAAAAACTCCATAGAAAGCATAACCAATAGGATAGAACACCTGGAAGACAGAACCTCAGACATTGAAGACAAAATATTTAACCTTGAAAACAAAGTGGAACAAACAGAGAAGATGGTAAGAAATCATGAACAGAATCTCCAAGAACTATGGGATATCATGAAAAGGCCAAATTTGAGAATTATTGGGATTGAGGAAGGCTTAGAGAAACAAACCAAAGGAATGAACAATCTATTCAATGAAATAATAACAGAAAATTTCCCAAATCTGAAGAACGAAATGGAAAACCAAGTACAAGAGGCTTATAGAACTCCAAACATACAAAATTACAACAGACCCACACCAAGGCACATTATTATGAAAATACCTAACATACAAAATAAAGACAGAATTTTAAAGGCCGCGAGAGAAAAGAATCAAATTACATTCAGAGGGAAACCAATAAGAATATCAGCAGATTTTTCAATCCAGACCCTAAAAGCTAGAAGGGCCTGGAACAACATATACCAAGCCCTGAAAGAAAATGGATGCCAACCAAGAATCTTATACCCAGCAAAACTTACCTTCAAATTTGACGATGAAATAAGATCCTTCCATGATAAACAAAAGCTAAAGGAATTTACAAAAAGAAAGCCAGCATTACAGAACATTCTCAGCAAAATATTCCATGAGGAAGAGATGAAAAACAACGATGCAAATCAGCAACAGGAGGCGCTAGCCTAAAGGAATAGCCAAATAAAGGAGAAACCAAATCATGTCAAAAACAAATATGAGTCAATTGACTGGGAATACAAATCATATCACAATAATAACCCTGAATGTTAATGGCCTGAATTCATCAATCAAAAGACACAGACTGGCAGATTGGATTAAAAAGAAAAATCCAACAATATGCTGCCTGCAAGAGACTCATCTCATAGAAAGAGACACCCATAGACTAAAGGTGAAAGGATGGGGAAAAACATACCATGCACACGGACACAGCAAAAAAGCTGGAGTATCCATCCTCATCTCAGATAATGTGGACTTCAAACCAAAACTAGTCAGAAGGGATAAAGAAGGACATTACATGCTGCTTAAGGGAAGCATAAATCAGCAAGACATAACAATCATAAATATCTATGCCCCGAACATTGGCTCATCCACGTACGTCAAACAAATCCTTCTCAATTCCAGAAACCAAATAGACCACAACACAATAATACTAGGCGATTTTAACACACCTCTCTCACCACTGGATAGATCGTCCAAACAAAAATTGAATAAAGAAACTATAGATCTCAACAACACAATCAGCAATTTAGACTTAACGGACATATATAGAATATACCATCCAACAAAGAATGAATACACTTTCTTCTCAGCAGCACATGGATCCTTCTCTAAAATAGACCATATTTTATGCCACAAAGCTACTGTTAGTAAATACAAGAAGATAGAGATACTACCTTGTACTCTATCAGATCATAATGGATTGAAATTAGAAATAAATGACAGAATAAAAAACAGAAACTTCTCCAATACCTGGAGACTAAATAATACACTATTATATGATGAATGGATAACAGAAGACATCAGGAGGGAAATAAAAAATTCTTAGAAGTAAACGAGAACAAAGACACATCATATCAAAATCTCTGGGACACTATGAAAGCAGTACTTAGAGGAAGATTTATTTCATGGGGTGCATTCAAAAAAAGAAGTAGAAATCAACAAATAAACGAGTTAACACTACAGCTCAAAGCACTAGAAAAAGAAGAGCAGACCAATACCAAAAGTAGTAGAAGACAGGAAATAGTTAAAATCAGAGCCGAAATCAACGAAATCGAAACAAAAGAAACAATTGGAAAAATTAATAAAATAAATAGTTGGTTCTTTGAAAAAATAAATAAAATTGATAAACCCTTAGCCACACTAACAAAGAGAAAGAGGGAGAAAACTCAAATTACTAAAATTCGGAATGAACAAGGAAACATCACAACAGACACGAGTGAAATACAAAACATAATTAGAAGCTATTTCGAAAATCTATACTCCAACAAAACAGAAAACCTTGAAGACATCAACAAATTTCTAGAGACATATGAACTACCTAAACTGAACGAGGAGGACATACACAACTTAAATAAACCAATTTCAAGCAATGAAATAGAAGAGGTCATCAAAAGCCTACCAACAAAGAAAAGTCCAGGATCAGATGGGTTCTCAGCCGAGTTCTACAAAACCTTTAAAGAAGAGCTCATTCCAATACTCCTCAAAGTATTCCATGAAATAGAAGAGGAGGGAACCCTACCAAACTCGTTCTATGAAGCCAATATCACCCTGATACCTAAACCAGACAGAGACACATCAAGGAAAGAAAATTTCAGACCAATATCCTTAATGAACATCGATGCAAAAATTCTCAACAAAATTTTAGCAAATCGCATACAAATATATATTAAAAAGATAGTGCACCACGATCAAGTGGGTTTTATCCCAGGGATGCAAGGTTGGTTCAACATCCGGAAATCAATAAATGTCATTCACCATATCAACAGACTTAAAGTTAAGAATCACATGATTATTTCAATAGATGCAGAAAAAGCATTTGATAAAATACAGCATCCCTTCATGCTCAAAACACTAGAAAAAATTGGGGTAATGGGAACATTCCTAAACATTATAAAGGCCATCTACGCTAAGCCCATGGCTAATATCATTCTAAATGGTGAAAAACTGAAAGCGTTCCCCCTAAAAACTGGAACAAGGCAGGGATGCCCTCTTTCACCGCTTCTATTCAACATCGTCCTTGAGACTCTAGCCAGAGCAATCAGACAAACCAAAGAAATTAAAGGGATACGAATAGGAAAAGAAGAACTCAAACTATCCCTGTTCGCTGATGACATGATTATATATTTAGAGGAACCTGGAAATTCCACCAGAAAACTTTTAGAACTCATAAGTGAATTCAGTAAAGTAGCAGGTTACAAGATCAATGCTCATAAATCCAATGCATTTTTATACATAAGTGATGAATCTTCAGAAAGAGAAATTAGGAAAACTACCCCATTCACAATAGCATCGAAGAAAATAAAATACTTGGGAATCAATCTCACAAAAGAGGTGAAAGACCTCTACAATGAGAACTACAGAACACTAAAGAAAGAAATTCAAGAAAACCTTAGAAGATGGAAAGATCTCCCATGTTCCTGGATAGGCAGAATTAATATCGTCAAAATGGCTATACTACCTAAAGTTCTATACAGATTCAATGCAATTCCAATTAAAATCCCAATGATGTACCTCGCAGAAATAGAGCAAGCAATTATGAAATTCATCTGGAAGAATAAAAAACCTAGAATAGCTAAAGCAATCCTCAGTAGCAAGAGCGAAGCAGGGGGTATTGCAATACCAGATCTTCAACTCTACTACAAAGCAATAGTAACAAAAACGGCATGGTATTGGTACCAAAATAGACAGGTAGATCAATGGTATAGAATAGAGGACATGGACACAAACCCAAATAAATACAATTTTCTCATACTAGACAAAGGTTCCAACAATATGCAATGGAGAAAAGATAGCCTCTTCAACAAATGGTGCTGGGAAAACTGGAAAATTATATGCAATAGAATGAAACTAAACCCCTATCTCTCACCCTACACAAAACTCAACTCAAAATGGATCAAGGACCTCGGAATCAGACCAGAGACCCTGCATCTTATAGAAGAAAAAGTAGGTCCAAATCTTCAACTTGTTGGCTCAGGATCAGATTTCCTTAACAGGACTCCCATAGCACAAGAAATAAAAGCAAGAATAAACAACTGGGATAGATTCAAACTAAAAAGCTTTCTGTCAGCAAAGGAAACTATCAGAAATGTGAAGAGAGAGCCTACAGAGTGGGAGAATATCTTTGCCAACCATACCTCAGATAGAGCGCTAATTTCCAGAATCTATAAAGAACTCAAAAAACTCTACACGAAGAATACAAATAATCCAATCAACAAATGGGCTAAGGAAATGAACAGACACTTCACAGAAGAAGATGTACAAGTAATCACCAGATATATGAAAAAATGTTCAACATCCCTAGTAATAAGGGAAATGCAAATCAAAACTACCCTAAGATTTCATCTCACCCCAATTAGAATGGCGATTATCAAGAATACAAGCAACAATAGGTGTTGGCGAGGATGTGGGGAAAAAGGAACACTCATACATTGCTGGTGGGGTTGCAAATTAGTGCAACCACTCTGGAAAGCAGTGTGGAGATTCCTCAGAAAGCTTGGAATGGAAACACCATTTGACCCAGCTATCCCACTCCTTGGCCTATACCCAAAGGACTTAAAAGCAGCATACTACAGAGATACAGCCACATCAATGTTCATTGCTGCTCAATTCACCATAGCCAGATTGTGGAACCAACCTAGATGTCCTTCGGTTGATGAATGGATAAAGAAACTGTGGCATATTTATACAATGGAATATTACTCCGCAATGAAGAATGATAAAATTATGGCATTTGTAGGCAAATGGTCGAAATTGGAGAATATCATGCTAAGTGAGATAAGCCAATCTCAAAAAACTAAAGGACGAATGATCTCGCTGATAAGCGGATGAGGACATATAATGGGGGGTGGGACGGGCTAGCATTAGGTTTAGGGTTAGGTTTAGAGTTAGGCTAAGGAGAGCAGTAAGAATGAAGGAAAGAAGGACTGTGTAGAGGGAAAAGAGGGGTGGGAGGGGTGGGAGGGGTGGGAGGGGTGGGGGGGAGGGGAAAAATATAATAAACATCATTACCCTATGTAAACGTAAAAAAAAATAATAAATAAATAAATAAAAAAAAAAAAAAAAAAAAAAAAAAGAAATTCTAGGTAGAATGCCCAATAAAGTGTGCCCTGGTGTCTAGGAGAAACCAGGGAGTTCAAAGTGGGTCCTGGAAGCCCCACAGCTGCATAGTGTTAGAAGAAATTATGGACAGGCTGTGCCCCCTACCCATCTCTGGATACTGCCTTCCTTTTTATTGGGGGTAGGGATTGAACTCAGGGGCGCTAAACCACTGGGCCACATCCTCACCCCTTTTTATTTATTTTATTTAGAGACAGGGTCTTGCTGAGTTGTTTAGGGCCTCACTAAGTTACTGAGGCTGGGTTTGAACTCACAATTCTCCTGCCTCAGCCTCCTGAGCTGAACACACCCAGCACTGCTTTCCTTTCTGAGATGCCCCTTCTTTGGAGATGCTGGTTCATTATACACTGATTCTGGGACTAAATGGAATGCTCTGGAGACCCCGATGCTTTTAAGATAGAAAGCAATGAACAGTCTCCTGATGAGGATTTTGCTGTTGACTCTGTCCAATCATGAAGGAGCCCGTAGAGGGTAGGATGAGAGGTCCTCATAACACCCTGCAGGCAGGCCCCAGCCCTCTTCACGGACTCCTGTTTCCTTCCCAGAGCACTTCCACCCCTTCTCTCCACAGTCCCTCAAATCTCCCACTTCCTCCCCAGTAAATAGATTCTTTCAGGTTAGAAAGGTCAAGGAACTCATTCAAGGTCAAACAGCAGTGCACTCTTAGATCTATGAGCTCACATCAGGCTCCAGGATGAGGGGCTGTCTGCCTTTTCATAGCAGCAGGCCTGGCTCTGCCTGGAGAAGCAGCCCAGCTTCCATTCTTCAGGGTGATGGCCCGTCCCTGTACAAAGGCACCTCTCACCCTGCAGGGCTGCAGGACCTCTGTCCACCACGCTTCTCCAGTCTGTCTGTCAGGGCCATTGCCAACTGCAAGATAAATCCCCAATCTAATCAGTTTCAACAATGACACCGCTCGCCTCCCTCTGGGTGCTGGGATAATGTATTCAATATTACTAATAACAATCCTGCTCAGGGCGACAAAAGTGGCTGAACACACCTCTGTTCTCCTGCTTCCCCAGACATTTTCCCTCGCGCAGCTTGTCCCTTGTCTATTTCTCTTATTGTAACGTTCTGTTCTTTGACAGATCCCAGAGCCAAATCGCTCTTCTCTTTGGCTCCCTTCGCTCATCCTGTCTGCCCAGATGCTCTGCACAAGTTCTTCCTGCTCTCCCAGCCCAGCTCTGATCCTTTAAGCTTTGCTCAGAGGGAAGCCATGGGGAGGCACAAGGACCTGGTCCTGCATCCTCAGGTCCTGCTGGGGAGCTCCTTCTAGTCAGCCCTCCCTTCTCTCCCTCTCCCTGAGCACATTAGCTGGGTCAAGTGAGAGAGGGCGCCACAATCAGGAATAGGGCCAGGTAATTGTTTATCAGGACAGAGAGCCAGCAGTGATGGGGGGTGAGAATGACCTGCAGGATGCAGGGACAATGAGAGGTTTTGTCCCAGTGTGGGCTACAGTCCTCTTCTTCCCCACTATTTTGGGAGAATCTTCAATCCAGGGCAGAGACTCTGTAGGCTTCATACAGCTCCACAAGATTTATCTGCAACATGCATGCTGCTTGGCCTCCAGATGTGCGCTGCTGGGCCCACCTTGACAAGCCAGGACACTGAGCACAGTGTCCAAGGGGTTAGGCTGCAGGTCTTGGCCTACCCACCCACTTAGATCCTGAGGCTCCCAGGTGCTCACTGAAGAAGTGGCTGTTTGGCCACAGAGGTGTAGGGGTTTCGGGACAGACATGGGTTGTGGAAGCCAACACTGAGCACCAGATCTCAGGGTGAGAAAAAAAGCATACTAAGTCAGTGTCAGCTGGCCAGTGGCTTATCTGTATTTCCAGGGCACTATTGGGAGCCAGGCACAGTGCTGGTGGTCAACTGTGGACCCTGTGGGATGCACTGTCTAGTCTCATGTACAGAAGCCAGGACACAGGGAAGAGCACAGATGCCCGAGTCCAAGAAGGACAGATCTACTCGTGCAGGCATAGGAAGGCAAGGGAAGATTTCATTAAGGGTGACATTTGAATTACTTCTTCAAAGGACAAGGTAGTGAAGGATACAGAAAGCTTGAGGGGAACATCTGGGAAATGGCAGTGGTTTTGAATGGCTATGAGGTAGGTGGCTTATGGGAGAAAGGCCCAGGTGAGAAGAGCCAGCCTGTGGAGGGTCTTGGAGGTTGTGCATTTGATCTATTGATGAAGATTTTAAAACAGATATTGCACAACCCAATCTGTCGTAGAAATATGACACAATTGGGCACAGGATGGCTTAGAGTGTGAAGCTTCATTGGGCAGTGGCCATGCAATCACTGACTTCCAAGTGGCCCAGGGCTGTCCAGCCTCTCCTAGGGATTTTCTTCCTATCTGCCTGCAGGACTGCTTTTCTGGCTTCCCACTAACAGCATTTTATGAATCCTTTCTATTCTTAAATCTCCAAGTAAGAATATGACTTTGGCCTCCCTCTGCTCTTTCCTAAACTGCTGAGCCTCTTTAGAGACATAAAACCCAGAAACTGTGTGGAATCTCTCTGGACCCCATAGTCAGCTTCCTCTGGTTCCTGCACATTCCCATTTCTTTCCATGGCTTTGAGCAGCATAGCCTTCTCCAGACCTGGAATTCTGGAACAGCACCATTTCAAAATGCTCCTCCTGATATAATCTCCACCAGGTGATGACAACTCAGCAGAAGGTGGGGAGGATGCATGGTGTGGAGGACCCACACTGCCCGACCTGCAGGCAAGGAAACCGGGTTCAGGGATGTCACCTGGCTTCTGAGTGCCAGGTCTCTCCAGATCTGCATGTCAGAGCTATGTCTCCCTGAATGCCACCCAGCCACATCATCCTTCCCTTCCATAGAGGCCAAGACTATGTGTTTAGAACACCACAATAAATTTGTGAGCATCTCATGGTCAGAGGAGGCTGGCAAAAGCAGCCATGCCATTCATACAGACAGTGGTAATCAGCTGTGGGTTGTTCCTGCTCAGCTGGGACTTTGATGGGGGTCAGGATGGGGCTGAAATGAAAGGTTGTGCTACACACAAGCAGGTACCCACAGCCACTCCTTCAGACCCAGTTGTTTCTGCTCCTTCCTTCCTAGGTGGATTGTTCATTGCCAAAGCACCTCAGGATGCTCAAGGGGAAGGGAGGACATATAGTTTGTAAAAGCTTATTCATTGAGATAATATTGTATTTAAAGATTTAAAACAAAAATGTCCTCTTGCTTTTATCAAACAAATTTCGCAAAGTAAGTTTTAATACTATGTCTTGCCAGGGGACTCACAGGAGACAACAGGGGTTTCCCTGGGGAGGGGGCATATGCAGATCAGGCCTTCAGAGCTCTAAGTAGGCAGGGTGAAGAGGGTTTGCCCAAGGGCAGGCAACTTGGAAGAGGCAAATAACAACTCCAAAAGAATTTTTTGAGAATAAAAGTGAGAAGTCTTCCTTCCACCCTTTGGAAGAGGCCAAATATCTCTCTTTCTCCTCACTGCCTCTCCAGTCTGCCCTGAGTTCATCTAACACTGAGTCTGCCCTTGGGTCAATGATGGAAATTCAGGAGAGGCAGTGACAGGGTTCAGCCCACTTCAAAGTCTATCTTGCTCATCTAGGGCACCAGTTTCAGTTTACCTGAGGCACAAAGCATGCTGTCATAGCCAGCCACCAAATACCTAACTGTGCGTTCTCCCCACTGTCCTTGTCTCCCCTCCCCACAGCAGGAGCTCTGATGGGGCAGGCCATGAGAGTTCTCCAAACACTCAGAGCTTGAGGAAACACATGCTAACCCTCCTCACGTGTAATAGCATGTCTTTCAATCCTCACTGGTTCTACAACTCCCACTATCTTTGACATCAGCTACTGTTTAGTTTACTGAGCTCTTACTTTGTGCCAGACCCTTTGTACCTGAACTCCCTGGAAACCACACACTTTATTACCATTTATAGAGCAGTAGTCTCCAGACTTGCCCAGAGCCATACAACTCTTAGCAATGAGTACTTGAATGCAAGTGTGTGGCCTCCAAAGCTTCTATCTTTTCCTCCTTACCTAGCTGTTGTCATTAGCACCAGCTGGAAACCACTCCTTCTCCCCTGCTGAAGTTTACTGGATTTGCCCCTAGGGCCCCAAAACTCTTATGGGCTCTGCCATTGAGTGACTGTGCCTGGGATGGGCCTGTCACTCAAATGAGCTCCCATGAAAGCTAGTAAGTCTGAAGTGACTCTAATACTCTATCCCCATTTTACAACTCATGAACTTCTGGAATTTCCAAACCAAACCAAACAAAATACTGGAGAACACACAAAACATGTTGTTTATTCTTCTTGTTGAGGTAACACTTCATAGGATCCATATCTAGTTCTAGAAGCAACTATGGTTTAGCACAGGGATTCTCAACCAGGGTCTACTGATCTTTAGAAGGTGACTTTGCAATTCTAAGCAAAATGTTGTATGTACCTGCATAGTTGTATTTTCTGGGGAGAGTCCAAACTTTCCTCAGATATGAAAAGCCATAGTTAAGAACTACTACCATCAAACTGGAGAGAGACAGATGTATGACACAAAAGCTACCAGACAGGGAAAGCATTGAGACACTGCAGCAGCCTTCCCTGGGCCTCCAGATGGACTTACAAATGACCAGATTCCTGGGTTTGGGATCCTTCAACAGTCTGGTTTTATTAAGTGTTCACGTACTTCCGAATGGAGTGGCTCAGCCAAGCTGGACCCATGCCTTTGGAAAACCACTAATGAAACACTAAATAGTCAGAGAGGCCTAGCTTTGTGCCAGAGCTCTGGGCCAGGAGGAGGCTGCTGTATGGCCACAGGCCGGGGTCTGCTGAGTCCCCAGAAAATTTAGTAGGTGGTGACAAGACTAGTCTTGGTGACAACAACTTACCCTATTCACAGGGGCCCTAGGTTACGGGATTCTCAGCTGTGTCTTGGAGGACCACAAGGCCTGGGCAGCAACCCACTGCTCAGCTGCCTCTAAGCTCAGCACATTCCCCAGGCCACAGACCCCATTAGGCCTGCCCCAAGTCACTGGTTCAGCTAAACTGCTTTTCTGTCCTTCTGTCACAGAAAGAGAAAAATAATCCCTTCTTTCCTTGGGCAGACCACTGTATCCCCAGACTAGAAAATGGAGTAAAGACAACTTTGCTGGTGATAAATACAGAGAAAATCAAGCTGCAAAATATTTCCATAATTCCCAGTGTTATGCCTCTCTTCACCTCTTTTTGTTGTTCCCCACCTCAGAAATCTTGGAAAACTGATGCATCTCACTGAAACACACAACTCAGCACAGGCAAAACCCCACCATATAGCCTGGCACCCTGGAAAGCACCATGGGTCCTACAAGCTCTAAATATTCAACTAGGGTGTTGGACACACTTCTAAGCCTATACAAAATATACCATCCACATGATTTCCTATGTCAACTAAACCCCTCCAACTGGATAGGACCATCCACTGCTGAAGTTCAATGTCAATCAAAACAGCAGATCCTGGGAATGGGCACCTGGGCTCCAGTGAGCCAAACCAGTATCTATCAATATGCAATCTTGACAATTTAGTCTCTGAAAACCCTAACACTGAATTCCAGCTTGTAGGAATTCAATAAGATTATCTCTGTCTGTACATGCTAAATTCTCAATAAAAGGCGAATTTTAGGGGCTGGGGACATGGCTTAGTGGTAGAGCACTTGCCTGACATGCATGAGGTCCTGGGCTCAAACCATAGCAGCACCACCACCACCACAAAAAAAAAAAAAAAAGCAGATATTAGTATGAGCAAGAATAGCTCTTGTGGCTCAGGTCTGTGCTAATGTAAATGCAAAAGAAAAAGGCCGAGTAAGCTCCCTGTTCACTGCCTAACTTTTCTCCAATCACAGAACTCACAGATGTGCCTGTAAGTTCTTCCATAAAAGGAAGATGTGGGAGATCTCAGAAAATAAAAAAGAAGTAGCATCTGGAAAATCTGCTTTCTCCACGAAGGTTCCAGGGGCTCTTGCTTTTCCTTAGAGCTACTCTTGACTTGCTTTCCTTGTAACTACAACCTTTGGCCACTAGGGGAGCACTGATTCCCTCTCTAAAGAGCTGTTTATTGTTTTGTTATGTTTTAAAAAAGCTTTTAGTTTTGAAGCAAAGCTAAAATAAGGCTGGGAATTCTGATATGAAAATTTCACTGGGAAACTAAGGAAAAGGAGAATGATACAAAATGCAAACATAAAACCTGCAAGTTGAATTTGGGTCCTAACTGAGGTAGTCTAGCCTCAGGTTGGTTTTACAGATGTAGCTCATAGCACATCTATCCTAGGTATAGAGCAGAAACAGAACAATACAAATTTTTAATCTGGTACAGTCATATGATTCTTGACAAAGGCACCAAAAACATGATAGAGGGAACACAGCCTTAATAAATAGTGCTGGGAAAACTGGATAAGCCATATATAGGAGAATAAAAACTGGATCCCTATCATCCAACACAAAAGTCATCTCAGAAAAAAATTAGACTAGAAACTTTGCAACTGCTAGAAGAAAGCACAAAGTCAACACTCCAACATGCAGGCAGAGGCAATAGCTTCCTCAATAGTGGTCCTAAAACTTAGGAAAATTATACCAAGAATTAATAAATGGAAGAGCATCAAATTAAAAACTTCTGCACAGCAAAGGAAACAATTAGTAATATGAAGAAAGGACTTACAGAATGGGAGGAAACCTTTCCCAGCTACTCTTCTGACCTAGGATTAATATCCAGAATATATAAAGCACTCAAAAAACTTAGCATAAAAAAAACCCAAATAACCCAATCAGTGAGGGGGCAAATTAACTGAACAGATATTTCTCAAAAGAAGAAATACAAATGGCCAATAAATATGTGAAAAAAATGTTCAACAATTTTCAAAATGTTCATCAATTTTTAAAAATGTTCAACAATCTTAGCAAACGATTTTAGCAAATCAAAACCACACTGAGAATTCACTTGATGGCAGTCATCAATAAAACAAATAATAATAAATGCTAGAGAGGATGTTTGGGAAAGGAATGATTATACACTGGTGGTGGGATTATAAATTAGTTTAACCACTATAGAAAACAGCACAGAGTCTCCTCAAAAGTCTAGGAATGGAACCACCACATGACCCAGCCCTTCCACTACCACTCCTTGATATTTACCCAAAAACATTAAGTCAGAACACTATACTGATACATTCATACCCACGTTTATAGCAGCACAATCCGCAACTTACAATAGCCAACCAGTCAACACAGACAAAGAAAATGCAATTTTATTCACAATGGAGTTTTATTCAGCCATAAGGAATAATGATGTTATGTCATTTTCAGGAAAATGGGTGGAATCTGAGAGTTTGTTTATGTTAAGCAAAATAATTGAACTGAACTCAGAAAATCAAGGGTATTATGTTTTCTCTTATATGTGAAAGCTAGAGAGGAAAAGGCAGGGGGGAAGGTGTGTGAGAGAGGAGTTCATGAAAATAGAAGTGAGAGCTGTAGAGGAAAGGGAGAAGAGGGAGAGACAGGGGAGGTACTGGGGAATGAAATTGACCGAATTATACTGTTACATTGCATGCATGTAGGAATATGTAACCATGAATTCCACTATTAGGTATAATTATAATGCACCAATTAAAAGTTTTTCCTGGTGGAAAAAAATGTTTTACTGTGAGACAGACTCTGTCCTTACTGCTTCTTGCATTCTCCATTACTGTAGCCCTTCCTGCTCAGCTCCGCAACCTCCCCAGGGCATCTCTGGAGACTGCCTTGGATGAGCCCAGGGGAGAGACCTTTCAGAGTACCATTCAGGATATTACAGTGCTGAAAGCTCTTCCCTTTTATATATACAGTAAGTGGGATAACATCACTTCCACCAATGAGAGAAGATGACCATTCTCTCCAGGCAGCAGGAGATTTTATAATTAAGTAAAAGGTTTAATATTTAAAGGTCTACTTGAAGGGTCTCAGATTTATTCAACTTCTTGCCTTTAAAATCAAGCATCAAGGAATAGAGAAATTTTGATTTTATTAGTCATACTTTTTCCAGCCCTTAGATTATAACACTTGTATTCATCATGTTCATGCCCCACTTTATCCTGTGACATTGGGGCTGGCCCTGTGTTCACACCAGAGAGAAGCCACATCAGGAGTGGGAAGAGGATCACACTGAATTGCAGGGGCCTAATTTCCAACTTGGCCCACCAATGGTCTGCCCTGGAACTTTGGAAAATTGCATAGCTTCTCTTCAAGCCTCATTTTTAAGTCTAATTTTGACATGTGGTCCCTACTCTGGAGGGTTGTTCAGATGAAAGAACTTTGGACCTTATAACCTATATAAAGAACTTTGGATAGGTAGAAAATTAAGACCCAACAAGGACTTAAGCTCAAGAGAATAAGGGAACATCTGCAGAGCATTCGTTTTGGGATTTTGACATACATTACTTAATCTCTACAACACCACCACAAAGTAAGTATTCTTAGACTCTTTTACAAATTAGAAGCTCAGAGAAGTTTAGTAGTTTGACCCAAACCACAGTTAGCAACAGGTGAAGGAGATGTGGACTGTGAGACTCCAAATCTTTTTGCACTCACTGCTTGCCCAAGATTACACAGATGGTTCATTGTACAGCCAGAAAATGAGCAGGATTCCAGTAGTCAGCCACCTTCTACTCTGGTCCCACTTCTGGATGCTGGGTCTTCCCTGGGAGGAGGAGATTTTGGAGGATCAGGCCAGATGAGGATAGGCCCGTTATCTAGGGTTAGAGCTAGAAGTCACCACATGCTGCTCACCCCTTCCTCTGCTCAGTCATTAAAAGAGGTCTCTTCCACCCAGGCTGCATTTTCTGCTCAGGTAGTCAGGCAGCTTCTATTGTGAGACAGTGCCTGGGGGCCTTGCCTCTCCTAGCAAGTCCAGATTTCAGTGAAGGTGAAGTTACATCCTTAGCTTCAGGCTATTAGGCAAACAGCACTTGCAGGAGTTGTTAGTTCAGGAGCAGCCACCAGGGTGAGCTCTGACTGAGGAGCAGGTGTGTCTGTCCAGGAACTGGGAAAGCAGACAGAACTTTGCTGTACTAACACTAGAGGGTTAACTCTAGTCACTGGTCTAGGAATGCCACAGATTCTTAAGGATGAAAGTAAGGACTCTCCTGGGAATTTAAGTAACATAGCAAAGGTCAGATGTTCCTAGAGAAAAGCTCTCTAGTGGCCACATTCTGCTGAATGTGCCTATGAACATACCCATGTAAAGTGGGACCAAGCAGAGGACATTCAGTCAAGGTGTTCTATGTACCAGATAAAGGGAACTGGGGTGATGCTCAGGTACAATCTTCTGCCTCCTCCCTGGTCGCCAGTCACATTTCTGCAGCCTGCATTGAAGTCTTGCTGCATTCAAAACAGTGCAAAGTCCTTTTTAAATATTGAAGTCTTCTGGATACAGAAAATCACCCAAAGACAAATTCCCACTGAGGGATGAAGGGGAAAGTTGCTTAGGGAGAAATGAAAACTGTGCTCTGGGTGTGGGTCCACACACCATGGCTTCTCAGAAATTCACCACCATCTGATGGATCCATCAAGGAGCTGGCAAATAGGGTGCTTTTTATTCCCACCAACCGACGGGGTCTGGTTAAGGTGCCCAGACAGGAGGAAAGCTAGTGGGGTCCCTGAAGCTTCCTGGAAGGAAGAGGTTATGTTACTAAATTTTCCTAATGATCACATGACTTTACAAAAATCAGAAATACTAAGTTTCTGTGGATGCACAAGGCTAAGAATCAGATGAAAATAGTTATGATAATAACTATGAAGACTGAAAATACATGGATCATCAGAAATAATCCACAAAGCTACATTTCTCTCTCTTTTGTTTAGTATCATGGAACAATTTATTATAGGTCAAGGTCTAGGGAAAATGTTGACTTTAACATTATCAGCAGTCTTCAGCTTATCTGATGTAAACATCAGCTGTCTTTCTTCACTTTGGAATTGGGTAGATGATGAAATGTGGCAGAGCCTTGAGCAAGGCTTCTACCACAGGTGATGGAAATCCAGATCTGTGCTGTCCAACATGGCAGCCACTAGCCAGGTGGCTATGGAGCACTCAGTATGAGGAATTGAACTTCAAATTTTACTTAATCTTAATGAATTTGAATGTAAACAGTCACACTTGGCCAGTGGTTAGTCTAACAGAAAATACCAGTTTAGTGAACCAAAAGTGAAGTATTTTTTATATTGACACCCAGAGTGGTTATTCTTTAAGAACTCACTGTAGAAACAAACGTTCTTAAAACTTCACTAACCTGAAAAGAAATTTGTTTCATTAAACTTCACTTCATCTTAAATGTTCAAACTTTCACTTTTGCCTTCACTTCAAATGTTGAAAGGAGTAAGCTATATCATTGCTGTTTCCTATGCTCCACCCTTCCATCCCACTCTAGTTATGAATTCTATCTGGTCACTTGACTAAAACCCCCAAATGAATAGTTTGCTCTGAGTTCCAGTGCCCTCTTCTTGGTTATCGCTGATGGCATTGAGCATTCTCCCCTTGATCTTTATTCTCTTCTGGCTTTCCTGGCTATCTTCCCCTTGGTCCTTTCCCACTCTACTGACTGCTCCTGTTGAAAAGCCTCCAGGATTCCACTTTCTTTGGCGTTAGATGTTTCCCAAAGATCAATGCTGGGTAATCTTGATTTTTCTTTGTGTTGGTCAGCTTTCTATTGCTGTGACAAATACCTGAGGCAAATCAACTTAAAAGGAGAAAAGGTTTATTCTGGTTCTGGTTGCAGAGGTAAGTCACAGTTGCTTGGTCCTGTTGTTTTTTTGTTTGTTTGTTTGTTTGTTTTGTTTTGTTTTTGTTTTGTTTTTTGGCATGTGGTGGCACAATACAACATAGTGGGAGCATGTGATGGAGGAGAGATTTTTTCACATCATGGTAGCCAGGAAGGAGAGAAAGGGAGGGGCGGGAAGAAAGAGAGAGAGAGAGAGGAGAGGAAGGCTGGGGTCCTACAATCCCCTTCAAGGGCACATCCCCATTGATTTAACTTCATTCTTGTAGGTCCCACCACCTAAGGGTTCTAACACCTTCTAATAGTTCCATGGGTAAATTACCAAAGCTTTAACATGTGGACCTTTGAAGGACACTTCCAAATCAAAGTATTATTCAAAGCCTAATTCTTGTGTCATATCTTCTGATTCCCAAAGTTCTTCAACCTAATCACTTTTTCTACTTTGTTCACAAAGCACTTTGTTCATAAAGCTATTACCTATTGAAACTGAAATCAAACTTATCAAATTGAATTATGGAGAATTTTGTATGTCTCTTCCCCAACAGATTTTTAAGGCAAGGACTTCACCTTGGATAATCTTTGGTTCCAGTGAGTGGAACGATGCCTATTCAGGAAATGCTCAATGATTATCTCTCTCTATTTTTTAAAGGGATCTCTTTTTAAATATATATTTTTTTTTTATTTGTCAATTGACTTTTATTTTATTTGTTTATTTATATTCCATGCTGAGAATCAAACCTCGTGCCTCACACATGCTAGGCAAGCGCTCTACCACTGAGCTACAACCCCTGCCCAAAGAGATCTCTTTTTTTTTTAATATTTCTTTAGTTGTCAATGGACCTTTATTATTTATTTATGTATAGGTGGTGCTAAGGATCAAATCCAGGGCCTCACACATGCCACACAAGTGCTACACCACTGAGCCACAACCCCAGCCCCAATGATTATCTCTTAATGTGAAACACCAATTAAAAACATTATTTCTCATCCTTTGTAGGGTGACTATGTCCTGGCTAACACAGGACAGTCCACATTTAATTCATTTGTCCTGGTGTCCTATTTGATTAGGGCCTCCTTTCATTCTTACAAGCATCCCTGTTTAAATACCAAATTATACCACTGCCCCAGTCATAAGACCTGGGCTTGTGGGGTCTTTCATGAAGAATTCTTAAAGAAGATCCATTTATAAAGAGCTTAGAAATTGAACTGCCTAGAAGTCAGGAAATGGAGATGAAGTGGAAATGACCATTTCTCCACCACTAATAAGCTTCCAGGAGTCTGATTTCTAGAACTATTCTTGAGAGAAGCTATAATAAAAAATTCAGTCGCTTTAATTTCCTCAACATGGGAATAGAAGGCACCATAGGCAGTTTTCTGTAAACTCTGATAAATGAGAAATAAGAGAGGAAGGAACGACATAAGCATATTGTAACTAGTTGGAACTTGCCCAGTAAGGAGAGAGGGAAGGAACAGAGTGACTTTGGACCAGAGGGGTTAAAGAGAACGAGGAGGGGTGGGCTTTGGAAGAGCCACAGCCCCAAGAGAGCTCCAACACAAGGACTTAACAATGCCTCCAAAGGCTAGTGACAGGAGGCTTATTTAAGAAATTTGTTAAGGAAAAGAAAACTGAAGGCCCGCAGCATGAACAATGAGGAGGAAAATCTGTAGAAACAATTATCAATGCAGTGAGGCTAAGCAAGGGACAATCTCAGATGATTCTAAATGTCTATCAGGTTAGACACAGGGGTTATTAAATGACACATGGCATTGATTGCTTTAAAAGGTCATTCTCCTTCATTCACAGAGGACAGGATAACAATCTTCCTTTTTACTTCAAATGTACCAACTCCTGCTTTAAAACAACACACACACACACACAAAAACAGCCTTTGATCCACAAACTGCTCTCTCTCTCTCTCTCTCTCTCTTTCTTTCTTTCTTTCTTTCTTCTCCTGCCCAGTCCAGGGTCTTGAAGGAGCTAAGATGCTTGACACCATGGTCTTGCCTCCCCCTGACTCAGCACAGCATTCCTCAGCCTCTGCCTCTTCCCTCCACCGACCATGCTCATGTGCTTGAAATGTCTCTGAATGCAGTGGTCACAGTCCTCATTCAACTTGGCCTCACCTCTGCACAAGGGCATGGGCATGCCTGTTCACCACGCACTCCCCCACACTGCCTTCCTCAACCTCCATGACCCCACAGGCTTCTGGCTTCCTCTCTGCCTACTCCGTCTCATCACTCTTCCTGCTATAGCCATTTATTATACCTGATGTCCTAAGAAGCCCCAACTCCTCTTATTCTAGTCAATCCTCCAGACAATGAATGTTCTTTGCTCTAGGAGTTTTGGCTACTGCCCATAAGCTCATGATCAAAACCTACACTTCTCTCCTACAACCTCAAGACCCATAAATCTAACTTCATCCTTGACAACTGTGCTGGGATACGTCATAGACACTGTCAATGTCATGAACCCAAAGATGAACCATGAATAGACCTGCTCTCCTGACCTCTCCCAGGTTCTTCAGGCCTCTCTAACCGACATCACCAAATCCAGAGATCATGTTCCATGACTCTGCTGCTTATTTTTCCCCCCAACATTATGAAGGTTTTATTGACAAATAAAAATTACATATAATTTAGGTGTACCACATGGTGTTTTGATATTCACATACATGGTGAAGGGATTATCGCAGTCAAGATAATTAACATATCCATCGCCTCATACAGTTCCCTTTGTATTTGTGGTGAGAACTCTTATAATCTACTCTCAGCAAATTTCAAATACATATTTTTATTAACTATAGTTACTATACTATATATATTTTTTCTCTGGAACTCATGCACCACATAATTGAAAGTCTGTACCCTTTGACCCATCCACGTTCCCCACCCCCAACCTTGCAACCACCTTTCTACTCTCTATTTCTATGAGTTTGACTCCTTCAGAGTCTACATGAAAGTGTGATATGATTCTGCTTCCTGAACTGATACCTTCTATCCATTCCAAGAGCTTCCTCCCTCCTAAAGTCATGGTCTCCTCCTCCTGCTTTCTGTCTCCTGGACCACTGCTTTGAGTGAGTTCTCTTAATCCTCAGTGGTGTCCCACCATTCCTAGGATACAAGCCATCCTGGAGGTGGCTTCCAAGACCCTCTTGTCCTGACTAATTTTCCAGCCTCAGCTGCCACTATTCACCCCTCGCATGCTATACACCAACTTCTTGCAGTTTCTTAAACATGCTAGGCTGTCTCTCAATCCATCACAAAGAATTTTCCAGTTGCATGGAACACCTTTCCACCTTTCTCTTTGCCTCAAGTGTCAACTCCAGACTTTACCAACTCTGGGAAGCCTTTGTGAAACTCCATAGACTAGGAGGTATCCCTGAGTCAGATGCTTTCCATTCTAAAGCACTTATCACATTTCATGGCTATTACCCGTTTAATCATCTGAGCCACCCATTAATTGAAAGATCTGTGAAGATAGGACCCTCACCTGCCTCATAATCCATGGAATCTCTAGGCCTAAAATAATGTTGGCATTATTGGATGAATAAATGGAGAGAATTCAAAACCTGGAAAAACAAAACTTAAGTCAATAAAAAAGCCTTATTATTACAAAAACCATGGGAACCATCTTCATATGTTGTGCAACAACAGTAATCACAAGCATAATTGTCACAGGTATGGAAGCTTCAACTCCTTGGGAATTTAGAAAGGCTAGGTCAGGTGGTGTGGTGGGATGGAAGAACACAGCACTGGGAGTCAGGAGACCATTCATTCATTTATCCACTCAACATATACTAAGCATCTACTATGCTAGTATTGAGCCTAGTGCAATAGTCAGGACATGGCCAATTTGTCAATTTCTGTGTAAATTTTTCCACCATGACCAATATCAAGTTACCTATGAGACACAACACAAAATACAAGGTTAGGAAGAGATGTGCAGAAGTAGCACACTATTATATATTCCACCCCATAGATTCAATTGCTATAAATAACCTCAAGACCATAGTTAGTAACAAAATTGAGTAAATTAGAGAGTGAAGAACGTTGAGTATTTATTACCATTTTTTAAAATTTATTTTGTATTTTTTTAGTTGTAGATGAACACAATACCTTTATATTTATTTATTGATTTATTTTTAATGTGATGCTGAGATCGAACTCAGTCTCACACATGCTAAGTAAGCTCTTTACCACTGAGCTAAACTCCAGCCCCTACCTTTGATTTTAATGTAATTTACCTGAATACCAGTTTATATAATTTTTAACAATAGCTAACAACCCATTTTCAAGAATTCTGAAAATTTAATCACTGGACTTTTCTGAGTTGATCAGGTCAGATTCCAGCTGTGTGTAGCACAACACCAGCATCACCCAGACGGATTATATGGAATCACCGGGGGTGAGACCCAGGCACTGGTGATTTTTTGCAAGATCCCCAGGTATTCCTATTGTGCATCCAGGGGTGAGAACCACTGATGTGTAAGCCCTGTTAAGGAGTTTGATAGTTATCCTAGGGGCAGTTGGGGCTACAGAAGGATTGCAAATTTTTGAAACAGGGGTGATTTTATCAAAAAATGCATTTTTGCAAGGTAACCTAGCTTCGAAGTGGCAGCTGAATTAAGATATGAGGGAGACAGGAAGACTAGTCATGCCAGTTTCAGTAAAAGCAAAGGACAGGAGGGACTCAACCAAGGCTAGTAAGAGAGGGTGGAGGGGGAGGGAAGTCATGGGAGACAGTAGCTGGGCCCAGGGTTGTAGAGGTGCCCCGTCAACAGGGTAAGGAAGAATGTAGGAACCAATTTATTTCTTTGGTGAAGACTGAGAAAGTTGAAATTGTTTTCTGAGGGCCCTGTTTTCCCCCTATCTAAAGAGGTGATGAGGTTCGTTTGTTTAGAGAGGGAATCAGGGAATAAGGCAGAGGTCTCTAGGACAGCAGCTTTGTCCCTAGCTTGTGTGATTAGCAAGGAGCTTACACAGGCCAGGCTTCCCTTCTATAAAATGAGGGAGTTACAGCAGATTCCCTCCAAAGTCTTTTCCAGCCTGGAGACTATGATTCTATCCCACTGGCATTTGCTCATGTTTTCTCTTTCTTAACTACCTCTGACTCACAGTACAACCTGTTATGGGTGAAAAGACTCATTTGCTCTGCAAATCCAGACTTCATCTTTATATGTCTTCAGCTGAAGAAAGCAACTTCCATCCTTGAGGAAGGAGCTCTTAGTTGTTTCTGTCTCACTCTCTTTGCAAATGGCTGACTCCCTATCCCCAGAGTTGACCATTCTAGCCCCTTTCCAGATGCTGTCCAAAATGTTCCATTTATGCCAAATAGGACACAGACATTGCTTTAGGGTAATCACTCTTGCAGTAGATTCCAAAAAGTAAAAAATATTTGCTAAGCTGAGGAGTTAACTTTCAGATTGCAAAGAATTTCTCTGAAGGTCACTGAAATGATCCTGCTATGGAGTTTATCTATCTTTGCAATGCCCCTCATTGGCACTATACAAATGCCAAGGGGAAGATTAAAGATTCAAGAGGCCAGTGACTCAGGTTTGTCCTTGCTACTCACTCTGCCTCAGCTTCCCTTACCTTTCACTCTGCTCAGAAAGGGGAAAATGCAGAAATGTCTACCAGGAAAAGAAAAAGAGTACATGCACCCCAAAGGAGAGAGACTTGGATGGAAAAATCTCTGTGCATTGCAGAGAATAATCACCAGTTTTTGTAAGGAAGAAAGAAAGGAGGGCACAGCAGGCTGCCAGAAGACCTCCTCTAATTCTACTCACTTTTGCTAAAAAGTTTTGCTAAAGTAGTTCCTGGATTCTACACCAGTTCCGGGATCCATAAGCAAAGTAGCAGAAGAACCTGGAGAAAGTTCACCACAACATGGTCAGAAATAACAACTTGTTCAGAAAGGATGAACGAAACACAATTGTGCAGCCTGGAGAAGAAAAGGCAATAGAAAGAAGATGAACAAAAAATAAGATCATCTTTGAAAATATAAGGAACTCTAACAGAAAAAGAGTGACTAGAATGCCCAGGGAGAAACCATCAGAGAGCTCTTGGGTTGGTAACTTTGTGGTTTGTGATCAATAGAGGTAAAATAAATTAGCTCACCTAGAGGGTTTGAAAAATCAGAGAGGCCCTTAACAGTTTTCTGAGGTTCTGATGAGGTCCTCCAGGTAGGGGTGGCAATCTTCTGACCTCTTAAGATTCTTGCACCTGAAGAATCTATGGTTTCCCTGCTCATTAGCACCTTTGGTAGAAAGGGAAGCCAGGGGGTGAAATCAATTGGATAGCCTGCTCATTAACAGCTTTTCTGAAGTGATTAAAGGAGGAAGTTGAAACCAATAGATAAATTTGGGACTGGACTCCTGTCTTTTCCTCTGCCCTCTTGGCCCATTCTGCAGCGGGTTGTCTCACACTGGGTTCTCTGTGAGGGCCACAGGGCAAAGGGCATTTTGCTATATTTTTGGTTCCTTCTGTTTTGACGTGGTTTGAGTGTCTAGCTGTCCCCAGGAAGGCATGGGAAAAAGGCTCTTTCCCCTGCTCTGGCTCAGAAACAAAATCCTTTCTTAGGATGATTGTTATTGCTATTAACTTTATCATTACAGATGAGGAAGTGAAAATTTCAACTTGTTGTGCTGTGTCACTGGCTTTGCCTTCTTTCTGTCTGGGAATGTAGCCTCTTCTATTTATAACTGCATGGGTTTATTCTAGAGTCACAGCTGACCCTCACTCAACTGGACACAAAGACACTATTACTTAGAAACCAAGGACACAGAGCACATTCTTACCACCCAAAGAACTGCCCCAAATGCTGATCTCTTGTCAACCAGGAAATAATGATTATGTAGATGACAGGGACACCAGATAATGATTATGTAGATGAAAGGGGAACTTCTGGCTCATCAATGAACTGTTGCCATAAAATTCCCTACTCTAGGTCCCACTGATTCCCATTCACTTTTGCTATAGTTTGGATCCTCAATGTTCCTGAAAAGCCTGTGTGTAAAAAAGTTTGGTGGTGCTACTGGAAGATGGTTGGAGCCTTTAGGAGGTGGGGCCTAGCTAAAGGAAGTTGGGTCATTGGGAGTGTGCCCTTGAAGGGGATATTGGGATCCCGGTTCCTTCCTGTCCCATTCTTTGTATCCATGAGGTGCACAGTTCTCCTCCACCGTATGCTTCCACCGTGATGCACTGTGCTTCCACAGGATCAAAGACAAAGGGATGCTGAACCACGGACTGAAGCCTTGAAACCATGAACAAAAATACACCTTGCCTCCTCCTTAGTTGATTTTCTCTGGTATTTGTTACAGTGATAGAAAACTAACACAACCTTATTCTTACCACCTCCCTCTTCCCGATTCTTCCAAGTGGTACAGGGGCTATTTGCATGGGGTAAGAGCAGTAGTTATAACTGTTTAATGATAATAGGAACCTAGATATGCCTAATGGCACACCTCACAAAATAGCTGACAGAACAACTTACTTGTATCACACACAGTTAGTTAATGATAGTGCTATGACCTGAACCCAGGACTGCAAACTAGTTCTAGCTGATTCTAGAATGCATGATCCTAACCACTAGTGTAAACTGCCCCTCTCACCTACTAGTAGCCCAGGTCTAAGTGGCTTCCTATTCCTGATGCTGATGATAAATACCAAAGGTTCCCTCCCACCCTTCCTCCCATGATACTTAAAGGAACAGCTGCAAAGGGGACTAAATAAATAAGCTGATCTCAAGATTCCTGATGGATGCTATTCTAAGTTGGTTCCACAAAGAAGCGAGTTTCTTTTTAATGCTCATGGATTACGGCCTTATTTAATGAACAGGTAAAAGAGTGCACAGGGCAAAGTACTTCCTGGAATTTGCCAAGTTGGGAACCTTTCCTTGTAGGGTATATGATTGCTTTCAATTTTTAGCACATGCAAGTTGGCTCACACATCTCTTGGAGTTCTAAGTCTCCCACAGCTGGACACTTGTTTGATCCTGGGTTTCCCTCTACAATATGATTTGGATAAGCAACACAGAATTAAAGAGACAAATTATCAATTTAGAATAAGAGTTTAAGTTTTTTGGACTTTGGATGCCTTTGGCAGTTCTGGTGATGCCTGTGGATCCATTCCCAGAATAATGTTCTTAAATGGAAATAAAGGATTGCAAATAAAACAAATTATATTGAAATACAGTTATCAAAATATTTATAAGGCAAATTTGCAATATAAAAATACACATGCTTCTTTGTCAAGGTATTAAATAACGAAAATCTAGTGGACCACCAGCATTCCAAAGTAGTGATGAAGGAAAATGGTACTTTTGAGACATCTACAACCATCCTAATGTGATATGAAAATATTCATAGTTTCAAGCAGTGGACAAAGTCATAAAACTAAAAATATTAGTGGTTTGCTGCCTCTATTCACAAAGAAATAACATGATACATTTCAGTTAGAAGACTATGAAAGTAAATATCCAGTTATTTCCCACCCACATTCTACACCCTCTGAAATTCTACCTGCAGACCTCTTGGGCCTTGGCTAAAAACTACTGATTAGAGCAAAGGAATGTTTGGGAGAACAAAAACAAAAACAAAACAGAGTGGAGACTATCTGCACCTGGCTGGAGGCAGCACATACTTGGAAGAGGGCCCTCTGACCTCTGGGCAGTTCCTGGGAATCAGTCTCCCAGAATCCTCCTGGATGCTCCAATCCTCAAATAGAACTGTTTTGATTTTGTCTTAAGATGCTTCCAAGTACTCTGGGGGAGTTTCTCAAGCATCCCCAATAGTCAAACTCTTTATTACTAATAATTCATTAGTAAAATTGAGAATGAGAAATGCTAATAATTGTCTTTCAGTGCCAGCTCTAGGACATGGACATGGAGATGGTGCTGGGGCGGGTGGAGGTCTCAGGTAGCAAGCATGGGGAGTTAGGCTTAGTTCTCTATGACAAGGAAACTACCCAGGCTGCCCAACAATAGAAGTGGTCTTCAGAGGTAACCCTAGAATTGATACGACATGGAGGGAATGACCCAGGAAAGAGAGCCAGACTTCCCAGAGCTGATACAAAAGAGGTGGGGGCACCTCAGCCACCCTGTTTGAGGATGTTATCGAGGCTACTTGGTCAATTCCTTTAAAGTAGTTACTATATAGGGCATTTCTGCCCCAAATATCCATCATCTGCCTTTGCAACCCCAATGCTGAGATTGACTGTGCTGACAAATGCAGCAGGTTTGGAAGCTCTAAAGTCATCAACTGGAAGAGCAAGATGGACAGGTGGGAAACATCTCAAGACCCTATCCTTTAGTTCAAAGACTTCTTTGAAAATCAAAGGCAAGCAATGGATTTTTGGCCCCTGAAAAATACTTCCGAAGTACACCTGACATTTTGCATGTAATTTCAGGAACTTCAAGGAAACCTGTCCAGATTAAATTTTGTTTGATGTGACCTCTTGTACCTTTATTCATAAATGAAAAAACTGAGGTCAGAGAGACAAGGGACTTTCCCATAATCACAGGCAGCCAACTTGATCATCGCTGCCACAGGGTTTTACCACGGGACCAAAGAGACAGGTGGCTGAGGACTTGGACCTTGCAAGGGGCCAAGATGGTGGAAATTGTTTCTCTTCTTCTAGTTACCTTAGTCCCCTTCCCCATCCCACACTGTGCCAGGAGAAGGCACTGGCTTAGAAGGAGGCTGCACCTTCTATAGGTCATCCTTTGGGGACTTGCCCCAGTCTCAGAACACCATCCATCTCGCTTGCTATAATGAGGACATTCCCCTTATCCCAATCGGGGCTCCCAAAGAGGCTGGCCCTGTTATTTAATGCTTTATCTCTCGACAAATTATAAATGCAGGGAGCATGGGCCTGGGAAAGTTAATTAGTATCATTAGGTCTTTAATTCTAATGTTGCTCACTATCAGAGCCCTTTCATTCCAGCTCTCAGTCCAGAACCAACCTTTGTGACACCCACTGGGAAAAATCCCTTTGAAGCAAGGGTTTCTCTTGTACTGAAAAAGGGCAGCATCTTTCCTTGGAGGTGAAGAGTCTGGCAGGCAAAGCTGCTGGGGTGAGTTCCTTGGTTTGGAAGTTCCCCAGGGTGTTCAATTCCCACTTAATGATCAGGGGTGCTGTGAATATGAAAGTTCCAGGCATCTCATTGGATTAGGATGATAACTTGGTCTGTTGGAAGCTGCCCCTAATGGTTCAGTTATTTTTTTCTCCAGGGGTGAAGTGGGGAGGGGGGCATATGGGATCTCATCAATCGATTAAGGACCCAGGGTATTAGAAAAAGGATAAAAAAAAATCCTTTGAGATAAACAAAACAATGAATGAATGCTCAATATCACATTACCATCAAGATGCACAAATTAAATGCTTACATGTCCTCCCCTTGATGATCCAATCTTCTGAAAGCCGTTTTTGTATCACAGGACCATTGTCTAGTTATGACTTTTCAGTTACATAAATTGCAAGCATTGTAAAGCAACAGGTAGGTTCACAAAAATCAAGGCCAAAAGTGATACCCAAGCACCAAAGTCTGTTCTGCACAAGGTAGAGGTTAGACCACACAGATGCCACATGAAGCGATTCACATGGGAACAGCATGTGTCTTCATGAGTACACGCTGAACCAGCAGTAACTCTGACACAGGACAGTGTGCCAGGGACATTTGGACGCTGGGCACAGTGTCAGTGTGTTTAAACTGAACAACTAGAGAGTGGGGATCCAGGTCTAATACCCAAGGAGCGCATCCTGGCATTAGGGAGGACTTTCTGTGATGGGCAAGAACTGCCATGGACACACCACATGACCATGAGCAAGTTACCGCCACCTCTTAGAGTTAGTTTTTCTCACCCATACCATGAAGCCTGAACTGAATGGTCTCTAAAACCCAGACCATCTCACATCCTGTGAGGAAAGCCAAGAAAGAGTCATCCTGGCTGGGACCGTGAAGATATTCCTACTTCCTTTCCACATTTAACAACACATCTTCTTCCTCACCCTCAACCGTGGGTGAGTAAAATTCTCAAGGTTAAAAGCTTTTTCCACTTATGCAAAAATGTGGGGGAAAAAAACGATAAAGGGATGCGAACGGTTACTTAAGATTTCTCTAAAAGGCTGAAGGAGCTAAATAAAGGGTTCCTGAGTATTAGCCAGGACAGCCTATCATCACTGTTACATGGACAAATTGCATTGCATGTCAGAGCGCACGGAAGATGCACAATAATTTATCAGTCAGGACTCAGAAAATTGTACAGTACGAGAGCCTCTGCAGCTCCACATGTCCCTGCCACACTGTCCCCTCCCTCAACTCTGTTAAAGGGACACTGCCAAGAAAGGCCCCTATTTAGGCCTTGGTTAAAAAAAGCACTTACTAAAACACAAAATGAAAAGAAATATTTCTGTGACATTTATAAGGAAACAATGAAAAAAGGAAAACAGTATTTTTCTCACTTGTTCTCCATGCCTCCTGTGGTTTCTCACCATTCTTTGGGTAGTTTCCTAAATACCACCACAGAAAAGAAAACTAAATTTGTGTAGTTGACAGGGGACTGACCAGGAAGACAAACGAAATGGACTGTGGGAGCCTGTTAGTTTAAAACAAACAAAGAAACACACCCACCAAGTGCACAACTGACCAGGAAAACACAGATTTTTTAGGGGGCCAACTTGGGGAGAAGTATTTTATCACCAACACTATTTAGAATTGCCAGGGTACAATGACATTAAACAGAAGACCCACTTTTTGTCAGTTTTATTATTTTTTTAAAATTCTCCATAGACAATGTGTCCCCCTCATTTCCTGCACAGGGCCAATGGCTCCCACTGGTCTGTTCTTGGTACAACACTGTATACATTAGTTGGCATAAATGTTGTTACGAACCTTGGGTATGGAGGTGGGGATTTCCTGGGAGGCCTTAGTCCAGCCTTGTGATGTTCTGTTGGAAAAGTTTTTGGTATTTTTTTTTTCTTTTTTTAAAACTGTAGGTTGGAGCCAGGCATGGTGGCACATACCTGTAATCATGGAGGCTTGGGAGGCTGAGGCAGGAGGATCACAAGTTCAAAGCCACTCAGTGAGACCCTGTCTCTAAATAAAAAATATGAAATAGGGCTGGGGATGTGGCTCAGTGGTCAAGTACCCCTGAGTTCAATCCCTGGTACCCATCCCCCAAGAAAAAACAAAAACAAAACTGTAGGTTGGAAAAGCCATAGAGAGAGGTGACTGATTCTGTCCATCCACTGTGACGTTCAAACCAACCAACACAGAGGGGGCTTAAGTCCCACAAAACATCCACAACCTTCTTGAAAGCGTCTGTTTTCTCAGCCTGAGTTCAAGAGGCCATTTCTACCTTGGGAATCCACTCACAAAAACTAGTGTGTCCCTCATTCCAAGAATTATAAACTTAGTTGTGGTCATTAATTATATTATTTCTTGCTATTATCATCATCATTACTGGAAGACACAGAAGTCCCAAGAAGGGCAAGCGATTTCAGTACCACCTGCTAGAGTAGAAGTTACAATGTTGTTGGAGACTGCACTCTTCAGCTGATGTCCCCTTCCATCTCTTCTCTGCTCCAGAGCACCAGAATTTGACCATCAGATCACTTACATTTATTTGCTCAAAAGCTCATCTGGAGGTCTCAGGATGATCTTTCACCATCAGGTGAGATGGTGAAACTCTCCCTTATGTCAGGGAGAACTTGTTCCTTGCTCTCAGGATGGCAAATAGAAACAGAAAGAACCCTAAAGGCCAGATGCACTTGGGTCAGTCATGAAATGCTTGTGAACCTCACTTTACCCAGCTGCAAAATGGGGCTAATATGTTCTGCTCTTAAGTGTGCAGTGTGGATGCATGAGATGAAGAACACAGCATGTGTTCAAAGGAGCAGGAGGTGGTAGGTACCTTTTCAGTATTTCCGGGCTGTCTCCCCACAGGCAGTATGGCAGTCTAAATAATGCTATATTTTTTGTTTCAATAAATGAAACAAAACCTATATCCCTATGCATTAGGGGCTTAATAAACAAGTTGGAAGCCTGTGGAACATAGGTAGAGGGCGTACTGCAAGACCATGCCAGATGGTAAACTCCCTGAGGGCTGTCCACTGGCTCTGAGTGGATCAGGGCCATGGCCTTGCTGGTGGAGTCAGCCTCATTTGCTTTCTCTCACCATGTTTGTCCTTACCACATGAGAGCCCTGGGCCTGGCTTCCTGAGCTGGGGCATATAGCATCGCATCTCAGTGGCTCTGCTGAGAGTCCTTCCAACCTCACCAGAATAAATTGCACTCACAAACAGCAGGGAACCCAGGAGAGGGAGGGTGCTGAATCCTCACGAAAGCCCTGCTTTTTGGGTGAAACCCTGCTCTCTCTGGAGTTTAAATGCTAACTGTGGGTTCCCAGGACAGCCCATTTAATTCCTCCTTTTGTTGGCAGGGTCCCAGCCTTCCCTTCTCCTCCAGGCCCCTCCTCAAATGTCACACCAGCTGGGGAGCTGCCCCACCCCTAATTATTACCCCTGGGCTGCCAAGATGCAGGCTCTGCCACTGCGGAGGATGGTAGCAGAGCACAGAACACGACAACAGCAGCAGCAGGTGGGCCCAGCAGAAAAGGCCAGATCATGGGCTCTGTGATTACTGTCATCCATCTCCAGCCAGGCAGGCAGGGTGCTGAGCAGGCTCTGCTACTCTCCGTGCCTCTGCCTTTCCCTCTCTATGGATGGGAACAGGTGCAGATTGGGTTTTCTGTGTAAAAGGTGTGCCCAGGACTCACTCTAGCCAAAGAGGGGGGTTGACTAACCCAGAGCAGTGGGTACCAAAATGCTCCTGGGGTGATCTAGCCCTCCACATGCCTCCCCCAGGGAGAAGGCTTCCATGGGCAGAAATACCCAGCAGGGCACAGCCCCTGTCCTGTTGCAAAAGTGTAGGACAACCCTTTCAAAGTGCATGAAGTTAATCTTCAGCGGCAACCAAAACATCCCTTGTATATTTATCGTCCATCTGTCTCCACAGCTATTCCTCCATCAAACCATCTGCCTAATTTTTGTTGAGAATCTCATACATGCCAGCGTTATGGGCATGTTGGGGACACGTGTTGGACAAGACCTTGCCCTTCTCTCTCCCTTCCTCCCTCCCCAAGCACTGATGCTCACAGCAGCACCATTCATATGCATTTTATGGGGAGTTTTCGACAAGTCTGAGAAGAAGGAGTGATTGTTTTCTGAGGCTCAGAGTTTGACTTGCCCTGAGTTGCATAGTAGGTCACAGGGCTGGGACTCCATGTAGCCTGGACATCTGGTCCAGTATGCTTTCTACAGCAGCATGCTTCCTAATGGCACAAAGATACCACTTCCACAAGCAACAGTTGGGTTGTAAGGGGCAGCTCCGACCTTGGGTTCAACTGCTGCTCCCTCCTGAGACAGTGTGGCCATTCCAGCAATGCTTATCAGATGCCTGCTAGCTGTGGGCCCTGTGCAAGGGGCCCAGCAATGGTGAATCACAAGTGGCCCTGCTTGCTCTATTTTCCCTACCCCTTCTAATTTGCTGACTTGGTTGTTTAGTTCCTCTCTGACAGTTTCTAGGTTGATTTAATCTTCCATCCTCCCAAATGAGAAGGCCCTCACTAGTTCCATCCCTCAGGGAGAAGACAGCTCTCAATCCAGTGACCCAGGCCAACATCTCACTCTTTGCTGTGCTATTAGCCTGAGTTACTGATGAACTCTGGGCACTGCAGAGAGCTAAAGACTCTTGTTCATTATGTCATCACTATCAGAAAGTCCTTGTCCCTAGCTTAATATATTAATAACAGAAGATATATTGTACACAAACACAAACCAAAGACTTGCTTTCGCAGCATCTACTAACAAAGACAATTAAAAAAAAATGGAGTATAATGTACAGAAAGGAGAGACAGCAAGGGCCAGCAAAAACACAGGTGACAATTCCATATTAACTATAAATGGGAAGTTGATCATGCTTCGTAAAGGAATCAAAATATTTTTTAATTCTTAGATTGACATTAGTGAATGTGACCTTGAAAACTGTAGTCCAACTCCTTCACACGGCAGCACAAAAGCCAAGGCTCAGCCTCCATATGGCAAGACTTGCTTGTGGTCCCACAGGAGCTGGAGGCGAGTCCACACCCAGAACACACATCTCCTACCTGCCATGCCAGGTCCGTTCTGTGGAGCTGGGCACTGCCTATATCCTGCATGTCTCAATCTGCCCAACCCCATTAATGGTCACAGGGAAGACACTATCCCTTCTTCTGCAGTGTCTCAGCCATGCTGTTTCCCTGGAGGCCACTCAGTACAGGCACAATGCTATCCAGAGTGAAGTGCAGCAGATGAGAAGTGAGTCTGGCACCTGAGTTCATGTTCCCACACTGAATGCTATCTGCTGACCTTGGATGACTCACTTTTCCTCTCTCACCTTGTGTCCCCATATGAAATTGGGGGTGACAATCTCATCTCCAAAAACACGTGTAATGATAGCCATAGATTGTCACCAGAGGAACTATTATTGTCACTGCCAGGTTCCCAGACAGCAACACTAAATGAGGTTCTACTGCCACTGATCCTGATGTAGAGTCACCCAGCTTTCCAAAGATAACACCTTCTAGTGGACACATGACTTCAATAAGGAAGAAATGCGTTTCAACCTTCTTACTGCTCTTCTGATTATGGTGGTTGCATGTGGCAGGACTCACGTTGACAGGAGATGGTTTATTTTTCACCTAATGCTAATGTGTCATTCCTGCAGCTGTGGTTATTACCTACTATTAAATCCTCTGATGGCTAAATGAGTGACTAGTGGATGGAGGAGGGAGGAGGAGACCCCATGGAGGTGGAGACCCCATGGAGGTGGAGACCTCTATGTGGGTGTGATCCAGAGGAGAGCCCTAACCATACTGTCAAGACCCAGGAATGGGAAAATCACCCTGGCCTTACAGCCTGGACACAGAAGGCAGTGCAGTGCAGGCCATGATATGTTGTCACGAGAGGCAGAGGGTTGTTGGTCTTAATGGTCACATTCCGACTGCCTTCCCAGTATCAGCCTGGCACACAGAGTTACCAATGGGTAAACACTAACACCCAGCTCCCCGTTCCAGGAAAATCAGCAGGGCTTAAGAAGGCATGGAGATTGTAGGAAGGCCTCCATGGAGCCACAAATACCACAAAAGCAGAAAAGGGTAAACAAAACAATGGCTACCACAATAAAAACTTCAGTATAATCAAAAGTTATGGCCATATTTCCCACATATTGTCACCAACATTCCAATAGTGGAAAATTCTAGCATACCACAGAAGACTGGCAGGACCCAGAGGAAGGCAGGGAAGATTAACCAGAAAGGGAAGAGAAGATGAATCAACTACTGGTAAGTTAAAGGACACGTGGAAAGATCACTAGACTGGGGAGGGGAGGGGGTTGGCATTGATACCAGCACCAGAGGCCCAGCTCCCAAGAAGCAATGTGATGCTGGCCAGATCACCTTATCATTTGGGCAACTGAGCTCGCTCTTCTGAAAAAAAAAATTGAATTGCGTTTTCCCTCCACAACAGAGTCCTCGTGGCTCTAGGATATTGTGAAAAGGGAATTTGGAAAGTCCTCTGACAATTGGCATAACAAAGTACACCATGCACCAGAGAAGTTCACTGAACCTGGTAAAAAGGATGAGGTGTAACCACAGAGGGCAGCAAATGGCTTTTCTTAATTGCTACTGCCATGATTTGAATGTCTCCTCCAAAACTCATGATGACACTTAAGCCCCAAATTCATATCTCACTGGTATTTGGAGGCTGGACCTTTGGGTAGTGATTAGGATTAGAAGAAGTACTGAGAGTGGAGTTCACACTATGGGATTGGTGGCTTTGTAAGAAGAGGAAGAGAAACCTGAACTGACACACAGTTGCTCTTGTTCTATTTATAAGTCAGATTTCCACTGTTGTAACAAAATACCTGAAATAAACAACTTAAAAAGGAGGAAAGGTTCGTTTTGGCTCATAGTTTTAGAGATTTTAGTCCAAGTTCGGCCCTGTTGCTCTGGGTCTATGGTGAGGCAGCACAACATGGTGAGAGCATGTGGTGAAGCAGAGTTGCTCATTTCATGGAGACGAGGAAGTAAAAAGAAAGAAAAAAGAGAGGCCAGGGTCCAATACCCTGGCCAAAGACCTACCTTCCTCCCAGGAAGCTCTACTTTTAAAGGTTCCACCACCTCCCAATAGTGCCACTGACTGGGTACCAAGCCTACAACACATGAACCTTTGGGGCACATTCAAGATTGACACTATAACACTCTGTCCCACTATGTGATGCCTCCTGCCATGTTATAATGCAGCAAAAAGGCACTCATCAGATGCTAAGCAGAAGTTGATGTCATATTTTGAATTTCCCAAGCTCCAGAATCATAAGGTAAGTAAACCTCTAGTTTTATAAATTACAAGTCTGAGATATTCAATTATAGTTAAAGAACAAGCCACCAATGGAAAGGCAAAAGTAAAATGGGCTTAAAGAGTATTAATTAGCAGCTGGGGTGATTTTAAAAATATGAATCCAATTCTGTTGCTTCTCTTCAAAAATACTTCCAAAGGCTGCCCAATCAATCACTTAAAATCCCATCTCTCCTCATTGCAGATAAGCCCTATATATGAGGTCCCTGGATCCACTCTGGCCTCCTCCCCACTCCTCCCGCCCCCAACAGGGTGCTCAACTCTGGCCTTCACTTTCTGCCTGGGATGCTCTTGCTTCAGATCATTGATGGTAGACTACTTTTTCCAATCAGAGCCCATGTCACCTCTGTGACTACATAGCTTGCAATCACCCCTATACCTCTCCCTCAAGTCTTCATGTTGATGTTCCTGATATTTCCCTTTCTTTTAACTGTCTGTTTTCCCCCACTACAATATAGGTGCCAAGAGAGAAGAAACCCTGTTTGTGCTCATCAGTGCTCAAGGTCCAGAACAGAGGTTGGCACATGGGGAAGTTCAGTGACTATTTGTTGAATAAATAAATAGTGATGTGTAAGTAATTTCACTAGGTAACATACAGATGTTTTGCAGAAGGAAACTGTAAGCATTCCAATGAAGAGTTGGGGAACTCATGGATGGCCCTTCACTGAAGATTTCCAAAGACCAGCAAGACAGTTTCACATTAGGAATGATCTAGGTTAATGTCATTTCTTGTACCAGAAATCCACATCATGAATGTGCCCCCAAACCACCAGTCAGAACCCCACTTAAAACACAGATGGGCTGACACCCTTCATTTCTTTGTATGACAAGTCAAGGTGCTTCTACAAACTGGGTTTGCTGGCTTCCTCAGGGGCCAGCATCAAAGTGTTCATGTTGCTAATGAGCCCATGGAATGAAGCCTCATGCAGAAAAGTCAGGCCCTGTCAGGACTGCTCGGAGAGCTGCCACTGCTGGTGTGACCCTGGGCCTCTACAACTGACAGGAGTTTTCCAGCAGCTGGCTGGGCCTGTGGAACAGGTCTGCAGGGACAGACAGGATGCTGATGGGTACACTGTCCTTGAAAAGAGGAGAAATAAGGAGTGGCCTTCAAAAAAATCTTAATCTGATGAAGACACTAAAATAATACTTTATTTTTATGGGTTGCCAAAGAAAGAGAGTTGCATTCATTATTATTATTACTGTGATTATTTTGGTAATGTCGAGGAGTAGAGGGCAGACAGGAAGGATGGACTGGGTTGTGCAAAAACGGACATTTTTCAGTACTACGTATGCCCATCAATCCGGGATTAACTGGGAATCGCATAAGCCACTGCTCAAGCTCTGCCTCTGGTATAAGTTACAAGGAGTCAACCTGACATTGCTATGAGAACCAGATTCCTCCCCAGCACCATGGCAACAAACTCCAAAGTGTGTGAAGCACACAGTCTGCTCACACTCCACACCATAAGCTGGGCAAGAGAGCAGCAGGAGGTAGGAAGGGGGGTGGCCGCACACAGCTATTTTCCTAAACCAATTATCTAAAAATTCAAGCACATGAGGTTCACTTTGAATGGAGCTGATCACAGGGGCTGGGCATCTTCATTAGAATTAGTGTCTTGAGACACTAAGGACGCCATCAAACTCTTGGGTACCATCTGTGATTTTATGTATCAGAAACTATGGGCTGTAACAAAGCAAGATACTTCACTGAGAAAGGCTTCCAAGGTCAAGTAAAACAACAAACCAATCACCAACAAAACAAAACCCAAAAAAGCTCATCATTGGTTATTTTGAAGCACAAGACCAGGACACCATTTCCTTCATGAACTTCTAAGGGACAATAGACTTCTACCATCTAAGAGCAACTAAAGGAAGATAGGAGAAAAAATGCCAATGCCTGCTCCCCTTATCAACTTTAAATGATTACTATCAACTGGTTTGGCCTGGCAAATAGGGCTATTCTATGGTCAGGGTAGAAACATGAGTCTGGAAAGAATGGACCCCCAAACAGCCTGCAATGTAATTCCACAAATTGCAATACTACCATCCAAGAGTTTGAGATAAGAAAGAAACTTATCCCTTAGGAATGTCTCCCACAATCCCTGTATCATTGCTTAGTTTTCTATACCACTAAACTACACTACAGGATTAAGGAAATCTCCTTATTTGTTATTGACTTAAAGCAGTAGTATCTCAAAGTTAGATTCCTGGGACAACTGCAGAAGCAGCACCTGGGAACTTGTTAAAATGCATGTTCACAGGCCCCCACCCCAGACCTGCTGAATCAAGAATTCTGGGGGTGGGGCCCAGCAGCCTGGTTGAACAAGCTTGTCAGGTGATTCTGTTGAAAAGGAAAGATTCAGAATCACTGGCCTAAAGAGTCTGCAACATTCAATGACTTTTCTGCCCACCTCAACCTCCGGGTAGTCAGATGGGACTGAAGACCCTTACAGGTGGAAGGGGCTTTTTGTGTCAATTAGTCCAATTCCTGCCCAGTGACGCCTCTCATTGTTGCTGCTTAAGGATGTGCTTTGTCCCCATGAGCTCAGCATTTTGTACGATGAGCCCTTGACTGAATCTTTCCCTTCAACTCCTACCCAAGTCCCATTTCTGAAGACACTCAGGATCAGTCTAATTTTTCAACCTTGTGACAGTCCTTCCTGTTTTTGAAACCAGCTAACACAATGCCCCTAAACATGCCTAGATCCCTCTTCAGTTCCTTATAGAAAACAATTTCAAGAAGGCTTCCTTGTGCTCCCTCACTGCATGTGACAAACATGAGATAGGAAATTCCCTGAACCTCTGCAAACATGGAGAACAGTGCCCCAGGAGCAGAGGGGACTTATGCCTTCCAAATCTGGGCATCACAAACTGCCATAAAGGGAACCCTGATCTGCCTTGGTCACTATCATAACAACCTGGCCTGGAGAACAAAATCCCTCTGATCTTCACACAAATGCAATAGTTAAATCCTCTTCAATTTCTGCTTTTTGAACACATACTCTTACATTTCTAATAATAAGTGTATCTCATTAGTTCGGGCCTAGAATTTTTATTAATATGCAATTGAATTTATTTTTCTACTGTAAAGAGAGTGTGATATTATGCATACCTATTTTCCTTTTTAACTTTTGTTATTTTGCAGGCCATATGTTTTATATTCAATTATTAATGTAAAAATGAGCATTACAACTTGTCAGTTTCAAAAGATGTAACATATTATTAGCTCATCATATGAATTATAACATGATTTATATAAACATTCTCTTTTGACATTGAATCTTTTTTTTTTTTTGGTCGTTTAAACATAATGCTGCAATGAACATCATTGCATGCAAAGGTAAATAAATATTTTAAATTATTTTCTCAGTTCATATTCCTCAAAGAAAAATTGCTAGTAAAATTTTATGAACATCAAAGATGTAAATAAATTGTTTTCAGAAAGGTTATAACTTTTTTTCTATTTTAACCAGAGTATATGAGAGCTCAATTACCACACTTTTTTGCTGGTGCATTATAGTGTAAAAATCTTTGTCAACTGAATAAGTGAAAAATGGCATCTTAATTTATAATTATCTTTTACCTGTGAGGTTGTTTTAAAAAGAAATGTACTGACCAATGTGTGGAGTACATTTTGTAAATAAATCTGTTCTTGTCCCTCATCACATTTCCTAATGGGGTGTATTTCTCCTCTTGACTTCTAGAATCTCCTTACACAACAGCAATATTGACCCTATGCCTATCATTGGATAAAAGAATATTTTCCAAGTTTGTGTTTGCCCTCCCCAAATTTCTGTAATTCTATTGCATATAAAAGTTTCGTATTTTTTATTTTTAAATATTTTGTAGTTGTAGATGGACAGAATGTATTTTAATTGTTTATTTTTATGAGGTGCTGAGAATCAAAACATGCTAGGCAAGCTCTATATCACTGAGCTACAGTCCCAGGTCAAAGTTCCACATTTTTATTATTGTATCTTTTTATCTTTCCTTTTGTGCTTTTTTCCCTTTTTTGTGTTTAAAAAATAATCCCAGCACCTTGAGAGACTAAGGCTGGAGGATTGCAAATTCAAGGCCAGCCTCAGCAACTTAGTGAGACCCTGTTTCAAAATAAAAATGAGAACAGCTGGGGAGCAGGGGATGGAGCTCTGTGCTCCAGGTTCAAATCTCAATACCGAAAAAATAAAAATGCTCTCTAATCCTGAGAACAGTTAAATATTCATTTTTCCCAATGTGTTATTTTACATTTAACTCTTTAATCCATCTGTAACTTGTTTGGGCTAAATGCATAAAGTGAATATGTAAAGTTATCTTCTTTCCAAATACTTAATAAAGCACTCTTATCCACCTTCTGTTGTACATGGTTTCCTTGATCATACAGAAGGTTCTAATCAGCCACATAAATAAATGGATAAATTTCATTTTTAAGAAATATTTTAAAGTTCTCTTTTCCCCATCTATGGGTTGGAGGAAGTTTAAAGTTGATTTCATAAAGGAAAACATTTTGTGTTCTTATTTATTTTTTATTTTTTGGTCCTTAGAATTGAATTTAGGGTCTTTTCCACTGGGCTATATCCCCAACCTTTTTTCTGTTTTATTTTGAGACAGGGTCTCACTAAGTTGCCAAGGTTGGCCTCAAACTTGTGATCCTCCTGCATTGGTCACCTGTATTAGGATGACAGGCATGCTCCAGGATGTCCTGCTAGATTCTGTTTTCTAGTACACAGTATATGCTACATTGAAGATGCACAGAATGATGCAAATTTTCTGCTGTTTTTGAATTGATCTATTATTTCAAGGCTCTGGTGTTCCACTTTTAAAATGGTACTATTATTACATGCAAGATTATTTTGAACACATTTCTTTTCAAATTTTTTTTTCTCTATACCAGCAAATATTGCTTTATTTTTTATGTATGGCTGGTGTATCATTATTCTGATGCTGCTTGAATGAATAAAAACAAAACAAAATAAACAGAGAGATGCTTTGTTAATCAGTCATAGTCTGTGTTGGTGTTCTTTCTCTCTTCCTTCAATAGCTCTCTGATGGGCTCCATCTCCTCAGCAGTGAACTTGGGGGTTTGAGCCATGTCGTCATAATCAAATTCTTCATCAGGTGAGAAGGGCTGGACTTCATCATCAAGAACCTCCTCTGTTTGTTTCTGTGTTCCCTTCACAGTGGGCTTTGGGGGCTGGGGAGATAGCTCAGTTGGTAGAGTGCTTGCCTTGTAAGCACAAAGCCCTGGGTTCGATCCCCAAACCCCCCCCCAAAAAAAAAAAAAAAAAAAAAACCACAGTGGGCTTTGGCTTTACCTCAGTAGTGAGAGGCTGGTCCACAGAAGGGCTGTAAGAACAAACACTGGTGCTTACATGCTCTTCCACTTCTCCTGGAAGCAGCAGGAAATCCTTGTTCATTTGGGGCTTAATCTCTTCATCCGTGTCCATATCTTCTAAATCTAGGAAGTTGTCTACCTTGATCTTTCCTGCCCTGTTCAGATTACCTTGAAAGGAACTGCCGACTTTTTGACCTTCATCCATCATATCTGTTCTTCTTCCAAAACACTGTGATGAAGTATGATGAAATACAGTTGTGTTTCTAAGATGGTGGTTATTTGGTTCATTTGTTTTAATTGTAAACAAATGGGATACATGCTGTTTCTCTGTACATGGAGTAAAGGCATACCATTTATGTAATCATAAATTTACATAGGGTAATATTGTTTGATTCATTCTGTTATTTTTTCCCTTCCCCCCCACCCCTCCCACCCCTCTTTTCCCTCTATACAGTCCTTCCTTCCTCCATTCTTGCCCCCTCACACCCCCCATTATGTATCATCATCCGCTTATCAGTGAGATCATTTGTCCTTTGGTTTTTTGAGATTGACTTATCTCACTTAGCATGATATTCTCCAATTTCATCCATTTGCCTGGTTCATTTTTATGAGTAAATTTTACTAAGGTAAATATTTTTCCTGAAGAATCAGTTCCAAATGCTCCTCTTTTAATCACGCATCTTCTTTTGAAAGATGAGTAAATGTGCTCCAAGATTCTTCATATGTTTGTTCATGACAATTAACAAAGTTATCCAAGACTTCTTCCATTAATTGATCTTCATCCATTATCTTCAATCCCAATGTTTGAGCAGGCATCCCAATCCACGAGGCCTCTTAACGCCCCAATCCCCAGTTGTCTGTCTTGGCTCCCATCTAGTCACTTCAAACTTTTGGTGTCTTTATTCAGAGGGACATCCTAGAAGTCTCCAGAATTATTGTTACTGGAGCCCATTTCCTGGATGTATTTTTCACTGCTCTGTTTGTGGATTCCTCTACCTGGAACCATCTGTTCCACCATAGCAGTACTGTCTCAGATAGGAACAGATCCTTTCCACACTATTTTCTTCAGGTGTTTCACTTGGCAAATTCTGCCTGTTTATTCTTCAAGATAAATGCAAAAACTCTTTTTGCCAAGTGACCTTCTTCTTCCCACTCCCCACCAAAACAAAACAAAATGAAACATAAAACAAACAAAACACCCTGGGGTGTTGATTGGGATTTCATGAAGTTAAAAATTAATTTGGGCTAAACACAGTGGCTCACACCTGTAGTACCAGCAGCTCAGGAGGTTGAAGCAGGAGGATCATGAGTTCAAAGCTAGCCTCAGAAACTTAGAGAGGGTCTAAGCAACTCAGCAAGATCCTGTCTCTAAATAAAATATAAAAAACTTCTGAAGATGTGGCTCAGTGGTTAAGTGCCCCTCGGTCTAATCCCTAGTACCCGCCCCCAAATTAATTTGGGAAGATTTAGCATCTTCACAATACTCAAATCTTTCCTATAGAAATATAATGTTTCTCTTTATTCAACCTGTTTATCTTTTAAATTTGATTAGGTCATACAGTCCCAAGAATTTCAGAATATTGCCCCTACACATATTTTGTGTGTGTGTGTGTGTGTGTGTGTGTGTGGTGCTGGGGATTGAATCTAGGGCCTAGTGCATGCAAGGCAAACGCTCGACCAACTCAGCTATATACCCAGCCCCACTAAGCATATTTTTACAGCTTATTTGTAATAATTGTAGATAGAAATTATTTTCCATTCTATTTTCTAAATGATTATTTTTAATACATAAAAAGCTATTAACTTTTAATATATTTATGTCTTATCCAGCCACCTTTTTTAGTGTTTTTATTATCCTAACCATATTTATATTTTCTAGGACTATAATAAATTTTTTTGCAAATATTGACAATTTTGTCCCTTCCTTTCTACTCCCTGCTTCACTGCATTCTCCAGACCTTTCAAAAGGACAATTAGCAGTGGTTCCAGGACCCATACCTTTTTCTGTTCTTAATTTGTAAAGGGAATGCCTCAGGACTTCATTGCTTAAATGTTTGCTGTTGGCTTGAGATAGATATTCATTATCATATTAGGTGTCATTATTTCTAGCACACTAAAAGTTTTATCTGAAGTGGATACTTTATTTTTTGGAATATGCATTTTCTTAGTTGACTTATAGATGGAACTTATTATCGTAATAAATTTCCCAGGATCAAAAGGACCTGAGAATCCATTGGTTTTAATTTTATTTTGCAGTTTTTTTTCTTTTTCCTTCTGTGTACATAAAATTGTTCTAAAACTCTGTGTGTGTATCTGTGTGTGTGTTTTGTGTGTATGTGTGTGTGAGAGAGAGAGAGAGAGACCTCTGTGTCAGGATAATGTTAGTTTTGCCAAATAAAGTTTTAACTTTAGTATTTTTTTCTGTTTTAGAACAAATTACCTAAAGTTGAACTTTACATGTTTCAAGAAAGTTTCAATTGTGATTTTGAAATTTCTTAATATATAACTATGAATAGCTTTTGTTCTCTTAGTCTTAAAATCTCCTTTGTGCATCTTACTATGTTACCTTATACATTTTGAGTCTAGATTTTGCAGAAGTCACATATCTTTTATTTCTTAGTTCTAGCTCCTTGATAAAGGAATCAAATCTAATCTTATACTGCTTCCTAATTAATTAATTTTATATTGTTTTTAGTATATCTTTCCACATCACTTTTTGTGTGGCTTTTGTACAGAGTATGGTTGGGTTTATTTTTTAATCTAAAACTTTAAGACTTAAAGTTTTTAATAGTAAGTTTTTAATAATATTAATCACAGTTAATATGTTCAAACTTATTTTGCCATTTTGTTCTGTGTGTCTGTATATTTTTGCATGGGGGTATTTTTTGTTTGTTTTATAGAGTGCATTTTGGTTTATTTTGGCTGTTTCATGATTTTGAAAGTTGAAACCCTGATTTTTAAACTTTATATTTAATAAAACATAATATATATTTAGATTACTCATTATATATTATGTTTCTTTTACATATACAACCAAATTTCTATAATTTACAAAGTTAAACAAAACTAACTCATGGCTCACCTCATTAAGAAAAGTACTTTTAAAAATACATATAATATCTACTTTTTGTCCACACCTAATATTCCTTGCTATCATTAATTAATAATCTTGTATATATGTACAGTTTCTGATATAATTATTACTCAAAATATTTTTAAGATTTAATTTTGACTTCTATTTTGTAGCCACAGTGAGCATAGGTTTTGTATTAATAATATTAATAGAGTTGATACAAGTTATAATTTATTGGGTACTTTACCTACATTTTCTGTCATTCCTATAGAAATCATAAATTTTCAGTGAAGTTCAGAAAGGTTAAATAACTCCTACATAATCCCACAATCCTTACGTGGCAGAGGTGGGGTTCATCTGCAAGTATTTCTGATTCCAGAGCCTGTTCTCTTAATTATTAAGCCCTCGTTCTATTTAATTGGTTTCAAGTTCACCACTGGTCTATTTTATACTAATCTTAGGGTCCTTGATTCTGATTCATCTCAGTCACCTGGAATATTAAGAACTAATTGATTCATTGTCTCATGAGGAAGACATGAGTGGTTTACTTGCTGAGACCTTGCATATCTTCACATGTCTTTATGAAATTTTCTATCTGAGTTACACCTTATTTAACAATATGATTCTCTGGGGCTGTCAATGGGTCATGCAGAGTGTGGGCCAGGAATGTGCCTCTCAATCCACCCATTCCCACTGGTAGCGATTCCATTTTCACTTTGACGTATGTTCTTTACTATTCCTTAATTTAATGTGTGATTGCCATTTTTAAATTTTTCAGTATATTTATGGTACTTTTTTTAAAGGTTCTTAGGTAGCATAGCAAGCATGTTTGGTTTCCAGTCATGTTAAGTAGGAAACCAGTATAGATTTTGTATATATTTTTTCTGTTTATGGCATTAGTTATTTCTCCCAAATCTGTGTCCTCAACATATCTGAATGAGTTTCACTTTGGCAATTCCAAGAGTGTTGACACTAGGCATGCTGGTAGGCTGGGGCCCCATTGGAGTCCTTTCTCTGGATTATCACCCTGCTTGTCCACGTTCTTTTCTCAGTGTTGGCTGATCAATTACAAATCTATTTATCCATATTTTTCAAGAAAAAAAATCACAATAGATGTTCCTACAACCTTCCTGAAATCAACAGTCTTCAGTGTTCTTTTGCTCTAAGCCTATAATGAAAGAAAATCTAGTTAATCTGAGCACATGCCATCTTATAAGGAATCCATCCTAAGAATCTACCAAGGATTAACATCAGGGTTACTCTTCTGGAGCCTGAGGATTCTAGAAAACCAAAATGTTTGCCTTTCTCTGGTCTTTACACACAATCCATAATTTCACAAAGATGACTGTCAGAAACTCTAAGAAAATATCAGTTTCTTTCACTATTAAAGATAAAATCAATCAAGACAGACTGGGAACCTTAAAGGATAGATACCGTGAATGCATTTGTTCAATTCTTTTGTAGTTCATAGGCCACTCTTGCAGACATAGTGAGAGACTCCCTCATTCTGATTCCCCTGAATTCGCTACAGACACCTATGTAGTGTCCTTAGTATTCTCTACACTTGTCTGCTTATAGAGAACTTGTCCTCCGTAACTGAGGGTCTCATGGAGTCACAAGACTGTTTCTCCTCTATACTGTCTGCAATCTCCTGTGCTACTCTCTTCCAGGGACTGCATTATGTATAACGGTTTCTGTTTTTGTGAACAAGCAGAACCCCAAAATGACCAGTTATTCTCCTCCAATAATTCCTCATCCCAAGACTCTTCTTTGTTCAGAGCTGAGCCCAGCACGGCCAACCCCACTGCTGCTCTTCTTTCCTGTGCACTGGAATGTACAGCAGTTCTTGCTGAGAGTATATTTAGATGCTCTGCTTTTTGCCAGATGAGACTTCTAGCAGAAGACAAGACTATTTTGACTCTGCACCTATTTTATGAACTGTATTAAGAAATCATTATTCACATCTTTGTTTATACAGGCCATCTGGGGTACATTTCCACAACATAAATCAAGTTCTTCTCTCTTTTTATCCTCACAGAGTCGTGCACCAGGATGCTACCCTCAGGTTTGTCTGTTTATATAACCACACAGACCTGGCTGACATTAAGGTCTCACTCCCAACCTCTACTCTGGAGCAGCACATTTCACATAAGATGAGCTCCGCCATTGCCACACCCAGCCTTGAACTGCATGTGCACACTCAGAGATGCCTGCAAAAATTACACTTTCCCTTTTGCATGAACATTTCTAATACAATCCCTTTGTCCTTGTATGCATCCCCCCAGGGGCCTTCAGAATCACATCAACTGTGAAAGAGAAAATGCTTAAGGGGAGGGGCAAGTGTTGGCCCTCACCCTGATCTCACCTCTCACTTGGGGTTGAGGACTCACACCAGAAGGAGTGGAACCTGGGGCTGGAGCAGGGACAGCTAACTGATGAGTGAAGGTCAACCTGGGAGCAGGAGGAGGATGCACCCACACTCTGCAGACCCATCGCTCAAGACTCTGAGGGGTTGTGGCCAGGCAAAGTGGGTAATGGCTCTGGCCTCCTTGCTTCCAGACCTGAACCACACTTGCAGCTGTCCCTAAGGAAGGAGGCAGGTGCTGACTACTAGTTGAACATCCTCAACCCTCTCCCTTCCAAACTGGTACCTCACTGGCAGTTCACACCAGGTACAGATACACAATCACTATCACTACAAGGCTCACTCAAGAAAAATAAGACTCTTTAGTTGGAAAGAGATCTGCCCAGCTACGTCCTCAACCCCCATACACGCATGCTATTTAGTCCTATACACAGACCACCTCCAGAGGAGGGAAATTCTGGAAAATTCTGGAAAAAGGAAAAGGAAAAGAAGAGATTCCAATGCTCAGCATCAGCTAGGCAGTATGTAAGTACTCTTTATGGACAGCCTGAACAGACTGGAGGAAAATTCCCTAAGAAGTGGGTGTGTGCAAACAGACACAGGTAATCCACCTCTCCTCTGATGCTAAAACTGGCTTTGTTAGTACAGTTCAGAAGGTTTTTTGGTAGGGACCATAGTGTTAGGTGAGCCATAAAATTATGAAAATTTATTTCATAAAAACAAAATTTATAAAATGAGAAATAAAGAGAACTATAAAAAGAGGAAGCTGGGAACAGGTATGCATGCCTGTCATCCCACCAATTCAAGAGACTAAGGCAGGAGGATTGCAAATTCAAACCCAGCTATGGGAACTGAGTAAGATTCTGTCTCAAAATAAAAAATATAAAGAACTGGGAATGTAGGTCAGTGATAAAGTACCCCTGAATTCAACCCCCAGTACCATAAAATGAGAAAGAAGAAAGATGACAGAGAGAGAGAGAGAGAGAGAGAGAGAGAGAGAGAGAGAGAGAGAGAGAGAGAGATAAGAGGAATACAGAAATGATACAGAGGGGAGAAGATATCCTTCCAATGGCTTCCAAGATCTCCTCACTATATTATAAAAATACAAACACAGGAATGCAGAGGCGGAAGGTATCATTCTAGTGATTCCCATGAGTCTCCTCTGTTTATTTTATTATCAGATTAGATCAAGGGCATTTCTAGGGAGGAAAAAGCCACCTGTCAGGAAGCCCTCCAAGTTGGCATGTGTCCTGGGCAAGCGGATTCAGGGTGAGACAATGGTTACTCTGAAGAACTGCGAGATGAACATGTGGGACTCCAAGAGCTCCCTCCTGATAGAAGGAGACATTCATTCCTGCTGCCTGCCACCTACACACCCCTGGGCCATTATCACATCTGACTAACAGCCTAGAACTGGCTGGGAGCATTGTGGTGAGGAAGCCTCTTTTGTGTGGAGGTTTCCTTAGGGTGAGAAACCACCTCTTACCATCCCCTTCACACCTGGGGAGGAGTTAGGTTCCCTGTGCCTGCTGGGCAGAGCTGCTGCCTCACAGCCCAGAGCGTGGGCCAGTCAGTGAGCACCTCTAAGCCCAGTTTTCCCTTGTTGGCTCTCTCCTTCCCCTTCTGCCTCACTGGGCCATCTGCAGCCATAGGAGGGAAGGAAGGCCCATCAGCCTGTTCCCAGCTCTTGAAGAAAAAATTTCTTAACCTGTCCAGCTCTGCTTTCTCCCTCAAACACTGAGTCAGCACCATATATTCCACATAAAAAGCGTGACCAGACCTGGTGTCTGCTTTCCAGGAGCACACAGTCCAGATGGAGAGGACACGCATACATGTACACACCAGCGGGGGAACAAGACCAGCCAGGGCGGGTGATCTTGAAATAAGTGTAGGAAAATGCCAGGGAACAGCTTGGATGGCTCTGTGGATAAGGAAGGACCTCAGGGACAAAACACACAAAAAAGAATTGAGGAGAGAGGAAGCATCCCAAGAAGCAGGCCCAAGAGAGTCAAGGCCCAGAAGCCCCACTCTTAAGAGAGCATCCTTCAGGATCTTGGTTCCCCAAGACCACATCACAGCACATAGACACCATTGTGATTTACACTTGGGCCCCTCTTAGGACGCCAAGTCAGTCTGCAAGCCCATGGACAGCAGGAGCTACCCAGTTTATCTATACATCCCAAGGACACAGAACGGTGGATGTACAGACTTGGGCCTAATGAACATACACATGCATGCGCAGCCACACACTTTTAAACACCTACTGTGTGCTTGATACTAAACAAGACACCTTATAAATATGACATGTAATACTTATGAATAGCCTGAGAGGTAGAGATTATTATTCTAATTTGCAAATTAAAAAAATGAGACTTGAGAGGATTATACAATCAAGGTCATGGCTAATCTGAGTCCAAGTTGTATCCTCGTCTGATGTAGAATCTGTCCTTTCCTATGCTATGTTGTAGCAGAAATCTGTGGCTCTGCACAGTTCAGCTGGGGCTTCTGCTTATCAAGGTAGTTCTTTGCCTTTGACTTTGGTTCTGACTGTTAAGCCAGCTTTCCTGGAACCTACATATATCTATTAGGATTTGGTTCTGCTGCATAAATGAAACAAACAAAAATAACATTGACTCTATTTTCTCTCAAGAAAAAACTGCCCAAAGGGAGACAGACTTAGGGTGGGATGGCAGCTCCATGGTCACTTAGTCTCAGGCTCTTATCTTTCTGTTTTGCCATGGTCAATGCTTGCCTTCATCTTATGGTCTAAAGGGGTTGCTGGAACTTGAACCATTACATCTGCATTCCAGGAAGCAGGAAAGAGGAGGGAGGGAAGGAAAGAAGGAAGGAAGGAAGGAAGGAAGGAAGGAAGGAAGGAAGGAAGGAAGGAAGGAAGGAAGGGAGGGAGGGAGGGAGGGAGGGAGGAAGGAAGGAGAGGGGAAGGGGAAAGGGTTTATCTTTTCTGTTTTAAGTAGTCTTCCTTACAGTAAAGTATAGGTACTTCAACATATATCTCATTGATCTGAACTCACTTCGGCTTGCTGAAGACTGAAAAATCTGGTGTTTCAATTTATGTAGCAATGTTTCCCAAGCAGCTACTATAACTAAGGAGGAAGGTTTGAGTATGCAGGCAACTAGAAATTTTTTCTTATGCTAAGATCATATTTCTTTTCAAGTGTCAGGGTGTGGCTGGTCCCCAACAGCTCAGAAGCAAACTTACAAATTGCCAGTGAAACTTCCTTTTTTCTTTTTGTCTTAATACCACAGTAATCTGAAACCCAACAAGGAAAAAGCAAACAAGGCTATGAAATGATTTTCCCAGCCTCTTCCCACCAAATTCCTATTATTACCATAACTAGTACTCTTTGATTACAGGCTCCACACTTAAAATATACCAGAAACTATTTTAAGGTCAAAAAACAGAATCTATAGTTGGCATGCTGTCACCCAGTGGCAGAAAAGCTTGCCTACAGTCGCATGTGGTAAACAGCAAGCTCACACATAAGCTGAGTTAACTGGAGATGGGTATACTAGTATGCTACTACTCTCTTCCTTATCCATCTCAACTACCCCCAGACAAGTTATGTAAAAAGAAAAATACCATGAAGTTTAATAATTTCACTATTAAATATTACACTGAACCTAAGACTTTCTATTCTTCAAATCACACTCAAGCCTTATAATTCTTTGAAAAGTAGAGACAGAAAGGCAGAGCTGGTAGCACTAAAGAGATGGTTTAATCCAGCTGCCTCCTTTCCCAGAGAAAGAAACTGTGAGTAGGAAGAGTAATACTCAAGGCCAAAGATGACACCAATCTTTGACTCCCAGGATTGATTCATTTAACCCCTTTGGACCCATTATGACTTCTTTGTACTGGAAAAACTCCCCACAAAGCTGCTGCTAAGATGTAAGCGTCTTTTTTTTTTTTTTTTTTTTTTTTTTTTAAGCACCTCTGTGCTCATGCCAAGAAGAGCACAGCAGCTCTGAAGAGCCCAAGGGCAGCTTTAACACACACAGGGTCCATTCCAGTGAGCCCACAGACCACCACTGGACAGATGTGCTTGTGCTCTGGAACAGCACGTGAATGGCCAACAACTCATTGGATGCAAGACACATTTGGGACAGCAAGAGACATTTGGGACATTTTCTCTTTCTTTACCCAATTAGCCCCTTGGTTCTTGTGTTTAACATCTTCATCACTATAAAGAATGCCTGAAATAATCAACTTAAACAGAGGAAAGGTTTATGTTGGCTCACAATTTTGGAGGTTCCAGGCCATGGCTGGTTGGCTCCATTGCTTTGGGCCTGTGGTAAGGCAGCACATTCTATGGGGAGTGTATGGTAGAGCAAAACCACTCAGCTCATGGTGGGAAATTAGAGAAAGAGGAAGAGACTGGGGTCCCACAATTTCCTTCAAGGAAAGCCTTCCCCAAAGTAAGAAATTAAAAATCAGCCAGGCAGGGGAAGGAGAAAGAAAGAGATAATGCAAGAATGTTTAGAGGAGAAATGATTGGGTCATGAGAACCTCATGAGAAATGAGGAGGTGGGTCATTAGGGGCATGCCTTTGGGGTATATATTTGTATCTGGAGAGTAGATGGTCATGTGGGCTGCTTCCCTCCACAACACTCTTTGGACATCATCCTTTGTTCTATTTAACAAGTCCTAAGTTGAGAAGTTCTTCCTGCAGCTGTAACTTCCCTACCTCCCACTTTAAGTGTCTTTCCTTCTCTGGTGGTAATAGGAAGCCAGCTAATCGCCAGCCTCCATATCCCAACCCTTCACAAGCTTGAAGGCTCTTACTAGGTCACCTGTCAGCCTCTCTTCTTCCAGTTAAATAATCCCCATCCCTCTCACCTCTCATCCGAGGTCCTATTTTCCATCCATCAATCATTGCCACGCTTTTCTCTAAATGTTCTCCAAGTTTTCTCCAGTCCTGAGTTGTCTTTGTTCCGAATTCTTCTCTTGAACAGTTTGTGTTTTGTGAGATAAAAAAAAAAGAAAAAAAGAAAAGAAAAGAAAAACCTGCTCCAAAAGGATTCAAAGGCTATTTTGACAGGATTAATTTAAGAAACCTCCCTGCGGCATCGCAGCAATCCAGGAAAGAGGGCAGGTTGCATAAGAAAGTCTGAGGAAGGTACTACAATAAATACTCCATTGTCACCATGACAATGCACCCCAAAAGGTCCCTGGGTGCTTGCTTAAGCAGCAAGGTGATTCTGTGCCATGAAGATATATCTGATGGTTCCTCAGACAACCAAAAAAGGACTACTGAGCTTTCCAGTTGATTCCAGTGGCAAATATCAGGACAGACTGGGACTACCCAACCGAGGAGGCAGAAACGGAATGAAATGTGTGAGCCAGAGATGGAGGGAAGATGGGTTGAAGATGGGTGGGCCATCCGCATCCCTGTGACAACACATCAGTTAATCTTTAACAGGAATTCACTCTGGCGGTACTGTGGTTTGGATGTGAGGTATCCCCCAAAAGCTCATATGTGAGATAATGCAAGAATATTTGGAGGAGAAATGATTGGGTCATGAGAACCTCATGAGAAATGAGGAGGTGGGTCATTGGGGGCATGTATCTGGAGAGTAGATCATCATGTGGGCTGCTTCCCTCCACCACACTCTTTGGACATCATGTTCTGCCTCACCTCGAGCCTCAAGGAATGGAGCCAACTGTCCCTGAAACCATGACCCCCTAAATAAACTTTCTCCTCTGTAGTTCTGGTCAGGTCTTTAAGCTGCAGCAGTGAAAAGTCTGACTAAAACAGGAGACTTTCAAGAGCTATGAAACCCTTCCCCAAAGTAAGAAATGAAAAATCAGCCAGGCAGGGAGAAGGAGAAAGAAAGAAAGAAAGCGAGACAGAGACCAAGAGAGACAAAGTTCAGTGATTGCCACAGACTTATTTTCTCTGAAAAGCAGGAAGAAAAGGAGAAGACAGCAGAGGGAAGAAGGGCAGTGGAAGGGGCAGGAAAATGGAGAAAGAATTTGCCTGTGCAGCCTCCAGGGGCCTAGAAGAACATTTACCATACCTCTCGGTGCAGAGTGACTGTAGGTTTTGCTGGGAAGTAAAGCAAGTGGGCATCAGATTCTAAATATTTCCTGAGAGGTGATCTCACAGAACAGCCCTGTGGGTGAGTACACCATTCTCCACCCACAAACTGCCCACTGCTTTATGGCTAAGCTGGACTCTGCAGCTTCCAAAAAGCCCAGTGTACTTAGTAGCTCACAACTTAGCACTTCTCTCTTTCAAAACTCTTCTTATAGCCTATTTTTTTCTTCCCAAAAAAAATAGGCATACATTAATTATAAATGCCCAACATGATGGGCACTGGATTGGAGACCACAATTAATTTCTGGTACTAGCTCCTACTAGGTATGTCCTTGAGGACATCTATAAGTCTCTTGGTCCAATAGATGGACAGAGCTGTAGTAAGATTGAAATGAAACCATGTAGTTACATGCCCACAAATGTTTGATCTCTTCTTTCTGGATATATTGGAGAGAGAGAGAGAAGGGGGGAGAGAGGGAGAGAAAGACAGAAAAGAAGGAGGAGGAGGAGGAGGAGAAGGAGGAGGAGGAGGAGGGTGAGGGAGGAGGGGGAGAGAGAAAATAGACTACCACTTCTTCTGGAACTCCCTTTAATCTTTTCTCAAATAGATGGAATATGCCGAATATGGACATTTCAGATGTGACTGATATATCACCAATGGGGATGTGTGGTATGTTTTGTTGTGATTCCCTTTTTTAAGGAAAATAAACAGCAAGTACACAGAGAGCTTTCTTTCTCCCTTTGGTTCAATCCCAAACCATGGCCCAATAGCTAATTTTGTTTATTAGCCTCTTTGTTCACTAATTACTCATTATGAACAGCTGGAGAGGGGATTACTCACCTTGAGGAGAGGGAATTGTGTGCTCCAGAGAGATGTCACTTAGGGAGAAATGAAGAACCTCTCCAGATACAAGATGAACCAAACAAAATATGCCCCAAATTAGCCACATCCTTCAGAGGGCCAAGAAAGAAAACAGCTTTATTGTCTCCGTATGGCCAACATGCCGCCCCCTGGTTTCTGGGCAGTTCTCTCTCTAGTATCTACTTTCATGGGGAAACAGAAATACCAAAGCGAGGTAATTCTCTTGTAATTTTAGATGTGCTTGAAACAGGCAGTATAGCTGGGGAACAGCAGGTTGTTCTGGATGGAACAGAAAATCTAATCTTAAAGAGAAGGAAAGCCCCGATTCTAATCTGGTCTGTGCGTAACATAAAAAGCCTAGAGATCACTGTGTATATCCCAAGCATAACTTAAAACCACCAGGAGAAGCAGTCTCGTGTTTTCAAAACTTCATGGAGAGGATGCTAGGCAGGGCAGATGCAGCACTTTTGAGACAGCAAAGAATGAAGCAGCATTCTACAATAGGCAAGACCCAGGATCAGAGCCTGGAACCAGCCTCCACCATGCTAGCTGTGTGACCCTGGGCAAGCAACACAATCTTTCTGCACCTCAATGTTCTCATCTGCTGAATGGGAATGCTGACAGAGGGAGAAATGAAGTGACGCCTGTAGAACATCACGTATGCTTCAAGGGAGGCATGCAAGATGATGAAGTACAGTCCCCTGCCTGAAAGCAGGTAAGGATTATTATTCCCATTTACAACTGAGGGAACTAAGCCCACAGGTCAGGGTCAGACCATCAGTCCTGGTGTAGAAGGAGTTGACCACAACACAGGTCATCTGACTCTTTATGCCATGTCTTTCTGCCTCACCAGAGCACCTCAAAATGGGGTGCCCCTAAGGCATTACCAGTGTGAGGAGTATCTGCCCCTGCCAGTCTCAGGGCAGAAGGGCAGGACCTGGGCCAGTTGAAGTGCCCAAGCTGATTGTCTGCCTTTCCCTAGTATGCTGTTAGAATGTGACCCTTTGCGAGTTCAAGGTGAAGAGGCTGGGAAGCTCTGCTCCACACCACACTGCCTCTCAAAACAGATTTTGGACAGTTCTGTTTTTCTGCAACTCCCTGTGAAAGAGTTGGTGCTTGTGCTAATTCTTAGTCCTGTCTTTTTGGGGGCGGGGGATGAAGAAATCAGAGAACTGTTCTGTGTCACTGAGATACATAAGAGGCTAAAACTCCTCATGGTCATAATTTACAAACCTTTACAATTGTCACACTTATCCCTAAGTCCTTGCATTCACTTTCTCAGGACCCTGGTCTCGGCCAACAGGTCAGCTGGAGCTGGACCCTGTACATTTCCTGATTGTGAAGCAAAGGAAGGATTGCACTAATGCCCAAGTAATTGGCGCATTTGCCTAATGATTGCGGAGCAGCTTAGGTTTCGATTCAATTTGATTCAATTAACTAAATGAATTCAATTCAGCCCCATTTATTGAGTGTCCATCTAAATGTAATGTCTTGCCCTGGCTCCTGTGGGGTGGGGCAGGGAGGAGTGGGTGGGGAAAGACATAAGTAGCAATGCCCTGACCTCTAGGAGCTCACCATGAGGAGTTGGGCAGTCATGGAGACACACTGGTCTCCCTAAAACAGGGCCTCTCAACCTCAGCACTATTGACAAGTATGGCCCACTAATATTTTGGGGTGGGGGAGTTGTCCCCTGTATTGTAGGACAGTTGACCGCATCACTAGCCTCTACCCACTAGATGCCAGTAGCACCTCTTTCACTTGTGACAACCAAAGCTATCTCCACATGTTCCCAAATGTCCCCTGAGAGGTAAAATTGCCTCTTTTGTAAGCCACTGCTATAATAGGAGGTTAAATTCATTGATTCCACAAAAGAGGGGTACATCAAATGTTATGTGGGCAAAGAGACAGGGAACTCATTCTGACCAGGACAGGCTTCATAGACAAAGTGACATTTGGGCAGAGCCTGAGAGAGTGAGTGGGATTTTTGACAAGTACTATTTCTATCTTAATAGGGGCAAAACAAAGCAGCATGAAATACTAGGGCCCAAATGTGAAGGAACATGGCATAAAGTACAAACTACAGGGAGATTCTCAAAATATTTAAAAACCAATGTGAAACTCACCAGGGGAAAGGAACCCTGGGAGCAGATGGAAATAGAGTCCTGTGCTAGAATTAACCTTTCATGAGGGGAGGGGAGAGGGTCTTAGCAGGGGCAGAGGCACATGGGGGGCTCAGGGCAAGACATTTTCCAATATTTTCACAACTGAGATGTCCTTGTTGCTGCATGTCAGCTGAATGCCAGGCTGCCCTTCCCCTTTGCAGGCAGCAGATTCACAAAACTTCATCCACTCCTGATCTTAAAGGAAGGCTGGAAACAGCTCTGACCAAGGTTGAAACCTGTTCCATTGTGAAGGTTCATCATGCTCATGGCATATTCAAGAAGGTAAATACAATAAATACTGCAGGGGTTGGGGGAGCAGGGCTAGTTTGGCTACTGCAGTGTAGCAGCCTAGAACCCTCCTTTCTGAAACATTACAACCCCTGATCAGTTCTCCAGCCCAGGCCTCCAGGGTTTGGTTTCATTTCTCTCGGGTTCTTGGTTCTAAGTGCACACCTGTGTTGTGCAGATTTCCTCACCAAAACAAAACCTGACACTGGGAGAAAACCACCAGCTCTAAAATGATCATTCAGACTGAGAACTGAGAGGTAGAGAATAACCCAGGGGGATGTGGACATAACCAGAAGTCAAGGTCAGCCTTCCTGTGCCTGGGGGTAGCAAAAGCAGGAGGTCAAACATGCAGGATTCTCTTGCTGTGCTCAGAAAAAAATCAATTTTATTCACCTTGTGGAAGGAGAGCCATAGCCCTCCCTGGTGACCAGGACAAAAGGAATGCACCCCAATTTCTGGTCTCATCTACACAGGTCACTATAATAGTTTCTCACAGCCCCATGCACAGCTAGGGAAGCTCAAGTTCAAACGGACATTTCTCCTCTCTTGGTTCTCTGGATCTCAAAGACAGGATGCAGTCTGGCAGCTGACTAGATGCCTGGTCCCTTTTTAAATCCATCTCCCATCCCCATCAGTGTTTCCATCATGACTGCAGCTGAGTGGGTCCCTGGTTGTTGGCTAGCTTCTCTTCTGGAGAGATTTGGCTTATCACAACTCAGAGTAGGTGGTTGGAAAAGGACCCCAAGACAATGAAGGAAGCACAAAGCCTGTTTGCTTGGACTTCTGCACGTCTAGTTCCTGCCTTGCATTGGGCTGCTGGAACAGGCCCAGGCAGGACAGCAGTGATCTGAGCACTGCAGAAGAGAGGGGTGCTGATAACCTGACTGTGCAGAGCAGATGTGGAAGGCTGGGCTTCCACTGGGTTAGGAGCTTCTGGAAAACAGATTCCATCCAGTCCTTCCCACCAACCTCCCACTCCATTCCCATTACATTCTGAAAGCAAGCTCCTAATTTTGCCATCATAGCTCCTGGACTACTGCAATTGTGGACAGTTGGGTGTCTATCTCCAGATTCGTTTCCTCTAACACCAGTGACCATAATTGCCATATCAGTGATGGCAAATCATGACTAGCATTTTATACCACTATCTTTCTGGCCACATTCACAGAGACCCCAGTGTCTGCAACACAATGTTGAAACACATACCTAGCACTCAGGAGCCACAGGTGTGGCTCCTCCACTAACCTAGCCTTACTTTTCCCTCTTCCTCCACTCAGTTCACCCTTAGCAGGCAGATCTAATCATAATCACCAACAGAGGCCAGGTCCATCCCCAGGTCTGAGACTCTGCTATATCTCACATCCCTAAAGGTTCTTCCCTTCTGGTCCTCTCCTTAGCTGAGGCACGACCCCTACTTCAACTCCTCCAGGAAGCTCTCCATCTGGAGTATTCTCCCAGACCCCCAACACCACCTGGGGGAAATTCACAATCCAAGACAGGCTCCTGACCCACCACTACTCCAGGAACCTTTTGCACTGTGACTTGATTAAAGCAAACCTCAAAGTTTTCTGCTCTCCACTTCTTTGGGGAATCACAAAGCCTCCTGAGAACTGAACACAGGTCTTCCCAGCTCTCCGAGTCCTGGTGCTGAGCATGGAAGGGTCATATGCCCAGCAAACTAATCAAAGGCAGCCGTGAAGATGCATTCTTGACAAGGTACAGGTAGGAAGTCTGAAAGGAGAGCCACAAAGACACAGGTCCTCACCGTGCCAAAAGGGACTGTAGGCTCTGGAACTGCCTGGCTCTCCAGTCTGAATCAGAGACCTGTGGGGTGGCTGAATACCTCTGCATGGACCATCATCTCAGTCAGGTTTGCTAAGAAAACAGCTCTCAGCATCCCAGCTGGAGTGACCAGGTCCTCCTCTAAACTCCCCCAACCCCGACCATCTTCCTAACCTCAATGCAGACCTCCCCACAGCACCCAGTCTTGCACATGGTGGGTGCTCTTGTCCACAAGAGCAATCTGTCCATCCCTTTGTGTATACTTAAAAGTTGAAAATGCATTTGTGTTGCAATGTTTAGTTTGACTCTTACTACTGCTCTGACAAAGTTATGTGAACATCATTATCCAATTGTACAGACTGTGCAACACTGAAGTTCAGAGAGGCTAATTGCCTTTCAGAGGTCTATATCACAACCCGAAAGTAGTTCAGGGTTATTCCTTAGTCTGTTCTCATTCCCTGACACTTACCTGTCCTCAGAATCTACTTTCCCCAACAATGATCCATTGCTCATCCATGGTCCTTGGGGGTAACAAAATCTCCCTCTAAGATAAGGAGTGGAAGCTGTTACTGGAAAAGGCCAGGGTAACACCAGCAAGGCAGAATTCACCTGGCACATCTTGGAAGGTCTTCAAATCCTACCACGTGGCAACCAAATTTTCCTGCAACCCACACACTTCAATCCAGGCAGCTTGTTTTGTATGATTGATGAAGACTTTTTTTTAACATAAGAATTTAATTACAGGGTAACTGTATTTCCAGAGGGCCTGTCAATTGAGGTCTCACCATTTAGACCTTTCTGACAACCTTGGCAGACTAGGAGACTTCATTAACTGAGCAAACAAGGGGGAGGCAGACTGGCAGAGCTACCTGGGGGTGGCATTTTCCAGTAGGGGCCTCTTGCCACAGACACACAGTGCAGGTACTAGGACATCAGGTGAGTGGCTACACTGATGATTCCCATATTGTTGACTCTCACTACACTGTTGCAGAGTAAATCAGAAGCCGATAAGGGGAAGGTTGTGGCCCTGGGACATGGGAGATTGTATTGCATCTGGGGTGAAGGTCACACATTGCAGTCAACACATTTCTGAGTGAGGTCACAGAGAATACAGCAGGTTACCCAGGCCTGCTGCATTGTGCAGGCAGAAAACCCTGATGAAACGGGGAATCCTGGGCTTCTGTTTTCAGACCTTTCTGGAGCCTACGGCCTGTCTCTTCCTTCCCCAGTTCCTTTGTTGGATAATTTGTGGACCCAGGGTGTGTGGGAAAAGTGGGTAGGCATGTATTTGGTGGTACCAGCAAGGAAAGAATCATTCAATGGAAAACAGAACTGCAGATCCTGGATGGAAAAATGCCTCTGGACACTAAGCCCAGTCAAAAAACACATGCTATGTCCAGTTCTGCACTCACCTGTGAAAAAAGAGAGGATCACTGCAGACCAGCTCTCCAGAAAGGATAAATGGAAAGAAGTCTTTGGAAATCACCAGCCCCACCACTTTGTCTTCACTCCACGCTTGCATCAGCCTTCCCAGAGAAGAGGAGAGGGGCAGAGCCATTTTTGAGAGGGTCGCCACAGAAACCAACCTGCCTCTGAGGCCAGGAGATGGCCATGAGGATGCCTGGCTTGTTGACTTTGGTCACTTCAGGAGAGGCAAGATGAATAGAGGGTCTTCTCTTCAGTAGTAGACTACTGGAGGCTGGGGTGGGGACATCCTCTGAGCACTGGACAAGCAGTGACAAGGCAGGATTAGAGTGGTAATTCTCAGTCAGGTAATGTTTTGACTCCCAGGCCCACAGGGGATATTTGGCAGTGTCTGGAGACCTTTTTGATTGTCACAACTGGGGAGGGAGGACTGCCATATCATTTTACAGGTAGAAGACAGGGATGATGCTAAACATCCTACAATACACAGGACAGCCCTGGCCACAGAACTATCCACCCCAAAATGTCAACAGGGCCAAGGTTGAGGGTTCTTGAATTATGATATCTGAAATAGTTCATTCAACAACTACCTTCAAATGGCCCAAAGGAACAGAGACTGGAACCAGTTGGCTGGAGGCCTCAATGAGGCTGCACTCGACTTGAGTTTATAAACAGGAGGCTCCTAACAATTAGATGGGCATAAAAGGAGCCTCCATCATCCTTGAATATGTTTTAAAATTCTTCCATGAAGACCACAAAGGGGCCTCCTGAGTCAGGAAGAAGAATGCATGGTGACCTGCATGGTCCTTTCCAACCCAGAAGACTCCAGCATCCAATAATTAGAAAGCTATGGAGCTAGGGGAGGAAAGACTGGGATGTCAGGGGTGCCTGGTAAAGGGAGCCAAGCTCAGCAACTGTTCAGTGAAGAAGGATTGGACAAAAGGGAGAGTGAACAACTCACCCAACAAGAGCAAGCAGCAGGGGAGATGTGTTACTCATTTAGGGAGGTAGCCAACCATCCAGCATTTGGGCTTTTCGGTTTTTCAGTTAACCCTACCCAGCATACTTCCTCTGCTGCTCACTGTCATTTGAGATGTTTGACCCCCCTTCTCTCCCTTTCATCATCTCTCTCTCCTACTTGAAAGGTGGTGTGGCATAGTAGTTATGGGCACAGATTGCCCAGTCCAAATACCAGCATAGCCATGGACTATTTTGTGAGTTTGGGCAAGTATATGACCTCTCTAATACCTCAACTTTCTCATCTATAAATGGGATAATAAGAGTGCCCTCCCTGCTAAGATGGTTAAGAAGAATTCAGTACTGTGTCTGACATGTATAAGCACTCAATCAATGTCATCTGGTATTAATACTGTCATAGCCACCCCTGGGAAAGTCTAGTTAGGGACTTCTCTGAACTTTGGATACTCAACAGATGGAAGTGACATGGAGTCACTTCAGATGGCCTCAGATGAGCCCAATAAGAGAAGGCATATACAGCAAGGAAAAAAATTTCCCATAGGCCACTAAAACAGGATGTTACTAGAAGAAAAGGCTCAACTTTTCTTTAGAGTTTCTCAGGCAAGTTACTGAATGAGCAAACATGAGTCCTAAGATGATCGTCACAGCAAGAGACCCCAAAAAGGAATCCTGGAAACTCAGACATCCTGGGGCTACCCTTCTTTCCGTGCTGTTTCTTTCTCTGGTCCTCTCTGAAACCACCACATCTACACATATCAATTCATGGAAAATTATCTTCATTTCTGTGAATGACAAAGTGAATCACAAATTTCCAGACTCCTAGTCAAAATGGCAATATCTTCAGAGCACCACTGTAAGCAGAGCCACTTACAAAGGGTACTTTGTGCAGGAACCATGCAAGACACATTACCCTCATTCAACCATCTTTCCCCAACCTCTGATGAGGAAACAGAGGCCCAGAGAACCAGAGTGGCTCAAGACTCCAAAGCCACTGAAGCAGAGCCAGGATATAAAACCAGGTCTGTGTGTTGCTGCACAACTCTTCCCAGTCCTCCCCAGGACCTCTGCTACATCCAAGCCCCACCTTTCCCAACCATGGTGATGCTAAGTACAGAGCTATGGTTTCCGAGAGGAGGAGAGCAGCGTGGAGGTATGGGAGCCCATCTTCCCCTTGCATGATGTACCCCTCTATAGATGCTCCCAGCCTGGCAGAGTCAAGCATTTTATTGTCAAAGGTTTATTCCATGCAAGTCCTTCCATTTTTCTACTTAACTCAGGGAAAAAAAAAAAAGATTACAATTGATACAGTCCTGGGGTATCTCCCTGACAGCCTATTGAAAGCTTGTATACAGTTAAAGTCAACCAGACAATGGAGCTTCATTTGGTTGCACCTCCATCCTGAGGGCATTTTCATTGTACCCTAGCAATGTTTTCCCATCCCTGGAAACATTCTATTAGAGGAAACAAGTCAGTACTCTAGAGCATTGACCCTGGTACTAAATGACTATGTGACCTGCAGTGGGTCACCATCCTTTCTCTGGGTCTCAGTTTCCCCATCTGTCAGGTAAAAGGACTGGATAAGATACTCACAGTCTTTTCTGGGACCACCATCCTTCCATGCAGTGTGGGTTGAGGAACAATCATTTTCATCACTGTTCTGAGTTAACTCAACTCCAAAGCATTAATACTGGCAGATAACGCCTATCTCTAAAGGAATTCCATTGTTGAGGCATTTAGGAACTGGGTCGACTTCAAAGGAAGACTTTTTTGCTGGAATCTGAATGCTGACATTACTGGGTCACATCTATCCACATCCCTACCTTTTTTTTCTTCTTTTTGTGGTTTTCAGGCTGAAACTCAGGGCCTCCACAGGCTAAGCAAGTGCTCTACCACTGAGCTGCACCCCCAGCCCACCTTATCCTGAGAAGTTCACGCAGAAACAAGCTTAGGAGCAATTCCACAGTGTTACCCAGTTCTGAGAAAGGAGGCTTCTCCCTGAGACACTCCCAGAACTTCTCCAGGGCACCCCACATTCTGTGTCCCTCTGGAGAAATCTTCAAGTGTGGCAGGCAGACAGAAGCATGAGTTTATATTCAGCATGCCAAACATTCTCTGGATGACTTCTAAACATAACCAGGGCCTTAATATAGTGCCTCTTCTTGTGCTGACTACTCACTTGAAATCCTTGCTCACTCACCCCCTGAGCCCTATTCCCGTAGGGAAAACTATTTGTAGCCCTAAACCAGGTGTTGTGGCTCAGTGAGAAGACACCATACCCACCAACAAGAAGGGGGTTCTTAAATATGCCAATCACCTCCATGTTTGGATTGTCTGACTAAGTTGTTGAGAAGCTGCATAACTGAGTCATGGGTTGCAAACCACTGGGAAGTCCCCCGCGTTCTGAATTGAAGAGTTCTGAATCCTTATGGCCAAGACTCAGGGTGGCTAGCCAGCCCTGGAAGGGAGGTGGGTCTGCAGGCCTGCATTCCTGCTGAGGGAACAAGTCATACACAGAGCTGAGGCTTTACCTAAGCAGTCCATTCCCCTCCCCACCTGGGTCATCATGCCCTGGCAGCCAGCATGGTGCTCTCCCACTTTTGTACAGGCAAAAAGAATACAGAGATAATTCACAGTGGGGAGTTACCTCACTGAGGTTTCTAGAACATTCTTTTCTCCATGAGACCTCACTGAGTTCCCACTGGGTTTTTCAAAGGGCACCAAAATCTGTTTTCAACAGCCCCACGGCAAAATCCTCTCACTCCAGACCCCTTATTTTGGGGTCCAGCCCCCTCTTTTAAATCTGGATGAGGCCGAAGACCTCACTCCACCCTTCCATGTACTCAGTCCCCTGGAGCAGGTGGGAGATAGGACGGGGTCTTGAACCTGCTCCTAAGGTGGGAATTTGTCCTGTAGCAGAAGATAGGACATCACTAAGGAGATCTGTACCAGAGTCCAAAGCTCAGGCATGAATCAGGACAAAGAGAAAATGGGGACTGGTATTGTGAGGTAAAGACTAGAGAATGGGGATTACAGAGGCATATCCTCCTTGGGATTCCAAAGATATGAGCTAGGAGGCTGGTCCAGTGTTCCTGGGTTCCTGTCCTCTGAAATCTCTTGTCTTAGGACCCTTCTAAGGTCAGAGAAATCCCTGGGAGAGCAGCACAAGAGCATCAGGTCCATAGCCTGCTGACTTCTGTGACCTGAGCTGGCTGCATTCACAACCTCTCTTGAGGTTTGCACTGGACTCACATAAACATGTGGGACCTAACTTCCTGTTCTCATCCATCTCCAGAGAGTATAAGTTATGCAGATGGCTGATGGCTGTCTTCAGGATGAAACAAAACATGAATTCTGTTCATGTGCCCAGCTCACAGCTCTCAGATGCTGGCTGAAATGCAAATGAAAATAAAATGATCTGGAAGACGGGTTACGTGGGTGCTTGTAAATCTCACTTCATTCATTCCTCACTGATACATGTGGAAAAAGCACAGCTTGTAGGGAGGTGAGAAAGGGTGCATTCTTTCATTCATTTGTTCTTTCATTTACTTCTGATACTAACTGCCACCCCCTGGCAGACTCTCACATCCCTAGAGAAAGCTGGAGCAAGGCCTGGTCACAGCCCTCGGGGAATGCACGGGAGTGAAGGATCACAAGTGGAAGATGGATAAGGTAGGGGTGAGATCCTTCACAAGCAGAGGTACCCACTCATCTAACCTGGATGGCATGGGGCGACTCCAAGGCCTGTGAGGTATGTGGAATGAGCTAGAGGAAGTACAGCACCTAAGGGACTAGTATTTTGAGAAAGGCGTCACAAGAAAAAATCCAGAGGTGAGCTGGTTAATCATGGGCATCCCCTGCAATCCTGGACAGTGTATGAGAAGTCAAAATGATTGTCACACCCACACTGCTTAGTGTATATTTGAGAACATGCCTGTATGTCCTTACTATAAGGTAGATACAAACTTAAGTTTCATTGTTCACATCACATTTTGACTCCTGGCTTCTAGACGTTACCTTTTAAGGTCTTCCTATCACCTCCTGCTGAGCCCCAGCCAAAATTTGCACTTTGTTATATTGTTAGATGGAAGGAGTCACTCTCAAGATTTGGGGGTCAGTGACTATGCTTCAAGGTACACACTGTGACATCTTTAGAGAACTAAGGAAGGATTTGGCAGAGCTGCAGTCACTGACCCAGAGTCAACATCTCTTCCTGGAACCACAAATTTAATCATCATCACAATAATAATAATAATCACAAGCCCAGTGTTCCAAAGCCCAGACAGTGGAAACATTTTCTCTAGGACCTGTGAGATGTTAGCTTGTCCCAGACCTAGGGAGCCACAGGTATGTCTACACAGACACACGGAGACACACATATGTGCACACATACACACCCCAGTCTTCCTCAGCTCCACCACAGAACAACCAGGCCCTGGCTATCACCTGGCAGGGGAGCCAGGCTTTGGAGAAGTTTTTGCCAGAGACCTCCCCAGTGACCCCTGAGGTCACTCTGGTGATTCTGGATGGAAAACAAAGGCAGGCCATGCATCTTACACACTCCCTTAAATTTCCTCCAATGGCCTCCAGGTGACTGAGGTTCTTTACAGACTAAGCCCAGGTATCAGAGGTGATTGATGGAGGTAGCAGGTAGCTGGGAAGGATACTAAAGGAGTAGATGGGATACTTCTTTCCTCCCTACAGGCCCTAGAGCTTGGAATTTGACCCACGGAAGATGGAAAAGTTCATGAAAGTTCAAACATATCAACATCACACTTTACTCCTTTTAGGGCCTCAGGATAGATAATCACAGGGCACAATATGACCCAACCTGCACAATCTCCTCTGTGTCATTGTTTTTGAAATGAAGTATTTCTGGTGGCCAGTCTAGATCAACCTTCAGGGAGAGTAGCAGGCAATTTGCATAAGGACACAAAAGTCACCTTGTAATTAAGAGCAAAGCCTTCAAATTAAGCTGACAGCTCCAGCCCAGCCTTGGCATTTTCTAGCTGGGATCTTAAGGAAGTTACCTGATCATTCTTTGTGCCTCCCTTTCAACATCTGGGACTATTTGTGAAGGTTTTTTAATGGGTTAAAATATGTAATCAAGCATTTAGTATAAAACTAAGTACTTAAACTATCAAAATATTTTGGAACAAGATGGTTAATAGCCATTGCTCTAGGTCCCCCAAGATCTCTTGCACCTTTGGCCCGGCCTCTGGGGTCCTAGAACCTCTCCATGATCCAGCTACTTAGGTGTTAATACCTGGAAGGCAGGTGGAGCTTGCCTGTGCCTGCAGTGATACCTGGGTCACAGCACTGTCCCATGTTTGAATGTCACACCTGCCCTGTAGACTCACATAAATTCCTTCTTAACCTCAGGACACTCAGAAGCACTTTCAGCAACACTGTCCCCAGTGGATGGAGCCTTCTACTGAATGTTAGAGTTGCTCACAGTTTACTGATGAGAAGGGGACCTGCTCAGCTTTCTCCTGGTTCTGAATACAGACTATTCAAACTCAGAGCCACACAGGCTCACAGCCAGAGAACTTGACCTTGCATGATTCCCAGCTTCATTCTAGGCCAGAGATGTTGGGAAAACTTAAATCAATGTCCACACTTCTGTGAAGCTAGGAAAACCCCAAGACCAGTAGTCCCTTGAGACCATAGCATATGCTCATCAAAGTAAATATTTCTTAAACAAACAAGAGTTAAATCCATCAAATCCCCCCACTACTATATACCACCTGCTCTCCCCTGTTCAGTAACCACTTGTTTTGGTGGGGTAGGTAGAAAGCATGGCATTTAAGTCAAAAGATGTGAGCTTGAATCTCGACCCTCCTGCTATTACTGGTGGGGCAACAGGCAAGCCCTGAAGTCCCATCTTTCAAGTGCAGTTTGCTGGAGGAATGAAGAAAGATGAAAGCCCCTCAGGGGGAGCTGCAAAGCCTTCACTTGAGAATCAGATGATAAGGGGATTTGGACTGTGCATCTTCTCGTATACCTGGTATATAATCAGCATGTAAGAAAAATTAGTCAAATGTCAATTTAAAAGGGCGTTGCTTGGTTTGTGAATTTTTGATGTAAATGCAATTCAAAAAAGAAAAGAGATAGGGAAGATACTCAGACAAGGGCGCAAGGCACATCCTTACTTCCCTGGTGGGAAGGAGGACCCAGAGCAACCTTTACATAGATTCTGTAAAAACCTGGAGTGTGAAACACTTGCTCACCTGAGAAGGTGCTCAGAAAGGATGCCCTTTCTTTCTATATCATTTCATTTCACAAGCTGGCAATTTTCAGCTTATCCCACAAACTTCCTCCACTAGGGACCATCATAGGCACATTCCCTACAAGCAGGTACCAATCAGCCTTAAAACATGACTTGTGAGATCTCACAAAGATGTTCTGAGGGGAAATGATAACTTAGATTTCAAGAAATTCTGGATTGCCTAGCAGTTGTCGTTAGTAACCTAATTCTCTGTTCAAGGAAGGGATGCTCTTTAAATTTATTGCCTGAGGGAACTGAATATTTTCAAACATTCTCTGTCAGGTCAACTTGAGTGTGTGGGGAAAGTGGCATGGTTCTCTCCACTTCCAGTACAGAAACCAAACTGATCATTACATGAAGCAGGCAATGCAATCTTGCTCTATTCAAAAATGGGTAATTTTAGTGGAAGTTTGATTTATGCAGGTGTCTCTTAGCTTCAGCCTTTATTCAGTTTACTGTTCTTTTTCAGAAGAATAGCCTTATTTAAAAAAATATATTTTTATTAACATGTTACTTGTATACATTATTGAGGTTCAGCATGATATTCCATACAAGCATGTGGTGTGCATGGATAAAATCCAATCTCTCTTTTCCCATTCCACCTGCACACCCTTCTCAATCCCTAGCTATCACTAGTCTACTTTCAGGTCAACTTTTTTCCTTAGTTTCGACATATGAGAAAAGAGTTGTATTGTCTTTCTGTATCTGGCTTATTTCACTTAACATAAGTCCTCTAGTTTCATGCATTTTCCTGCAACTACAGAATTTCCTTCTTCTTTATGGCTGCAAAATACTCCATGTTTGTAAATACCATATTTTTTTAGTCATTCATCTGTTGATGAGTACTTAGGCTGATTCGATATCTTAGCTAGTATGAGTACTGCCAAAATAACATATGTGTACAGATATTTCTTGGTATGCTGATTTCATTTCCTTTGAATATATACCCAGAAGTGAGATGGCTGGATCATGTGGGAAGTCTATTTTTAGTTTTTTGAGGAACCATCATACTGTTCTCCAGAGTGGCTGTATTAGTAGCTCCTTGTCCAGTTAGTTAGCAGCTCCAAACCAGCTTCCTACTGCTGTGTAAATAGCAGCTCAAAACCCATCTTTTTTAGGAAGCATAATCTAATTAACACCTAGATTCTTCAACCTTCCAATGTATAGCCAGCCCCAACTCTCCCTCAAAGCAGTGTAGTCATTATAGCAGATTTCAAGAAATTCTGGACCACTCCCCAGCTACAGTACTGCTTCTAGGGCTGTAAATAAAACAAAGGACACCCTCCCAGATGTTCATTTCAGATGGACAACAAATACTTTTTGTAACTATGTCCCAAATATTACATGGGATATAATTATACTAAATTATTGATTCTCTGAAATTCATATCTAACTGGGCATCTTGTGTTTGGTTTGGTTTGATTGAGTCTTTGTTTTTCCTGCTTACTTTGGCAGTTCTATCTGCTATCTACCTTCTTCACTTACACATAGGAGAAAGAAGGAAAAGATCTGTGAACAGTCAACTAGAGAGGTGGCAAAGTCCATGCTAAATCTCAAACACTCTCTCCAAAGGAAAGTCTCTCAGATCTCTACCCAGTCATTTTATACCCCATTTTACCAAGTTTTGTGGCAGATTACCAGCACCAAACTAGAAAGAAGGTAAAGATTAGTAAAGGGAGGGAAGACATTGGAACAGAAATCAGAAAACCTGGCTCTGTGCTACTGACGCCCTTTTGGCTATGTGGCCTCTGACATGTTTCTTAGCTTTTACAACTCTTTAGGTTATCTTTTCCCTCACTCTCTTTCAACCAACAAAGTGAGGTGATCCTATCTACTTTGCAGAGTTAATGTAAAGATTAAATAAACAACGCCCATGCAAAGCACTAAATAAATATGTATGTTATCACCAAGACCTACAGACAGAATAAGAAATAAGCACCCTTTGTTTCACTGCTAGGAAGGAAAAAACTATTAAAATCAAACAAAAGAACGTATAAAGACAACACCCTGGTCTTATTTCATGTAAGAACAAAGAACTCTGGATACATTGATAAAACAGAGGTGTCACATCACCCCACCATAGCACTGATGTTCAAAATGACAGCAATGAGGTATCAGGAAAAGATTAAATTATACACCATGTACTCTTTTTAAGAAGGCAGCAGAAGTGCTTCATCCAGGCAAATCTACTGAGGCCCTGGGGCTTCAGTCTATAACACAATATTTGGGATAAAGAACCCTTAGAGTTACTTTTTAAGAATGCATTCAGTACCTCAATGTGCCAAGCACCTTGCTAGACATTTTCACATACGTGAGCTTAGAGAGAGACTCTTTGTTCAAAGCCACTGGCTATTGTCCTGCTGATAAATATTTGTTGATTGAATGAGGAAGTGGATGAACAATTCTCCTGTGGTTAATTACAAAGTGCTAGAAACATGAAAAGGATTCAGGATATTCCTGTGCCCAGATTAACTCTCTTATAAGTGACAGTTCAGAGCAGGGAAAGAAAAGGTGCCAGTGTGCATATGAAATGGAAACTCAGAAAGAATGTTGCTCCATCACTGAGAAGCACGAGTTAAGAGGTAGGTACTGTGGTTGGAATTACGACTCAGCAATCACAGGCATACTGTAATACATCAGATGTTACTGCTCTATGGAACAAGCAATAAAATTATCATTCCTAAAATATAATTTTAAGTAGTTAATATTTAATGACTCATCCTACTTCTCTAATATTTGGAAATAATCTGTTTGGGTTTTTTTGCCTAATGAATGGCTGAGCCTCTTCACTCTCACTGTATGAACCCATCAGGGCAGGTAGAAACCTGAGCAGTATAGGATGGATTCCTCCCCAATTACCCCAGGGTGTCAGGGAGAGTTAAATGCAGCTATGAGGGGATAGGAATGTGAGGGGTTGCACAAATGAGCTTCAATAAAGTAATGCCAACCTCTAAGACTAGGACTTCACAGCCAGGAGCAGTGAGGCTGGCCCACTGGGACAGTCCTTGTCAGCCAAACTCCTTATCAACCAATTAGGTACCCCTTAATGTGCATTTATCACACCCAGATACACTGGTTAGAAACTTAGAGGACAGGGGAGTATCAAATAACATGATAGACATGTTAGGAAAATCACTTTCTAAACCCTAGGACAAACCTACCAAGGCAAGGAGAAAACTCAAACATCTGCCAAAGAAATATGTGGATGATGTCACAGTAGAGCAAGCTGTGCAGGAAATCATCTCCTGGGAACCCCAAGTGGCTACCCATTATGGTTTAGATATTACATGTCCCACAAAAGCTCATGTGTGAGACAATGCAAGAAATGATTGGGCTACAAAATGATTGGGCTATGAAAGCCTTAACCCAATCAGTGAATTAATTCCTTGATGGGATTAACTGAGTGGGAACTAAAGGTAAATGAAGGGTGTGGCTAGAGGAGGTGGACACTGGGGGTGTGACTTTGGGGTATATATTTTGTATCTGGCAAGTGCATTCTCTCTCTCTCTCTGCTTTCTGATCATCATGTGAATCACTTCCCTCTGCCACTCTCTTCCTCCATGATGTTCTGCCTCACCCTGAGCCCAAGGAATTCATTCCAGTCTTCTATGGACTGAGACTTCTGAAACCATGAGCCCTCAAATAACTTTTCTTCCTCTGAATTTGTTCTTATCATGTCCTCTGGTCACAGCAATGAAAAAGCTGACTAAACACTACCTCTGCAAAGATGCAAAGTGCAAAGCCAGAAAAGCATGACTCCCTGAGCAAAGACTCTATGGCTCCTTGGAAATTTACATTTCCAAGGCAGGTCCTCACAGGTACTGACTTGGAATGGAAGGAAATTGTATCCAAAAGGGTTCTCAGAGATCAGATAAATGAATCCCTCATTTGAACAGATGAAAAAGGGAAAGGGCAGAGGAAAAACCATGACTATGTGCCACGCTGGTACTGTGTTGTCTAATCCTCACAATAATTCCTAGGAGCAGATAGCATAAGCACCTTCCAAATCACTTGCCCAAAGTCACACAGCTGGTACAGTGGAGGAGGAACTCAGGAGTGGTGAACCAGCACCCCAAGCTCCTTCCAGCTGCTGGAAACCACCTCCTGCTGGGAGAATGCCCTGGTCCCAGGTGACAAAGGGAAGGAGTGGCACATCTTGGTATCTTGACTAAATCCAGGGTGCTTCCTACTTCACATATACTTCTCCTGACAGGGTTCTGAGGGCACCTAAAGCAATATTTCATTAAAAGTCCCCAAGGCATAAATTAAACTGTTGAGCATTTACTGTGATCTCTCTTTACAAAAAATCTCAGATACGAATCATATCAACCCCCTCTCACTACATTTCCAGGTATTCTCCAAATTCCTCTGTTGCATCAGAGTTGTGTTTGTCTTAACCACAGGTAGACAAATACAAGGCTCAGGTCTGGTCACATTTTGTTAGAGATTTCACAGGCAGCTTTAGGGTCATTCTTTTAAAGAATGAGGGTTGGTTCAGTAATACACCTGTGTGTTTGTTTCCTTTCAGATGTATAAAGGTAATGCTCAGCCAGTTGGCATGGGTGTGAAGGACCAAGAACTCTCATATTCTGCTGTTGAGACTCTGGATTCTTAAACACTTTTTGGCAAAATACAGCAAAAAGCATGATTTTCACCTATAAATTCCACAACTAGAATTCATCCTCAGGAATAATATTCCCAAAAAGGGTGTATGTACAATGAAGTTATTTATTATACATATGCTACAAGGGTATAGGTAGAAGAATAGAGTCATTCTTCACAATGCTATTGACTAACAGGGAACGCAACCTCAATTCAGGGAATTGATGATGGTGCCTTCATAATACTCAGTAAGCATTACTGAGTAGATTCATATTTAATACTACAGAAGTATATTCATGTTATATAATTAAAGAAAAAATAGAATACATAGTCGTATGTGTAGTAACAGTATTTTTTAAAAAGTATACATTTCTATATTTCTCTGTCTACACGGTAAATACAGGAAGAATATACACACAAAAGACATAGTGTCCCTGACATCTGAGATTGTAAATGATTTCTTTCTTTCTTCTCTTTTGCTTTTGAAAATTTTCCTTTAATTTTTCTATAATGATTATGTGTGATTTGTGTAATTATGATTTCAAAATTATTCTTTAAATTAAAGCAAAAGCTGATTACCTATTTCCAGGGGAAGAAACAATGAAAGAAAGCATTTTTTTCATAAAATGATTTATAACTCAGTCAGATGATCAGGTTAGCCCATAAAACCTGTTAAAGAGTTCAGAGTGATCAGTGTACTAGCTCTGTGGAAAGGAAGAGACCGAAAGAGAGGGTGGTCCCTGTCGAGTCTTTGGGCCTATGATGAGCCCTCGACACCCCTATTTCACTTCCCAAGGCACCCTAAAGGCTTCTGATACTCTCACGTCTTCCTGACCCTGGCCCCCATATAGGTGCACCACATCAAAGCTACCTATTTCAAGCTCCCCTTCCCGGCCCAAACCCTATGCCCTCAGGCCTCACCCAGTGTCTGAGGACAACAGAAAGGCATCTGCCAGGAGAACAGCTCAGAGCAGCCATCTATGGTCACTGAGGAGACTGGCAGAAGAGTGACCATGCTCCTGCTGTACCAACTCCCATGGGATGGAGTGGGGCATGTCTGGCACACAGGCCATTTTGGGCTCCAATGTTTCTTGAGCATCATAGTCAGGACCCACTGACAGACATCCCTTTTCCCCCTAGGCATCTATTTCAGGCTGTTCCTATCCTGCAAGGTATTCAAGCCCGGGCCTCTTCTTGCTTTTGGCTTCATGGTAATGCTGTTACGTCACACAGATGCCCACTTCACTCATTTACAGACCCTGACTTCCAGATTCAGAAGGGGGTTGCTGCCAATTTAACTAGTCCCTTGAGAGATGTCCAAGAGGCTACAGTAGAAAGGAAATACAAAAGAGTTGCCCTTTTCCTGCTATCTGGTCAACCAACCCCTAGACCTAAAGTTGACCATGGCATGTTTAGATCAAGTCCAGCCTGGCTATCAAGAAGAGAATGTATGTTGGTGGGAGTGAAGGGAAGTCTGGGATGGTGAGAGGACCAGGCTGTGCAGAGAGTACTGACACCCTGCAACTTAATCCCCAGAGAGCCATTCTAGGTGCTAAAGTGGAGAAGTGACATGATTAAGAAGAGTCAGGTGGTAGTCTAATGTGGGACATACTACAGAGAGTTAAGACCAGAAGCAAAGATCAAACCAGGGGTCAAAGGAGGGGGTAGCCATTGAAGATTTCAGAGATGGTGGCCAAAGACAATGTTTCTGGACCTGGAATCAAAAGCACTGCAACTGGCCTTCCTCACATGCTGTGGGTCCTGGAGAACATGGCTCAGCTTCTCTAGGTAGTCTATTATTTCTGGGTGACATAGCCATGATAACCCTATCCTCAGATCTCAAATGTCTGCTGCCACGAGCCATGAGACTGGGTGCATTAAAGTGCTTTGTTAAACTGTAGAGTGCTATGCAAATGTTAGCTATTATTATTAAATGGGTGAGACAGTATTTTGTCAGCAGCTTAGTTCCACTCGGTTGAACACTGTGCTTCAAACACTCCACCAAATGCCAAACAGGACTTTGTTATTTAGGGAAGAGATTCAGGAGCTTTCATGGAACACTGGGAAATCTAAACAGCAACTAAAAACACAACTATCATAGCTTCTGTGATAAGCATCTTCACTCTGGTGAGGTTGGGGAGTTAACAATCACTGGGACCCTCAGGCCCATACACCAGGAGGACTTGACTCCAAAAGAAGTCTAGGTCTAAGGGGAACAGCAAAAGAAGAGGAGGGTGCTCACATGGCCAAAACAACAATCCTGGCTTTGTGTGTTGTTTCTTGTCATGTATTCTGAATGCTCATCTACCTCCACAGGAGCAGAGCCCCTCAGAGACTACAGTGCAGAAGTACCTGGATCATTGCAACCATGAGACCTTAACCTTGAAAGGGATCTTGTAGCAAGATTGTCTCTCTACTGTCTTCCTCCTACCAGTCTATAGGCTTCTTGGGAGTGGGTACTGTCCCCCTAGTATCTAGCAAAGGAACTCTTGCATAGTCAGTCTTCTATACATATATTGAATATTTGGATGGATGGATGGATGGATGGACAGGTGGAAGGGTTGGGTGGGCAGGTGGGTGGATGAACGAACAGGTGATTAGATGGTGAATGGATAGAAAATTTCTGATCCAATCTCTCATGGAGAAAATACCAACTTGTTGCTTCCTCACATTCAGAAGAAGTCACCTTTCCTTCCAGTTTCTTATACCTGAAGAAGTAAAATCTCCTCCTGTATCCCTCACCTTTCACGACACATGCTCTCCATTGACTTCTCTGATCCATCATTTCTGCCCATGAGGAGGCTGTTATGTTAATTCTCAAGGCTGATGCAACCCAGAAACCTCTCTTGCAGGATGCCTTGAAAGGAGGAAATGGCTAATGAGTTGGCCCAGTTCCCATGCCAGCAGCACCAGCTCCTCCCTGGGTATGGGATGAAAACTTTCAGGGAAGAGAGGAAAGAACCTTCCCGGAAGGGCAACAGATTTCTATTTAAACATTTGTTTTCATTTACTTTTCATTAAGTATAAAAGCTCCCCTTTAAACCCTCCTCTCCTGGTGAACAGACTATTCCTGCCCATCTGAGTCACATATCTCTGGGCAGCCAGACCTTCTGACTCACTGGGGTTGAAATCTCAGATTCACAATACCACAAAGCTGCTAAAAATAGGAATCATGTACCTGGGCCCCAAAATAGAACAGAGACAAACATGGCTCTTTAATAGAACCAGTGCCCTATCTATCACACAAAATCAAACAAGGGCTGTCCTTGTCCTCATTCATCTTGTCTTCAATTTAAAAAAACCATCTCTAATCCTTTGTAAATTGGCAAGGTAGATGGACAGATGCAACAGACAGAAAGAGTCAAAATAATCATGCTTAACACATTCTGGTTGTTTTTATTAGAAAATCCTATAGCTTAAAATTAGCATAAGGGTATTTTCACAGCAGTGGTAGAGAAATGAAACATCTCCATCCTTGCTTTGGTACTGGTTTCTCCCTTGAGAATCAATGTGGATTAGAATAGTTTGGGAAACTGTCACTGAGAAACAAAGAGAATGCTTAAAGGATTTTTGTGTTATTGTTTTGTTTTATAGGAGTGGTTTTATATTTCCTTTCAAAGCTTCGAGGTCTTCTTATGTTAAAGTTTGAAAACCTTTTCCAGTACTTACAAACTATTTCTATTTGCGCAGGCTTAAGGATCAGTCTTGATTTTTTTTTTTTTCAGCCTTACTTTTTTTGGGAGAAAAACATCTCCATGACTGCCAAGTATCTTTTTGGTAAAAACTATGTGAACTCATTTCATTCTGAATCTCCACTACAGAATTTACCATGAGATTCTACTTGTGATGCCTCATGACCCAAAAAGGAGCTAAAACAAGGTAGAGCAGATGTTTTTAGGTGAGACACTGGGGCTCTGGGAGTACATGCTCAGAGACAGTAGGTCCCAAGCAGACCCTCACCCAGGATTTCTGACTCCTTGCCCTGCCATACATGTGGAGAGGCCAGGAAGAAATGTATCTGAAAGAAGAGACTGGGGCTGACATGCCTTCCAGGGACAGGAGGCAGACCAAGGTGTAGATCCCCATTTTCATCTCATGAACTGCTAAACTACTAGTCACAAAAAAATGCCTGTCTTCTATACCTAAACATCTTTCCACATTTCAGATGATTTTTAGCTAATCTGCTCAACATCAAGTAGATGACCTGAAAAAAATCACGTCTGAGGCTGGGGTTGTGGCTCAGTGGTAGAAAGCTTGCCTAGCATGTGTGAGGCACTGGCTTTGATCCTCAGCACAACATAAAAAATAAATAAATAAGATAAAGGTATTGTCTCCATCGACAACTAAAAATTTTTTAAAAAATAAAGAAAAATCACCTCTTTAGGAGGAAGGAAACAGCTATTGACATAATAGATTGCAGCTCTTTGTTTTCACTGGTGTTTTTAATTCCCATTGACTTCCTGCAGGTGGGAGACTGCAGGTCTGTGGGCATAGACCACTAGGTTCTGGGACATAAACCATGGGGGCCACTTGAGGAAGCCAGCCTGAAACTCCAATAACCCAGGCAAGGTTGCTGGGTGAGTGAGGGTGATGACAGGGGTTAGAGTCACACTGTGGCCACTTGGGGCAAAGGAAAATAATATGACATGTGGCTGATACTTTAGGACTGTGAACTCCTGGTTCTTCTTCAGTTTAAGGCTAGGACTCATGAGGGACCACCACTTGCTTGGAAACATGTATAAAGCCCCTGACTTGAATGCCTCGTGGCAGCCACTTCTATATGCCTTGACTTCAGGGCATTTGTATAGATCTGTAGAGGGACAGCATGAAGAAGTCCTGGAGAAACAGCTCAAGATAGTTAAAAAAGGAATTAGGGGCTTGTCTTTTTCAAAAATGCAAACCCCAAAGCATGCCATTTCCATTTAATTTAGGAGGGAAATAAAATTGCCTAGAGTTCAGTGTGTCAGTCTTTGGTGTTTGTCATCTTACTTGATCACTAAAATCATATCATGAGATCATTTATAATTATCTGTAATAATAAAGGAAATAGTTAAAGAATGTACTAGAAGTCACATAACCAAGAAGTGAAGTTAACATTGGATCCATGATTTGCCAGCTGTCAAAGCCCACTCTTGCTTCACATGGTGACTGTTCCTCTCTGGAACATTTGCCCCGTCCACCAGATGGAAATGGAGCCAACATAATGAACCAATAGCACTGTCTTTTTGAGTCTGGAATGAGTTCTTTTAACTTGACCCCAGGAAAGCTTCACTTTTAGCTCTCCTGGGTAGCAGCAGCATCATTAGTATGTGCTGCTAAATGCCTGTCAAATTGCAGTAATGCCTTCATTTAGGGTGGAATAAGACATATGAAGAGTGGCCAAGTGGGGGGCTTCCATCCTCTGTGTGCCTTGTATAAGTCTTTTTCAGTAGGTGGAGGTAAGCTGAGGGAGAAAAGTTTATAACCTTGGAGAACAAACCTATTGGAAGTAAGATTCTAGTTCATCTCTTGCCCTTAGATGGGACAACAAAGGATCTTCCTCTCTTCCCAGCATGGTGCTGTTTCTAGAAGAAATGAGGACCTAGAAGTCAGAAGACTGACCTGGATGCCAATAATTAGAGGCAAATGTCTTAATTTCTCTGAGCCTCGATTTCCTTTCCCAAGGGCAATAATTCCTGTCTTGCCTTTCTCAGGACATTCTCCTGGGAGCCCAATGAGACAGCTTGTGCCTTTGAACTCTGGAAAGAGCTACACAAACACGAGGTGGTTCCTCTCCAGGCCCTCTGGGGAGGGAATGAACAGTGTCTTTGTGTAATTTACTTCTGTGTTTGTTCACTCTTACTGTCAGGAAGGCTTCTGAATGCCCAACGACATCTCTCCCTGCAGGGTTCCCCTGTGGCTGAGGCTTCTGAGCTGAGGGAGGACCAGCGGCCAGCACCATTTTAACAACCTGGGATCCACAGCTGTTTGAAAGCTCAGTAAATTACCTTTGGAAGTAGACTGGATGATATGTTAATGTTTCCTTCACTTTAGCAAACATTCTGCCTTCCCCTCAGGTGAAGAAATCCAGAAAAGAAAGACAAAGAAGGATGCTTGGTATTTAATAACGAGTTTAAGCAGATCAAGGCAAAGAGGACCCACACAATCTGACCAGTCAGGACTGGAACATAAGGGAGCCCCAGAGTCCACTGCTGACCTGATCCAGGAGGACAGTCACGGCTGGAATGAAGAGCACAAGTTTTAGCATCCTTTCTAGGATTTGGATTTTCTGTTTCCCCCAAAGTTCTGTGTATTAGAGCTTTGGTTTCCAGCTTGGTGCTACAAGAAGGTGGTGGAACCTTTAAGAGGTGGGGCCTAGCGAGTGGTCTTCAGGTCATTCAAGGATATACACTTGGAGGGATTGTGGGGTCCCAGCCCTCCCCGCCCCCACTGCCTTAGCTTCAAGGTCATGGAGTGAGTAATTTTGCTCCACCACATTTTCCCCACTATTGCCACCCAGTACCCCCACCAGAGGCTTAAAGTGACGAGTCTGACTGATGGTGGATTAGAACCTCTGAACTTGTGAGCTAAAATTCACCTTTTCTCTTTAGAAGTTGATTATCTCAAGTATGTTACAGTCACAGAAAACTAACAAAATCATTCAACCTCGCTTTGAATTCCAGACTAACCTCTTTTAAAAAGTTGAGCTTGGACACATCAATTAATCTCTCCAATCCTCTGTTTATCCAATGGGGACTAAATGACATCTTGTAGTGCTTCTCATACAGCCCACTATGGCCCAAGAAAGGCCATACTCCACACTGCCACTGTGATATCAGCAACTCATCTTTTTCTCCCACAAAGTTTTGTCTCTTTCTCAAAGATTTGGAACTGGAATAAATCTTTGCATCTTTGTATGTTTTGTACTGGGCATAAAACTTAGGAATACTTTCAAGGTACCCAGTGTAAACTGCCATGTTGCATTCCAGAAAAATCTGGCCCCATCCTTTCTGAAGACAGGGCTCGGGAACTCCTGTTTCACCCTCGCATTCTGCTCCTCTCATTTCATGTCCTTGTTAACTCAAGAGAACATAGAGCACCTGACGGTATTTTAGTTTTGTTTGTTTGTTTGTTTTTTATATTTTGAAATAATTTCAAACTTACAGAAAAGCTGTAAGAATAGTGAAAGGTACTACCATATGCCCTTCACCCAGACAGCACAATGGTTAACATTTTGCCACATTTGCCTCATTATTTTCTAGATAGATGAATGGAGATATGCATGTGCAACACACACAAACATATCTCAGAATCATCTGAGACTAAATTTTACCCAAGGTCTGTATGTTAGAGGCTTATTCTCCAGCTTGGTGCTACTAGAAGATGGTGATGCCCCTTTATGCCTGGATTTCATAAAAACAAACACATTCGCAAATGGCAAGAATGGCATATCAAAAAACTAATATTGAGGCAATACTGTATCTATTCTGTAGGTTTTTATATCACCCCATATCCTTTAGAGCAAAAAAAAAATCTAGTCCAGAATTCAATCCAAGATTATACTGTTATATCCCTTTAGTCTTCTCTTTAATATGGTTCCCTCAGTCTTTATCTTTCATGACCATGGCATTTTGGAAAAGGACAAACCAGGGTATTTGCGGAATATCCCTCAGTCTGGGTCTGTGTGATATTTCCTCCTGATTAGATGAAGGCTGTACATTGGAGGAGGAACACCCCCAGCTGTGTTGTCGTGTCCATCTCCGGGTATCACATCAGGAGCTGCACGATGTTGGCATGTCCCACTAGTGATGAGGTTGATTTTGATCATTTGACCACTTAGAGTTTAAATTTTAATTTGACCACTCCAAGTTGTGTCCGGGTTTCTCCTGAAAGGTTACTAACTATGCAGATATCATCTTCCTCATTCAAGGTTCATCTGTTAGTTTTAGCATGCACTGAAAATTCTTTTGAAGCAATGGAATGGTGGCAGAGTGGTGACATTCTAATTCCATTACTCTGTTCACATTTGCTAGTTGGCGTTATGTCCTAAGGTGATGTTTTCCTCATTCTCCCTCATTTATTTATTCATTAACTTCCTTTTATTAGTATAGACTCATGGATTCTTACTTAATCTGTTAATGTCATTATTTATCTTGATGCTCTAATTATCTCAGACTTAGCCAGTGGGAGTTCCTTGGAACTGACTTCAGTTCTTTGACACCTCCCCATCCTTCTGTGAGTGCTACTTGGTGGCACCAGATGTTGCAAGAAGCTCTTTCGTGCTAACTTTGCCTTTGATTCCTTTTAGTGGAGAACAATATTTAGAAATCGGGGTCTGTATGATACATGTGCTTATTCCTACAGGGTTGTCGCTACTTCTAAGTCCTTCCATCAGCGATACAGGAAATGCAAGGATGGATGTACATAATCACATACATATGCATGTGTGTAATATGCATGCACAAATATAATAATATGACTTTTCTTTTCAAATTAGAATTTTAAAAATTATTACTGACAGTGAACATTTTTCCACATGTGTATTAGGGTACTGTTGAATCCTTTGCTCAATCTTTGCTTCTCTTCTTGCCTTAGACATATTTTAAATACAGATATTAAGAAAAATATTATATTTGTGGTAAGCACTTTCCCAGATTTGCTGTTTGCTTTTTAATTTCTGATATAGAGATCTCTAATTTTTTGAAGCCAAAGTTATCAACATTTGGAATTTCTTTCATTGATTTGAGCTATTTAAGTAATCCCCCAACCAGAGATTTGATACTTACTCTCATTTTCTTCTTTTTTTTTCCCCATTAACCTATTTAATCAACTTAGAATGTATTGTGGCAAACTGTATGAGATGAGGATCTAAATTGCTTTGATATTTTTCCCAAGTAGCTAACCAATTGTCCTAGCACCATTTATTATATAATCCTTCCTTTCATCACCGATTTATCATTGTTGTTTTTAGAAATTGCTTTTTGTATCTCCATCTGGCCAAGTGGTTTTTATAAAGGTTGCAGGGTAAAACTGGTTTTCTCTCCTAATCTTGCATAATTTAGAATCTTGCAAAAACCACATACTAGCTCACCATTTTGGCCTCTGGACTGCAACCTGGCTACCTGGATTCAAATCCGAAGTTCCCAGCTTTCCTCTCTTTAAAATGGGGGACAATATTAGTACCTACCTCATAGGTCGTCAAGAGGATTGAAGAGAGACAGATTTTCAAAAGTTCAAAAGAATGCAGAGCACATGGAAGAGTTCAACAAATTTTAACCCTAATTATTTTTAGAATTGCTTTGTGGTCTCTCATGTTAAAGCCTTTAATTCTCAGATTGGAAACTGAGGCTCAGAAATACAAGATGACTTTCTCAAGCTCACACATCCCAGCCCTCCTATGCTGGCACAACTCCTGATCAGGTTAAGTCCCATCACCTGTGCTTTTAACTCAGCAAATGCCACTCCCAGAGAGGGAGAAAAAAAAAGAGAGGATGTGATTCAAGACATCTGGGTGGTGCTACCCACCCTTACACTGGGTCTAAGTGCACCCTGTGTGCGTGGGGAGACCCCAATAGCTGCCCACCCAGTCTTTCTTAGTTCCTGTGAGCCTTTTAGTAAGAGAGGGTGACAGCCTCTCACCCCAGTGGGTGGGTTTCCAGTATTCAAAGGAATGTGTTTTGCAAACAACCTGGCCCCCAAATGCAAACCAACCCATGTGCTTGCGTCTGGGTCTCAAGAGTCCCAGCTGTAGACTTCTGATCCTTAGGAGCAGAAATCAGCTGCAGTGGCCTTCATGGGAAGTAGGATACCATTCTGCAGTCTGGCACTTTTCTAATGGATTTTTAGGGGAATTTATACTCACTTTAAAGACCATAACAGTAATGTCATAGCCACCTAATGGGATTCTCTTTGTTTTTGTCTTGATCTTGCCCCCCTTTCCAATTCTGTTCTCCTCCAGTGTAAACTTCATGAAGTACATATGGGATTATATCTTCCACATGCTTAAAACACTTCACCATATGCCCATCATCACACTAACTACCAGCAGTCATAGCCGGTCCACAAAAATATTTTTCTCTTGCCAAAACACTAAATTCAAGGATTATTATTATTTGGTCAATAATAATGATGATAAAATTATAATTTAGTCAATAATAATAATAATGATAAATAATTATTATCATTTAGGTTTGAAAACCTAAAGAGACAAGTCAGGATAGATGGCATGTGCAAGACAGGGCAGGCTTGCTTAATCGGAGGCATATGGGGGCCATGTTAATTCATGAGGTCAGGCACTGGTGACTCACTGCATTGATGGGTGGTGTACCATACTGCAGGGACACTTAGACTGCAGAGAGAGAGCCCTTCCTTATGAGCAAGTTTCCTCAGGCTGGAGTATGGCATACAGCCATTATAATATTAAGACAGAACACCTAATTCTGGCTAATGTATTACAGAGTTCCATGTGTTTGAAAAATTATAATAATTAAAGCAGTAGACACTGCTCATGTTATTCCACTAATCAAAAACATTCCCAAATTACATACAGGAAAAGGACATGAAAATGGGCAGACTGAAGTGCAGTCCTTTGAGTCAGTAGCAGCTATCAAGGGCTGTGGTGTTTGCACGAGCACTATGTGAGTAAAGGACCAGGAGCCAATGCACACCAACACTGCTATTCAAGGCACTGTCTTTAGTTCTCTGTCACAGAAGCAGGAGGTACTCATGGAAAACTTTGTTAATGCTCATACAATACTGTTCTTGCTTCTGAACAAATCAATCTGAGAGGTAAAAATAGAACCAGGGTGACAAGAAGCAGTACTTAATTTCACCTAACTGGTATGCAGACAAATTCCACTTGGTCCCCAATGAGACACTGCATGGTTCTTTAGTCATTCTGTGGAGCTCCATTGAGTGGTCTTGTCTACCCACATTGTCATGTGTATGTTGCAGTTGATCAATGGCACAATAGAGAAGATGCTGTAAAAATAACTTAAAATTACTTTCTAATTGGAGCTGACACAGTAAAAGCCCCCATCTAGTCATCAGGGTCTAATTGCACCAAGATGGAAAATAAATGGCCCAAGAACAGACAAAGTGGCCTTCATCAATTCCATCCCCAACTTTTGCAAAACATATCTGTTAAGCAACATGCCCATCCATGTTTCCATACCAAAGTTACTCACATTGGTTTAAAGAGTGATAATTCAATGTTCACTTTTGGGGTTCTTAAGTTCCTTCCTGGAGGAATGAAGAAGAGCAGACATTTGCTCAGATTTGAGACTCGGTTTGACTAATCTGTTCATCTCCACCTTCAGTTTTTTTCAAAACCCCTTCTGGGTTCAAAACTATGTGACCACCTCGTGCAAGTTAAAATAAAAGAAGGGGACAAAAATGCTAGAACCATAGTGACTTCCTCAGAATTTATGTTAAACCTAGGCACACAGACCCACTGGGCAGAAACGGCCCAGCATGGGGAGCTGAGTAACCCCAGGGAGGTTCTGCTACTCAGGTACCAACAAAAAAGAAGGAGAGGCCAGGTTGCTTAAGACCCTCCAAAGCTCAGGGATTACTGGGGATAGGGGTGAACAGAGCTATCACAGTAAGTTCCTCTAGGTGTCCAGAGAGAACAGTAGCAAGCAGCCTTGCCTCTCTGACAGATCTAACAAGACAACTCTTTTGGCTGAAGTTCTATTGAAATGTCCCTCTTCAAAGAACTGGTCCCCTAAGTAAGGCATCTGGAAGATGTGTCCCCTACTGGGTAATTACATGATCTCATCTTTTGAACTGGATATCCAGGATGACAGGCCATCGGTGAAGGATGAGGGAAGGTGAAAGAAACCATCCAAGTGTTTTTCACCAGTGTGCCAGACTTCGGGAACTTCACTTTCCAGTGCTTTCAAACAACCAGGTCTAGTCGTGTCTTTTTTCTTTATGAGTACTTACAATGAAGCAACTGGATTTTCATCTTGCTTTGACAAAACAACTTTTCTTCCAATTAAACTACTGCATCATCCCCAACTCCATCCATTTCCTAGTCATGCTTTAACCAGTAACTCACCAAGGTGAGTATATCCCATTGGGTCATACATAAACTTGCATGCATACCACACAAATACCTTTCAGAACTGCAGTCAGCTTCAGAGCATATTAGAAATGAATGGACTGTGGAAGCCATCCATTCAGAAACTGTCACTGCACAGTGGGCTGCAATGCTAGTTACTGACACAATCACAATTAAATCCCAGAATTCCTGACACCACCAATGAAACCCATTTTCTTTGAAGAGAAACTGGAAGATAAACAAACCAATCAATTGCTCAATCAATTGAGTATTTGCTGATTAATTGTATATGATTTATAGTGTTTTTCTCCTTGTAAGATTTGCAAAGGAAGTATCAGCATGGTGATTACTACTGCAAAGAACTTGAGAAGCTACCAAAAGAGCAAAAGAAACGCGCATCCAACATCTAGGGCCTGAATCTCAAGAGGTAGGTCTGGCTTTCTTTTTTGTGAATTAAAACAAAATAGAAATATATTTCTTCTCTTGTACACAAAACTATGAAGGGAAACAGTCTGTTCTATGCAGTTTATAGAGACTGAATGTTTCTAGTTCATTAGCGCATTAGTGCTACTGGTGGTTCAAGATGGCAGCCAGAGTTTCAGCCATTGCATTCACATTCCTGGCAGAGGAAGAAGAAGGCAAGAATGGATAATAGAGAAAAAGAATATATCTGTCACAGCACTATACAAAGAATGTTCCTCGTGTACATTTTTAGAAAGCTTCCTGAGGCTTGCTGATGCACATTCTGGTTAAAGACAATTAGACTAGATTATCTCTCAGGTAGCTTCCAGCCATGAGCCCTTCTGAGTGATGAGAAACAAGGAGAGATCAATGAAGTATCTCACCAAGCTTTGTTTTGGGCAGTAAATCCAATGGGCTGATCATGCAGTTAAGCCTTGAGAAATGAGTGAAATACAGGCTGGGCCCTCAAAAGTCGAAAAGAAAGCTAAGAGTTTCAGAGGGAATTTACTAGGAGGTTTAGCCTAAGGAGAGCAGAGGTGGGATCATGCCTGATGGCATATGTGGAAAACAGTTCTTCGAGTCTAAGGGCAACAGGAGCCCCTCTACAGAGCTGGGTATCCAGCCACCTGCTCTGAGATGACAAGTATGTTTCTCCAGGGACAGGAGTCTGAGGTTTTGAGAATCCAGCATTTCAGGGGCCCAGCTGAAGGTGCAGGACTTCTCAGTATGTGGTCCTCAAACATCTAAATCAAAATTGCTACAAGACTGTTAAAATGCATATTCCTAGGCCCTAGTTCAGACTTATTTGATCAAAGTCCTAGAATCCACACTCATGTTTTCTAGTTTACAGGTTCAACAAGGTGATGTTAATGACCAGAGCTTGGTGTGCTCTCTCTGAAGGCAGGACAACTCACAGGCTATACTTCCTTTATCCTCTCAACCAGCTCCCCATCTGCTGTTTCTATTCACTTTTGCTGCCCCCTCTCATTATCCATCTTTTTTCTCTCTTTCTGGTTCACTTGGTCCTTCCCTCAAAATCCCTTCTGAAAATTTTCTGAAAAAATTGGTAATGAAAAGCAAAAATGCTCCCCTTGAAATGAGGCCCATTTGCTGCCCCAGAGCCTCGGTAGGTCCTCTTGTGATCATCCCCCTGGTGATTCTTGGGGGTGGAGAGCCAGTTGTATGTATCAGTGGAGATGCAGGGTCCCTTCAGTAAAGCAGTCACCCTAGCCTATACCATTGTCTAAAAGGGGTCTACTTCAGTCCCCCTCTGTGTCAACCAGCTTTCTGCTACTGTGACAAAATACCTGAGATAATCAACTTGAAGGAAGGGTCTATTTGGGGTCACAGTTCTGCAGGTTTCTGCCTATACTTGATTGGCTCATCACTTTGGGGTCTGTGGCAACACAATACATGACGGCAGGGAGCATGTGGTGGAAAAGGATGCTCCACTCATGGCAGCTGGGAAACAAAGAGGGGGAGAAGCTGGAGTCCCAATATCCCCTTCAGAGACACACCAGGAAAGGCCTAACTTCTTCCACTAGGCCCTACTTCCTAAAGGCTCCACTACTTCCCAATAGCACCACTAGCTAGGGACTGAGTCTTCAACACATGGGCCTTTTGTGGGGTCCTTTCAATCCACAGCACGCTTTCCTCACTGCCCTAGAGAAAGATTTTTGCCATCCAAAGAGCCAGCAGCTTGAGAGTACCCCTAAATGAAACATACAGGGCAACACCACCCCTTCCTCCTGGCTGGGACTTGTCTGACACATAGGTGGAGTTGGCAGCTATTATATGACTTGAAGAAAAAAAATTTTTTTAAACACTCCCTTATTGAGGGTCCTTCTGTGTGCCACACTGTGCTGTGTACTTTGTGAGCATAATTTCACTTAGTCCTTGTGTTACAAATGGTACAATGAGAGTCTAGAGACTGGGTAATCTGTCAGAGTTCACAAAATTAGTAAGCAAGGATTGAGATTTGATATTTATGTGGCTTCCAGCCTTCTATTCCTTGCAATAAACTATATTCCTTGTACTGGAAAAGAAAGAAAATGCAACCACTGGATATTTACCTATTAGAACTGGCTCTAGGAGGGCTGGAGAGATAGCTCAGTTGGTAGAGTGCTTGCGTTGCAAGCCCAAGTCCCTGGGTTCGATCCCTAACACCGCAAAAAAAAAAAAAAAAAAAAAAAAAAAGAACTGGAGTCGTCCATTCCAAATGTCACCTAAGTAGTCTTGTGTACCAGGGAGCTTTTGGATAATATTCCAATGTGAGAGTAGCTTCACAGAACTAGGTCTTGACACCAGACAATACTGGTGGTGGGGAGAGGTTACTCAGGAATAGCTTCTGGTGAGGTCAGTGCCTCTGGATGCCAAGTGGCACAAAGAGGAGAGGAGGCAGGAGCTGGAGCAGGAAGTGCACTAGCCTGCTCCATAGAACCATGAAGGGCTCAGCTGGCAAAGACCTTGGGAAAGAGAGTCCACACAGGCACAAAGCTCTGGAGTTCTGGTTTGCATCCATGTGATTTAACCTCTTGGGTCAATTGCTAAACCTCCCTGACCCTTAGTTTCCTCATCTCTAAAAATAGAGATGACATTTCCCTCCTCACAGGTTGGTGGTGAAGATTCAATGACTAATGGAAAGTATCCAGCACAGTGCCTGGCACATAGTAGGTACCCAAGAGCATTTTCCTAATCAGGTTCATCAATTGGAGAGCAATTGTGGACCCAGCAGAGACATCCAGCTCAGCTCCCAGGCCCAGTGCTTTCACCTTCCCCAGCCCCTTCCACACAGGCCTGCCAAGGAGCTGATTTATGGATGCCTGTTTGCTTCCTTTCATATTTTTAATGACCTTTGGAGTCTAACAGCAAGTCTGCCCTATTTCCTATTTCAGACAGAATTGCAGAGTAGAAGGCAGCTAAAAGCATCGGCATCCTGGCGATGCTGCTTCTCCAACAGGTGCAGGCTGAAGGGGGCATTTTCTCCTGGGAGGGCAGGGCCTGAGCTGCTCTGAGTGGCGGGATGGGGAGGGAGCTGCTGTGTTTCTCACACACACATGGAATGATCTTGAACAAAAAAATGAGGTAAATCCTCTGAGTCACTTGGGTACATGCTCAGATACCAGCAGGTGAAGCTTCTGCCCCAAGTCTCTCCTTGGCCCTGAGAAATGAGAAATAACACCTCCAAAAAGCAAAATGAATAAAGACATGACACTTGTCAGGGCCTCTAAGTGTCTGTTGCCCTGACAGGGATTTTCATGCCTTGTCCATGGTAGTGCTGGGGTATCAGCCCCATTCCCAGCTCCTCAGAGGTAAACTGAGGTTAGAGTGAGTCACTTTTTAAAAAATGTTTTTTTAGATGTTGATATACCTTTACTCCATTCATCTATTTATATGTTGTGCTGAGAATCAAACCCAGTGCCCATACAATGTAAGCAAGTGCTTTACCACTGAGCCACAACCCCTGCCCTGAGAGTGAGTCACCTTTAAGCCTCCAAATGAGTTGGGACTTGACTCGGTTTCCAGACTTGGAGGAAGTTATGGCGAATTCTCTGGACATTTGGGTTATATATAGTGCCAACTGGCTTGTTCTCAGAAGAAAATACCCAGACTGACTCCATAACCCAGACTCACCAAAGAAATGGAAAGGACACTGACTGGGAGGAAGCATCTCAGATTTCATGTGCTCTGTGCCCTCCTCTCACCACCACCACCCTGCTCCAAGAGCTCTGCTGGGAATGAGGGGGAGGTTCTGATCTCAGAGAGACAGAAGGGGTCACCCTATGCTCCAGAAAGTCCAAAGGATGACTCCAGAAACTTGCCAAAAACTGACCTACAACAGTGCCCTCTGTGACTACCATTTGAGTGAATGCACAGTTTCCCAAAAGGCCCTGTTAAAATGCTCAGATACAAACTAGGGAAAGAACCCAGGATGATCCATTAGAAAATCATGGGGCCAGAGATGTAGTTCAATGGTAGAGTGCCTGCTTAGCATGTGTGAGGCTCTGGGTTCTATCCCCAGCACCATACACACACGCACACACAACACACACACACACATACACAACTGCTGCTAACCAGGTGAGCTGGTCATTACTTGTGAAACTGTGGAGGCATAATCAGCTCTGGTCTTTCAAGGGTTGTCAGGAGAAAGGTCCAGGGCCAAATGAGCATTCGTGTGGACTGTTGGGGAGTGGGTAGGTGGCTGGGCCAGCTGAGATTCTGCCTCCAGTCTGGGTTCCATCCAGTCCTGTTCTGTGTTTCTCAGGAATGCACAGAATGGTCTTGGACAAAAATGGGGCATATCCTGTGTGATATCTGCTCAGAGGCCACCCAGAGCACCCTATCATGGTCCCCTCCCCCTGGCCCCTATTCTGTCATCACTCTCCCATTCCACAAAGAGAAGCTTCCACAATGTCTCCCCATGGTCCTTGCCAAGATGGAGCTCCCAGTGGTGAGCACACAGATCTGGCCCTGGGAATACGGTGGCCCCCAAATTTTGTTACCAATTAAAGTTGCGTGGATTTTGTGTCTTTAATTTCCCAGACTGTGAGCTCACAGAACATCTCCTAAACTTCAAATTTACTTGGAGATGTGATTTGCCAGATTGAGATGAAGGGAGAAAAGTCTGCTGAGAAAGAGCTGCAGCTGTAAACATCTGGCTGCTGCTGCTGCACGTGTATGTGAGTGTGTACGTAAGTGTGGTGTGCACACACGAAGGCAAGAAAATGGGAAGGGAGGGAAAGAAAAGTGGGAAGAAGATGGAGAAGAGCTGAGGACTGAGGATAGCAACAGAGAAACGGAGATAAATGTGGATAAAGACTCAAGAGAGCAGGGCTGGACCCAGTTTGCAGGCACAGTGTTGATGACGTCAGGACAGACTGTATAAATGACAGCATGGTGCAGTGGTCAGAGTAGCCCAGAACATAACCATTCAGACAACTCCAATTTACTGAGCACTTGCTTTGGACAAACCACTGCTCTAATCACTTTGCATGATTTCCATGATAGCCTTGTGGGAGAGACTCTCAGACAACTGACTCAGTTGTAGACTGAGACTGGAGGCCAGGCAGGCTGGTTGGCCAAATGCTACTCTTAACCACCAGGCAGTCCTCCATGGTTATAGGTGCTCCCTAAAGGTTTGGGTTGAGCAGAGGAAAGGAAAGGATGTAGGATGGGCGGAACACCTGAACATGGGTCCCATCGCTACCTTAGCCAGCTCAAGTTTCTGAGCCTCACTCTTTTCATCTCTACAATAGAGATGGTGATTCTGCTCTTGCTTTCCTATGGCATTAGTGTGAGCTTAAATGAGATCATGCAGTTGGAAGCCACTTGTGTCTGTACAGGGCACCCAGGACCCATGACCATCAGTGGCCATCAGGATCCTTCTCAAGGTGGGAGGAAAATAAGATACATAATCCCTGCAGTCAGCACTGTCCCCTCCCAGTATTGCTCCTGAAGTTAGGAAAACTGTTACTACTTTAATTAAAAACAGATGACTTGGGCTGGGGTTGTGGTTCAGTGGTAGAATGCTTTCCTAGCACTGTGTTTGATCCTTAGCACCACATAAAAATAAATAAATAAAATAAAGGTATTGTGCCCATCTACAACTAAAAAAAAATTTTTTTTAAAAACAGATGTCTCAATCTGGGGGTGGCTCCTGTGATTCGTCCTGTGATTCACCTTGAGAACAGGTGTGTCCTTCCTAGGTTCTCAGGCATGGCTCTCTGTTCATCACCAGAGTGGGTACATTTGCACAGTAAAAAACTTAAAAAAAACAAAAAATGAGCACCCACAGGTGTAAGGCAACACCATTAAACAAAAGTACAGGTTAAAATGATTTTTAATAATAATCTATAAAGAAAGTAGTTTGGGTTTTTAAATAAAATAATGAGCCTCAGCAGCTGCATCTAGTTCTGATAGATATAAAAAATCTGGGGCATCTCCCAGGAACTCAGCCCTTCATTCCCAGTGGGGTTGGGAGTCTCCAGACATACACCTCCTGGGCCACCTCCAGATTTAATGCAAACTGGATCTGCACTTTTTCTTTGAGGCAAGAAACAGTTCCCCACACACAACCATCAGACCCTGCTCATTCCTGCCTCATTGCATTGGCTGTTGCCTCTGTCCAGAAAGCCCTTCCTCTAAATCTATAGAAGGCTGGTTCTTTAGCTTCATTTAAGTCTCAATCCAAATATCTTCCCAGAGAGCCCTTGTCTCCCACCCCAAGATATTTACTTCCTTCATAACACATGGGACCATCTTAAATTACCTTATTTATATATTTGTTTACCTGCTTATTATCTGTTCCCCCATCCACCACACACACACTTACACATGCCACTAAATGTAAGCTCTATCCAGTCACTGCTGTACCCCCAGAGCCTAAATAGTTCAGGTTGGACACACAGTAGATGCTCAATATTTAATAGATTACCATAACTAATTAATTAACTTATTCATGTCAACACAGGGCTGCATAGTACTGCCTTTAATTGTCCCATTTGCCTGTGAGATGGGTGAAAGTTCCCATTTTACAGATGAGAAACTGGCCTAAGATAATGCAACTTGCTAGAACTGGGACTTTGAAGCTTAAGGGGACAAAAGGCAGAAACCACCCTGTTGTACTCAGGGGACAAAAGAGGTGCCAACGTTGGGCCTGTCCCTGGCTCCTTCCCCCACTATATCTCTGGAGTCCAGGAAGAGGTTCTTCCACAGGTAAGAGGGAAACTCAGGAGTTGGTGAGTCTGCTGCAGCTGACTGGTTCTGGCCATGGATGATGCCGGCAGCCTGAGCTGAGCAAGTGGTCAGCCTGTGGCTGGAGAAGGCAAGACTTCACACACCTTTAGTCTTCAACAGACACAGTCACTGTAAACATGTGCTCACAGGCTGTGCCTCAGTCATCCATGGCCTGAACCAGCTGCTACCACAGTGATCATGGCCACCAAAGTCCTTCCTCTGAGCCCTGGGCTGCAGACGAACTAGTAGATCAGGATCTGGCCCAGGACCTGCAACTGTCCCTGAGCCATTCATGCAGGGAGTTTTGGGGAGGGTACCGTGTACAGACCACAGGTTTTAAGCACATTACAAAGTCCCTCTCTTCTGTTCCTACCCCTGGGAGCCTCAGCCTCCATGCCTGAGCCAGCTGCAAATCTTTGAGTTGCTTATTCAATACGGTACTTTCCTTGAGGGAACCTGTATTCTGGGGAGAAGAGACAGTCTCAGAGGAAAGCAATGGGGACAAAGAAATGAAGAAAGAACTGTGCAGCTTCAGAGAGAAGAAACCCCTGGGAAACCAGCACTCCTTCCTCAAACCAAAAGCCAACTGTACAGCTCCTTATAGTATCCATTAATGCCACAGACAAGGTAAACGGCAAGTCGGGCAGAAGGGTGATTAATCATGTGTTCATTTTGCTAATTACAATAATTGTTATTAATGATTTGTGTATATTTCTCAGACTGAGAGCACATATGCAGACCCTGATGGACGAGGGCACGTCAGTATTTGGTTGCTGCTTTCTTCTTTCTTTTTCACTGAAATACCCGTGTGTGTGTGTCTGTGTGTGTGTGTGTGTGTGTGTGTGTGTGTGTGTGTGTGTGTGTTCACAAATACAGGAGAAATAAATGAAAGTGAAGCCAATGGACAGTTAGTTATTTTCAAGGGCAAAACCGTAGGCTGCTCTGCCTGCCTGGGTAAAGTCCAGCAAGGGAGTCAGGGATGAGAGAGACCGGATCCCACAGGACCTGGTGTCTAGGAGTTGAGCACAGGCACTGGTTAATGACTGGGAAGCCAATTTTTCTGCTCAATTTGGGGCCAGGGTCCCAGGGGTCAGTAGCAACATGGCTTAGCCTTAGGCAGGGGACATACTGGGTCAGTTAGAAGAAGCATCCCTGGGGGTTGGGGGAGGATATGGCTCCCTGAGAAGGGAAAGGAGTTGAGAGACCATCCCAGAGCAAAACCCTCAGGGGACCACTAGGACAAACTTTAAAGGGGCAGGGAGCTGGTGTCAAGACCAGAATAGCTCATGGGGCTTCCTCAGCCCTGGGAAGCAATTTGTATTTTTCCTGAAATGTCAAAATGACTCAGGCACGAGGAATGAATTTAAGGGTCCAGACAGACCCTACTTCTGTAAGGCGAGGCCTCTGCTGAGATGTCTCCGGCCGGGGAGCCCTCTCTCAGGGCACTCCCAAAGCCTTCTTTCTTAGGGCACACTCGGCCCTCCCCAGCCCAGCATGCTCCCTAAGTCCCCAACATTTGTAGACACTCTGGATCAAATTAGAATTTATAGCCAGAGCAAACCAAAGAGTAAAGAAATGTCTAAAACAGACGAATCTGCTTGGAGGGGTATGTTGGGCACGGCAGGAACAGCAGCTGTGCCCTACTCCAGGCTCACCTGGCGGCACCCCTGTGTGGACCCCTAGCATCAGACAACCAGTGCTACCAGACCCCTGTCCCCCTGCACATCCCTTGGCTGATGTACAGTAAACATGGTGCTGGAGTTGGCAAAGGACCTGGACTGGAAGCAAGGAGCTAGAGTAGCGGGGGAGCCAGGGGTGTCAGCTGCCCACATGGCATGGAGATGTAGACCTTCCACCTGATCCAGGGCAGCTCATATCATGTAAAGCTTCTGGGATGAGGGCATGGGAGACCATGAGGTGTCACTCTTACACAGAGCTACTAACATACCACCTGTGAGACAAGGAGAGGAGCTGTGGCCTTAAAGTTTTCAGAAAGAGCTGGTAAAGACACAGCACCCCTCTGGAGACTGAGGATTGTTCCCAGGAAGTATTGCTGTTGAAAGAAAAAGGGCTCAATTCTGGGCTTCTCTGTCCTCTTCTTGAGAGAGGGACTTGCTGTAGGCCACCAGCCTCCCTCCCTCCCCTCCCCCCCTTTCCTCCTTCTCTCCCTCCTCCTTCTTTCCTTCTCTGTCTCTCTCCCTCCCTCTCTCCTCCCTCTCTTTATTTTCTTTCTTTCTTTAGCACTTACTTTGTGCCAGGCAAAGAGTGCTGCATGAGTGTCCATCTGCCAGAGGGCATCTGTAAACTCACCCAAGCTGTGGATCCCCACCCTCATTCAGGCAATCCCCTGACTCCTTTGTTTGTTGAGACCCTCAGCAAAGCTCTTTGGACTATGTATCCCTGAAAGCAGAAGGCTTGTGCTTAGGGGCACATAAACCCTGTGCCCCAGCACCATGCCTGACACGGGCTGGCCTCTAAAGAAGGAGGTGGCTGGTGGAAGGATGCAAAGGCCTCTCTTTGCCTCTGCACTCTGAGGATAAAGGCCAAAGAATCCAATGTCACTTGATCTGTCTACCTTCAATTCTTCTCCTATAAGTAAGACACTGGACCATGTGGTGCCGCTGGTTGAGCTCCACTGGGCTGACTTGCACGCAGTTCTCCACTGTCACCCTTGCTTAAAATCATTGTTTAAGTGACTGCAGAGTAAGATGTCTCCTCTGACTTGCTGTCATCCGTCAGGTCCGTAATATACTTCATGGTTCTAACAAAATATTTCTCACTTTGGGCTTGCAGGAGAAAGACAGAAACAAGGGCCTCCAGACTAGCAGAGGTCAACTGGGCTACAGCAACTCCATCCCTTCATAACCACTGGCCGGTTATCCCAAGCCACTTCTACCACTGACACCATTCCCAGGCCCAAGCACCTCTCCCATGTGTCCCAAGCCTCTGCCCCCTTGCTCTCTGTTCCCTGCCTCCATAGCAGGAGCAGGAACACATATTCCTCAGGTCCCAGTCTCCCTAAGCTTCTCTCCACTAATTAAAATGTGATGTCTGTTATTATTTCTTAGGATGAGTTTAAGTCACTGTGTTATCACCTCTCCAGGGCTGGTTTCAGTTTGATTATGAGGTGAGAGGAAGCATGCCTTTCTTTCCTGAAATCTCCTCTCCACCTTCACTGAGAGAGCTAGGGGTCTGGGGTGGCAGCCTGCTGGGCTGGCTTCTCTCCTCCCTGCCTCCCCAAATCCCATCACTAGCTTCACCCCCACAGTGCTCAAGCCTCTGCTAAGGTTGGTTTGTCCCCAGAAGTTCGTGTGTTGGAGGCTTAGTCCCTAGGGTGGCAATGTTAAGAGGTTGGTGGGACCTTTAAGGGGTGAGGCCTGGGGAGGGGAATTAGGTCACTTGACGGTGCTGCCCTCCAAGGAACTGATGTAGTTCTCCCAGAGTACAAAAGAGCAAGCCTAGTCTCTCCTCTTTCTCACCATGTGATCTTTCCCTCCTGTTCAAGCTCTCACTGATGTGATGTGATCTGTGGTAAAGCCCGGCGCAGAGCTAGCATCATTCTGTTTGGACTTTCAGCCTCCAATAAGAGTGAGCTAAATAAACCTCTTTCTTTATGCATTATGCAGCCTCAGATATTTTATTATAGCAATGCAAGACAAGACTAATACCCTCTAAGACATTTTTTTTGTTGTTAGTCAGATTCTTCAGCAAAGATTTATTTACTGAGTTCCTTGTATGTTTTTAAAAGTTTGTATTTTTAAAATTGCAGTAAAATGCACCTTACATAAAATTTACTGTCCTATCCATGTTTATGTGCTCAGTAGTGTTAAGTATGCTGTACAACCAATCTCCCTTTCACCTTGCAAAACTGAAACTGGCCCCATTAAATATCAACTTGCCATTCTCTACTCCCCACAGCTCCTGACATCACCATTCTACTCCATTACTCTATGAAGGGTTTTCCTTACTGCTAAAGCAAATTCAAAAGCAATGACTAACCCTAACTGGGCACTACGAGTCAGTACCATCTCTACTGTACATAGAGCAGATACCCAGAAGGCATATCCTGCCCACACCCATGCCTGCACATGGTAGGTACCTGACAAATATTTTCTGTAAGAACAGCAATAGCAGATGACAATTTTCAATGTTCCACCTGACCTGCACTTTACACTGACTAAATCCTCACAATGATCCAGAGAGGTAGGTATATGATTATCTCCATTTTACAGATAAGGAAATAGGTGGCAGAGAAACACAGGCACTTTCCCAAGGCCACACAGCTAGAGGTAGCAAAGATGGAATTTGACTCTTTAACTGATCTGCCCTGCCACCTCCCTGAATATGCCCAGCTTTGGGGATCATCTGACTCTAGCAGAAACTGAGCAGGCTCAGAGCCTGTTCTCTTAATGCAGCTGGTAGCAGCCTCCTCTGATGGAGCCCTGTGTCCTAATCTCTATCTACAAAAGCCTGCCCTCTGGTTGTAGCTTGTGGTTATTCCCACCCTGAGAGTTGGTTTTAGAAGGGCCAGAAGAATCTTTATAACCAAGTGACTGTAACACCAATCTATCTTTCTTTGTCCTTTTGTCTGACAAGGACAGGATTCCAGGATTTGGTGACATTAAAGAGAATTTGGCCAAAGACCCATGCCTTCTTTCTCCTAGGAGCAATCTACTTAAAAAAAAAAAAAAAAAAAAAAAAAAAAAAAAAAACTCCAAATATTATGTTCTGGAAAAGCAAGCAAAGCTCTTTTAATTGTATTTTAAAACAAATCATTCATTCATTATTTGCTCAGTCAACTGTATCTGCAACGTGTAATTAATAGACTCTTCTTCCCTCTCAAGTCTCTTCCCCACACCCTTTGGAGGAGGATGGATGGGTGGTCTGAGGACCCCTGCAGCTTCAGAACTCCATGCTAGGCATGGGTGCACAAGGGTCTATTTTCATTTCCCTTCCTTAATGAAAACTACCCATGGCCTGCAGGGCTTTAAGAGTCCATTCCTTTTCCCTCATATGTCAAGCTCACTGACAACCTGGCTTCATAATCAAGAAAGGTAGATAGCTGGAAGGGGGGAAAATCCCACCAGTGTGTGCCACATCCACCCAGGTGTTTATCACTCTGGCTGATAGAGGCTGGTCCCATATGGTCATAAATTCAATCTTAAGCAAACACTTATTTCTCTAGTTTCCAGATTATTGGCACAAAAGAAAAACAGAAGGCTGCAGACTATATCCATCAAGGGAGGGTCTAGGAGTCATGTCCCCCATATCATCTGGATAAAGAGGCAAAAGCCACTCCAATACCTGCGCTTAAAGTTTGGAGTTCAAAGGAAGTGCTTTGTCTCAGATCATCTGTGCAAAAGAAAATTGGTGGAGCATTTGAGAGAGAGATGGAGGATGCGTCCTTTCTTTCCCGTTCTTCAAAAGAAAGAGTCTTTATGGGCTTAATGGGGATGTAACTAGGTGAGGGGTCAACAGGTTAGGACCTCTTCATTTCCTTTTCTAAAAGCAGGATGAGTGGCAGCTGGAGGTGGGGTGACCCTTCTTATGTTTTTCAATTTGGAAGAAACTTCACAGTTGCACAACCACTTTGTAAAACTCTCAATAAGAAGATTCAACGCTGGCATGACCCAGTAACTCCACTCCTGGGTATTACACTGAACTGAAGTGCACACGTATGCTTACTAGTAAGACAACATCAACAAATACGGCTATAGTTTGGATTATGAATGTCCCCAAAGGATCATATTAAAGGTTTAGTCCTAAAGGAGGCACTACTGGGAGGTGGTAGAAACTTTTAGAGGTGGGAGAGTTTCTGGTTACTGGAGGTGTGACCTTGAAGGGGATAGTGGGATCCCAGCCTCCTCTTCCTCTCTCTCTCTCTCAGTTCTGATCATGAGGTGAGTGGTTCTGCTTCACCATGTGTGTGACATGCTGCCTTGCCACAGACCCAAAGCAATGGAGCCAACCAACCACTACAGACAGAACCCTCCAAAACTGTGAGCCAAAATAAACCTTTCCTCTTTATAGGTTATCTCACATGTTCAGTTACAGGAATGGAAAGCTAACAAAATATCCATCAAGAGCAGAATGAGTAAAAACCTTGTGTTATTTTTATATTTATATAAATAAATATATATATATATATTTTTTTAGAAGGGCCAGAAGAATCTTATATATTATATTATTTATATAAATAAATATTTATTTATACCAAGGTATATGAGCAAACAGTTGCAGGCAACATGTATGAAACACAAAAATAATTCTGAGTGAAGAAATCTAGGAAAACAAAAATTCATATTTTGTGAGTTTATTTATATAAAATACAATATAATCCCAGCAGCCTGGGAGGCTGAGTCAGGAGGATCACAAGTTCAAAGCCAGCCTCAGCAACTTAGTGAGGCCCTAAGCAACTTAGTGAGACCCTGTCTCTACATAAAATATAAAAAGGGTTGGGGATGTTAAATGCCCCTGACTTCAATCACTGATACAAAATAAATAAACAAATAAATACAAATACCTAAGAAAAATCGATCCATACAATTAAAGTCAGGGGAGTAGTTTCCAGGTAGGGGAGTAATGTGGAGAAGGGGACACAGGAGTGTAAACAATGTGATTTTCTGATCTGTGTACTGGTGACACAGCAGTGCCCACTGGTGGGAAGCCATCAAGCTGTACACCTGAAGTTTGCATTTTGCCACATTCATGTTCTATGTCAATAAAATTCATACTTAAAGTTTTTATTTTAAAATATCAGAACATGGGCATAGGCAATTTAGAACTCTCCAAAAAAGCCTCAGTAATATAAAACATTATCCTGAGGTCACCCCAGGGGGACCATGCTTCTGGGCATGTGAACATAGAAGCAGCACTGCTGGTCCCCAGCATAAGAGAAAGAGGGGCTCCCAGCCTGGAAAGACCATGGGCTCCTCAGAAAGAACAGGTGCCAGGGATAAGGTAAAGGCTAGATTTCCTAAGGGTGGCAGAGTGCAAAAGCATAAACATTGTCCTCAGTCTGAAAGAGAACAAGAAGTGGGAGGAGAAAGAAGAAAGAAGGGGAAAGGGAATACAGAAAGGGCTGAGTCCTCCAGAGGCATGGTACCCAGAGCTGTGAGCCCTGTGTGCACAGAGCCCCTACAGGCAGGAGGCTGCTGACTTCACCCAGCCTTCCTGGCTACGGGAAGACAAGTAGCATGTGATGGAGTTGCTTTCATGGTAATTACTTCCTGCTCAGACAGGGAGGCAATAGATCATCTCAAGGGAGGCTCCTTAATTGAAAAAGTGTCAATAGATAAAAAGCAATAAGAGCCTTCTCAGCTGACAGCTTGGTTTCCCCAGCCCTGTCTGCCTCAGTTCCCACAAGCCTGCTAATACCACTTCACCAGGAAAGACGGGGGTGCCCTGTTAGCCCCTTTCTGACAGCCTCCTCTCCTGAGGGAGGCCAGAGCAAGCCTGTTTACATCTGAGGCAAAAGGCCTCTACTTCTTTAAAGTCAGGGAAATCCACTCCCTGAATCTCCAAATTGTTGCTCTAAATGAACCAACAAAACCAAACGCTGCCCCAAACTGTCATTTAGTTGATCCACTCTGATTACAGGGGTGACCTTTCTTTGAGGGAAGATAGAATTTTCTAAGCCCTTCATCTTAGGTTATTTCTCTTTCCAAAGACCTCCAAGCTAGCTTCCTGCCGATTGTTATCTCCTTGCAGGGCACCAGGAGAAATTAAACTCAAAGTCCCACTTTATTTTGTGAGCAGATTTGAGGAAACTTCTTGGGCGGGCAGGAAGGTAAGTTTGAATCGTCACCTACAAATGAGATTTGGGGTTGACCAGTGTCTTCATTAACTCAGCCCAAGAATGTGCTGGACACCTGCCACATGTCATGTACCATGCTGTCCATTTAGGCTGCTTTAATATTTCCTGTCTGGAGTTTCTAACAATCCTTGGGAATGAAGTGGGAAAACACTGGCTGGGTGATAACCACTAAATGACTTCAGATCTGCATTACTGCACCCACAGATCTTTGACATGGTGAAAAGAAAGGATGGTGTGCTCCAGGCTGGTGCTGTACAGCACTGCTATCAAACTGTGATATACAGAATTATAACTCAGACAAAGACACAGGCATGACCAATGCTAGGGAAGAAGCATGGGACAGGGAATCAGAATTCAAAATCTCAGCAGCAAATGCACTGTTCTAACATAATTCATGATAGTGAGGTTGATGGTAAATTTCTGGGTTTGGGTTAAATAAATTTATCTAACTTCAGAATAGGGGACCTGTAGCCAGGCACCGTGGTGCATTCCTATAATCCCAGCAGCTCGAGAGGCTGAGGCAGAAGGACTGCTTGTTCAGACCAGCCTCAGCAACTTAGCGAGACCCTCTCCCTAAATAAAATATAAAAAAGGAGTGGGGATGTGGCTCAGTGGTTAAGCACCCCGGGGTTCAATCCCTGATACCAAAAATAAAAAAGAACTGGGAACCCCCTGCTGAACAATCATTCAAGTAAAAAGCATCTGGGGACTTGAGGTGATCGCAAGTTTTTTTAAAGGCAAGAGTGATGCAATGGGTGAAATTCAACCTTGGGCTGTACTGCTGTACAAAGGGAGTTACAATGGAGCAGATGATAAAATCCCACACCTCTAAGTAGACCTCAATCAGTACTGCATTTAGTTCTGGACACTGCCCTAAAAAAACTACAAGCTCAAAGAGAGTGTTCAGGATGGTAAGGGGTATAGACACCAAGCCATGTGAATAACATCTGCAGGAAATGAAGAATATCAGAGGAGATTCTGGCAGGGACTGAAAGATTACTTTCAAACACTTTAAAGAACTATTAGGACAGGAATTGGCACTTTATTCTGTATAATATGAGAGGGTAGAATAATGGTCAGTGGATATATTACAGAGCATTTTAATTTTAATTAATTTTATTGGTGCATTATAATTACACATAATCATGGGATTCATTGTGACATATTCACGCATGCACATAATGTAACTCGGTGAATTTCATTCCCTATTACAGTGTTTTGTTGTTTTCCCTAATAAGGAGGAATTTCCAACAGTTAGTTTCAACAACAGAACAGTTAGCACTTGGGCTTAGGTCTACACACGTGCCACTACCATGTTGAAAATTTAAAGTCCCTATTCTCCTTTAGCAGCCGAGTTAAACTAGATGGCCTATTCACTATTGGTTATAGCCCACCATGAATACCATAGTTTGAATCTTAAATGTCCCCTAAAGGCTCATGTGTGGAAGCCTTGGTCCCCAAGGTGGTGCTGTTGGGAAGTGGTGGAACCTGCAGGAAGTGGGGCCTACTGGAAGAAAGTTAGCTCACTGGGGGTGTGCCTTTGAAGGGGAAAGTCTCTTCCTTTTCCTTTTGACTTCCTGGCTCATAAGGTGAGTAGTTTGCTCTGCCATGAGCTCCTGCTTTGGCCCACAGCAATGGAGCCACTCAGTCATGGTCTGGAACCTACACAACTGTAAGTCAAAATAAACCCTTGTTCTTTATAAGCTAATTGCCCCAGGTACTTAATTACTGCGACAGAAAGCTAATCCAATGAATGTCACGACTTATTTAACTTTCCTTAATGTTTTCTGTCCTGAGAGTCACCACTCTAAAGACACAGGGGCAGAGGATTGAGGGATTGGTCAGAGCAAGGGGTGTGGCTTCCTGGTATTTTCCATACATGTCTCTGAAATATATTGTGTAAAACTGTTCACAGGGAGCCACCGCATCAACCTCCTGTAATGCACAGGATGAAGAAAAGAATATTCCAGGGGTTCTCATGGTTTACATAATCCCAAAGAACCTTTACTGCCTGAATGTCCTGGCTTTTTATTTAGGAGGTGAAACATACATAACATAAAATCTACTATTTTAGCCATTTTTAAGTTTACAGTTCAGTGACATTAAGTACGCTCACACTGTTATGCAACCATCACCACCATCTATCTCCAAAGCTCTCATGCTACTTTTAAATACCATCATGAAGTTTAAAAATGATTCCCAAAGGCTATTCCTAGTTGTATCAGCCAAGTACTAGATGCCTTGCTTTTCTCTGTAGGCCCACTGGGGACATGACTGTTCCTATCTATGTGTGCACTTGTATTCCTGGTTAAATAAGCTTCTGATGCCTGGCATACTTCATAAAGAGGTTCAAACCTGTCTTTGGTTCCACATGAACATGTGATGCACAGCTCTGCTTCCCAAGCATTGCCTGTCTCTGTTTGCTTTGGTAGAGAGGACAGCTTAGCAGCCTCTTAGGTTGGATTGATGACCACCCCTGGTAAAACGGGTCAGTGTGGGTCCTGCTGCACTTGGTTCTCAAGGTAAAGGGGAAAAGTGATAATCAAAGGTTCGTGAACACTCCAACTGATCTGCCTGGCTTGGTGTTAATGTAAACAGTTAATTGCAGGTTTGCAGACCTTGGAGAATACAGGGTAGCTTTAATTAATTCCAGTACATGCCTTGCAATGTTTACATTCCAAATTACCTTCAATACCATCAGAAGTATGCAGCCCAGAACGATAGTTTGGGGGCAATAAAATTCCACTGGCCACTGCTTCCAGCATCTGGAAGTCATTTGCTAAAAGAACCAGAGTTTGCTCTTCGGGAAAGTTAGTTATGCTTCAAGACAGAGACGAGGTGACACTGGTTTCCTCCAAAGCTGCTGACCTAAGGAGAGAACCAAGCTAGCTTCAGAGTAAGGGTGATGGCCTGTGAATTTTGAGCAAAGGAAAGTCTCATTGTGTGTTGCTGTTACAGTATGGATGTGAGGTGTCCCCCCCAAAGCTCACATGTGAGACAATGTTCAGGGGGAAATGACTGGGTTATGAGAGCCTTAATCCAATCAATGAATAAATTCCCTGATGGAATTAACTGAGTGGTAACTGAAGGCAGGTAGGGTGTGGCTGGAGGAGGTGGGCATTAGGGGAATATATTTTATATCTGGCGAGTGCAGTCTCTCTCTCTCTTGCTTCATGATCATCATATGAGCCGTGTCCCTCTACCACACTTTTCCTCCATGATGTTTTGCCTCACCTAGAGCCCTGAGGAATCGAGTCTGCTGGCTATGGACTGAGATCTCTGAAACTGTGAGCCCCTAAATAAGTTCTTCCTCCCCTACAATTGTTTGGTTGGGTCTTTTAGTCACAGTGGCAAAAAAGCTGATAAAACACTTGCCATTAGCATGAAAGGAAGCCTAGGACAAGGGCCTAGAGAACAGAAGTTTTGCACCTACAATCATGATTAGATTTCTAGAACTGTTTTATGTTTTTACAGACACTAGTCCTCAGTTCTGCTGAAGATGGGGCTGTCTTCCTTTTCCCAGCCCTTATCTACTTCCCACCCAAGTGTACCCTCTGGGAACCCCAGAAAACTCCATCTGCATGAAGAAGGGTGTTGAGAAGCAACAGCTGGTTACATCATGTCTCTCAAACACACTGGATCCTTGGCACTTCTTACACATTGAGAACTGAGTGAAAAACCTTGTGAGTAGAAAGGCCCTGAAGATTTCATGCAGTCCACCCTGCTGCCTTGAGACAGAGCTAAATATAAACCACTCCATACTTCCCATTACCTGCCACATTATTTCCCTCTTCAGATCTCAGGAAGGAGAGCTGGGGTATGAAAAAATACTTTGCATTTGCTCCTTTGGAAGTCAAATTTCCAAATGAGTCAACAATGCCACGGGTTTCCAAACAAATCAAAACTACATGTAAATCCTATTATTTGTCAATGTCATTTTGCTTCCTCCTCATTCAAAAGCCAACTTGCATCTGTGGGTGATGTATTTCAAGAATTTCACATTTTAACTGGGGGTGAGGGTGCAGAGGAAAGGTCACTGCCCCACTTTTCCAGTTAAGGGAACTTAAGCGAGAGAATATAGACCTTGTACTCAAACAGATGTGAGTTGAGACTCCCGACTTGAACCTCTCCAAGCCTCAGTTTACTTGCATGTAAAGTGGGGTTGCTAAAGGGTTAAATGAAGTAAAATCATTATAAAGGGTTTTGTATAACAGGTGCTCCTCACATGGTGGCCATACAGTGGGCTGATTCGTTCTGGGGACCATGCAGCAAGATATAAAGGTAGACCTCATGGACTCACAGGTTGCCAGATGTCCTGGGGTGTGCCTAGACTACTACCTGCTGAAAACTCTAGGAAGAAATGACAAATAGACCTTGAAGAAACCTCAGAAGTTCATGAAGCTCTTGGGATGAATAAGGTCTCAGTGGTCCCCTCCACATGCATTTGCTATTGGCAAGCCACAGTCCTGCTCCACCTCCCCATTCCTTCCTTCCTGGACTGTAAGTGACCAGAAGGCAGGGACCACATCTGTGGAAAGCACTGTGTGCAGTCTAGTGCCTGCAGTGCCGCCTGCAAAGTGATGTTTAATGAATACATTTTACGTATTTATCTTTACAGTTTTGGTTCCCCCCTCAGCTTTATGGAGATATAATTGACAAATAAAAAACTGTATACACAGTAGTTTCACTCTCATCTGCAGGGAATATGTTCCAAGACCACCAGTGGACTCTTGAAACTGCAGCTAGTCCCAAACATCATGTATACTGTTTTTTCTCATACTTGCACACCTACAATAAAGTTTAATTTATAAATTAGGCACAATAAGAGATTCAACTATCACGTACAGTGATGAAAAGCTAGCATACATAGTCTATATAAAAATCACATTTTCTTTATCCATTCGTCTCTTGCCAGACACTCAGGTTGTTTCCATATCTTGGCTACTGTGACTAGTGCTGCAAGAGACCTGGGAGTGCAGATACCCTTGGAGATCTTGATTTCATTTCCTTTGGATATATACCCAGAAACAGAAATGCTGTATCATATGGTCGCTCTATTTTTAAGTTTTTGAGGAATTTCCATAGTGTTTTCCATATTGACTGATTTATATTCTCACTGACAATGTGCAAGGGTTCCACTTTTCCTATATCTTCCCTAACATTTTTTATAGCTTGCTTTTTTTGATAACATTCTAACAGGTATGAGGTTATATCTCATTGTGGTTCTGATTTGCATTTTCCTAAAGTTTACTGATATTGAACACCTTTTCATATACCCATTGATCATTTATATGTCTTTTTATTTAAATGTCTATTCAGGCCTTTTGCCCATTTTTAAATCAGATTATTTGCCTGAGTAGTCAAAATGCTCTTGAAAAAGAACAAAGCAGAGGCACCACACTTCCTGATTTTAAACCACATTACAAAGCTATAGTAATCAAAACAGTATGTTACTGTCATAAAAACAGACACACAAAACAATGGAACAAAATTGCCCCAAAATAAATCCATGCACATAGACAACTAATCTTTAACAAGAGTACCAACAATTCACAATAGGGAGATGATAGCTTCTTCAATAAAGTGTATATCCAAACATAAGAGAACAAAATGGAACCCTTACCTCACACTATACACAAATGTTAACTTGAAATTGATTAAGACTTGAAAGTAAGACCCGAAATCACAAAACTCCTAGAAGAAAACATAAAGAAAAAGCTCCTTGGCACTGGTCTTGGCAATGACTTTTTGAATATGATTCCCAAAATGCAACAGAAGTAAAAATAAACTAATGGGACTATACCAAACTGAAAAAGCTTCTGCACAGCAAATATTCAACAAAATGAAAAGGCAATCTATGGACTAGGAGAAAATATTTGCAGACTAAATATCTATAAGGAAATAATATCAAAAATGTATAAGAAACTCAATAGGAAAAAAATATTTTGGGGGGAATACTGGGGATTAAACACAGGGGTGCTTAATCATTGAGCCACATCCCCACCCTTTTGATTTTATTTATTATTTTATTTTGAGATAGGATCTCACTAAGTTGTTTACAGCCTCACTAATTTGCTGAGGCTGTCTTTGAAGTTGCAATCCTCCTGTCTCAGCCTCCCAAGTCACTGGTATTATAGGCATGCACCACCACACCTGACAAACAAGAATACTTTTTTAAAATGACCATCAGGATGATGTCATTGTGTCATGATCCACATTAAAAATTAAAACGCCCTAGTTCTTTCTCTAACCCACTTGGATCTGAGTTTCTAGATTTATAACCTGGCATGTGGTTTTTGAAGTGATTCTATAATTTCACAGTTTGGGTTCTTCACTGTGTATGGTCAGCATTTCTCCCAGCATAGTCCAAAGATGAGCTATATCAAAACCACATGGGTGGGGGTGGGAAAAGTGTGTACTAGTTATAAATGCAGATTCCTGGCCTCTACTCAGACCTCCTGAATCATAAATTCTGGGAAAAGTTATGGGTTTTCCCTTAAGTCAACCCACCCAGAGTAGCCTCTGTGGATCTGACAGCTTCTATTTCTAACTTACTTTGCAGAGTCTGTAACAGTGGGCAGTCATGATAGACTTTCAGAATTGAAGTTGTGGCCAGTTCATTACATAAGTGGTCTTAGGCAAGAAAAATCTGTACCTCCTGCCCTATAAAAGAGACTATGCAAATTTACATGCACCAGAGAGTAGGCAAAGGCTTTCAGTTTCCAGATTCACTGAGACTAACAGGTAGGTAGCATATATAGTGTGGATACACTTGACAAAGAAGCAATTCACATCCCAGGCAGGACAGAGGGAGATTTCATTATGCTACTGAATGGCATACAGTATAAAACTTACCAATTGTCTATTTCTGAAATATTCTATTTAATATCTTTGAACCATGGAAACTGTGGAAAGCAAAACTGTGGACAACTATGGAAAGTAAAACCATGAAGCACAGAAAAAGGATGTTCCATCTGGAGCCTGCAAAAGATAAAGCATCTTTCCCAGGCAATGTCCTTGGGTTCATCCCACATGGTCCTGATCTTTCAAGATGAATGGTTCTTTAATTTTTAGAAAGGGCCCTGGGTGGCTATGCTGCATGGTAAAGTCTAAAATCCACAGTTGGAGGCCATCCATTTCTGCCTCAGCACCATTTGCAGAGAGGCAGAGCTATGCAGTGGGAATACCCACGAGTCCTGGGAAGTAGGCAGGTATGTTCTATCCTGGCTCTGCAGCCTTTAAGGGGCAGTGGGATCCTGCATAGGTCTCTGAGCATCTTGGAATCTTAATTTGCCTCAACTATTAAATAAGGGGATTAAACTAAATCAGCAGCTTCCAGATTTTCTTTTAGCAATGAAAATGTTTTTTTTTGCCAAAGAACATCCCCGGAAGCTGGGTATAGAAAACAAATTAAAATGGAGCAGCAAGCACTCCAGCAGCAGTCCCGGAGGATCATCTGAGGGACCAAGGATGACAGAACATCCTCTGGGTCAGTAACCTCAGTCAAGGTCAGACTTGTAGTTATGCACTTCCCAAGGCTACAACCCAGGCGTAGGTGGGAGGGAGATGTAAAGGGCTACCCAGCTTCAGAAGGTTGGCTCCATTTCAGCTGAGTGTGTGGCAGGTAGCTAGGAGAGGGCTCTGAGTGAATTGATGGTGGTCTGGCCAGACAGGTCCAGATCACCTCTAAAACTACTGGGCAATGGACACTATCCAGTCTCCTATCACTGTCATTGGCAGTACAAATTGACCTTAAAAAGTGTCTCATTTGCATGTGAGATGGAGGAAAAAGGACTACCATGACCAAGCAGTGGATTTGCCCTCCCTCCAGAGTGCATGAGTATACCAAAGGTCCTATAAAGTCCAGTGGCAGATCAACTTGTTTAGCATGGTTTTAGGTCAGCACACTTTCAACTTTTTAAAAATTTTTGACCAACAGAACCTTTTTACAAGTAAGATTTATCCAACATTCCCCGAAAGAAAACTTGTGATATACAGAGGTATAGTTTCACAAGTCCTTGACAAGTGTGGGTTTTGGGAAAAGATTGACATTTTAAGGATTTAGAGGTGGGGAGAGGCAGAAAAATCATTGTTTTTAGTTTAGGGCTTTTTCCCTTTAGTTTTATATTCCACAGAATAAAAGACCACTACTTAAGTCCTAGAATTCAAACTAGTTATCTATGAGGAGTCACCAGGGTCCCCTGAGTTTGTCTGTCTCTGTCAGGAATTCAGGGGAAGAGAGAAGACCTGTAGGGTCCCTCAGTCCTGCCTGTCACCCTCCCCTTTAAGGTTGTCTTCTGAGGGTTCTGAGGGTGTCAGAAGACCACAGGATGGGCAGGTTGAAGGTGGATCCTGTCTGTTCCTGTCAGTTCCTACCCTGGACCAGAGCCTGAGAAACAAACTTTTGCACAGCCTAGCCACAGTCTGTAAGTCCCTTTCACACCTTAGCCACTGGTCACTTGACAGAATGATCTGCACAGTTAGTTCCCCTTTATAGAAAGACATATACAATCAAGAACACCAAACCAGAACGAGACCACCCAGGCTCAAATCCTGACTTCACCACCCAGAGTTACATAATTTTCAGAAAGTTCCTTAACCTCTTGGTTCCTTAACCTCTTTATTAGGGAAAGACAAGATAAAATAAGTGAGAAAACATAAGCAGTATGCTTCAAATAGTGTGGCACATAGGGAGTACCAGAAAGGTGTCTGTCTGTTAATGTTACCCCACAACTGCACCTCCCTAGCAACCTGTTTCTGCAGGAATGGGGATGAGACCACCCAGCCTAAGTTGTGTTTGAACCTCTACAAATATGTACTGCTGGAAGAGAGGCCCAGTGATGGGGACAGCATTCAGAATACCAAAAACCAACAGCATATATGAGATGCGTTATCATATAAGTAAAGAAGCATTGGATCAGGAGCTGGGAGATTTAGCCTCCACTTGAGGCACCAGCACAAGTTATGCTTCGTGCCTAGAGACAAGTTTCAACCTCTCTGAGCCTCAATATCTTCCAAGTAAAATGATGAGATTGAGGTAAAGGATCTCAGAGACCTTCCCAGGTTCCTAGGTTCAGGTACTGGGTATAGGGAGGGTTAGGGATGACACAAAAAGCCAGATTGAGTAGAGAGACAGCCCAGCAGTGTGTGCATCTGTGCGCAGGATGGGAGATCGAGAAGATGGATGTGCAGATGCCTCCCTCAGCCCCTGCAGAGGACTCTCTGCCCAGCAGTTGTCTGAGTGGCTCAGGATGGGGCTGACGCTGAAGTAGTCATCCTGAAAATATTCTTACACAGTGGCCACACAGTTACCAAGAGCTGTGTTCCACTAGGGAAGAATTTCATATCCTAGTAAAGAATAAATCTCTATAAAAATTGAAGGTCCCTGGGTACAGATGCTTTTCTCATCCCACCCTGCTCCTCTATTCACTCAAGACCCCTTCTTTCTGTTCAGGTGCTGGTGCTATACAAACCCTATCCTTGCTCTGCATTTGTGAGCAAAGAATGTCTTTTGAATTAAAATACATTCCAGCTGTCCTAGCATATGTGGATCTCTGTGTATTGTGAATGGCTCCTTCACAAGGAGGTCTGGATGAGCCCTCTGGGAATGTGCAGAGGGGCCTGTAAAGCAGCCTGCTCTCTGTACCTTTACACAGGAGAGAGGCAGGAGCCACCTTACTTTAACCCTTGGTCATAGAAGCTGGCACATTCTTGAGGTTCTGTGAGCCCTGCTCATGGGGTAGAACAATAACAACACAGGGAACGAAACACATCACAACAAAGGTGACCTCACATGTTCAGAAAACCTGGTACTGGAGTTCTTCTTATAGTGTTGGGCTAGTACATTGAATGTGGGTTTTGTTATGTTATTGCTGCCTTAAAAACAGGACCATCTGCTTGCCTGATGAGGCCTGGTTTGAAAGGAAGGAACGGATCTGCAATTCCAAAGAGTCTCCTAGTCTGGATCACTCAACAGATTTCTTCTAGGGCCCTATACCTAGAAGAAATCTCACACACACACGCACACACTCACACACATACACACTCTGGTTGACAGCTCACTAGAACTCACCCTTTATGACTTTTCACTTTCTACCAGAGTTCAGAGCTCTTGACAGACATTCTCTCCTCTGTCCTTGTATGAACTCTAAGAGCTCTGACAGGAGAAGTGACAAAACTACCTACTCTCTCCTGTGCTCCCACAAGTGATACAGACTGGACTATGTACCCAAGCATACCCTGCAGCTCTTTTTTAGGAAAAGATCATAACTGAACAGGAAAGAATAAGGGACATTGCAAGAAGTCCTTCCACTATCTCTGTCCCTGTTGATCCACTCAACAGACCCATAGTAGCACTCGCTCATGTATGTAGGAATTGGGACAAGAAGTCAGGACCTGTCTTGACCTCAAAGCAGCTCATTTCCTCAAACCTGTGGGACATACCCTGGGTTGCAGGGGTGCCACCAGTTCATGTGGTGCCTTAGTGGGAATTCCTCTGGATTTCTGCTCATCTTGCTCTCTGCTAAGCCCCACATGGCAGCCTTGCCCATGCAGACAAAAGCATTGATAGACTCTGTTATGGGCTATGCTATGGTTTGGATCTGTGATGCCCCCAAGTGGTTAATGTGTTGAAGGCTTGGTCCCCACTGCAGTAGTGTTCAGAGGTGGGGCTTTTAGGAAGTGACTGGATCTTGAGGGCTCTAAACTCAACAGTGGATTATTCCATTAATAGATCCATAATTTGATGGCATTATTGGGAAGTAGTGAAAACTCTAGAAGCTGGGGCTTAGGTGGAGGAAGTAGGTTACTGGGGGGTGTGTCCTTAAAGGGTATCTCCTATCCCCGGCCTCTCTCTCTTTCTCTCTCTCTCTCTCCCCTTCCGGACTAACATGATGTAAGCAGTTTTGCCCTGCCATGACCTTCTGCCATGATGCGCTGCCTCACCACAGGCTTGTAGCAATTGGGTCAAGCAACCACAGACTGAAACCTCTAAAACCATGAGCCCAAATCAATCTTTTATCCTTTAAGTTGATTTTCTCAGGTATTTTGTCACACAGCAACAGAAAACTGAATAACACAGGCAGAATGTGACCCCTTGCCAAATTTCATATGCTGAAGTCCTAAATCCCAGCACCTCAGGATTTAACTGTACTAACAGAGTTTGTATAGAGATCATTAAGTTAAAATTAGGTCATTAGGGTGAAGCCTATTCAAAATGACTGGTGTCCTTTTGAAAAGAAGACATATAGGCACAAAAAGACACATTGAGAGAAGATTTTGAAGAAGTTGGCCATCTATAAACCAAGGAGAGAAGCCCCAGAAGAACTCAAACCTGCTGACACTTTATCTTACACTTGTAGCCTCCAGAACCGTGGGAAAACCAATTTCTGTGAAGTCATCTGTAGTACTTTGCAGCCTAGGCAAATTAATACAGATTCCTTCACTCATTTCAAACAGTAAAACACTTTCAGGACTGAAAGTCACATTAATGTACCAATAGAACACTGGCTCCAACACTCAACTATGCTGCCTCTGAGGCAGAAACTATGGTTCCCACCTGTTAATGCCTGAAGTTCCCACACCTGATACCTGCTTCCATCAGAGATAGAGGAGGAGGTGAGAGTGGAAACAGGTTAGAAGCCAGGATAAAGGATCCCTAGTGATGGTCCCCACATGACTTCGCTCCCAGCAGCAGGACCATCGTTCCCCTGGCACGAAAAGTCAGCTCTATGTCTTGCTCTCAGCTCCCCCTCTTTGCACTGCAATTTATGTTCTATATTTGTGAAGCCCCTGGGGACCACACAAACCCCTTACCTCTGGAAAGGCAGTGAGATCCTGCCCAAGTGCTCAGTCCTACAGCAACCAACACTAAGATGGTGCTGATGTGTTTGTTGGCCCTAAAGTAGAACGTGAAGGGCAGAGAAACAAAACAGACCAAAATACCATTCTTCTCATGAGGGAATATTTACCGAATAGTTTATATATACTGAATGAATCTTATGTAAGAGTCAACATGTTCAAAGCACTAAAAATAGGTCCGGATACATTTTGGTGAATAAGCTATTGATGTATTTAACCCTTCTAAAGAAAGAGCAGATAGCCAAGGAAAGCAAGTGGCCATTCCTTATCTGCACACCATCCCCATCCCCACCACTGGATCACTAGGGGAACCTCGAAAGACACAAGCCCCAGACACAGGAAGAACAGCATCCACGCAGCAAAGTAGAAGAGTCTTCAGGCTTGCAGGGGGCCAGAGCTTCAAGGGAGGAAATTCCAGAAATTGGTAACTTTGGAAAGGAATAGAGAGTATGTTTGAGGTGAAAGAATCTACAGCTGCCCTCTGCCTCCTCTGGGAGAGTGGCCTTGGCATTTGTTTCACACCATTTGGGCAGTCTGGCATGGTAGATGGGAGGAGGAGGGAAGACCCAGCAATTATGGCAATGCCCTGTGCTCCCATAGCTTCCTCCACGCCTAATAAGATATAGGCCAAGATTTTCATCCTAAGGCCCCTGGAGCAGAAAAGTCCCCCAGCCCAGTCAGGGCCAAGGATGATGGACAGGTTAAGCAGCCAGGAATGAGGTCTCAGTGTAGGAATTCACTGTGCACTCACTGAGTGGCAGAGGTGGCCAGATTTGAGCTCATAATCACTAGTCTGTCATGAAAATCATCCAGTCTCAAAAGCAGTATCTTTTTCAGAAACCCAAATACTTCTTCTTCTAAGCAGAAAAAAGTTTACAAATTTCTTTTCCTAATAAATCCATTGGGTTGTACTCCTTTTGTAAAATTACTGATCCAGAAACAAATCTAAAATGTCTTCAAAATAGCTTCCCATCCATGTGGATAATGTACTCAATTTCTGGGTCTGTCTGTGAGTCTCCATTCATTCTGATTTCCAGCTGGTTAACAACTAAAATATCAACCAGGCCCAGGACCCAAGGCTCCCAACTCCTTCCAGGGCCAGGCTAAGGGGTCTAGGAACCTCTATTTGGTGTCCAGGCCCTGTACCCAGGGAAAGGAAGAGCAAATGATTCTCTAGCAGGATCCCTCAGGCTCTGCTTTGCAGGCTCCTATTACTTCAGTTTCTCAGAACAGGAACAGGTGCTATGATTAAGAAGGTTTGGAAATGACAGAGGGCTCTTTTCCTGCAGGAATTCTCAGAACCTTTAAACTGCCAATGAACATGTTCCTGGTTCTCAAGGAGGGGGCTGCAGCTTTTCTTATGAACTGTGAGAACCCTGCTCATTCTCCCTGCCACCCCACAAGCAAATCAGGATCAAGGATCTCTGAAATTCCAGTCTGATCTGTGCTTAATTGTGATCCAAAATTAAGATCTTGTCTGAAAATAGAACCTAAGGCATAAAATTGAGCCATTTATTTTTAATTTAATTTTACAAGATCAGAAAGCTTTGAAGACCCATAGATAAGACAGCAAGATATGGAGTTGGTTTTCTGAAATAGGAGATTCAATATATGCCCCCTTAGGGGTGCATGAAAGTAAAAGGCCACCTGATCTTCTGCTGTCAACCCAGACCTATAGCTAAACACCTCCCCAAGACAGTATTCTATTTTGGTTTTGGTTTTGTTTTGTTTTTGTTTTTTGTTTTTGGTACTGGGGATTGAAGTCAGGAGTACTTAACCACTGAGCCAGATCCCCGGTCCTTTGTTATATTTTATTTAGAGGCAGGATCTTACTAAGTTAGTTGGAGCCTCACTAAGTTGCCAAGCTACCTTTGAACTCACAATCCTCTTGCCTCAGCCTCCTGAGCCACTGGGATTACAGGCGTGCCTGGCCCAGACAGTATTCTTGGGACATGTCAGGCACCCACAGCTTCCTGAGCAGATCCAGTCCTGAGTACCTACTCATGACAAGAAGTACCAGCAGACCACAGCAGGTGCCAGGAGACCACAGATGGAGATGACCCTAACCAGAAGTAAACATGCAGTCCTGAGGTGACAGGAACCCATGCTGTCTGTCCCAGGAAGTCAAGCTGCTCATCACCCCCCATCTAGTCTGTCACTCTCATTCCACAGCCTCTCCTTGGATGTCTCTTGTCTTTGGATTTGTCCGCAGTTTCCTGTCTGAGGTCCCTCTCCCCATCTCTCCAGAGGCTTTCTCTAGCCATTTTCAGGGCTCATTGAGTTCCAGTCCTTGAATCCTTTAGCCCGAGAAAGTCCCAATGACACAATTTAGCACTTAATTACACAGCCTCTCATCCTGCTCCTTTCTTGGAAGGGTAGTAATTGTGCTTCCCAGACCAGACTGCCCCTGCCCTAAAGGAAGGCAAAGTTGTCTGTGTTATATGTGATGCCCCAGAGCACAAAGATGAGCAAACAGTAGGCACTCAACAAATGAATGTTAATTCATTTTGAATGATAATCAGAACCTCACTGTTTTCCCAAGAAGGTCCTTTATTCTTAACAAATATGTCTTGAGCACGACACACATAATCTTACTCCAATTCTCCCCAGAGAAGTTTTTGTTCACTTTCAAGTTCAAAACTAATTTACCTCCTCTAGTCTTTAGACCTGCCTCAGCTTCAGAGTCAGAATTATTTACCTTTTTTTTTTTTTTTTTTTTGTACCAGGGATTGAACCCAAGGTGCTTAACCACTGAGCCACATACCCAGTCCTTTTTAATATTATTTTATTTAGAAACAGGGTCTTGCTGAGTTGCTGAGGCTGGCTTTGAACTTTCGATCCTCCTGCCTCAGTCTCTTGAGCCACTAGGATTACAGATGTGTGCCACTGCACCTGGCTACTTCATCCTCATTAAATCTTTAAATTTCTCTTCTAGTATGTAATTTCTATTTTGGTTACAAAATGATAACATTGATGGATGTCCTGATGATGGTCAGTACACTGAATATCTAGATGTGCCAAACACTTCCCATGTATGAACTCATTCAATATTCAAACCACTTTTATGAAGCAGGGACCTTTATGGTTCACATTTTGCAAATGGTGAAAATGAGGCTTAAAGGGTCCGGGTCCAGCTGCCCATCAGTGGTCTACCAGGTGGAGTTCAGAGCTATCAGATGACCAAAACAAAAGATATAAAATCTTGATGGAAAATAAGGACTATGACTTTCCCTCCTTGTGTTTCTGAATCTTGTTGATTACCAGAGACATTTCTGGGAAGTTGCAGCATCAATTCCTATCCCCAGAAATTCTGTTTCAGCAAATCTGGATGGGGCTTGGGAATCTGTAGTTTCCCATAGATCACTGGGTGATTGTGATGGTCATTCAGGATTGAGAAGCACTGAGCTCAGGTGTTTCTTCTGTACACAGCACCAGAATTAGACCATGCCAGGCCTCAGGTGGGAGATGTTCAGCCAGCACATGGAGCACACTATCCAGTGGGAAATGGAAAACAGCTGGCTGGCATGCCAACCCTCCTTCCCTCCTTCCTTCCCTCCCCATATACACTGGGAAATGTATTTAGTTTAGCCCAGAGCACCTCAACCCTGGCTGCACGTTAGAATCACCTGGAAAACTTTTTTTAAGAACAGCAACAACAAACCTGATGTCCAAAGAAACTAAGCAGAGCAAAGGAAGAGGTGGGGCCTGGGGCTCAACATCTATATTTTGAAAGCTCCCCGGTGAGTGTAATGAGTAGCTCATAAACCTCTCTTTTTTAGGATGAAAGACTCTGGCCATTCAACCTTGGCCTTTGAAAGCTCCTGCCACACATAAAGAAAGTAAGTGGGGACTCTCCTTAGCAGTTCCGGCTAATTTTAAAACTAATAACACTAAAATGTTTTAATGCCCTCACTAGCTCTGTTCAGCCTCATTAGGAAGAGTAAATAAAACAGGAGGTTCTCCCACACACACACATATCCCCAAATTTAGGAAGTCAAGTCCCTGGGAAACAGCATCACTGGGCTGGAGTGCCATGAGATGGCAGTGGCCAGGCACAGAGGGTGGGCCTGGGAGGACTCGAGAGCCCACTGATCAACTGTGGTTCAAAGAGGAGAGCTGACCAGTCTAGGGCCACAGAGGACTAGAAGCAGCACCAGGACCAGAACACACTCCATGACTGCAGACAGCAGCACGGCCCCACTGCAGTGAGTGCAAGGGGTTTCCCAGCTCCCCCTGTTGCTTTCCAAATGCCAGGCAGGAAAGAATGATCAGTCACTGAAGTCTACATGTGAATTTAAGACAGCATCCCCTGAGGTACACTAGCATTTTAAATCCTACCTCTAACCACAGGATGAGTGATTTTCTTTTTTGTTAAAGAAACCACCAACCCTTGCTAGACACTTACACATGGTGGGCAGGATGCTATGTTCTTTACGTGAATTTTCTCTTCAATTTAAACATTCTAACACCCCAATGGGGAAACTGAGACTTTAAGATGTTAAGTTCCTAGACCAGATTACAACAGCACCACCTGAGTACTTGAACCAAATGTCTGACTCCAAAGGCCCTGCGTGTAAACATCACATAGTCTCATCCTCTTTCGACACTGATGAGCAAGGAGAGAGGCATATTTTGAAAAGAACTGCTAAGGGACCCTCCTAAAAGAAAAAAGATAACCTCCTTCAGGCAGTTTCTTCTTCTATCTTCTTATTTGTGTGTGCGTGCACGCGCATGAATGTGTTCCTTGGCTAAGGGTAGAGTGCTGGAACACGTGTGTGTGTGTGTGTGTGTGTGTGTGTGTGTGTGTGTGTGTAAAATGGTTACATATATATATATATATATATATAATGGTTAAAAATAGATACAAGTATACACACATTATATGCATATGTATATGATGCACAGGGTACAGATAAATACTCATATATATGACATATGAATGTATATCTGCACACACATATATTTATATTTACAGAAAGCAGAGGATAGGACCCAACATTCCCAAAGATGCAATCTGAATGATTTTTATGTTACACCATCACTCATAAAATTCACAAGCATACTCTGAGGCTTAACAATGGTGGAGAAAACACATACTTGGGTGTTTGCATGCTACAGAAATGACCCCTTAGCATCTCTTTTCCCCTTGACTTTCCTTTCAGGAGGCAAGGACAACAGCCCATTTTCTAGATATCCCCTTGTATCTGGAAGAATTAAAATAAAAACCATACTAACAGTACTAGTGAATTAAGCCAGCGTCCTTGTCCACATGACAACTTTGTTATTGTGCTTATGGTTGTTTATCTATCAATAACCTCTTGGTGCAGGTGGGACTTCTCTTTCAAAGTCCAGACAATGCCGTGGATTCAATGATCAGTCTTTAAATCCCTCTGGTCAATCTGGTCAGGCTGCTCCTGTCCAGTGTACTATGTGCCCCATCTCCAGGTAGTAAACTACAGAATTTGGGGACAAGGCTGAGAAGACACCACAGCTGGAGCCTGGTTCATGATTGAGCTGTTGCCTTCCTCTCCTATATCCAGCATCTTTCTTTTTATTGTGGTTATCTGTCTCCCACAAACTGAGGGATGCATCCCCAGGGCAGGACCCTGGCCAAATGGTGATAGAGACAATGTTGGTTTCCTAAGCCCTTCTCCATTTCTTCAGTCATTTCTGTGGATTTATTTGATGTGTGGTGAAGTGATTCTGATAAAGGTGTTAGGAAGCTCGAGTTTTCTCTTTCTCTGGAGGGTCACAGAATAACGGAAGCAGAGTGAAACTATAATAGTGGAATCCCACACAGTGGGGCATTTATAAGAAAGAGAAATTTCTACCCCATGCAGGAAGATGTTTCCCTATTATTGGATCCCAGACCACCTGAGGAATTTTATATTACTATGTCCCTTGTAACCCTGGCTTCCCTTCCCTTTCCCCCACTCCATGGCTCCATACTAGAGAATTCAGAAAGTACACACCCCAAGGCAGGAGGCTGGGGTCAGAGGGCTCAGTAGAGGTGGAGGTGGTTGTGGTGGGAAGGGGTGGTCTCAGAGGATATTTTGAAAGTAGCTTTTTGGGTTGACCCTGGAAGGGAAAGAAAACTTTTGACTCTGGTAAATTTTCTCTAGCCTCCCACTTGCCCCAGGGCAGTGACACACAAGGTATTGTATACTTCCTGAAGATCCAGAGGGGAAGAGCCTGAACCCAAACACTTATCAAAGCTAGTTTTCCCAAATGTCAAATATCTTTGTTGCCTGTGACCTGTCTTTTGGACCCATGAGGCTGGTCTATTATAGAAATGCTTTAGTCATTGTTTGTGGCCAGGGGTTTTAGGTTCCTCTGTGCCTCTGCGTTTGCAGCCGGGAGATCGCTCCTCATAACCATTAGACCAGAGTGGCTATCACGTCCCCACTCCATTAGCATGAATAAACATTTGTGCTCACTCATCATCTGTCACCGTCGCTCTTTTCCCCACTCCCTTTTCATTTTTCCATCTTTACTCTAAGGCACAGGGCATAAGTCATCCATTTTTATGACACCTGCTGAGCAACCTCATTTTTCTGACCACTCTGGCATGTGATGTCGCGTCCCCTCTGCCCGCAGAGAGAGACACGGCAAATGTCTGAAGCTTTGGAAGTTTATTGTGCACAGGTTCTTTCCTACGCTTCTCTTACCCCTAGCTTCTTCGCACTTTCAGCTTTCCTTTTCCCAGCTCCTTCCACTCCCGCGTACTTCCTCCTTCCAGCTCCGCTCCCGCTGCTGCCGCGGCCGCCGTCGTCGCCGCCGGTTCTTCCGCTTCTTCCGTCCCTTCCTCAGCTTCCCCCTACTCTCCCACCCACCAGGCTTATATACACTTCAGTCAATCAGGGGAGAGTACACAAGATAAACGCGGACAGCTGCAGGCACAGGACGGGTGCACGAGGGGGGGGCATGCTCTAGTCACATCATTAACTAGCCAATTATTGGAATTCGCTGGTTGTTTACTGTATAGCTGGCCGCCTCTGGCTCAGCGTCAGGCGCCATCTTGACCATGCCCGAGGCTGGGGTTCCCGGAAAACCCCACAGATCCCCCTTCTTTAATATTAAACTAAGGCTCGGGACCGTGTCTGTCTTAGGCTGAGTGGTCAGCATATGTCCTTACCCGTCATCAGAGCCTGCAGAGCATGCTGCAGCTCCTGTCTTAGGTCGGTACACAGCCACCTACTTCATTACCCGTCTTTGACTACCGATCCAGCATCAAGAGCCATACTAATGGGGGGCTGTCGGCCTTTAGGGCGGTCATGGCCTGATGAAAAATAATTTGATCTCTCTATTGGCTAGTTTGCAGATGCATGCCAAAACGAACGAAGAGAAGAAGGCTAAGGCAGAGGGGTACCACCATAGCTCCTAAGCTTGCCCACTGTTTGACAGTTCTATAAACAGAAGAGGAACCTTATAGCCATATCAAATACAGAAACAATATACATCCCAATAGAGTTACAACATGGGTAACACAAAGCAGCTCTCAGGGAATAAACGCATCCCAGCCCCAAGAGTTCTTGCAAGGTATCCACTTGTTCTTATAATGAGTCCATTCTCTGATAGAGTCTCTATGGTCTGCAAGGCTGCAACTGCATTCTCAGCCGAATGATCGTTGTTGTGGTTGTGTCAATGCTGCTACTGCAAGGACTGTGGTGGCAGTGATCACGGCTGTTGCAATGTCAAAGCCTCTCCTGCTTCTTGATAATAGCACTGGCAATTCTATATCTGCAACAGAAACTAGGACTGGTAGGGAGATAGAAATGTGCAAATTGCACAGGTGGCAAAAGAACCATTCCAGTATTGTGAGAGATAGGACACAGTTAGTGAACAGTTAAGAGGTGTTATTAGAAATGTTAGTTGGTAGAAACATAAAAAAGAAAATACACAAGCTGACGTAGGAGGAAAAGCAATATCACAGCTAGGGTCAGCAGAACAAATTGCTCTACTCTGGGTCTGATTTGTAGCATGATTCCAACGGAAAAGTGCAGAAATTCCTCCTGTTAAGGCAAAGAAAGGCTAGAAATATCCTTGTCACCAAAAATAGCACGACCTGAAAAATCATCAGTAGAATTGACAGACTTGTAGAAGGATTGGTGAAAAACAAGAAAAGGAAGGATAAAAAATATGTTAGTCAGAAATGAAAAATATGGCCAGGCTAACAATGGCCCATAGGTTCCGGGTTTGCCTTTCCGTCTGAGTTTTCGTTATTGGAGGAAGGCTCAGACTCGCCATTGTGAAGAGGAACAGCATCACTTGCATGTTGTAAAACTCTGACCAGCCTTTCTGGAATCCAGACTGGAGTCTGTTGATCCTGTGGGAAAATACAAACAGACCCTCGGACCCAACGAAGGACTGGATCCGGTCCTTTCCAACAACCTGTCAGGACATCTTTCCATTTTGCCCATACTTGAGAAGTATAATGGGGATTATAATGTCGATCAGCTGCAGAATGGCCATCCCTATCCAGAGTTAAGAAATTTAGAATGAAAAGAACTAAATTAAGTTTATCTTTAGGAGACTTATAGGAGGCTCCTATTCCCCCTTTTTGTTTATTTAGACATTTTTTTAAAGTAAGATGTGCTCTTTCCACAATGCCCTGTCCCTGAGGATTATAGGGGATGCCAGTGACTAATTGGATGTTAAATGTTTGTAAAAACAACTGGAAGCTTTTGGAAGTATAAGCAGGACCATTATCTGTTTTAATAACTTTAGGTATGCCCCAGCCAGCAAACGCTTGTAGGCAATGTTGAATGACATCTTTTACCTTTTCTCCAGAATGAGCGGAAGCCATAATGACTCCTGAAGCAGTGTCTACTGACACATGTACATACTTAACAGTACCAAATTCAGAAATATGGGTTACATCCATCTGCCAAATATGGCCAGGCAGCAGTCCCCTAGGGTTAACTCCAAAGGATTGCACTGGGATTAAAGGAGCACAATGTTGACAATTTTTTACTATTTGTCGAGCCATACATTTGGATATAGGAAATTTTCTGCTCAAAGTAGTGGAATTTACGTGAAATTTTTCATGAAAGAGTTTTGCTTGTTCCTCTATGGAAAAAACAAAAATTGATTTGGTGGCCATATCTACCAAGTCATTAGCATTGGCCAAAGGTCCTGGTAAATTAGAATGAGCTCTAATATGTCCTACATAGAATAGATGTTTACGCTGTAGGATAAGGTTTTGTAGTGTAGTAAAGTAAGAAGCTACCGTGGATATGGAAGAAATATGGGGTACTGTTTCAAGAACCTGTAAAGCGTTAACGATATATAAGCTATCAGATAGAAGATTGAATGGCTGATTATCTGCTAATTTAAAGGCTAATATTACAGCTGCAAGTTCAGTAACCTGTGCGGAGTTAGGTGGAACTATTATGGTATGAAGTTGTTTACCGATAAGTACTGCACCTACTCCATTTTTGGAGCCATCAGTAAAAATGGTTACACAATCTTTAAGAGGCTGGACACTAGTCACTTTTGGAAAACTATGGGAGTATTTTTACAGAATTGAATCCAGGGATGTTGGGGATAATGGTTATCGAACTGAGCTGAAGTGGTACAATATAATACTGACCAATCATCATCATTATTAATTAGCCATTTAATTTGCTGAGTGGAATAAGGAGTTATAATAATAGACGGATGGATTCCAAAAACAGTAATGCAAGATTCTATTCCCTTGAATATTACCTGAGCAATAGCTTGGGGATATGATTGCAATGTTTTAGCTGGAGAGCTAGGGAGATTTATACTTTGCAGAGGTCCTCCTTGCCAAACTATGCCAAAAGGGGTATGTTTCTCCGAGATTATGATTAAACTTAATGGTTGAGTAGGATCACAACGATCAACGTAACACTGCTGAAGTCTATTCTCTACTAGCTGTAAGGATATCCGTGCTTCAGGAGTAAGTTTCCTAGGGGAATTCAAGTCAGGATTACCTTTTAATATATCGAATAAAGGTTTTAATTCCCCTGTGGATAATTTTAAATAGGATCTAATCCAGTTAATGTCACCTAAGAGTTTCTGAAAATCGTTTAAGGTATTCAATTGATCTGTTCTGATGGTCAACCTTATTGGTCTGACTGTAGTAGCAGTGAGCCTTGTACCCAGATATTCTTGGATCTCCTCTAATTGTAATTTTTCAGGGGCTATCGTTAATCCTCTCTTTTCTAATGCTTGAGTCATAAATTGTAATGCTTCTAACAAAACTTTTTTCTGGATGGCAAATAAGTATGTCGTCCATATAGTGATAAATCAACAATCTCTTAAACTTTTGTCTAGTAGTTGTTAACGCTTTATCTACGTATATTTGACATATAGTAGGACTGTTAGCCATACCTTGAGGCAACACAGTCCATTCGAATCTCTGGTCAGGCTGAGTGTGATTAAGAGAGGGCAAAGTAAAGGCAAATCTCCAACAATCATTTTTGTGTAAGGGTATAGAGAAAAAGCAATCTTTTAAATCCAGAATAATAGTAGGCCAATTTTTTGGTAGTGCAGTAACAAGAGGGAGTCCACATTGGACGGGTCCCATAGGGTACATTTGTTCGTTTATGGCTCTTAAATCATGTAATAACCTCCATCTTCCTGATTTTTTCTTTGTTAAGAATATTGGAGTATTCCAAGGAGAGGTAGAATGTTGTAAATGACCTGCTTGTACCTGCTCTTGTACTAACTTATGAGCTGCCTCTAGCTTTTCTTTTGTTAGGGGCCACTGTGGAATCCAGCGAGGCTTATCATCTTTCCATATTATAGGGATTGATGGTTTATCAGTGGCCCCTAGGAAAAACCCAATCCATGAGAATCATTTTTTGGTGGGGGTAAAGGCAGTGATTGGGTAGATCCTTGGCTATGTCTTCCTAATCCTTTTTTATCATCATAATCCATATTTTGTAACATATTTCTTACAGGAGTCCCTTGGTAAATCTGGTCAGTGGTGAGTTTCATATCCATTTGCTGCAGGACGTCTCGTCCCCATAGGCTAATAGGAACATTACAGACATATGGTTGAAATATACCTGTGTGTCCCTCTGTATCTTTCCACGATAATGAGGAAGCACTTTGATTGGGGCTCTCTGCTACTCCTAAGCCTCTCAAGCTCTGAGCTGCTGTGATCAATGGCCAGTGCTTTGGCCAGACCATTGCACTGATAATACTTTTGTCTGCTCCCGTATCTAATAAACCTGTAAATTCCATATTTCCCACTTTCAATTTTAGGAGGGGCCTCTGTCCCATATCCATAGTAAGGTTTATTAAAGTGGTTCCTGTTGATCCAAAACCTCCTTGTCTTTTATTTGTATTTTCACTGGGCCACAAGGAATGTCGACTGGGCAATATAAGCATTTGTGCAATGCGATCCCCTGGAGAGATGACCGTAATTCCTTTTGGTGAAGAGACCAAGGCTTTTATTTGTCCAGTGAAATCAGGATCAATAACCCCTGGGTGTACTATAAGTCCTTTTAGTGTTGAGGAACCTCTACCTAGTAATAGCCCTACACTGTTCTGTGGGATTTTTTCATGCCAATCAGTATCAATCATCTGCACCCCCATATCTGGGGTTAGTATGAGTCTGGAGGTGGCACAGATGTCCAATCCTGCACTCCCTGAGGTGGCCCTGCGCTCCCCTTCTCTGTGGGAGGATACCACCGTCGGGGAACTTGTTGAATCACCCCGTATATTTGTTGCGGGCCCCGGGGAGGGCCCTGTCTCCCGTTTTTTTGAAGTTTAGGATTTAAACCTAAAAAATTACCTTCCCTATCTCTAATAGACTGACAGGCACTGCTCCAATGATTTCCCTTTCTGCATCTTGGACATAACCCTGGGGCATAAAGTGTAACAGATTTTACTATAGTTATCTCTTATCTTTTGTTAGGGCATTATCTCCTTGCTGCTGATTTTGTGCATCTATTGAAACGTATTGGCCTTCTCCTATTAACATTTCTATCGGGAAACCTTGCCACTATGTTTCTGCAAGCAGTTTCAACAGCTATTTCTTGCTACTGAGCTTCCCCAATTAGCCATTGTTCTCCAGATAACACTGCTCTGCATAGCTATCTCCAAGTCTTAACTGCCTCTTTAAAGTTTTTCTAATGGTTGATGGTATCTCCATTTGCTCCTCAAATACGGGCAGGTTCTACAGATTTTGAAGCTCTTTTATTAGGCTTAGGTTTCTCCTACCTTTTCCCCTTGTTCCTAAGTTTTCACTACCACTTGGTTATTCCTTTTGGGGGTTCTTTATGTTAGACTTAGTTCTCTTTTTTCCCTTGTTCTTAGATTTTTTGAGCAATTATTTTCTAGGTCACCACCACTCAATCTTTCCTCACTTTATTCTCTTTAAGCATTCTTTTCTGTTACTATTAAACCCTGTTCATGAAGATCCCCCCTGTGGCACACTAAGCGGCTTTTCTTTACTTTAGCTGTTTTTTTTTTTCCTCAATGGCATCCCATTGTTTCCTAATGGTTCCCTGAGGGGTTGCCGCACCCAGACCCCATTGCTACTAATCTGAATAGCTTTAGTTATGGCAATTACAATAACAGTGGCCTAGCTGCCAGGAGCAAGGAGATTGCTGAAGGGAAAACTATCAAGTGCACATTAAAATTTTTATAGCGGCTTTTCACGTCGGACCGCTTCAAACATGTTTCTACTTTCACTTTAATTAGACCGCGTTCCACGCGCCAGGACCGCCGATGGCGTGTCCCGATACCGGACCACCTTCCGTGTGTCCTTATTTTTATTTTAATTGGACCGCATTCCGCGTGCCCCCAGGACCGCTGATAGCGTGTCCTGATACCCTTTAACTGGACCGCATTCCGCGTATCCGGATAGTCGCTTTACCGCGAACGTCGAGGCGCCTCTCCTTTACCTGTTTACCTTTTTTGACTTCTTTACCTGTTTACCTTTTTTGACTTCTTTACCTGTTTACCTTTTTTGACTTCTTTACCTGTTTACCTTTTTTGACTTCTTTACCTGTCTACCTTTTTTGACTTTTTTATAACCGGTTTAGCTTGTTAAAAAAAAATTTTTTTAAGATATCTTACCTTGTCCCTTTTATAGTCCCGGGTTTCGGCACCAGCTGTCGCGTCCCCTCTGCCCGCAGAGAGAGACACGGCAAATGTCTGAAGCTTTGGAAGTTTATTGTGCACAGGTTCTTTCCTACGCTTCTCTTACCCCTAGCTTCTTCGCACTTTCAGCTTTCCTTTTCCCAGCTCCTTCCACTCCCGCGTACTTCCTCCTTCCAGCTCCGCTCCCGCTGCTGCCGCGGCCGCCGTCGTCGCCGCCGGTTCTTCCGCTTCTTCCGTCCCTTCCTCAGCTTCTCCCTTCTCTCCCACCCACCAGGCTTATATACACTTCAGTCAATCAGGGGAGAGTACACAAGATAAACGCGGACAGCTGCAGGCACAGGACGGGTGCACGAGGGGGGGGGCATGCTCTAGTCACATCATTAACTAGCCAATTATTGGAATTCGCTGGTTGTTTACTGTATAGCTGGCCGCCTCTGGCTCAGCGTCAGGCGCCATCTTGACCATGCCCGAGGCTGGGGTTCCCGGAAAACCCCACAATGTGACATCCCTTTCATTCTCCTTGCTTCTTACCAAGGCTGTTTCCATATTAAAGATGAGGACAAAACCCCATCACGGGGATAAGAAAGCCACAGGGGCACAAAACAGAACAGTGAAAACACCCAGTGCAATCTGACAGAGGATGCTGGTTGAGAGATCAAAAGTATGGGCTTAGAATCAGACCACTCTCCCACTTCCCAAATTTAAGATTTAGCAGCTGTGTAACCTGAGGCAAGGTGCATCACTTCTCAGTCTCCTCCGCAACTTGGAAGTAATACCACTCCACAGAGTGGTTATATTGAATCCCACAGTGATGCAATGGGTCTAGCACTGCACCTGACCCCCTGTGGTGAGGACACAGAGGAATGGTTACTACTTTTAAACTTTAGTGTTCTTTATACCATTTGGCATCTCTTTGGTAGCCAAGGCTGAGCCAGAATTGTCCATTGAAAGGCTAGTATATTTAGGAACTTGGAATATAAAGAAATTTAAGAAAATTCCCTCCCCTGGAAAGAGAAATAAGGGTACATGGTGGGTATACCTGCCATGTGCCAGAGTTGTGTACACGTACAGTAAGGAGGGAGAGATTTCAGAGAAAGGACGCTGCATGGAGGGGTGGCTGCAGAAGGCGTCCTGAAGAAGGTCTGACGTGAATGAAACTTTGACAGAAGGGGAAGAGGCATTGTAGATGGGACTGACAGTCAGAAGGGAAAGAGGCAGGGCATGAATAAAAACCAAGGAATTAATAACTCGGTCATCTTGGAGGATAGGTTTGAAGAGGTTGCTAGGGGCCACCTGTGGGATTAACAGTGTTTATTGCTTTGGTTCCACAGAACCAAAGAAGCTTTTTAAAAAGTGGGATTAAAGAGCACAGGGATAGGAAGAAAACCCCAGCAGAGGCATGAATGAAGGCCAGCTAGGGGGAGGCTTATGCAAATGCATGAAGAATACAACAATCCAGGCCCCAGAAGACTTGGCGGAAGAGCAAAGAGGAAGGCAGGCAGGGATGGGAGACAAACATCAAATGAAACCATTCCCGGGGAAACAACTGCAAGCTCAGCTGTTGCTCACTTGACTGTGGAGCCTGCACAACTGGACAGAGGTGACACACTGAGTACCAAGGGTACACGTGGACAAACACTGTCCCATGCCACCAACTGTAGGGTTTTCTGCCTCATGGATAGTGAAAGTTACCCCGACTCTTCATCTGAGTCAATATGACCAACAATGCATTTGTAGTCCCAGGAGCCTCCAGAGATGCTCATATTAAGGTGACATAACCAATGAAGCCATTTTAACCAGCAGCTCTGTCGTACCTCTCTGGCTTGGTTGGCGCAGGCACCATGCTGTCAATGGCTTCCTCCCTTTCTGAGCCTTACTGGCACGCTTCAGGCTCTGTGATGGGCTCCAGCATCACACAGAAAAGCAATCTTCCTGCCCCCATGGAGTCACTTCTTTTTGGACCTGCTTTGTGTCTCCATTCCCACTCTCACCACAGCAGACTTGCCTCAATGACTCCGTGATGGCTCCCCTGTCCCTTCTCCCTCTTCTGGCCCACTCTTCCCCTGCTACCACATGACCTTTCCAAGGCTCATCAGGATGCTCCCCAACTGTCCCTTAGTTTCTTCCCAGGATATCCAAGGCCTTCAGGCTCTGTCCCAATCTACATCTCCATCTTTATCTCTGTGTTAGTCAGCTTTTCATCATTGTGACTAAAGCACCTGTCAATAACAACTTAGAAGAGGAAGAGTTTGTTTCAGCTCACAGTTCCAGAGGTCTCAGTCCATGGCCATTGCACTCCACCACCCTGAGCGTGAGGTGAGGCAGAACATCAAGGCAGAAGGGTGGGGCAAGGAAAGCTGCTCAGTTCATGGCATCCAGGAAGCAGAAAGAGAGTCCACGGCACCAAGGACAAAACATACAATCCCCAAGGGCACACCCCCAGTGACCTGCTTCTTCCAATCACACCCTACCTGCCTACAGTTGTCATCCAGTACAGTAGTCCTTACAAATCATTAGCCCATCAAATGGATTAATCCATGAATCAGGTGAGAACTCATGTAATCTAATCAGCCCACCTCTGAACATTCCTACATTCCCACACATGAGCTTTCCGGGGGATATCACATACCCAGACCACAACCATCTCCCTCCCTTATATTTCTCCTCAATCACAGCCATATCCGTGCCTCAGGTATGGGCCATGGTCTTCTGCCTAGAAAGTTCGTCTTCTTCCAGGACCCACCACCACCACCATTTTTCCAGCTAATCCCTACTTATCTTTAAGACCCAGCTCAAATAAATCCTCTGTCCAACTTTACCTTTTTTATACCAGGCAACACTCACTCTGTTTTAAGTTATTAATATCTGGTCTTCATTAATAAATTATCAATTGATGTTTCATTTTAAATTATGTAAAGACTGTCTTAATATGAGTGTGAATTTCTGTGTCCCCAGGTGGATGGCGAGCATCTCTCATGAAGGGCTGATATGACCTTGAATTGCTAGCATCTGACAATAGCTGGCTCATATTATTAGACAGTAAGTGGTTGAATTAACATATTAATACAAAACAAGACTTCTATCGGAGTTACTACAAGAGTTCCCCATCACCTCCACAAAAAAAAATAATAATAGTTATAATATAGTATAAGCAATGGCAGAATCTGGAAACTACTGTAATCTGTTAGTCATTCATCAAACACACACTGCTTACTACATTCAGGCACTATTACAGGCTCTCGTAAGTTCTAAATAAAAATGATAAGCATATAGTCTGACTTGAAAAATAAAGCAAGTGCACACACACCTGAACTAATAGCCAAAGAAAGCAGTTCTAAAGGTCAAGTTGTGAAAGACTCCAGGTGTGAGAGACACTCGTGGAGCCAATGGCTTGAAAAATTTTAATTATGCCAACACTAATTAAACATTCTAGACATTTAGTGCATTCCCCTGCCTGCAGATATGACCACACATCATGTCACAGTCAGATGGGACCCACTTATATTTATGAAAGCTTATTGTTAACAAGCAAAAGAGCCATTTTACCTCTACCAGGACAATTTTGCTCCTGTCGGCTCTAGCACACTTATGTGCCACATACGCAACAGTCTGAGCCCATTTGTTTCACTTTTGGTCTTAAAGGGGATTTAAGTGATTACTGATTCCTTGCAAGAGGCCTTCACAGGCAAGAAGACCATCGTTTCCACACCGCTTGCCCTCCAGGCCACACTCAGGGGACTGATGCTCAGACACAGAGGAAAAGCAAGGCGGCCAGCCAGTCAGTGGCACCCTCAGTGTCCAGACGCCGCCTCCCTTTCTCCCTTTCTACTCCTCTCCCTCCCCCACCCCCAAGCCTGAAGTGCACCCACCAGGGTCTCTGATGTTACAAGAGCCCCCACAAACAACCAAATAACACACACCAGTGCTTGTGCCTGGGTACATGAAGGAAGGCATAATGAGCTGCAGAGGGAAGTGGAACCTTCTGGGCTGCCAAGGGGCTTTTAAAACTAATAAACACACCAGGAAATAAAAGAAGGGAAGAAATTATAGAAAGCTTTTTGGCAGCACCCTTTAACCAGGCAGAACAGCCCCCCTAAGCACACGAGTCTTGAGCTGCTGGGCTCAGATGGAATGAATGAAAAGAAATACACACTGAGAACACTTTCCAACCTGGACCTTCACCAGGATCTGCCCATGTGGGGCAAGGACTAGACTGAGGACAGGAGACCTCCAGGCCACCTAAGGAAGACAACTTTCTTTAGATTTGCTCATTACCTGCCCTTCCCATCCTGATCACATGCTTCTGCACATCCTTTGAGCCTTCAGATTCCCTCAGTCCCCCTAGCCTGCCTGCTTCGGCCACTATAATATTCCAGTGTCTGTACTGTAAATACTCAACAAGTACTTGTTGACTGAATACATGAGGCTGCAGAGAGGTTCAATAACTTGGTCAAGGTCACATAGCTGGCAAGTGCTGGGGGTTTCAAACATGGGCTCATTCCTGTAATAGGGCCCCTGACCTCTGTGCTGTACCATGTAAGATGAGTGAGAAAGGGTGCCCAGCTGTAGACTCCTCCAAACCCTTGAGAGTATCCACAAACATGTTCTCTTTACATGCAGATGGGACACAAGAAATGTGCACAGAATTGAATCATCCTCTTAGAGAACGGAAGCCATGTTTAACTAAATGCATGTCTGCTTCCTTCTCTAATAGTCCACAAAAGGATGGACCTGTCCCATGGGACTCATCATTTGCTTCACGTTTGCATTCTTATTTAACATAAGCCTGTCTCGTCTCCTGAACTCTCATCTTCTTAAGGACAAGGTCAAGCCTGTGCTACTTTGCCTCCCCAGGAACTAGCACCAGGACTGGCACTTAGTAGTGTTTAATGGATGTCAGTTGATCTCCCCCATTTCCAGCCCCAGAGATGCCCTCCTGCTGGTCTCACTGACAGTGAGGTTCAGGGCAGTCCCAGATCTGGGCAGGTCTTTAAACCCAACAGAACAGTGAGAAGCCAAAATGGCCCATTCCGTTCCTGCCTTCTCAGTTGGAAAAATACTTCCGAACAAAATCTCAAAATGAAATGTGGCACCACTCCCTAATTTGGATTTCTCCCTTCTCCTAGGTCACAGAGGCTTTCTAGAAAAGATCTTCTTCCTGTATGCAAATCTCTTTTCCCACATAGTAACCAGAGGTGTCATCAATGGCAGATGAATCAACTACAGGGGGCTGGTTACCTTCACCTTTCTTGCTGTTTTTGGAAAGGGCAAAGGCAAACCAAAAGTGGCCTGGGTGTGTTCTCCAGAGAAAGCACTTCCAAAGGCTGCCGTCAGAAGTTTCTGTCACAGCCAAATCCTATGTTCTCCACTGCAGCATGATTTTGTGACAAGTTTTAATAAAACTGTATTTATGTCAAACACAAGACCAAACAAAATCTCCAGATTCTAACATCTTATTTACAAACATCTCAATTTGAAGTAATCAAAACAGTTGAAAACTACTAGTTACCTTCCTTTCCTTTCTTCCTGTGTCCTACTCAACAAGGAACTTTTCAAATCCAGGAAAAGCTTGCAGTTTCAGCAGACAACCAGTAGGTGGTGCAGGCAAATTCTACATAAGGGCTCAGGGCAGGACTGCAGAGTAGGTAAGCAAAGGGCACAGTGATAAATATCCATCTGGGCTCTATTTCTATTGTTTTGGCTGGTGTCTCTGGGTTTTGAGGGCCCCTCATTAAAAGACTGTAATGTTTCCAAACAACTTTTTTTCTTGCTTCAAAGGAGGGACTTTTTATTGTTTCAATAAGGGCTACCATTCAAGTACCTTCCATGTGCCAGACACACTATGAAGTACTTTATGTACTTTTAATCTGTGCAACAACCTGATGATATATTTATTTCTACCTCATACTACAAGGGAACTAGGACTTGGCAAATTTAAGCATCCTGCCCACATGGTGGGCAACTGGTCAAATGGGGTTTAGATCCAATCTACAGAACTCCCACATCCATGCTATAAGGTATCCACCATTTTTCCTGGATAGGTTGCCAGATTTTGACAACATATTTGAGGACGCCAAGGAAATGCTATCTTGAGCAGTCAGAAAGACATTCCTACATCCCAAAGATCTTGTAACCAGTGCTGATCCTACTGGAAACTCATTCGTGGGACCACCCCACACCACCCCCATGAATGATCAGTCTCTTCAGAAGAGATGGACATTTCACCTGGCATGAGTGCTTGACTCTCCATTCTCACTGAGAAGACCTCACTGAGTGGAACAGCTCTGGGTCCAGCAGGAGATCCCAGGTGGAAAAGCCTTGAGCATATTTCCTAACAAAGCCAATGCTCAAACTCCTCTGGTCACTTTTCATCAACAGTCTAATCGTGCTCCCACTGCAGCTTTCCCACCCTGCCTTGTGGTCATCTTCCAGGGTCTGCATGATTGGGAAAGGAAGTTAATTGACACAGAGCATTTCTTCCTTCCAAAAAGGGCATTTTCTCTGCCTACAGCCAGCTCTTTCTTACACTTACTTTCCAAAGAATCTGCCCCAAAGTTTCACCCAGGGTCTGCCACCCCACAGGGCTTTCTAGAGGGAGTCAACCCAGTCCTCTCTGAAACACGCACCTGCCCTGATGAGCCCAGGGAGGCCTGGAGGTCAGTGCCCCAGCACTGTCCCTTCCCTTTTGTCACACCCCCACCCCCAGTCCCCAATTGCCATGACATCTGCTGAAGGAGGCAGGTGCTGGCCAGAAGGCTTCTTCTGATGCTGCTTCTCCACCTGTCCACACTTACCCACCTGCAGACTTCAGCTCTGCTGGGCCAATTAAAACATTAACTCTTCAGTGTGAAGGCAACTGGCATAAGAGCCCAAGAACTTTCCCTGAATTGGCTTAATTTTTCCAAAGATGAGGGAAAGTCAAAGAAATATTAAGTAGGGCCAGGCACAGTGGCACACACCTGTAATCCCAGTGACTCAGGAGGTTGAGGTGGGAGGATTGCAAGTTCAAACCAGTCTTAGCAACTTAATGAGGCCCTAAGCAACTTAATGAGATCCTGCCTCAAAATAAAGCATAAAAATAAAAAGGGCTGAGTATGTAGCTTAGTGTGTGCCCTGGGTTCAATCCCTGGTACAAAATAATAATAATAATAACAATAATAATAATAATAGGAGAAGGAGGAAGAGCAAGGAGATCAGATTTCCATTAAACTTTATTGCAAACTAGCTGCACAACTGTGGACAAGTTCCTTAACTTCTCTGGTTTTGGTTTCCTCGTGTTCAAAGGAGAAAGGCTGGACCATGTGATTCTACAAATGAAAATATTCTAAGATTCTACTTGATGACATAAATTTCCTTTTATCAGTAAAGAGTAACTTGAGCCGAGTGTGAGCATATAAATGCCAACATAGGAGAGCTGTTTTTTTTTAATAAACAGAAAAAATAGAATGTCTGGGTTTGACCACTTCTAGTTTTAAAATGTCATCTTAGAACTAGGTATCCCCAGTATGTGTACCTTGGCCACTGCAGGTATGGCCCTGATAGATTTATCATGTAATTCCCTATTCATGTTATACCTTTCAATGGCACAGCCATCTCACCAAGGGCAAGGACTTTGTTTATCTCATTCACTGTGCCCAGTGCCATGCCAACACAATATTTGTCAATATTTGTCACATAAATGAATTTCCACTGTTCGGGTCTGATTTCCTGAATATATCAGGGACCAGGCAGAAATCACACATTTAATAGACTTTATAGCTCTCTTCTATACCTTCCCTACAGATTTTCATAGGAAATTGTTTCTGAGAATTCAGTAGCCTCTGGAGGTGGCTGGTTTTCTCTCTCCCATCCGTCCCCTACTTGGGCAATCAAGCAAACTGAGGATGACCAATGGGTACAGTGCCTTGACAGCACCATTCTCTTGAAAACTTACAGTTTTCTGATGGGCCATAATCTCTCCTTTCCCACCGCATCCTTGTTTGAACACGAAAGCTCCTGTTCTCACATTTTCCCTGCATGCTGTCTGCACCTCTGACAGGACACAAGAGGAGACCCAGTATTTCCTCAGGAAGCTTTGGCTCCTGCCAGCTCTGTTTACCACCTGGGGTGCATCTCCCCCACATGGGATGTATTTAGTGCATAATTAACCAAGTCATCCAACTTGCTCCACTTGACATGAGGGAACCCTCTTGACCTGACCACCTGACAGGCTGGCATTTCTATATCCTTAAAGGCAGCCTGAGTTGGAGAACAGAATTTTAATTAAAATTCACCTACCTATACATGCATTGCCCTGCCGTTTACATTGTACTTTTTAGGTCACACGTGCATATTAGTGCTGCCTTTTGGCTGCTGCTGCTGGCCAGCAGTCACTGCTCTACCAACAAAGCCTTCATAAAAGAATTCATCTACGGGGCAGCCAGGCCCCTGGGTAGCAAGCGCCATGCTACACAGTGATTCTTTCCTACGTTCTTCCTCACATTTCTTGTAGACATGAGCTTGGGGGCAGTGAGTGGTCCTGAGGGAAGCACAGACCTGCCAAGGACATATACAGGACACAATGGTCACTGCTCAGTCCCAAATCTAAACTGGGCAGAAAGAAACACTCCTGAAGTCCTTGGAAAACAGAGACACTATCAAGAAACACATACCCAGTAACAGAAAAGTTGCCTCAAAAAAGAAAATGGAATCAAAAACCCCCTTAATGGGGAGGAGTGGAAAGGGCACTTTTGGGGTGCCATCAATCTGTTTCAAAGCAACTGACTACACTTTCTAGATGGCTAGAGCTGGCTAGTTGACTGATTCCTAAGGTGCTTAAGAAGGCAAAATCTGCACAAGTCTCCAAACTCCAAGGTGACAGAGGCCATCATCATGTCTTTAGCAAGAAATCATCAAACCTCAGAGAGATGATGGCTGAAGAGAGTAAGGAAGCTTGGAGTTAATACCATTGCTATTGGAAGCTCACTGCACCCATGCTGAAGGAAAAGAGGTGGAGTGGGAGATACATATTTAACTTCCCTTCTCAAATAGACAAGGATAACTGCTCCCTTCCCCCTGCTGTGATGCTGGGGATGGGCTGGGGGTGGGACACAGGGCCTTGTGCATGCTAAGCTAACGCTCCACCACTGAGCTACAGCCCAAGCCCTCTCTGTTCCCTTTGATGGTTCAGTGACCTATGGAACTCAAACACAGAGCCTGGTGCACAATCTGACGAGTTAAGAGTTATCAGATGATGCAATCAACCAATGATATGAAATCTTTTTTTTTTTTTTTTTTTTTTTTTTAGCTATAGCTTTTCATTAGAACCACTAGGGAACTGGAAAATATTCTGAGGCTGAGGTCACCTCAGCAGAGATTCTGATCCCCTTCTCCATAGGTGTGATTCTCTAAGTGTGGTCTCAGGATGACAGCTCAGTATCATGCTTAAGGTGATCAGAAATGCAGATCCTCAGGCCCACCTCAGAGTTTCTGAGTCCAGGAATCAGATGCATATTAAAGTTTGAAAAACAGTGGTCTGGAGTAGACCATAGGATTCAGGCGTTTTGTTCAAAGAGTCCAGGTGGTTCCAATGTGTGACCACAACAAAAATTATTAAAGAATCACAGAATCACTCCAGTGGTCCATGACCAACTGCACCCAGAACCATAAAACTGGGGATGCCTTGTCATTAGACAAGAAAGCATCTAGACCATACTGGCTGAAACTACTCTTCAAGGTGCTGCTCTCTGTGGACTCCATCTTCCCAACACTGTGGAACAGATGAGACAAGTTCATTTTCCTTCCCTCATCTCTCTGGAACTGTGCTGTGCCTAGCACTGCCTCAAAGGACATTGGTCATTTACCCAGTGACACTCCATTTAGGGCACATGTGCAGGGACCACAATCAGGATGAGAAGTGACTCAATGCTTGCTCTTATCTCTCCCTCAAGGAGGTCAAGTGATCTCCTTGGTTCCCAGAACCTCTCTCTTCTAGAACGGTCCTTGGGAAGAAAAGAGAGGGGTTAAAATTACTCAGAAACGAAGCCTGCTGTAGCTATACAGTGCCTGTTGTTCCAGCTACACAGGAGGCTGAGGGAGGAGGATCATTTGAACCCAGGAGTTCAAGGCTGGGCTGGGCTACAGAGTAAGATACAGTCTCAAAAAAAAAGAAAAGAAAAGTACCAAGAAACCATAGGGGGAACAGAAACCATCTTATGAGATACCCAAAGGGGGTCTGAATGGCAAAAATCTCTGTGTCCACTGTGGTGGCCTCAGTGGGACTTCCCACATCTGTGCCCTGGGGCCCTGACTATGTAAGGATAATGGAGACTCATCAGCCAGACAAGGCACACAGCATCCAAATCTTTCACACACACTCCCTCCAAAATGTGGTTTTTTATCTCCAGAAAACCAGAATAAAAATCTGCTTGCAATTCTGCTAAGATTCCAGTATACTTGGGGCAGAAGGATCACTACCAATTTTTGTTTTGGCCAACTCAGCACCTGAGGCCCATACTTTGGGACAGTGAAGAAATCCTTTATACTGTTATGAGTAGTATCATTCAGTATGCAAAAATAAATAAATAAATAAATAAATAGTAAGAAGAATCCCCTGATCACATTTCCTTCTCTAGGGGAGAGGTGCTAATGGGAGCTCTAAGGACCAGGTGACATTACTTGTTTCTCAACTGTCTCCTGCCCCCATTAGCCAGCATACACCAGGGCAGAGACAATATCACCCTCATTTCTATAACTTCAGTCCTATGTCTGGCATATAATCCACACTCAACCACAAGAGAAGCTGGTGAATGGACCTCCCTGGGCCGGAGCTCCTGCAAATGAACTGAGTACTGGGTCATCAACCCCATATTACCTATGATGTCCTCCCCATGGGGTGCTTACTGCTGCCCCTTGCATACAGACCCTGCAGACATGGGCCGTGCCTATCTGGAGTCCTGCCTCAGGCATTTTCTCATCTGCTCATTCCACCTCAAAGAATTCTGTTCTAGAAATACTAGCATGTGCAAGACAGTCCATAGAGTTCCTTTATTTAAGAATACACCAGAACGTGGGAAAATCAAGAGTCTTGTTCCCTGTTTCCTTTTCATGCAAACAACCAGACCTGTTTCTCAGGCCTCACTGAGCTTTGACATCAACTCTAAATGGAAAGTCAAACAGAGTAGTCTAGTTTCAAAGCTCTTTGCAAAAAACAAACAACAACAACAACAACAACAAAAAGACAAGGAAAAAAATAGAAATGGCAAGATGCAGCTGATGAATATTGAGCTCTTGGTGATCGTTTGTTCTAATAACTCCAGCAGTCACAGGAGACCACAGTCCCTTAAAAACATGCAATGGGATCAGGAGACAGGATGGAATGGAGAGACATAGAGTTTCTAGAGAGGGAACAGGTCTGAGAGATAAGCTGCAGCCAGGACTGAGTGGCCCGCCACTACCCTAGGGAGCAGGAGAGAAGCCAGGCCAGTGCAGTATTCTGCAGATCTGCCCTGCTGCAGGCACCCAGTCACTCCAGGAGGGGTCCCACCAGAGGGCAGGCTAGAGAAATGTAGGCAGCCTGAATCCACCCAGTCATACTGTGGCTACCAGGAAGGTAAGCCAAAGGAGGCTCAGGGCAGAGAAAAACAAAGTATGGAGATTACCAATAGAAGTTAATTATTCCTGCCACCCCATACAGCAACAGGCACTGACTGCAGACTTATACTTGAGCAAGGCTGAACTGAGGGCCACTTGTAGCTCAGGGGCAAAGCCGTCTGGTCCCACTGCCAGTCAGTCAAGCAAGCAAATAAAGCGGCACCCCATAGTGTGCAAGGCTCTGAATTATGGTAAATTACAAAGCAATGATAATTGTTTGCATGTGTACATGTCTGACAGTGTGCACCTAAGGTTGGTAGAGCTTTTATTTATTTATTTATTTTTCTTTTTGGTCCTGGGAGGAAGATAGTGCAGTCAGTTATTTCCCTAAAAAGTTGACAACATACAAATGGGCAGTGTGCCCAACCTGGACGACCATTCCTCACCCTGGGGTCCTGTTCTGCCTAGGGCTCCTCCCCCAACCCCCTCACTATGTGCCTTTCAGCAGCTCTTCTCATTCATTCCATCTTGGCAGCAGCCTCTTGTGTAATTGAAACCGCAAGAAACTTTTGTTTGGCTTCTAATTCAGAAGAAATTCCAGTAACTCAGTTCCCGCTACTTAAAAAAAAAAAAAAATCCAGAATTCTGCTCTAGAGAATTCAGCTTTTTCCCGCGGGCACAAATGTTCACAGAAAAAAAAGAATTTTTGCTCCCATTCCCAGCTTGCTCCACTCTCCCCGGCCGGAGCTCAAACATCTGAAAGGCATCAGGTCCCTGTGGGTCCCTCACGCAGCCCACCAGCCCTCGGTACTTCCTGCAGACCAGGGCCAAGGAGGGCCTGTTCCTGTCTGTGGCTAGAGCCAAGCACCTTAAGAGCTGAGGAAAAATGTGCTTGGCTGGTCTTTCTCCTTGTCCAGCTATACAGCTCATTTTTGTTTCCAGCAGGCAGGGATGAGATTCCCCAGGCATCCAGGCCCCCCTATTTTGGAAGTAAGCCCAGTCTTAGCCCCTTCCTGGTGCCCCACAGGTCTGCAAGCATCCTTACAAATGGCCTCTTGCTTGTGAAATGAATAAGTGATTTCTGCCAAGTCAGGACTTTGTCCTAAGCCCTTTTCTGGAGTCTAAGATCAGTGGCAGTGGCCGCAGCTAGGACATTGCTCCAAATGCAGCATACTGGGTCCCCATCTCACATCCCCATCCTGTATCTCCTGATTCAGAAGCTGCTCATTTTAACAAGACTCACAGGGCAAAATTAAAGTAAGAGGCTCTATCTTCAGGCTGTGTGCTGGTAACACTTCTATTTAACAGACATTTACCAAGTACCTGCTGTGTGCCAGACACTAGGCTTGGTGCAGAGGCAATAAATGAATAAATTCCCTACATGGAATCCCAGCTCCAGTGAACACACAAGCTAGACTGGTTTATAGCCCTCTGTGCTGGGTTTAGACATAGTCTAAGGGGTCCATGGTCTTCCCTTGTGGAGGTAAAAGCTCCAACCATCCCAACCCAATCTTGGAACTTCAGATACTTTTGTCATATGCATTTTCAGCAGAACCCTGACTGATGTTGGTTTGCTCCCTGAACTCCCTCCTCCTGCTTTCTTCTCTTCTTTTTTGTTCCTTCCACTATAAAGACTGGAGGGTGGGGGGCAGATGCTTTGTCAGCCTCCTTTGCAGCTAGTTGCGAATAAATTCTGGTCACAGATGAAGGAGAAGTAACCTTGTCCCTTTAGTTGTTGCTGGTGGTGGTGTTGGTGATAATGGGGATTTAACCCAGGGATGCTCTACCACTGAGTTAGACCCTCAGAACTTTTTTAAATTGTTTATTTTTGAGACAGGGTCTCACTAAGTTGCTGAGACTGGCCTTGAACTTGCAATTCTGCCTCAGCCTCTTGAGTCACTGAGATTACAGGTATGTACCACTGTGCCCAATATCCTTATACCTTGTACTGTGTTCCTCAGAATGCAGTTTCCAGTGCTGCCATGTTCTGGAAACTTGGTCAAAATGCACAAATTTACATTCCACCCAAGATCTATTATATCAAACCTGTATTTTAAAAATTATTTTCCCAGCACATTGTAGTTCAAGAAATATCATCCTGGGGAGTTCCTGGGAAAATCTCTGTTTTCTGTGAAAAGGGACAGAGTGCCATTGACACCACTCCCTCATCATTCTTTCTGCCTTACATGAGGGTGGGATGTCCAGAGTTGCATCTATGTTCTTGCAACCATGAGAAAACATCCTTAAGTATGAAAAGTCAGCAAGGTTGAGATAAGGAACTAGAAAAAGAGAATGAGCATTGGTTCTCAGTGGCATCTAGAGTTGCCAGACCAATCCTAAAGTTACCTCCAGACCTCTTACATATCCTGTTACTCGAAGCTGAAAACATGCCTAACTGATGTGTACTCAAGTCCTTTAGCATAGGGTCTTGAAAAAGCTGACCAAGGCTAAAGAAAACTAAGTCTACAAGACCTTACACAGTCAGACTGCCAGTTTCCCTCTTCTTCTCAGGCAGGAGGCAGGTGATATCTTTTTGGGGCACAGCTGTCTCTGACTATGAGCACCCATATAGGAGACACCCCTGTTCCTCCTCCTCCCAGACTCCTACACAGGGCATCACTCTCCCCTCTGACACAGCTGGGAGGAAGATGAGGTCACAGTGACCTCATAAAGTCATTGCCAGAGGCAGGGATTGGCGGGATTATAGGGATGCCTTGGGGAGCTCATGTTCCCAGGGGCAGCTGAAACTACCTTACTTCTCAGAGAGACTCCCCAGGCTTCCAAGCAGGAAAGCAAATCCACGTATTACATATTATGTTCTCTTCCAGTAACGTGTGCAGGTGCTGTGTGATGCTGGGACTGTCCTAGCTTTGAGGATAGGAAAGAAGGATAGGGAGGAAGAAGGAGAAACTGGAGGTATCCCAATTTCCTCCCTCCACAACCTCCAACCAATAGTCTGGCTTTGGGGATGGAGCTCTGGATTGGTTTTAAAATAATAATAATTATGAAATTGAAAGGAAGGAAGGTAAATTATGCTTGGAAAAAATTTAAAAGATTGTAAGCTTGAAAACAATAATAGAACCTATCAGAAATGAAAAATGAAGGGGTGGGGGAGTTAAATAAGATAACAGAGCATCAGCAAGATGTTTTCCAGCTTTAAGCAGTCTCATGTTTGTGCATTTGGAATTCCCACAAGGAATGGAAAGGACAGCAAAAAGTGGCAGAAATAACAATCTGAAATTCATCACATTTAATTTTTAAAATACATGAACCCACAGACTCAAGAAGCACATAATAAAGGCCAAGCACTAGGACCATGGGGAAAAAAATTACACCAAGGTACATCATAATCAAATTGCCCAAAAACAGTGATAAAGAGAAATGTTAGAAGAAGCCAGAGCAAAAAGATACATTTGTGTATTCTTGTTGGAAGCAGCATAAGCCAAAAGACAGTAGAACAACCAGTTAAGTTACTGAAAGAAAAAACTGTCACCTTAGAATCTTATGCTAACTACAAACATCTTTCAAAAATGCACAGTCCTTTTCAGACATACAAAACCTAAATGATTTCATAGAAAAGAGACCTGTACTAAAAGAAATGTTAAAGGAACTCCTTAAAGCAGAAGGAAAATAATGCAAGGTAAAAGTGTGACTCTACATTGGTAGAATGAAGAATACCAGAAATGGCAGCCACATGGGTGAGCGTATACCATTTTCCCATTGAAAATAATTGACTACAGAAACAAATATAATAGCAATGTATTATAAGGTTTATAACAATTGCATAAGTAGAATATATGGCAACAATAGCAGAAAGGCTGGGAAGGGAGAAATTTAAGCATGCTATTTTAAAGTTCCTGTAGTATATGTGAAGTGGCATAATAACAATTGAAAGTCAATTGAGATGATTAAGAATGCATACTATGCACCTGAAAGCAACTGTTAAAATAACAAAGAATTTTAGTTAATAAGTCAACAAGGGAAAGAAAATTAAAAAAAAAAAAAATACCTAGCCAACTCAAAAGGAGGCAGAAAAAGAGGGAAAGGGGAACCAAGAACACCCAGTAATAACAGAAAACAAGAGCAGATGATAAACCTCAACCCAGCCATGTATTAATAATTGCATTCAAAGGAAATGGTCTGAACAGCCTAATAAAAGCCAGAGATTGACAGATACAAAAACAGAGCACCACTATATGCTGCTTAACAAAAATTCATTTTAAATAGAAAGCACAAATAGGTTAAAAGTAAAAGGATAGAAAAAGATACACAACACTAACATGAATCAAAAGAAAACGGCTATGGCTATGCTAATATCAGGCAAAAGAGATTTCAGAGAAAGAACATCCCCAGGGATGAAAAATGTCTTCACAACATTAAAGGAATGGCCATAGTTTGGGTGTGGGCTGAGTGTCCCCAAGGGGCCCTGTGATTGGAAGCTTGGTCCAATAACTGGATGGTACTGATGGCAAGCAATGGGAGCTTCAGTTGGCAGGGTCTAGTGGGGGGTCCTCAGGTCACTGGACATGAGCCATTTCTCAACCCCTTTGGTTATTTTCATGAGAGGGTTGTTATAAAAGGAGCAAGACTGGCCCCATATGTCCTCTTTCTCTCTTTCTGTTTGAGTGGGACTGTTTGCTCTTATAGGCACTCCTGCCATGATGCGTTGCCATCCACCGCCCTCACCAGAGGTCAACCCAATAGAGCCCCACCTCTACCCATTATTGGTCTTTGACCCTCCAAAAACTTTGAGCTAAATAAACATTTTTTCTTTGTAAGTCATCTGCCTCAGGTGACAGAAAGCTAAGTAATATGGGGGTCAATTCTTCAAGGGAACTTAATCCTAAATGTTTATGCACCTACAAACAGTGCTTCTAAATATACAAAGCAAAAATGTTTCTTTGTAGAAATAGGAGAATTGATTCTAAAATTCAAATGGGAAATACAAAAGACCTAGAATAACCAAAACAACTTTGAAAAAGAACAAGGTCAAAGGGGCAACTTGTACTACTTGATTTCAGGATTTATCATAAAATTGTAATAATCAAAACTGTGTAGTATTGATGTGAAGACAGACAAATGGATCAGTGTAACAGAACTAATGATCCAGAGATGACCCACACATATACCAACAATGATTTCCAACACAGAAAAAGAGAAAAGACAGGTCAGACTGAGATAAAATGCTTACAAAGTATATACCTAAACCCCCAAAAGAAAAACATAGCCAGAGTACTCGTAGAATGCAACAAGAAAATAATCCCCCAAAAGAAAAACATAGCCAGAGTACTCGTAGAATGCAACAAGAAAATAATCCAAGTATAAAATGGGCAAGAGATATGAACAAAGATACATGAATGGCAGACGAGCACAGGAAAGATGTGTGATAATGTTAGTCATTAAGAAAATGCAAATTGAAAACATGAGATACCACTGCATACATATTATAATGGCTAAAATGAAAATTACTGATCATATCAGATGTTGGTGAGGATGGAGAGGAATCAGCTCTCATGGAAGTTTACCTGTGTGAAGTTCCTTGATTTCTGAGTTGATGGGAACATAAAATGGCAAAACCAATTTGGAAAACAGTTTGGCGACTTCTTAGAAGGTTAATCATGGATTGGGGATATAGCTCAGAGATAGAGTGCTTGCCTAGCATGTGCAAGGCCCTGGGTTTGATCCCAAGCACCAAATACACACACAAAAAAAAGTTAATTATACAGTACCATACGATGTAACCATTACACTCCTGGATATTTACCCAAGAGAAAAAGAAAGCGGATGTCCCTACATAGGTTTGTATACAAATGTTCATAACATCTTTATTTAAATAACCTCAAACCAGAAACAACAGAACTGTCTCTCAATAGATGAATGGATTAATGAATTATAATGCATCCACACAATAAAAGACTACTCAGCAATAAAAAGAAATGAACTAGCAATACATCCAAACACATATATAGTCCTCAAAATAATTATGCTGAATGAATCAGTCAAAAAGGAATATCTGCTATATGATTCAATGTATATAAAACTATAGATAACAAACTTTCTATGGTGACAGAAGAGAGGTGGGGAGCTTGGGGAGGGATTAGTGGATTACTAGAGGGTTGCAAAAGATCAAGAGGAAATTTGGAGGGGGGATATGCTCTTTCCCTCACCATGTCAATGGTTTCAAAGGCATGCAGATAGTTTAAAACTTTATAAACTATATATCTGAAATATATGCAGCTTGTTCTATGTCAATTATACCTCAATAAAATTGTTTTAAAATTTTCACAGAACCATAGACCTAAAACGGGCAAATTTTACTGTATGTATGAAAATTGTATCTCAATCAATAAAAACATCTTTTAAAATAAATGATAGATATAAAAGCCAGGAGAAAACATCTGGATATTTGGTGACACCACCCACTGGTCTGTTCCTGTAGAATTTAAAATAAGATACACTTCTGTTCCCCGTGTGATGATACCAGAAGTCAGGACAAAGTTCCTGGAATTCATTCCCTTGGTATGAGCAGGTCTTGCAGCCTATTAGGCATCAGGGCTCTGGGTACCAGTGGCTGCGTCAGCCCCAGTTCACAGCTTTTGGTGGTGATGTTATGTCACTCCCCTTGTGATCAGACTGAAAGCTGTTTCTGCACCTAATATAAGATCTGAAGGGCCCTCCACTCTGCTCTCTCTGTGCAAGTGTAACAGGATCAAGCCCAGTAATGAAGTGTGAACATGCAATAAACAAATACCAGAAAAAACAAATCCATTTGTGGTAAGAAGTGGGGTGGGAGGGAGATGAAAAGGATAGGAGTCACCCTCTCATTAGGTAGAGGAGGCAAGGGAAAGAGGGCTCTCTCAGCCTCTTGAGATGTTGCCTGGTCAAGACCCAGAGTTGAAGGACTCAAGCCACACCACATGGTCACCTAAGAGGGACAACATTGGGAGGCCTCCTCTTGGAGACCTTCTCAGAACCCATAGCAGGGTTAGTGGGCCCCACTGTTGCTACATGAGCCTCCTTGGAATTCTGAGCAGAGCTGGAGCTTCTAAAGAGAGTTTTGTGTTACAAAGCAAAAAACAGAGAAACTGCAAGGAGTAAGAGCCTCTTCCTTCAATCCTCAAAGCACTGTGTGTGCGTGTGTGTGTGTGTGTACACCCATGTGTATGTGTCTGTGTATCTATTAGCCTGTCAACCAGGAAGAAAAATGAATTAAACTAAAATGTTTCCAGGACATGAGCTGATAGACATAACCCTTAGGATTATCTGTTAATGATGATGCTTCTGAGCAACAGCTCATTGGGGCCAGGATCCTGTGTTTCCACACCAGTAAAATGGGGATAAGAAGAATAAAAGCCACCTCGGGTGGTACTGGGAAAATCAGTTAACATGAGAATGTTATAGTTAGAGTGAAGTGCTATGCAAATGTTAGCTATCAACATTAGTTGAGGAGAGAGTCCCTGAGAGGAAAGCTTGCTGCTATAATTTTTTCAGTGACTTGTGATGTGCTGAAAAGTTAGGCCATGTCAGTGTTTGCACACTCGGAGTAATTTCATTGAATACCTAGGGTTTATGGTAAGAACCCATCTGGTCCCTCAAGCAGGCACCCAGTTTCCAGGATGCCCTGGAACCCACCCCACTCTGATCCCAATGCACTGCAGCAGAACTTGGTCCTTCCTATGCTGCAAATATTTCCTTCTCTCTGCAAATATTCCCTAGATCAAAAACTATCCTGTTGGGACCCTCATTCTTCTATAGCCCTGAACTCTTCAATCACTCTGCTAGAGTTAACACCATGTGATGGTATAGAAGCCATGAATGTCTCCATCAATTCACCCACCCTGGTTGAATATTCTCTAAGCCCTAAGTCCTAAGGTTTTCTCACTACATTCCAAGGAGCTTAGAATGTTCTAGACAGACGCCTAAGGGGCCTTCTTGGGGAATCAGAAGAAGCTCAACAGTTTCTGGATCATGCATTCCTCTTCATGTACTTAAACAAAAGCATTACTGTTCTGTGGAAGGTTTTATTAGAAGACAGGGTTCTTTGGTTACAAAGTGTTTGCTAATCCTTTACCTACTCCAAGGTAAAGCTTAAGGTAGGAATCCTAGGACAGGAATGGCAGATCCCTCAAATCCCACCACAGGTACACTGTCTTCTCTAATCAGGAAACCGGCTCAGTCCACTGTTGGATAGGATACAGTTGAATTCCTGGTTCTATCCCAGACTTACTGCTAACCAGCCATGTGTCCTAAGCACAGGCTCTTCCTGAAAATAAAGTCACTGGACTTGATAACTTCTGGGTTCCCTCTGGCTCTAAAACTCTTACTTCTTGAGGATTTGCTCTGGGTGACCACTCTCAAAGTGGACCTTTGAATGAACATCCGTCCCTGGAAGCACCAAGCCACTCACCATCCTACAGTGCTGGCTCCCTTCTCCCCAATCCATGCCTCCATTGCAAGATGGAGGCCCAGTCATGAGAGAAAAGGCCCAATGCAGTTTGACTAAGACCAGCCACCTTCCCACAGAGGGAGGCAAAGATGTGGTGGTGCTGCGGGCTGAGAGGGTTGAGGCCCAACTCTGCTCCAAGGAGGCAGGCTCCACAAGTGGGTGCAGACTGAGGCAGCAGGTCCAGGGTAGGAACTGGGGCTGCATCAGGGCTGTGAGCTGGAACTGAATGGATGGGAAGTGCATGCGGTATGTGAGGGAGAGCTGTGTGCATTTATGGATAGGGGAGATGGAGGTGGAGAACCTGACCTGGGAGGATGGGGAGAGAGCTAGATCAGAAGAGCAAAGAGCAATGTAGTTTAGGTGGTAGGTTCACAGATACTCAGAGCATGTGCCCTGAGGATCTCCAAAGACTGTCCCCTCTTGGATCACAGTGAGGAATCAGGGCAGGTAGGCAGACAGACAGTCATCTCTCAAGACACAGAGAACTTGTCACAAATTGGGAAAAGGAGAGAAAAATCACATTCGTTCGGCTTATGTTGCTGCAGATGATTGCTGGCTAGCAGGACAACGATTATATACCCAATACACTGCAGCAACTAATTTTCAAGCAGATCAAAATAAATCAGAAAACAAAACCATCCTGACAGCAGAGAAATGTGGAAACGTGTTAAGAGGTAATTACAGTTCTTTCCCCCTGTTTTACCCGCACGTCTGCTGCCACGAGTGCAGGCTTTGAATCACAGCTGTCACTCCGTCAAGAGGCAGTGCACGCGGAAGGGATGTGTAGGGCGTGTAGGGCCAGGTGTGCTGCCAGTCTGCCTGGCTGCCTGGGGACCCTGTCCACTGACAGGGACATCTGTCCCATTCCTGAAACTTGAGGACTGGAGGTCCTCAAGTGCAAGTGGACATCCTATCCCCACCAAGAGCTGTACCAGGCAGGCCCACCATTACTCCTTCAAAGCAAACTCCATTGTCTCTTGCTCTGCAAAGTACTCTTGTTCCACACTCTAGAAAAAGAGCACAGTTTTGGAATTAGACACATTTGGGTTAGAATTCCAGCTCCACTAAGTCCTACTTAGGTGACCTTGGACAAGATACTTGAGTTCTATGGGCCTCAGTTTCCCCATTTGAAGATACATATCAAATGTCTACCTTATGATGTTCTTGTGAAAATATGAAAGCATGCATGTAAGGCATCTATTATCAGCATGCTGTGCTAAGGATCACTCTGTCAGTCATTATTGTTATTGCTCCCATGTCTGAACCAAGCAGTTATAAACTGCCAAATCCTTTCACTGCAACCTACTGACTCCTTCGGAGGCTCCCTGGTTGTTGGGAATACCCTAGGACTTCTTCAGTGGGGCAAAAGGGACATAATCCCTTTTACAGATCAAGCTTCCTTCTATTACCCAGGGAAACACTCACAGCTCAGCTATATCAATAAATACCTCTGAATAAAACACAGAGGGGCTTTTCTTACTAATGCTTCTCAGGAGTTTCCATATCTTCTGGAAGGCTTTTTGAGATGGCCCTCTGGGTGTCCAGCTAGAAATGAGGCTATGTGGGCTTGAAGGAGGAAGCCAAGTAGTAAGCTGCACATGGTCTTAGATCACCACCACCATCATCGTCGTGAGACCGAGTGTGATGAAATGTCACCTCTTAAAACAACCTTTCAACACTAAGACCAAGAAAATTCCCGCTCAGTGCTATGTAGAACTCAGATGAACAAGGCCTGCCTGCTGGCAGCTGCAGTGTAAAGTCAACAGCTATGCATTAAGGGTCCACCAGGGTCAAGGAAAGAACCTGCACACAAGTGCTCTCCAGGCATTGGTTTTCAGAGAAACAGAGTACCTCCTAGACCTACTCCCAATCACCACCCCCAGTCAAGCCTGGGGCCTGCAAATGGGAGGTGCCCTCCCCTATCTCTGCAGGAGCACCTGCTAAGGGGCCCTTTCAGATTTAAAAATGTCTTCTCTTAGGCCACAGGAAATGTCCCAGAGTTCCCTGAACACCCCCAAGTCCATCTGGACTTTCTTTGCCACGTTACCCCAAGAAGTCTAGATTCTTCTTAGTTCACTCTGATTTAATTCCCCGAAGGCCAAGACCCTCTCCCCACCTCCAAAAGAAACATCATATCTCCCTGATGCCAGCTGTGCTAAGTCCCAACCAAGTTTGCAGGCTACACAAAGGCAGCTCTCAGGGCCCCATTTCTTCTATACCAGCTCCACCTCCTCCCCCAGTGACATATGCCTGGGCCCTGACTCCCCACTTTGAGCTGCTCACATTTAGACTTGAGGTAATCAAGAAAGGCATCTGAACAAATATGATTCCCAACTGAGCCTCAGGCCCTGAGCAAGGACATCACCAAGACCTGTTTCCAATAGGGACAAAATTAGAGTGGAAGACACAACATAAGACATTTCTCGGGAAGGGCCAACACCAGTCTTATTTTCCTGTAAGAGAATTTCTTTTAGCTGTGGACTGTATCATTTGGGTCCTGAGCCTATGAACACGTTTAATAAAACAGATCTGCAGCACTAGGTGTAAGATAACATGTGTCTGTTTCAGAAGAACACAGAGGCAGTGTTGCAGAAACTTCTGCTCTCACCTCACAGGCAAATGAAGTGCAGGGACACCTCCACGATATGATAATGATGTCCCAGAGCAACAAAAATGGAAGATCCCTGCCTTGAAGCAGATGTCCCCTACAAAGCCATCCTTGCAAATCCCCATAAAACAAGGCCTTAGCAACCACTTCCAGGAAGTAGCTCCTTTCTTGTTTTCTTAAGAAACTGTTAAAATATAGAGGTGAATCCATAGGTTTCCACTTTAATAATATCTGCTATCTGGATTTCTGCTCAAGGCATTGTCAGAACACGAAGCTGTAAGACTTATTTAGAGATAACTGATGAGACAAGGCAGGGAGAGTTTGGATGCCAGCTCAGGGAGGCAGAATGGGATGGCCCACCAGGAAGGGCAAGACTTCACCAGAGACCTGAAACTCAAGCTGGAATCTGAAGGCTGTGGAGGTAACAGAGAGAGTTGCAGGCAGGGGGAGGTGGAGATAAAAGCAAATAGGAATCTGGAGCCTGTGAGCAGGTTTCCCAGGTCAAACAGAGGACCTGTAAGAAGGAGTGGGTAAGGCTGGAAGCTTGATGGTAGAAAGAATTCAGACCACATCTCCAAACGCAACTCACTGAAGGTTTGTGAACAAGGAGATGACTTGAAGAAAGACATGCTTGGGGATGTTTGCTCCCTTGGTGGCCTTGTCATTGCTCCAGAATCCTATGAGGATGCTTTGCCCAGAACAGTCTTATATTAAAAAGAACAAGTGTTCCGGGCACAGTGGCACACGCCTGTAATCCCAGCAGTTCAGGAGGCTGAGGCAGGAGGATCACAAGGTCAAAGCCAACCTCAGCAACTTAGCAAGTCCCTAAGCAACTCAGCAAAATCCTGTCTCTAAATTAAAAAGGGCTGGGGATGTGGCTCAGTGGCCCCTGGGATCAATTCCCATGCCATGTTCAATGGCAAATTTATGCATTAAGCACTCATCTCTGCACTTGATACTCTTCACATCACTTAACCCTCTCATCAATTCCCTGCTGTAGATACTCTTCATTCCCCATCCCCATTTTATAGATTTCAAAATCAAGGTCTTTGATATTGAACGACGTATGCCCAGTTAGGAGTGGCAGCACCAGAGTTGAACTCTGGCTGTCTGGCTGCTATGGGAGGTTCTGTCTTGAGCACTTCCCCCAGTACTCAAGGCAGTCTCCACTTTCTGTTTTGTGACAAAAGTGAAAATACCTGCCAGGTGCAGTGGTGCACACCTGTAATCCCAGTGGCTTGGGAGGCTGAAGAAGGATGATAGCAAGTTCAAAGCCAACCTCACCAATTTAGCAAGGGCCTAAGCAACTTAACAAGAGCAATCAGACAAACCAAAGAAATTAAAGGGATACGAATAGGAAAAGAAGAACTCAAACTATCCCTGTTCGCTGATGACATGATTATATATTTAGAGGAACCTGGAAATTCCACCAGAAAACTTTAGAACTCATAAGTGAATTCAGTAAAGTAGCAGGTTACAAGATCAATGCTCATAAATCCAATGCATTTTTATACATAAGTGATGAATCTTCAGAAAGAGAAATTAGGAAAACTACTCCATTCACATAGCATCGAAAAAAATAAAATACTTGGGAATCAATCTCACAAAAGAGGTGAAAGACCTCTACAATGAGAACTACAGAACACTAAAGAAAGAAATTCAAGAAAACCTTAGAAGATGGAAAGATCTCCCATGTTCCTGGATAGGCAGAATTAATATCGTCAAAATGGCTATACTACCTAAAGTTCTATACAGATTCAATGCAATTCCAATTAAAATCCCAATGATGTACCTCGCAGAAATAGAGCAAGCAATTATGAAATTCATCTGGAAGAATAAAAAACCTAGAATAGCTAAAGCAATCCTCAGTAGCAAGAGCGAAGCAGGGGGTATTGCAATACCAGATCTTCAACTCTACTACAAAGCAATAGTAACAAAAACGGCATGGTATTGGTACCAAAATAGACAGGTAGATCAATGGTACAGAATAGAGGACATGGACACAAACCCAAATAAATACAATTTTCTCATACTAGACAAGGTTCCAACAATATGCAATGGAGAAAAGATAGCCTCTTCAACAAATGGTGCTGGAAAACTGGAAAACTATATGCAATAGAATGAAACTAAACCCCTATCTCTCACCCTACACAAAACTCAACTCAAAATGGATCAAGGACCTCGGAATCAGACCAGAGACCCTGCATCTTATAGAAGAAAAAGTAGGTCCAAATCTTCAACTTGTTGGCTCAGATCAGATTTCCTTAACAGGACTCCCATAGCACAAGAAATAAAAGCAAGAATAAACAACTGGGATAGATTCAAACTAAAAAGCTTTCTCTCAGCAAAGGAAACTATCAGAAATGTGAAGAGAGAGCCTACAGAGTGGGAGAATATCTTTGCCACCATACCTCAGATAGAGCGCTAATTTCCAGAATCTATAAACAACTCAAAAAACTCTACACGAAGAATACAAATAATCCAATCAACAAATGGGCTAAGGAAATGAACAGACACTTCACAGAAGAAGATGTACAAGTAATCACCAGATATATGAAAAAATGTTCAACATCCCTAGTAATAAGGGAAATGCAAATCAAAACTACCCTAAGATTTCATCTCACCCCAATTAGAATGGCGATTATCAAGAATACAAGCAACAATAGGTGTTGGCGAGGATGTGGGGAAAAAGGAACACTCATACATTGCTGGTGGGGTTGCAAATTAGTGCAACCACTCTGGAAAGCAGTGTGGAGATTCCTCAGAAAGCTTGGAATGGAAACACCATTTGACCCAGCTATCCCACTCCTTGGCCTATACCCAAAGGACTTAAAATCAGCATACTACAGAGATACAGCCACATCAATGTTCATTGCTGCTCAATTCACCATAGCCAGATTGTGGAACCAACCTAGATGTCCTTCAGTTGATGAATGGATAAAGAAACTGTGGCATATTTATACAATGGAATATTACTCCGCAATGAAGAATGATAAAATTATGGCATTTGTAGGCAAATGGTCGAAATTGGAGAATATCATGCTAAGTGAGATAAGCCAATCTCAAAAAACTAAAGGACGAATGATCTCGCTGATAAGCGGATGAGGACATATAATGGGGGGTGGGAGGGGCTAGCATTAGGTTTAGGGTTAGGTTTAGAGTTAGGCTAAGGAGAGCAGTAAGAATGAAGGAAAGAAGGACTGTGTAGAGGGAAAAGAGGGGTGGGAGGGGTGGGAGGGGTGGGAGGGGTGGGGGGGAGGGGAAAAATATAATAAACATCATTACCCTATGTAAACGTAAAAAAATAAATAAATAAATAAAAAAAAAAAAAAAGACCAGAGGAAAAAAAAAATAAATAAAAAATAAAATAAAATAAAATAAAAAGGGCTGGGGATGTGGCTCAGTGGTTAGGCACCCCTGGGTGTAGTCCCTGGCACCAAAAAAAAAAAAAAAAAAGTGAAAATACCTGCTCCAAGACTGTACCTCAGTCTTAAATCTATAGAATATTTTTTTTTTTCCATTTAGGACAAAACTGGGAAAGAGAAAGAGTAGAGGAAAACCTGCATTTCACCCAATTTGGCATTGGAAGTCATGAACTAGATTCCACATCCAGTCCCTCCCTGGCCCTTCCAGAGTAGCTAAGCAGGGCGGCCAGCTGCCTCTAAGGGTGGTTGAGGAAGAGGAAGCCTGTCCACCTCAGGGCCCAATGGAGGCAAAGTGCTCAGTGAGATTCAAGACAAGAAGAGGTGGCTACACGAGAAAGAGTGTCCACAACTACCCCAAACAGGTTCACAGTGCCCTGGAGAGTGAGCCTCAGGCCATCAGTGCAGTTCTCACTTCACCCACAGGCACCCACCACCACCACTGATCCTGGCTGACCCAGTCTTCTTAGCCTGGCTAGGGAGGGAGGTTGTCATCCAATCTACCCACATCTGCTAATGACTCCATGTGCCCTCCCCTTGGGCAAACTAAAACTTCACTCAAGAAAGCAATCTGCGTAGTGGCAATACGTGGCATCAGAATGGAGGAGACACTTAAGGACCAAGAGCTCTACTTGACTGACTCATGGCCAGTCTTGTGCCAGAAGGAAAGTTCAATAACTTCCCACTTCTGCTTCCATGTTCCTGCCCTCCTTGACCACAGATCCCTGCTGGGGAGCATAGCATGGTCTTTACCATGGAGGACTGTGTTATCCCCAATAGAAGACTTACGTCCCCACTCAGGCCTACTCATTTCCTCTCACCAGAGAATTCAGGGCCACTTGGCAAGATGGCCCCCTTGTTGTCAATGGCAGCCTCAAAGTGTTGGTATAGGGGTTCACTGAGTTGACGTGTTTTTAAAAGTTGCGTGCCCTGTATATAGGTGTGCTTGTGTGCAGAGGGAGATTAGAGTTAGTAAAATAAAATGGTAATAAAAGATACAGGTCTTGTCCTCAGAGAGCTGATATTTCAGAGAAGGAACATTTAGAAGTTTCATTTTGTGTTAGTTCAATGTGTTTGCAAAGTAGACATCCTAGTTCTGACAGAATAATTTCAAAGTGGGTAACCTCTTTATAAACTGCCCTTCTCAGGACAAGCTTTCCAGAATTGGCTGAACTAAGCTAATATACATATTAGCTCTTGCTCCCTCGGGATCCTTCCTCTCCCAACCCTTTCATCCCCTGGTCTGTGCTCTGCAAGGCAGATGTCTATGGACTCCATCTGCCAGGCCCCTGCCCCTCTGGCTTCAGAGCAGAGTGCTCAATGAGAGGCACCAACAAGACACCCTGGAGAGGAAGAGGAAAGAAAAGTCTGGGTGTTTTCTTTCACATACCCCCTAATTTGGTGCCATGGCAGTGACCACATCCTTCTATGACCAGAGTTTCTACCTCCCAGTTCCTGCTCCCTAACCCCAGCTCCTGCTGAACCCAATAACATTATTTCCTACCCTTGTCCCTTCAGTCTACAGGGTGGAAAGGATTTCCCTCTACCACTAGCTCTGGGCACCTTGATACTGAAATCCCTTACTAGTTTCCTTATCCCTCTGTAAATATGCCCTTCGAAAAATTCTTTTCAACAGAACCATCCATATAGGATTCTATTTCCTATTGTAAAGCCAACTGAGCACTTGATACCCATTCTTCATATTTAGTCAAGAAAGGTGTACACAGAAAACAAATCATCCATAGTTAGTTGATTCCTTGCTTCCAGAGGAGCCGTATCCACACCTGTCCTAACTAGACAACCACCATTCAAATTCTCCACAAGGCAACACATGGCCCTGTCTAGAGGGTCACATGTGATTTCGAATCCAGAACACAGGGGCTCAGAATTCCTCCCTACTAAAGCTTGCTCAGGGATGTAATTGCTCCTCCATCCACAGAGAAGAGACCTCACTGAGCACATCTCCTTGAGCACACACACAGACAACTGAATGCAGGCAGGCCTGGCCTAGCTGGTTCCTTTCAGCCAGTCTATAAATCAAACACTAATCCCTGTTACTCCCTCCTGGCTCTTGGATTAGCATTCCCTCCAGGCCTCTACGGAATGTCTTTTGCATATTGAAGTCATTTTGCTCATTGCTCACCCTTCCCTGGGTAGAAGCAGAGGCATTTCCTAACTGTCAGTGTTGCGATAAAGTGTGAAGATTTAATCATATGCCCCCCCCAAAAAAACACACACACACACACACAGAGGTTGCAGGTACCTGCCACCCAAGCAGTGCAGTGGGTAGAGAGCAGGCAAGCTCCCAGGCCCCAGAACAGGTGAAGTCAAGGAGACAGGACTCTCCCTTTTACAAGACACTTAGGACCAATTTTGCCTTCACTTCCCCTCCAGGAGAGGAATGCTCAGCCCCCAGTACCAAGAGTAAGTAGGACAGAAAGGACCATCTCGTTCTTTCCCTTCCTCTTCCGGAACTAAATCATCTTTGGCAGATGGTGTTTCTAGCCACGGTCTCCCTGGGAAACCTCCCCCAGTGCCTAGCAACCTCCAGCCCTGGGGAGTCCTGGCTACAGCCTGGACTCCATGCCCACAACACTTCTGCATGGGCTCAGGTGTCCATGCTTTTTCTGTCCACACTACACAGGCTACTTACAAGAAGAGGACCTCAGGGGAGCCCTCACCAGGCTATGGACACCATGAGTCTAACCATCCCTTCTGAGAGCCCCTGGCCACCCCACCAGTGACTAGGTAACCCCCACTCCTTTCAACGGTCCCCACAGCCCCCAGCCTGCCCAACAGCATTTCCTTTAAAGTCCACCTCAAAATTTGCTCAAAACTTTAAAAAGAAACAATTTTCCAAGGCCTGGGGAGTTAATCCATAAAATCCTCTTGAACAAAAACAGCTGACCCGGCCCTAGATAAGTCGATCCACAAACACACCAGAGCCCTGCCTGGTTCAAAGTGTTCTTTGTTCCAGCCGCTGAACATGGATCTCACCAGATCATGCTGGCCATGTCAGCTTCTCAAAGCCTCACCTTTGTGGTTCTCAGCCCACTCCTGCCAGACCCTTGAAGGTTAAACTCTTTAGAGAGACCATTATTCCCCCCCACCTCCGTCTCTCCCCCTCTTAGAAACCACCTGATTCAAGATGTTGGAGGAGCAAAGGTTCAGTGACAAATGAAACAAACTGGTCCCTTGCAAAAGGCACAGGTCGGGAAGTGAGAAGTGGAGACCCCATATGGTTGTGTTTCCTAGAGAGAATCAAAGAACCTGCAAACCTGCTCCTTAGAAAACAACATCAGGGAAGGGGAACCATGCAAAAACAAAAACAAAAACAAAAGCCCTGTTTGTAAATACCAGTTCTTCATTTTATGTGCAATTGATCCTGAATGGTGTCAGATGTTTGGCGGGTGTTCTGAGACCAAAGGAAGTCAGAGATACAGGGCTAGTGACACCAGCCAGACAGCAGGATTTCCCAAGAATCTCAGAGGGGGGAATACCCACTCCCAGATGTGCCACACAGAAGGAATTCCTGTGGCTCTTTCCTTACTGCCCTCAGCAGTTAAGACATTCCAGTCCCCCTTCCCTCTCCTCAGAGGCAGACACAGAGAAAGAGGACCTTATTCTGAGATGAGAGAATTCCAGACCAAAGGGTTTTCACTTCTTATCATTCAATTCCCCCACCTGCACACTTCCAGGCTGGAGCTGAGTATTCCTCTAAGCCCCTTCTCTCTCTGAGCCTCAATTTTTCATCTGAAAAATGGGCTCTGCAACACCAATGTTGTGAGCTGTCATGAATGACATATGATCCAGTTTATCTTCATGGGTGGTGTATGGTGCATCTATAGGTACCCCGTCTGACCACACTCTATTCCCAAACTGGCAAGGAAATGAACACATACTGCACAGCAGAGCCAATTCCTCAGTGACCTGGGGCACATCCCTGAGCCTCTCATTTTACTCATATTTTAAATAGGGATAACAATTAGTTTAGTATATCCTAATCCCCAAACCAAAAATCCAAAATGCTCTAAAATCCAAAATATTTTTAGCACTGGCATGACGCCACAAATGGAAAATTCCACACTTGACTTCATGTGATGGGCCGTGGATGAAATGGGGGTGCACAAAATATATTGCATAAAATCACCTTCAGGCTATGTGTATCAGACATATATGAAAAAAATGAATTTCATGTCAGGGCTTGGGTTCCATCCCCAAGATATCTCGTTGTGTATATGCAAATATTCCCAAATCCAAAATCCAAAAACCAAATTCTAAAACACCTCTGGACCCAGGCATTTCAGATAAGGGATGCTCAGTCTGTACCTAATGAGCTTCTTGTAGGGATCAGCAGAAAGAATATAAGTAAGGCCCTTAGGTTCCCTTCCCCTCTAAGCATTTCTTGAGCACTGATTTTGGACCAGAACTGGGCTGGGCTTTGGGAGCACAATGGTAGACAACTCCTAGCAGAGCCCTTGCTCATATGGAGTCATCAAGAAATCAGTACCAAACCAGCAAAAATCCATATGAACTCATACATAACTGCAGATTCTGCTACACTCTTCAGAGGTTTTAAGAAGAAATGGGCCAAGCACAGTGGTGCACACCTGTAATCCCAGGGCTTGAGAGGCTGAAGCAGGAGGATTGCTAGTTCAAAGCCAGACTCAGCAACTCCAAGAGGCCCTAAGAAACTCCATGAGACCCTATCTCTAAATTTAAAAATTCAGAAAAGGAATGGGGATGTGGCTCAGTGGTTAAGCGCCCCTGAGTTCAATCCCCAGTACCAAAAAAAAAGAAAAAAGAAAAAAGAAGATAGAAAGAGAGAAGGAGGAAGGAAGGAAGAAAGGAAGGAAGGAAGGAAGGAAGGAGGGAAGGAAGGAGAAAGAAGAAGAAAGAGATGAGGATCCTGGCACCTAATATGTATTCAATAAATAATAGAAGCTCTTGTTATTTTTATCAGTAACTGGTTCATGTAGCTTTGTTGCCCCTCAGTTTAAAGATAAGTAGAGAAGTTCAGAACAGTTAAGTATGTTTCCAAGACCACACAGCCTACCAGGATCCAAGCCCAAGCCTGTCCAGCTCTGGAGCCCCTGACCTTCTCTCTGCCCCATGACCTCCAGATTTGATATGTAAACTCTAAGCTTTCCTAAGAATTTTACATTATGTCACTAGAAACATGAAACATTCCTTGAAGTAGAAGGACCTCATTTTTATCTGTTTTCTGCTTAAAGGGAAACTGAGGCCCAAGGTCTCTCACTCAGTATCCCAGAGCCAGGTTTATCTTCACTATAAGACATGCTGGTTACTGCTTCTCTTGGAATTCAATGCACCTTCCAGGCTCTGGGTCCATAAAGAGAGCAGAGGCACAAACATATCATGGCATCCCTGGCTGTGCCAACCTTGAGAGTCCCAAGTTCTGGCTAACAGGTGTGCCTGGAGCATGGGGACAGGGAGCTGCAGAAGGAGCACAGGAGCAGGTGTCAGAGGTTGGAGCATGCCCAAGGCCCCTGCACCCCCCTGGATCAATATGCTCAGCTTAATTACTTCAAGTCCTGGCCAGTTACTGGTGCGTCCAACTCGGTGCTCTGTGCAGGATAACAAGGCCATATGCTCCTGGCGCCAGCCCGCCCGAGCACATTCTCAAAAGCCAACAAGCTCTGAGATCTTATTTCTGGAGATAGAGGAAGGGGACAAGTGACGGCAGCTTTGGGGAATCAGGGGTTGGGGGCAGGGACAATGTGCTTTTGCTAATGACACACATGACGGTTCACATTCCTGCCTGTCCCCCCCTGGCAGCCTGAGTTTTTGGAGCTCTTTGATAGCAGAACAGGAGAATTGCCACCCTGTGTCCACAGAGCCCAGGGATGAGCATTTATTCATCAGATTGTTGAGATTCAGTGTGGTGTTTTGATGCCATTACCGCACGGAAAGCAGTGTGCAGCGAAGGGAAGCCGAGATACTAAGATAAATAACACAACATCCCCTGAAAAACACACTGGGAAGAAGAAGCCTTCAGAAACTACAGGATGCCTGAGCCCACCAGCCCTTTCTTTGTGTATGACACTGAGGCTTAAGGAGAATGAGGAAACTCAGGTGGCACAGAGAGGGAGAACAGAGCACCCTGCACCCGGGTGACTTCCTTCTCACTTCCTGGCTGGTTCCACTGCACCCTAGTTTTGCACTCTGGCATCTCTAACAGAAAAAGAGATGATAGCAGCAAAGCCCCTGTGCAGCCCTCCCTCTCTGTATCTGCAGGCAAGATGTTCTCCTGGGAGATGCTACTCAGAAACCACAGAAGGAAAAAGGTTTGATTACCTGCAAAAAAGGGACAGAAGTGTGGGAGGAGAATGAGAACAGGGCCCAGGACTCCCTGATCCTTGCTAACATTTCACCTCTTCCACTGCCCAGTGAGGTGGAAAGCAGAGGGGGACACAATGCCAGACAGAGGGAGCACCTCTCTGCGTTGACTGGGAATGAGGACAACAAACACCCGAGGTCCAGAGACCCGGCCTAAGATTTTTTTGCCTGAAATAGGAGTGGAACAAATACCCCAGTGCTCTGGGTCCAGCTTTGCAGGATCCAGAACTATTGGTTGGGGGCAGAGGTGGAGCTCTTCACTTAGAGAGCCAGACATTCATGGCCATTCAGAGTTCCCTCCTGAAGCCTGATGCCGATCTTCAAGCTCACTGTCCTGGAATCCCTGGTATTGTTGCTTAATTTACCAGGTCACTTGAGGGTAGGAATGACCTCAGCTCATCAGGCAGGCATCCTGGAGCTGATATTTAAGGAGAAATCCAGAGGCTTAAAAACTAGTCAAGAAAAAAGGCAGTTGCAGATAATTGGCAGGGCAGAGGGATTTGCAAGGAGCAAAAGGGTCAATGTGGGATTGGGCAGGCCAGAAGGAATGGCTCTGGAGATGGACTGGAAAATGGAGAAGACCATCTTGGTACAGAGCTAACTCTGCCCCAAGGGAATGCAAAGCCAAAGAGGACCATCCATGTCAAGCAAGACATTTCTTGAGGAAGTACTGGCTGCCAAAGGAATCCATGCCTCATGCAATGAGGTGACTAGATTGCCAAAAGGACTAGGTGACCTCGGTACCGCCAATCATTCCCTAAACCCTGGTCTGGCAGCAAAATGTCTGGTTGGAGGAGGGTCAGGAAGAATCAGGATGACTATGAGCAAACAGCCATCTCTAAGTCAGAGGATTTGAAAAAATGCTGTGTGCCTGGCACATTTGCAAGGGTTAAGTGGTCTGCCCCAGGTGGTAGGGCTTCTGGTTTAGAAAACTTACTCATCTCTCTGGACCTCCACTCCCTTGTCTGTAAGAAGAGAGGGTTGAACAGGGTGTTCTCTATGGCCCTTGTCAGTTCAGACATTCTGCAGGTCTAATCAATGGCTGCTGATCTGCCAGATCCATCTCCCTGGATAACTGATCACCTGAACACAGGCCCAAGTGAACAGAGTCAGAGAGCTAGTTTGGGATAAGCAGCCCTGCTCCTCTTCAGAAAGTCCCCCTGGAACCCTAGCAGAGTCTTAGAGATAAGGAGGCAAGGTGTGTCTGTTCCCATTCCAGCAGGGCTCGCACCCTGGACCTGGGAATCATTCCCGTTTGAAGCAAGGCTTTGAACACCATGCCCACTACTGCAGAGGGATTCTGAAGCCCCAATTGGGAAGAGGAAGGAGCAGCACCCCTTGGTCACTCGCTGATCTCTGAGGTTAAGACCAGGGTTTGAGGCTGACTCTGAGCCGTCTTTCACTTGTGCTTGATCCCAGGGCTAGGACGGCTTCACAAGAGTTGCGACTGCTATTTATTTCCCCATCTCCTTTGTACTTCCCAGGTCTTCCTCCTGCTGCAGCCCAGACCTCTCCCATCAGTCTCCATGTGGACACCTCTAGCTTAACCCCAACTCCTGAACTCCCCCTTCCCCATGAGCTCCTGCCCATCTCAGATGATGGCTACGCACCAGCCTTCCAGTTACTCAAGCCAAGTTTTAGAGTTCAATCTTGACTCTTTTTTCTCTCACACCTAATTTATAATATGTCAGTCAATCATTTCAGCTTTCTTCCAACACAGATCAAGGATCTAGCAGCTTCTGTCCACCTCCACCTTTACCACCTGGTCCAAGTTATTAGCAGCTACTCCTGGTAGATCATCTTCATGTATCTACCAAACCTAGAAGCTTCCCCCATCTCCTGTTTTTTGAAATATCATCAGATCATGTCACTCCTTGGTTCACAATCCTCCATTAGCTTCCCACTTCACACTGAGGAAACACCACAGGTATCACAATGACTTCTAAGGCCCCAACTGCTCTTCCTCTTCTGTTCATTGATCACATCTCAAAAGACCCTGTGCTTCAGCCACATTTGCCTCCTCCTAGTTCCCCAAACACACTAAGCACATTTCCACCCCAGGACTTTTGCAACTGCTGTTCCCACTGCCCTTAAATGCCCTTTTCCCACATAGTTACAGAAATTACTTCTTCAGCTCCTACTGGTCTTTGCTTAAATAATCTCAATAAGACTTTCTCTGACCCCCTCTATTAAAATCGTAGCCCCAATATGAAGCAAACTTCCTCATATTTATTTCCCTTCTGTATCTTATACTACATGTTTTACTTATTTATTCCCTATTTTCTCCTTTCTTTTGTTGTCTTCCTCCTATGAAAGTCCAAGCTCCTTGAGGGCAGGAATTTTTGTCTGTTCTGTTCTCCTGATGTAACTACTGATGTAACTGATGTAACTACTGATGCATCTACAATGTTTGGGATGTTGTAGGCACTTGATAAGTATTTATTGAGATAATTTACCTACTCCCACCTGTAGCTACTTAGGTAAAATCTAAAAAGCAGGAATAAGAAGTCACCTTGCAGATCTACCACTTGCTTTCCTAATCTTCTGCTTACTCTCACCCTTTCTTGCTCCCACTAACTTTCTGAACTATTAGTATTCGTTCCACATTTTAGACATCCCCACCCCCACTCCAGCCCAGTGAAGTATCACTGGCTCCTGGCAGCCTTCTGGCCTCCTCCATCACCAGCCTCTGACTCCACCAGGCACAGACATTGGTCTGCTATGCTACAGCCTCTGGTCCCTGCTCCCTGCTCTTCCTCCTCAACCTATGACAGCACATACCAGTTGCAGTGCCAGAGACACAGGCTTGGCTATAAGCAAACCACACTATCCCAACCACAAGACAGAACTCTCACTCTCATTGGTCATTCTCTCTTTATGTTCTCCCTTGGTAGGAGATGAGGGAGGAAACAGATTGGGGACTCAAAACACACCAGGTGTTTAATAGATGGCACAGTGAAAAGGGTTTCCAAATTACATGCCAACACAGCAGCTTGCTGCAGCTTTCAGCCCACTGCTTGCATTATGGTTTCTGGACTCCAAAAAAAGGCCAAGGGAGGGGTGGTTGGGAGTGCCAGCTGATTGTCACATGGTTTACAAGTCTCCAAATGGGAGAACAAAGTCATGGACTCTGGCCCACATCTCCAGGGTGACTCTGAACCTCTGCTGGGTCCAGCTGACAGGTCCAGTTTCCAGCATCCAACGCTCCTTGGTAACTGTGAGTCCTGGAGGGACTCTGCTGTGCCCTTTGGCAAGACTCTACCTATCCCAGCCCCTCTTTTTCCTGACTCTGCTCTAGGACAGGAAACTCAGGCTCAAGCCCTAGACCTGGCACTAACTGAGTGAGCAGACTGAGTCCCTCCCCCACAGGAGCACCGAAGAGACAAACACGATGATAGAGAGGTGAGTGCTGTGCCTCCTCAGAGAAGGCACCAGGTGACATCACTTAACACCATTTGCAGATCAGTACACATGCATGCATCCTAGGGCAGCAGCCTGAAACACATCCAGACACTGCAGGGTTCCCCATGGCCAGAGGAGATGGCACCTCAAGCCTGTTTTGCAGCCGCAGTGGGGGCATCTGTTGCCTGTGTGTGATGCTCAGGGGCCCCCTATATATGTAGGAAACTTCCCCTGATGTCCTGTGTCCATGTACTGGTGGTATTTATAATAATTCTTTCTTCAGTGATCACTACAGGCAAGGCATTACACAAAAGCATTTGCTGTAGTTTCTTAACTCAGTGGTCCTCAAAGCGTGTTCCAAGAACACTAGAAGAATCCTTGAGACTCTTCCAGCATGTCTGGGAGGACAAAACTATTCTCATGATGATTCTAAGACATCATTTGCCTTTTTCACTCTAATGCCCTCGCAAACATACAATGGAGTTTCACAGAGTCTACATAAAATGCAACACAGCAATATATTAAGTGACAGAAGAGCTGAGAATCCAACTATTTTCTATCAAGCAGACATTAAAGAAACTTACAAAAATGTAAAGCCATGTCATTCTTCTTTCACTACATGATATTTTTATTTAAGAAAAGTCATTTTTCATTTAAAAATTTTATTTATGTTAACATGTAATAGGTTTATGATTATTTTCATGAATTAAGTTTTAATTAATAATACAATAAATATGGGTAGCTAACACCCACATACCTAAAAACTCTCTAGGGTCTTCAATAGTTGCCAAGTGTATAGGGAGCCCTGAGAGAGAAAGAGCTGAGAACAGCTGTGTTAACGTACTTTATTTCTCAAACAGTCCTACGAGGTATAGGAATGATCCTCATGGGAGGAATGAAAGCATTGAGGCTGAAGGAGACCACCGCCTGTCCAAGATCACACAGAGAACAAGGGGTCAAACATGACTTGAGCCAAGGCCCATGTGGCTCCCACACCCTCGCTCTTAACAATTGCACCACAGTGACTCCAAGGTGGGCCGACAGCCTCACAAGCAGAGGTGGGACCTGGCCTCGCAGGGCTGGGCAGCCTGCACTCCTCTTTGCTTCCCCAGACAGCTCTGCCAAGAACCTTCCTCAGGCCAAAATGTGCCCAGTGCAGCAGAGACCTAATGATCTCACAAAGACAGAAGGTCTGCCTTCCTTTGGCTGATTGGGGGCTGCTGGACTGTTGCTTCTGGGATGCTACTTTCTCCTGGACACCAGTAGTGCAATCTGGCAGATGCCAGCAGAGGAAGGAGAGTTCTTAGGGTGTGCCCACAAGAACACCCAGGAAACAGCAACTTTGCTTATAATGCTGTTCCTGATGCTTTGTCTACTGAAAAGAAAAATTTTTAAAGCATAAGTGACTACTTTTTAATGATAAAATGAAAAAAAAAAAGGCACAACTCTTGCTCTAAATTATATGAAGTGAGCTACGCACTTGGGTCTGACACAATGCTTAATTCCACACTGACAGGCTTCCTTGGGGTCACAGCCATATCTTCCCCAACCACAGCCTCCTGTCAAACCCTGGAGATGCTGTCAGCTCTCAGCACTCCACTTCAACACTACTGAGCAATTTTGTTCCCTAAAAGAAGTAAGGCAGCTTATTTCTGGTCTTTGACCACTAAGTAATGAGGGATGGGTTGATTGATTGGTTGCTGCTTGGTTTTAAGACAAAGGCAGTAACTTTACATTTTAATTCACTTTTTAAGTACATGCAATCAATATTTTATTTTGAAAATGTTGTAAAAGGCATGTATTCTTTTCTAAATTATCAGAGTTATTAAGAATTTTTTCAAAGCATGTCACTTCTAGATTTGTATTTTTATGTATTATTTTTAATTGACACATAATATATGTACATATTTATGGGGTACAGTATGATAATTAAATACATGTAGAAATCACATCAGGGTAATTAGTACTTCCATTTCCTCAAACATTTATCATTTCTATGTGCTGGGAATCTTTGAGCTCTTCACTCGGATATTTTAACTACCTAGTTACTATCCAAATGAAGAAGTGGCTTCCAGCTGATCTCAGAGGTTGTTAGTTAAAGAACAGATGTTGGGTCTGGTGGTGGAGGGTTCCCTGTTCTGCAGAATTTTCACTTCTAATGGGCTCCCAGGTGACGTGTGTGTGTGTGTGTGTGTGTGTGTGTGTGTGTGTGTGTATGTGTGTGTGTGTTGCTGGGGACTGAACCCTAGATAACCGTTCTACCACTGGGCTATACTCCCAGCTCATCCCAGGTGAATCCGATGCTGCCGGTTCAGGGCCAGATTCTAGTCTATCTTTCCTGGCAACCTTGTGGCCCTGAATTATATTTTTCTTCCTCCAGATGGAAAAGAAAAGCAAGTAAAGGAAATATTGAACTCTCTGATTTATTGCCTGGCCCAGGTAAACCACTTCCACTCAGGAAAAGCCTTGTTAGTAATCATGTTTAACTCACTATTGTATTGACCCACTGATGTCCTGAATTTGAAAAGGTATACAAGGTAATTTATATTGAATTCATAATATGACTTTATTCCCCCATCTCTCAAATGGATTACTTTTCCAAAGGACTTTTTCCCCCTTTCTCCTCTCTCTTCTGAAAGCTTAAATATTTCTAATCAGAAATATTCAGTGACTTTAAGGAAATGGTGCTCATGCACCTATAATAATAAGATAGAAAATATTCAAGTCTCTTAAAATACGAGTTATATGAAATTGAGAGGAGAGAGATTAGTTTGGAAAAGGGATCCTTTTTACAGTAGAAAGAGCACTAGATTGAATCTGGAACTGTGTGATAGTTTTCTCTTGCTGTGATAAAATACCTGAGAGAATCAATTTATAAAGAGGGAAGACTGGCTCATGGTTTCAAAAGTTTGAGGCCATGGTCACTTGCCCCATTGCTTTGGGCCTGTGATGAAACAGAGAATCAGGGCAGGAATATAAGGAAGAACAAAGCTGCCTACCCCATGGTGGCCAGAAAGCAAACAGAGAGAAAGGGGTTGGGTCCAAAGACTGTCATTAAGAGCACACCCCAGAAACCCAGGTTCCTCCCACTAGGCCCCGCCTAAAGGTTCTACCACCTCCCAATGCTGTTGGCTTGAGACCACACCTTCAATAAATGAACATGGAGGTGGTAATTAAGATCCATACCATGACAACCTGACACCCAGTCCCAGTTACCACAGAGTAGCCTTACAGGCTCAGAAAAATCCCTTTTTTAAAAAATTATGTTTATATTTTTGTTAATTTTTAATGGATACATAGTAATTCTACATATTTAGGAGATCCAATGTGGCATTTTAACACATGTATCCGATATGTGATGCTTAGATCAGGTCAACTGGTGTATCTACACCTCAGACATAAATCATTTCTTTGAGTTGGGAACATTCAAAATCCTATTAGCAAGTTTGAAATATTCAATTAATTATCATCAACATTAGTTGTCCTATTGTGCTAAAGAACATTAGGAATTATTCCTCCTATCTAACCTCACCCTGTACCCATTTACCCATATCTCTCCATCCATCCTGCCTCACATGCTTCCTCAGCTCTGGTAACCACTATTCTGTTCTCCCCGACACCCCACACCACCCTCCCCTGTACCAAGGATTGAACCAGGGGCACTTAATCACTGTACCACATCCCCAGCCTTTTTTACATTTTATTTAGAGACAGGTTCTCACTAGGTTGCTTAGGACCTCACTAAGTTGCTGAGGCTGGCTTTGAACTTGTGCTTTTCTTCCTCAGCCTCCGGAGCTGTTGGGATTACAAACAGGCAGGTGCCACCATGCCCAGCAATTCTCTACCTCTTCAAAATTAACTTTAGTTACGACTTCTAAGTGAGAACATATGGTATCTGTCCTTCTGTGCCTGACATTTCACTTAATTTAATGTCTTCCAGTTCAATCCATGTTACTGCAAATGACAGAATTTCATTCTCTTAATGGCCAAATAATATTCCATTGAGCAGATAAACCACATTTTTCATATCTAATCATCTGTTGATAGACACCTAGGTTGATACTGTATTTCAGTTATTACCTATAGTGGTGCAATAAATATGCAAGTGTGGGTGTCTCTCTGACTTACTGGTATTACTCGGAAAATTTTCTTAATTTTATGGACTTCAGGTTCTATGTATATAAGATGAAGATAATAGCATCCTCAAAAGATTATGATATAATTAAATTTATTTGATTTATCCATCAAAATTTGTAAAAGGACTTGAGTTTTTCAAGGTCACATTTTTAAAAACGTGCCAGTTAACAAAAATTAATAAGTAAATGGGGCTGAAGATGTAGCACAGTAGCAGAGTACTGCCTGCATTTGATCCCCAGTATCATAAACAACAATAAGAACAATAACAATAAAATATATTTTTTCAAAAAAAAAAAAACCACTAAAGCAGAGTTCCATTATTCTGATAAATCACAAATGCTGGCCTGAGTTTCCTGGCAGTTAACTTGAAGGGGGAAATTATTACATAATGCTCATTATCTCATTAGTCTAGAGGTAGAAACAAATGGATTCCATGAAGCAATAAAATGAGATAATGTAGGTGAAAACGTTTGATAAATAATCAGAAATAAGATGCCATTATTAAGTTTCAAGGAAAAGGTGGGATATGAGCTTACTCCCATGGTAAGACAAGGAAGACCAAAAACACACCCAATAGGAGGACTTAATGCAAAGAAACTCTATCTACCTCTTTTCTCTCCTTCCTTCAGCTTGATTCTCAAAGGAATCTGCTTACTACAGACTGAAAGTGCATTTGCTGAGGGCAATCTAGGGTGCGCTTAGAGAAAGTTGACATTGTAGTGTTCACTTGCATTAAAATGTCATTTTTGGGTTGCCCGAAACAATCAAATATTAGCAACATCATATGGTTAGTCTATCAGGAAAGCTAAGTGAAGCAGAGGAAGAGGAGAAGTGGGAAGGAGGGGACAGGTGTAAAGAATATACAATTTCAAGGCTGTCTTTGCAATTCTGGTCATTATAAATGAAAACCAGAAACTCATTATGAACCTCAACTCTTGAGAACCTGGGAGAACCTGGAAGAAGAAGAGATCAAGGAGAATGATTACGGAGTTGTAAAAGAAGGAAACTACTTAGGGAATGAGCTGGAGAAGAGTTAGCTATCACCATATCCCGTTCCCTTTCCTCCTAGGTACTAAAGTTTGGTGACATCTCCCAGCTTTCTCTGTAGCCAGGCCCAGCCACAAGTCTGGCTTTTGACCAGTGGAATGTCAGGGGAAGCCATAGTCCCACTTCCAGGCCTGACCCATGAGAGCCACCTTACAATGCTCTGCACTATTCTCTCTGGCTGGCTGCTGGATGTCAACACCCAAAAGCCATTTGTCAAAGATGACAAAACTTTGGTTCCTAAATAAATATGGAGCAGAGTCTGCTCCATACCCCATTTGTTATGTGAACGATAAGTATGCTTCTGTTTGTGTGAAACCACTGTGATTTCAGAACTCAACTGTTATGAAGCTAATGTAATAGAGCAGTGGATAAAAGAATAAATGTTCTTGTGCCCCCAAAAGAGAGAACTGTGTGGGAAAGAACACTGTTCACTATTTAGAAAGAGTGTGCTAGTTCCCCAAACTGGTAATACACTAGAAATACCTGGACAGTTATTTTATCAGGACAGATTCCTACACCCTACCCTGGACCTCCTGAATTTTCCTAGGATAATTTTTTTAAGTTCTTCAGTAGGTTATGACTGTGGTCATCAGACTAGAATCAGAGGACTGGAGAAGATGTGGCTGCAAGCCCAGTCTCCAGAAGGTCTTTATTTCTATGCTCCTAGAAATTCTTCTCAATCCTGGCCCTTAATCTTACTGGTCTTCTTCTCACCTCTAACTGGTTAACTAGTGCATTTTATCAATTCAAGAGCCCTGTAGGCTCATCAGGGGCCAAGGTTACAGCTTTTATGTTTCTTTTCTGAACAGCATGAAATCAGGCAGATAATAAAAGCTCAATCAACACTTTAATTCATCTGATTCAAGTAGTTATTTTCCATACTATCAGAATAAGAAAAAGAGTTTTCCTAGCAACCTAAATACAGAAAGCTAGGCTTAGTGAAACAAGTTTTGTTTTGTTTTGTTTTGTTTCTGTACCAGGGATTGAACCCAGGGTGTTCAACCACTAAAATATACCACGCCCTTTTTTTATGTTGAAACAGGATCTAAGTTGCTTAGGGGCTCCCTAAATTGCTGAGGGTGGTTTTGAACTTGGGATCCTCCTGCCTCAGCCTCCACTGGAGCCACAGGGATTATAGGTGTGCAGGTAAATCCTTGAGATAACAATTCAAGGAGGTGACTGATCATCCTTTGTTTTGGTGAAGTGACTATTCTCAAGGGTGCACACAAAGGTGAACTATGGACCTTGTTAAAAATGTACAATCCCAGGCTCAATTCCAGGGAGTCTATCAAACAGTTGTAATATAAGGCATGAGAATTCATGTGGGACATTCTCCTTCTATCCCACCCTCGATTCATATGCAAGTGGAAAGAAAACAGTGGGTGTGACTGTAACAAAGGTGAGGTCCTGTCTGGCCTATTTTGTTTAATATCACATCTGCTGAGCTGAGTATAGTACCCAGCTCTGGTAATACTGACTCCCTTAAAAAGAAGGTCACTCATCTGTCCACCTTGCCCTAAATATTACCCTTCCTTGAAGAAAGAAAATGAACTAGGTGACCCTCTGGTTCTCTGAAGGCCACCAGATCACTGTCACACACACTTGGTAAACTGGAAGTGCCCTCCTGGCTGCCTCAGACCCATCTGCTCAGAGTTCTAATTGAGGAGGCCAACCTCCTTTGATTGGCACTTCCCTCTTGTTCTGTAAGAGACCATCTGTGCCCACCACCTCCTGACAGCTCAGACATCCCTTCCTGTTTGCAGTGCAAACAGGCAAGGGCATTGGCAAATAGGCCCAGACCCAGGAGTGAAAGCCTGCCTTTCATACCCTAGAATAACCCTGGGACTGCTGGCAAACACTAAGCAGGGTCTCAGTCACCCCTCACCCAGGGAATAGATGTTTACTCCTAACCAGGGTTGGTTTCTGCAACAGAATGCTTAGCACTTCATTCTAGTGCTCTCACTGGTTCTTTCAGTAAAATTGGTAGGTAACAAATGCCTTCATCCACATTTTGCAGATGGCAAACAGAGAGGAAATATGACTTGCCCAAGGTCACACAGCAGGTCAGCCAGAAGGGCATCCAAGCTCTGTGCATCGAAGCCACTGTTTGCCATAGCCAAGGTACCTTTACGTTTATGGGGAGAGATACTGCTTTAATTTATGGCTGTTGCTCTTCTGTTTCACACTGAAGGCAAATGCTCTTCAGAAAAGAAATGCCAAGCTAAGCTTTGCCTCCCTTCACTGGAAAAAAAGATCTTTGGAACGAATCTCTTTCAGAGAGACCATCTCTCAATTGCCACCCAAGGTGAAGAGATAATGGAGAATCTTCCTCTTGACTATGAAAATGAATCTGTATTCTCAAGGGGGGGCATATCAGAATCACAGGGAACTTTCTTGACATCTATCTTCTCCCTCCCCAGAGACTGATGAGTCAACCAGCCTGACTTCAACCTGAGTCCTTACCAAATCACAAAATGCATCCCTTGAGTGGATTTTTCCTTTCCCTTCATCCTCTGGAATAGATGTTAACAGCAAAGGGGACAGAAAGTGAGTGGTGGGAAGGAGGAGAAACCCTGACCGTGGACAAGCAGTTGCCGGAGTTGCTGTGCCTCTGTGTCAGTTTACCATAGCCTGGAGGGAAAAGAAGCAAAGAGGGAACCAGAAACTGCTTTGAGCTGGCTTTCTAAGACCCCAAGCCTCCATTCCTACACTAACATATAATTAAGAAAATTCACCATTATAGACACAGTTCATAGTCCGAGCCCAAAATACAAATAAATGAAACACATGTGTAATGAAGAAATGAAGCGAAAGGGCCCCTGTAGATCATCAGGGCTCACAAGACAAATTTTAAGACTCAGCCTGGGTCCTCAAGAAGTTTTCCGATGGACAGAGTTCCATGTCTCTTTGGGTTTCTCTTCTGTCTTGACATTCTCCTCCCTGGGAGGAGGGCCATTGCTCCTTCCTGGGAGCAACTGGAGTGTGGGTACCATCTGGAAGTTCCACAGTGGTAAGCACAGTGGTGGACATGCACAGGAAATTTCTAAAAAATAAGCCACTTTTGCATTATGAGTGGAGGGAGAGAAGACCATTTATCTCAGTGACTTTCTGGACCTTGTCAATCTACGCTGCAAGTAAGGCACAGTCAACTCAGGAGTGCCCAGATGGGTCTAAAAATGGTTGCCTCAAAGCTCAGCACTATGCATTTACTTTATTAAGGATGGAACTCCTTCCGATTCACCCCTCCCCTGAATCTCTTCCACTTTTACACACATCTCACTACTCTTCATTGGTTTTGAAGTTTTCTCTCTCAAAAAATCCTATAAATCAGGTTTATGAGAAAGGACATTGTTCAACCACATATTAAGCTTATGACCTGCTCCCAACAAGGTTAAAAAAATGGTCTCCAACTGCAATAAGAAAAACATGCCTTAGGCTTCAGAATAAACTTTCTGACAATGAGTGCTAACTACTACACAGGCAACCAAGGGATGGGAAGTGAAGCACCGACATTTACAGACTGCTTCACACATGTGATGTGCACTACTTCATTGACCCCTTCACAGCCTCCTCTCAGGCAAGTATCATTTCTGAGAAGAAAGAGCTAGAGAAATGTCACTATTTTCCTCCTCTCCTCATAAATAATGATACTTGCCTAACAGGAGGGTGTCTGGGGCTCTGGGCAGTGGCCAATAAATAATAGTCCTTTCTGACCTTTACAAGTTCAGAACCAATTAAGGAATAAGATATAGGAAACACATTGAAATCAAACTAAAAGCTTTATCATGAATAAATTCTAAAATGGAGAAAGTAGTTAAGATGGACTTTGATAGGCTTCCTAATATTTCACCGAGAATTAAAACTACTCATCTAGCCAGAAAAGTGGGACCATCGTAGTTTCCCCACAGGGAAGATCAAGCCCCTGTAACTTGGTGGGCCCTTCTTTGGGGGATAAATACATTCGAACGGGAGTCCCAGAAAGGGTATTAAGCCAAACTCACCAATCAGATGAGTCATTTCTCCTCCCCCTGCTCCCCAGGACAAGGGCATGTGGAAGGCAGGGAGAAATGGGATGTGTGCTCCTAGACTTTCCCTTCTAGGGATGTGAGGTGGAAATTCCCTCTTCCCCAGTCCACAGTGACACACGGAATAGGGAATGAGTGGCACTCCTCTCTGGGGTGGAAGGTGATCATCAGAGTTTCCAAGCTAACTTGAATGCATAGGGAGGGTAGAAAAATGTCTAATCCATAGACCAGGTAAATGTACATCTGCTAAGGGATGACCTTTGGAGGAACACTAAAAAAAAATAATAAAATAAAATAAAATAAAAATGTAAATGGGGAGAGTTGGAGCTTAGAAAAAAGAAAGAAGAGGCTTGACTTACTGGGTCTGTCATATAAATGATACAGCTATCCATGTACAAATGCCTTGATATCATCTGGCATTTGCTCTAAGTAGGACCTGATAATCCCCTGGGACAAACCAGGCCTCCACCACCTACGGAGACAACCTTGGCATTCAAAGCACATCACCCTTGTCCCTGGGTCTTGATAGATAGGAGAGGCCCTGCACAGGATAAGCCATGAATCACACAGAAGCCACCAGCCCTGCTCTGCTGCCTCCCAAACTCTCTGCTCTTTGTGTTTTCCTTTTCCCTGGGACCCCTTCCACCTCCCACTCAGCACTCTGCTCTCCCTCTCTTGTCCTCTTTCCAGAACATCCTGGAGACCCAAAGGTTTGTGTATAACATCAGAGCTGATGATTTGAAGAGGCCCTCGACTGTGTCCAGATCACAGAGGCCACTCTGTATAAACCAGTCCTTTTTTGGACTTTCTGTTTCAGGCGGACAGAATATTTACACACTGGGAGGGAGCCCACTGGTGCTCCACAGCAGATAATACACTCATGCAAGCAGCTGTCCCTGGTGGGGAAAAAAAATTATTATTAATTGGGGTTACAGCACTTGTTTTAACTGCAGCAGGAGCTGAACCAACTCGATTTAGTGATGTGCAGGCTCTTTCTGAACTCCAGTGGGTACTTCACAAATAACAATAAAAATTTTAATGGTGGGACAGACATGGAGTAGGCTACACAGCTTCACTCATTAAACAACCTCCATCCAACCGGTTCAAGGATTCAAGCTGTTTTATGTGGCTGGACACTTTGCCTCAGCCTGCTGCAGATGAGAGAATAAATTTTCATGGTGTGGAGTTGCAGGAAGAAACAGGTTTCATTAGCCCTGTTTAACAGATGCAGAAACCGAAGGCCAAAGAAAGGATGTGATTTAGGATCAATCAGATGTGGTGCCAGGGCTCATTCTAAGCCCTGCCTCTCACTCCAGCCCCACATTGCTTCTGATTTTCAAAGTGTTTTCATTTTTTTAGAGCCTAGGAAGATTCCATTCTCTGGAGAAACTCAGGGCAGCTGTTTCTGATTATTTGCCCAACAGAGACACATAACCAAAAGGGCATTTTGGTTATAAAGCAACTGATTTTTCTACTCACCAGAAGCTACGTCTGTTCATTTGCATGGGACCAGAGCTAGGTTTGGTTACACTTCCATATCTAGAAGGACACTACTGAATCAGGAAGGTAAATGGTAGGGTCACTTGGGGCTATGGTAGTGCCAGCTGGATAAAAACCAAGGCACCTGGCTGCTTCCTGGTGACTTTATTGGATTACCTCAACCTCCCTGGTTTGGACACCTCTGCTGTAAATTCCTCCCCTTTTAAGTATGCAGTTCTCATACTACAGAGGGGTTTCAACAAGGTTCAGTTGTGTCCTTTTATCCTGTCTCACTGGAAAGCTGGATGTACCTCTGCCTAGCCATTGGCTGTCTGCCCACTCTGAACAGTCATCCCAATGAACCCCATTCTCCTTCAGGAACTCCACTTCCCTTTGCCCTTCACCCCTGTGACCTTATGATGACCATAAAAGCATTCCATGTTTGCTCCATGTACTCCTGCGTTCCCCAAGAAGCTTTCAGGAATGATTCTCCACTCCCTGGATATCAGTGAGATAGGAATTGAATGACGGGGGAATATGCTCATGCACGCACGCATGCACACACACAACTGTCAATCTCCAGCCTTTATCAAGTTTGTCCTTTACAGATGAGCTGAGCTGACTCAGCGTAAACTGCCCCTGCTTCTGCCTCACTCTATAAGTTGTTCTAAATGCCGCAGATGTCCCTAAGGAGAATAGGGTGGTCTCTTTCCCAGCAGACCAGCAAAGACAGAAACGCCAGCCTGGGTTGGTTAGGGAGAGAACATTTTAAGGTGGTGGCATCACAATGCTCAAGCTGGGAGGGTAGGCTGGGGACAGAGAGTGGCTGAACTCAAGCTAGGGACAAGGGCTTTATTGGCTCTGCCACTTATTTGCTAAGTGGCCTTGGGGAGGCCGTCTGTCTCCCTCAGTTTCAGCTACTGAGCACACCACCACCAACTTCATCCTCCCTGAGTGGCTGCTAGAAGGAACGAATGAGATCTTGACTATGACAGTGTTCAGCAGACATGAAACACAACCCACAGACTAATTGTCATCAGCCACACCCATGACCCTGACTAAAAGCATAGGGTTGGAGAGAGGGTCTTGGCTGTGCCTTCAAGGGTTTGGTGCTCACATGTAAGAGGTGAGCTAGTGCCATGCAATAAGCAAAGCTCTCCCAATTCCAGCAGCTAAGGAGTGAACAACCCAGAGCTGAAAATGTTCCTATATAGGGCGCTCAGTCCTGGGGGCTGGCCAGACGAGGGAATAAATGAATTCAAGACACTGAGGCCAGCCTCTCAAGGAAAGGTGGATACCAGGATGTCCTCTAAGAATCCTTAAAGTTATGGATGCAGGACCACTAGCAGAGTGAGCCCTGGACCAGATGTAAGTCCCTACCCAACCTCAGGCAGGTCACTTGAGTCCTCTGAATCCCTGATGCTTTGTCTACAAGGATATGTGAGCACCTACTTCAGAAGACTAACTTGGGGACTCGTGGGACCACAAACTCTAGAGAAACACCAGCAGTAATGATAGCAAGCACTTACAGAGCATCTGCACTGTGCTGGGTGCTGTTGAAATCTCTTACAACCAGAGGTCAGAAAACTTTTTCTATGAAGGGTCAGATAGTAAATATTGTCGGATTTGCAGGCCAGATGGTGTTTAACATTGAAGCAACCACAGATGACTCGTAAACAAACAAATGCATCTAAGTTCTGATAAAAGTTTATTTGCAAAAACAGGTGGTAGGCCAGATTGGGCCTGTTGGTCACAGATTACCAACTCCCAACTTCCAACAGAGCTTACCAATGTATATACTTTCCACTTACCATAACACTATGAAGTACATGTCACTTCACATTCATTTATACAGATGAGAAAAGTGAGGCTCAGATATGGAAATTAATTTGCTTAAAGTCACCCACTGGTACATGACAGAGCTGGGTACTGAACAAAGGCAGTCTGGTTGCAGTTTTTACCTGTCTCTTCAGTGCACTAGAAATGAAATAAAGTAATCACTAAATAAATGAAGTTGCCAATCATACACATGCCTGTAAACCCAGCAGCTCAGGAGGCTGAGGCAGGAGGATTTTAAGTTCAAAGCCAGCCTCACCAACTTAGTGAGGCACTAAACAACTCAGTGAGACCCTGTCTCTAAATAAAATACAAAAAAAAAAAAAAAAAGAGCTGGGTATGTGGCTCAGCAGTTAAGTGCCCCTGAGTTCAATACCCAGTACCAAAAAAAAAAAAAAAAAAAAAATTACAATTATAGCAGACATTTACTACATGCCAGGCACTGAGACAGTTGCTTACCACATACCATCCTTCCAGCAACCCCGTGAGAACAATATGATTACAATGTTCATTTCACAGATGGAGAAACTAAAGTTGAGGGTCAAAGTCACTTGCTCGAGGTCCAAGAATTGGTAAACATCGGAGTCACAACTGAACGTAAGTCTGTTTGCTCTCAGGGTCAGTCCTTTTCTCCTGTATACCATAAGGCATGATGACCAGGTGGCTACATCTGCTCCTGTCTGTGGTTTATTTCTCTCCAAAGTGGAGTTGGACAATCTGCTCTTCAAGAGTTTATACACATCCCCATGGTTCTGGAGGCTGAGGCAGGAGGATTGCAAGTTCAAAGCCAGACTCAGCAACTTAGTGAGGCCCTGAGCAACTTTGTGAGACCCTGTCTCAAAATAAAAAGTAAAATACAAAAAAAAAAAAAAAAAAGATTCTATATGCACTGAGACTTTAGACCCAGGAGCATCTCTGCACTCAATGCCTTGGAGTTACTCACACCTGCCAAACCCCTGGAAGAAAAGGAAGGCTCATGTTTGTCCCCGAGTTGCAGTTATTACATCTCCAGCATTCTCTCTTGCTTGTCCAGGGGGTCACTTAGCAACACACCATTTGTCAGGTTCGACGGCAGCACGGGTTTACCATTTCATTTGTAGCTGCCAACTAAAAGTATGGGGAAATGGCACACAGGGATAGGGGCCCAGTTCCTTCACAATGGGAAACCATGTTCCCTTGGGTCTCTGGCCCAGCTTCAGGGAAATGTTCCTTGGAAGGACATCATGGAGATTCCCAGCATTCCACTCCTGCACTCATCTGCTTTTCTCCTTAGCTGGTCAGGAGTTGGGCAGGGAGGAGATGTTGCTCATCATTCCTATTTGTAAAGAAGAGCCCAGCAGCCAGGAAGCGGAAATTACGGGAATGTACAGCGTAAACAGAGCACAGAAGTGCTTCTCCATTACTTTATAATGGATGTTTGAACTAAACCTTTCCACATAACCTAAGCTGCTATGATGGTTCTCAATAAAGAGAAACATACCCATATGCACTCATGCATAGAACTTCTGAATCAAAAAAGTATTGAGTGGAAAAAGATACCCACAGTCCTGCTCAGTTTTAGGCATAAGTAACTCTTCTTAAGAATGGGAAAGAAAACAAGAATTCTTTCACGTCTACAAAGGTTCTCAACCATCTGTCCACCCTCTGCAGTGGCCACAGCTCCTTCCCGCCTTTCCTTGTCTTGTTTCTCCATTTGTCCCTAAAATCCAAGTCCTCTTCCTCTCCCTTGGAGAACAAAGAGAAAGAACAGCAGGGAAGAGGGTAAATGGAGGTGAAAGAGAAGTAAAAGAGAAAGGACAAAGAGGCTTGGCAAGAGTCCAAAAATGTAGAAGAAAAAAAGAATGCATGATTAAAAACCTAAAAAGTTTTAGCAAAGTCTTCCTTTTGTCCCTTTGTGAAATCTTGCCCTCCAGCCCACAGGGAACTGAAGAAACACCAAAAACAGAAGGTCAGGAAATCTGGAATTCCGCCATGGGGATGAAATGCCAGGCAGGAAGATAAAGTCTCAAGTCACATTGCCATGGTAAACAGGGACACTCCATCACAATATGGCACAGTTGTGCTTGCTCCCAACCCAGAAATCTGTAAGGAATTTCCCTACAAATTATACCTCATTTGGCATGTGCAAATTCAGTTAATTAAAGCCCACCTGAAAGATGGAGTTCAAGGGCAAAAGAACATCAGACTTAAAGGGAAAAGGAACCAATCCTACTATATAGACAGGTCAGAGAGGGTGTGTGAAATCAAAGAGTGACCTCCTGAGAAAATGCAAGGGTGCTCCCAACCCCCACAAAATACGCCACAGCCACATAGAGAAAGCAAGTTTTAAAAAGGCCATCCCTACTACCTAAGGAAAATGTCCCAGATATTTTTAAGACAAGATTAAGATTCATTTCTGGAATATTCCAGTTGAAAACTGGAAAACACAAACTTAGAATGAATTGAAAGAAGTTAGAGATTTGCAGGAGTTAAAAGACTGAAGGAAATAAAATGATGTAGTCTTTCTTACTTTATAGTCTTAGCTTTTCTTAAATTTTTAGAATTTTAACTCTACCTCTTAGGTAGCTACTGCAGGGATCATAATACAAAAACATGTGCATGCATGGTGGAAGAATGGCCTGGGAGAGGACAGAAGGCAATTAAAGGAGTTGGTGTCCTTAAAGTTATCAAATTACATTTCTTATTGGTTGGGTCATTGCTATAGTTTGGAGCTTGACTGTCCCCCAAGGTCATGGGACCACAAGGTATTGAAGACTTGGTTTCAAGTCCATGGCCCCAGTGGGAGGCCATGTGGGGCCTAGTGGAAGGAAGTTAGGTCATTGGGGGCAAGCCCTTGAAGGGAATATACTCCAGCCCCTCCTCCCTTCCTCCTCCTTTTCCTTCTCAGCCACCATGAGGTGAACAGGCCTCCTCTGCCACACATTCCCACCATGATGTGCTGTGCCACCATAGGCACAGTGCAACAGTGCCAAGCAACCATTAACTGAAACCTCTGAAACCATGAGCCTCAATAAACCTTTCTTTAAGCTGACTGCCTTGAACATTTTGTCATAGTAATGAAAAACTAACACATCATAAACTTCAGAACATCACACCCAAACTTGTCTACTGTGCCTTGGCCATTTTTGTGTTCCACCTCACCCGCTTCTGCCACCATCACACTTTTAGGGGAAGAATAAAGTACTCACTAAAGTCCCCTGAGCTAATGGGTTCCTTCATACTCAGAAGGCAATATTAACTCAAACAAAACTTCATTTCTGGGATGTGTGGAAGAGTGGATAAAGGCAAAGGGTAGCAGTTACAAGCACAGAAACTGGGGCCATGCTGGTTGGATTCTCATTACTAACTACTTATGGGATCCAACTACCCAGTCTCTGTGCCTCAGTTTTCTCATCTATAAAATAGGGATCATAGCAGTATCTATTTCATAAGAGTTATCATAGTTTCAACAGGTAAAAGCATCAAGCAGAGTGGCTAACAGTTGTCATTATTCAAACTTGTTTTAGGAAATGAAGCATGGCTCAGAGAAGTAAGGGAAGCCTGGGACTTTGGATCTAATCCATTCTGGAAGCCACCATCCAAAAGGCCTCACCAAAGTAAACTACTTTTCTTCTCAGAATTCTTCCTTGGCTTCCTGTCTACAGAAATTGGGTCCACACTCCTCTGTTGTGCAGTCAATGCTGACAGAATCTTTCCTTTTCAGCCCAACCAGCCCCATGCTTGTCCTCCTTCTCACCTACCATGGATGCTCATCACCCTAGCTGTCATCTACACAATGCCCTATATTGTTCATGGTCAGCACTGCATAGAATCCCTTTGTTTGCTGGCCTTTCCTCTGAACAGGTGCCTGGTTCTATGCCCACCTAACTACCAGTGCATAACATAGAAGAGTAAAGGGACTGAGATTTCAAAGCAATAGCATGTAGGTAGTGCTCATTATGTGCACAGCTTTATAGAGGTCCTCATTCCCCAATCAGAAACTCTTAGGGCCAAAAGCATTTTGGAATCTTTTTAGGTTTTAGAAAAGTAATTTGTATATATATTGTATGTAATACCACAGCAGAGAGAAGGGTCTCATAAGCCAACATAGAGTCATGTGTCACTTAATACATTCTGTGAAACATGTCCTTAGACACTTTCACCATTGCACAGAAACCCAGATGGCACAGGTCAATCACTTGACGTGGCTCTGATGCAGTCAAGGGACACAGTACACATGAGGTGTCTCAGACTGCTGCCAAGGTCAAGGGCATACTGTTCACAGTGAATGTTATATAGAAATAGCAGGAACACACTCTAAGATAGTAATTACATGAGCATAATGGGAACATACTGGTTTGCTATCATCATCAAGTATTATGTACTGTATGCAATCACATGTGCTATTACACCAGCTTCACCACACAGTGAGCAATGCCTTGCACTACTAGGTGACAGGACCTTTGGGGACCACTGTCACAGATGCATTTCTTCAATGACTGAAGTGCAGTTGGTGGCATATGACTATGCTCCTGCTGTGAACATTCACTCTGAGCAAGTTGATTAAGATTGTACCTACCCTCATCTCAGCTCTGACCCACCCTGCCTGCAGGTGAGCCTGAGATAAGTCAAGTCAAAGTGATAATCAATGAACTTTTACTTTTGGAGACTTTTGAGTTTCACAATTATAGAGAAAGCACTATGGGTCTGTTGGTAGGTTCTCTCAGGAGATAAAAACACAAATTTTGAAAAGGAAACAAAATCAAACAGCTGCCTTCAGGAGGCACAAGGAAGAGAGCACAAGCTTGGGCATGCGGGACCCTTGGAGCCTCAGCTGCCTCATCTGTGAAATGGGATGGCACACTCCTGAGGAGGAGAGATTCTGTGTGTGCTGTTCCTTCTTTTTTTTTTTTTGGTGCTGGGGATCGAACCCAGGGCCTTGTGCTTGCAAGGCAAGTACTCTGCCGACTGAGCTATCTCCCCAGCCCCCCTTCTTTTTACTGCTTGGTCAGTGAAGATTTAAACATTGGGTACCTGAGTGCTAAAAGATTCTCTAAGGAAAAAGGAGCTGAGAAGGACTCACCCTAAGTGCTTTTGCTTCAGTGTTGCTATCTTCAAAATGAGAACAAAATACCATCAATTGAACCATCTTCTTCCCTATGCAAGATCCCAAGCCATGATACACATCCCATCTGCCATCACAAATGACAAGGAGCTCTTCACTTGGCCAAGCAATCTCTGCCTTGATTGCTCTTCTTTCAACACTTCCCTAAGACACTTTGATTTTGAAAGAAAGGCACAAGCACAAACAGGCAGTCATCATAGCAACAGGATAGAGTTTACAGTCCATGAGAGAAATCGAGTGGGAACGCTGGGGAAGAAGACAAGACACAGGCCTCACACTCGAATTCGGGCATACGACCGACTCTGGGTTTTGTAGATAAAAGTCTTCCCCCTGATGCCCATTATGAAGAGTTCCCTTTTGCATAAATGAATCTAATCCCCCTGTTTATTAACATTAAACTTGACATTTATAGCACAAGTGATTTGCCAGCATTAACCAATAATCCTAAAACATTCTTGCGGGAAGAGATCAACATTAGGCTCTGAATGACTCAGCCAGAGCCTCATACACACAAGAGCAAGTGTCAGTTCTGCTCTGAGGAGGAGCTTACAGAACTTACTCAGGGTCTAACTCGTGGCCCCGCATGCCCTTCTGCCTACCCCTAAACCAGGTGGGGCGTGTGTACTGCCTAGATGATGGTGGGCACAAAGCGGTTAACAGGAAAATACTAAAACTGCTGGGACTTGGGGACAGCTTCAGGAGACAGCCATGTTCAGCAGTTTTGCAGAGGTGTGTCGGGCAGTGTGCCTGTGCTGAAGGATGGAAGGATGAGGTCTGTTTTCATCTGGGGTCTCTTCTTGGGAAACACCCTTCCTCGTCTACTGAAGGACACTGATAGGCAAGGGATCAAGAGCCTGTGTTCAGGAGCCGACAGTTACTTCCTCAGCCAGTGCTGATGAGTAAAGCAGGCAGCTAACACTCCACAGAGCTACTAGGGAGACCAAGACCCTTCACAGAGGAACTAACAAAGGCCATAGCTAAAAGAATCTTGGAGCAGCCTGAGGAGGGTAAAGACCCTAGAACAAAAAAGCAGATCCTAGAAAACAACTCTGCGTGAGGAACTGCTCAGAGAGTGATCCAGAGCCCATTCTCTTCCAGGCAGGTATTAACTTAGGAAAGAGGTTCCTTAGTAAAGAGGATCTGGAACTTCACATTATAACACAGTTGTATATCCATGGTTGTACACAGCTGGCCTTAAGTTTAAGTAAATTGAAAACAGCTCTCCTTCCATAATGATCCATCTTGTCATTCTCCACTTGGCTTTACCATCTTTGTAAAATCTCGAGTCAAACCTTTCCTCTACATACAGTCAGAAAGGAGCATTTTGACAGAGTGAGTCTCACTGGACCATGGCTGGGCCACTGAGGAACGCAGGGCCCAGATAACAGGCCCTGGTGAGTACTGCTCCACAATGAAACCCCTGACTGTGCTGCGCTTAGCACTTGAGCATCGGGTCTGTGCTAGGCACTCTGCTCAACACACAAAAGGGAGGTATTATTACCCTAATCATAACTAAGGCTCAATGGAGCAACTGCTGACAGCCAGCAACAGGTCAATTCAGATCTGACTCCAAGATACCACTTCCACCATGTCATTTCATTCCTTCTCATCCCCCACCTTGGTCTTCTTTGGTGGGAACCATATCAGTGATGGCTGTCTGTCACAGATAACTATGATGCATGTTTAATCAATGGCTACTCACAGACTAAGAACTGAGGGATCAGAATTCCTGAGTCACAGACAAGCACCCGACAATCCCCAGGCATAACCTGGCTTTGACTTCAAGTTATGGCTCTCTCTCAGATGGCATCCCCACTTTCCTTTGATTTCCTTTATCAGCAGTTACTTATGGAATGCCTCTATGGGCATCTCTGCACTAGATTTCATCCCTGCCTCCAGGCACTCATGATCTGGTTAGAAAAGGAGAATCATCACACATCAAATAATCAGAACTCAATTGTCATGGTGTACAGACCAATGTTAAACTATGAACAAATGTACGGCAGGAAACATTAGTAATAGCCCATGTAACAGTAAGCTCCTTATTGTTTAAGTACCCACATTGAACTTACCAGCCTACCAAGACAGAGGACCCCATTCTATGCAACTCAAAAATGATACACCAAACCACAGGGCATACAAGAGATCCAAAAGCTTAAGGTCTGCTCTACCACTCACAAGTGGTATGATCCCCAGTAAGTCACTCTGCCTCCCTGAACTTCAAGTTCTTTCCTCTTAAATCAAGGATAACAATGTTTTCCACACAGAGTTCTTTGAGGTTCAAATGAAATAACACAAGCAAAAGCACTCTCAAATCATAAACCAAATGTATTTAGTGGACCCATCAAATAATATTGCAGAAAACAGGCCAGCAGAAGAGCAGGTCTAGAGCTGGGTCCTCAGATTCTTTGACCAGTGGTCTTACTAATATGTTATGCCACCCGCTAGGAAAAGTCGGGAAGGGGAAGATCCAGTTGAGCCTCAGTGATCTGGGAAGTAGAGGTGATCCATGAGAGGCCAGCAGGCCAATAGGACCCATAGATGTGTTTCATTTGGCTGGAATAATTCTTTTTAAAAATTCGTTTGGGGTCATCAGTTAAGAAACAATAGATTCCCTATTAAACTGAATTTCAGTCTGGACTTCCCATGTTAAAAACTCAAAAGAGACCATAACAATGGGCACACATCCCCCCATGGTTACAATCTGTTGTGGCTGCCACATTTAGGGAACAGGTGACTTTTTGTTTGTCACATCCCCCTCTTCCCCTATTATGTCTCCAACATGGAGACCAAGCTATTTACCAAGACTTCTGTTTTTATGTGACAATGAGAATGGGCAGATGCCTATGGGAAACTGAACACTCTCTCTGAACTTACGTACCTCGCTTGCCTGGCTCCAGGAGGCATCTGAGTTTGCATCCTCTGACCTAAAAAATAAAGAGAATCCCAGGAGGCCAGTGGCATGACTGCAGCAAGAGCAAAGTGTGGCTGGGAAAACTGAGCCTGGGGATGTGGCTAGGAAAACAGGTTGACTGGAAGAAGGCGACAGGCACCTGGAAAGAAGCTGGGATGGAGAAAGGCAGCTCCAAGGGAGAAGCCTGAGTGATGAGGGTGACAGTGAGGAGTTAGGTCAGCGGGAGGGACAGTCATGGTGATACTACCTTGGACAGAAGAAATGGAGACATGATGGTTAAGAACCAGGAGAAACACTTTGCAAACTCATCCATTCAACAAAAATGTTTGTGCACCCACTATGTACCAGGCATTCCACTGGGAATACAGCAAAAATCCTGCTTTCACAGCATGTGTTGCCAAGTTGAGAGGGATCTTTCCACACAGTTTCCCTGTTCTGATTAAGGACAGGTGGTGATGGTTAAGGCGTTTTTAAGCTAAGGAAGACAAGGGGCAGAGTTCATTTTAATAGGGAGAGGAGAAGGGAAGGAGGAGGGGTTAAAAAAATGATCACCTGCCACTGCTGGGCACGAGAAAGCACAAAGCAACCACAAACCCACTCATTAATCTTGGGAAGACAATGGCCGAACTTTAGAATATGAGCAGATGCAGTGGGTTCTCTCATTCCTCTGACCTATTTTTCCAGGCTGTTCATGTTTTGTGATTGATCACATACACATTCCCACACACAAGTCCTCTTTTCTGCTCGCCCGCCCTCTGGAGTATTTGTGTGTGGTGGCTGATGTGCAAGGGGAGGGGCAAAAATAAATAAAGAAAAAAATGTGATCAAATGGAAAAATCTGGAACAATGTGAATTTTAGCTCTTCTGCATGACCTTGGGCAAATTAATTCTAAGCCTCTGTTTTTTGTATATTTAAAAATGAAGATTACTAATATTTACCTGGGAAGATTTTTTATGAGGGTTAAATGACATAATCTGCAGCCGGTAAGCCTCTGAGACACAGTGGGTTTGCAGCAAATGCTGTCCTTCTCACTCTGCACTGTGCTCCCCAGCGCACAGAGGAGTCAAGCTTCTGGAGCTGCTTGCAAGTCAGAAATAAAGCTGCTGGGGGCCTTTCAGGGAAATGCCTCCCCTCTTCCCACCCTCATTGCCTCGTTTGGTTCAGAGGGACACAGCACAGGCAGCTTATGTACCTATACTTCTCTTTGGCATTATTTAAGAAATACTCTAAATGCCCCCCAGAGGTTAAGAAACACAGTAAACAATCAGAATACAAACATAACCCTGGCTGAGATCCCACATTCGTCAAGCACCAAGAAAGATGACAGGGCAAGGGGACTTTCACCCTAGAAATCCAGGCACCTGAGGCATGAGGCTTGGTCCTACTTATGGGGGCTCTACTTACGGGGGCTCTGCTGCCAGAGGCCAGGGGGTAGAAGAGAAGGTAAGAAAAATGACCAAAAGAAAAGTATAAGAGGAAGGAATGAGAAGCCAAACACAACCCTCTTTACCATTTGGTAAGGATCAGACCTGGGTGAAGAAGGCATCCTGTGCCTTTGATCAATATCCATCAGTCTCCTCCACATAGCAATCAACAGGAGGCACTCAGGAGATAGTAGACCCAACTCTGACACTGTCCTCACAAATCTTACAAAATGCCTTGCCCTTTCAGGACCATTCCAGTCGGTGTGGGCGCTTACACCTGAGTGTCCAGGCTGTACCCATCACCCCCATGACAGGCCCTGCCTCGGTATCCTGAGCCAAGTTAATGGCTTTTGTTTGAATTCTGCCTACCTTGGGGAAGTAGCGGACACTTCTTTTGTTCATTTTTTATTGGTGCATAATAATTACACCAAAGAGTGGGATTCATTATGACATTCATACATGCACATAACAATTTGGCAGATACTTTGCACATTATGGACTTTACTGGAAGATTTCTAATATATAATCCAAATTCTTTAACCTCCCTACTTATGAAGATTGTTCAATATCATTGACTTCAAGAAGGACTATATTATGTCTTTAAAAATAAAATAGGGGAAACTTTCTGCAACTACCACCCTCCTATAACTCCACTGACAAAGCCAGCAGTGGAGGGAAACTCTGTGTGTCAACAGACCACACAAGGCAATCACAGCTCCACTGCTTCTTTGAAGACTACAGAGCAAGCTGAGCAAAGAGTTATCATCCTGAGCTATTTGTGTTTCATGTAATAATGCCCTAATGATTCAATTAGCATTGATTCTTCAGCAGCAACAATATTTTCTGACTGATCTAGCAATTTAGTGCTCACTGTTGATTGGTACAATTCCTATGAGTAATAAAGCAGTTTGAAAGAAACTTAATTCTTCGTAAATCACTTTTTAAAACATTTTAATTTTAACTTTGTTCCCATTTTCCATTTTATCCCCACCCACAGAGGTCACAAGGACCCTTTATGTGGAGGCTCCATTGGTGTCATGCATCGTTTGGCCAGGTCCTCCCTGACCCTTGTCTGAGCCTCTGCAGCCTTCACCGCCCCCTGCAGATGCTTGGTGTCTCCAGCCAGAGGAACAGATGGGCACAATTGCTGAGCTTCAGTGAATGGTACCCGGGCACACAGCCTCTGTGGAAATGGCCCAGGCGAGAGCCACTGAAGCAAGCTTTCTGCAAACCTGCCCTGGTAACACCGCTAAAATTGGAAACGAGGCAGGGCGTGCAGCGGGGCAGGGTGGGAGGTTGGTGGGAGGGAAGAGGGGCAATCCAAAACAGGCAAGGGAACTAAAACAGACTGTGGGAATAAAACCTCTCACAGGCAAGGAAAAAAAAAAAAAAAAACCCACAGGCTTCCCAGGAAAGAAGTTAGCACTTAATGCTGGGGAGAGCAATCTGAGAATGAATGACCTTTAGGACATCAGGGATTGAGCAGAAGGGTCTTGAGATATGTGGCAACTGACCTGTCTGCAGGCTCCATTGTGACCCAGACCCTCAGGCAATGCCCCAACTGTGTTCCACCTTCCAGGATCAAAAGTGTGTTCAGGGAAAATGTGTGGAAGATAAGTCTCAGGGGCTGGAGAACTAGAGTTGCCCGAGTTTTGTTGTCACTCAGATGCACCACACTGGCAGTGTCACTAATGCACCACAATGGCAGTGGACCCTGGTGGATGGTACCAAATGGGTGTTCTGGAGTCCACTGCCCCTGAGCAGTTCTCCTGCTCTTTCAATGCCAACTCTAATGTCTTCCTCTACAGCCTCTTCTCCTTGCCCATTTAAATTCTCCCAGTCAGGTTCCTGTCACAGAATTAGTAAAAATAATTTCCAAAATTTCGAGAACTCTATGACAGGCATGACACTAACTAAATGGTTCTCATATATTACTTCTTTTAATCCTCTCAATGACCTTCTGGAATAAGTATTATTCCCATTTTACAGATGAGAAAGCTAAGGCTTAAGGTGGTAAAGCAATTCAGTCACAGATATTAAATAAGTCAAGGAACTAAGCTAATCAAAATGAAAATCCCTGACCTCTAAAACCAGAGTCAGGGATTCCAGAATCTCTCCGGATAACTAATTCTCATATTTTAACTATAGTCAGGGAGATTTTCTCCTAACTTCACTTCTTCCTCTCTGTTTTCTACAAGCACAATCCTTGTATTCTGCTTCTCAGAGAAAATAAAGGTGGAGAATACTTTTCTAAGAAGACTGTCCTTGAATGTAAATGACTAACTACCCAAAAGGTCAAGTAATACAAATTCCTTCCACTCCCATAGAAAGACCAATCCCTTCCTCATGCAGGGCCAAAGAGCCCATTCGAATTAACTTGACCCTTTAAAACCCTTCAGAACTACTCGTTGATTCTGCTTGGATGGAGTCAGACTGATCATTCTTCCAAAGTCTCTTAAGAGTTACTATAATTTTGGTGGACTTCTTCCCCAATTCCCAAACGTTTTACCCATCACCACCATAACCAACAAATAATGGAATATGAGCAATTTCTGAGACTGCAGCTCAGAAATCATATTTAAGGCAAGGGTGAAGAGATATACCTTCTGGCCATGCTCCAGTTCTTTCTAAATTCAGTAAAATTTATCTTTGCCTACATATGGTCCAGTGCTCTGTGGGATGATTATGTCAAAGTCAACTAGTTCCCAAGTTACCTCTTCACAGGAAATATTTCTGGGTTTATACACACATCAAGTTTGCTACCTATATTATTTACTAGGAGTGGGGAGGGGATCCTCCTGCATAATAATTTCCTAGTTTTCAATGCTAACCCTAACCTGACACTGTCTGCTTTGAATGATAACTAGAACAAAGAGTCTCTGGAAACAGCAGTACTGAGGAACACACAGGTGCAGCAATCAAAACCGCATTTATTAGTTTTAGGTTTTCAATAGTAAAACCTACTATTGTTAGTTTTGTACCACTTGAAATGTTTTGGGATAAGTACAGAGATTGGAAGAACAGAGGGAAGCAGTGCAGGTCTTAATTCGAACTGACAGAAAATTTGTTAATTAGTTTCTATCAAAGTATGCTCCTTCCTGAAGTTTTGCTTAGCAGTAAAAACAGTGCTGTTTCTTGAAACTTGGATACAAAAATGAAGAGTAAAGTAAGTCAGAACAAAATCACTGTTCCCAGTTCTTTCTCAGATCATGTCTTCTTAAGATAACATCATTAAAAATAAGATTCCATGAAAGGCAGGAGAAGCTGCCTTTCCTTCCAATTGGTAACATCTCAAAAGAGATCAGTTGTGAACCACTGAGACTTGAGTGCTCATTGTCATCTTAATGAGATTCAATGCAATCCTCTGAAATATTTCCACATCTGAAAGGTGCCTGCCAAGATATCACATGGCCAACCTAGTGCAACTTAGTTCATTGTTTGCATTCTATTGAACAAAAGCAACAGAAATCAGCATTAACATTCCCTTGGGTCATTGGTTCCATTGGATCTTTTTTTCTCAGCTCCATCAAACATTAGGTCATCTCACAGGTCTCACAGGAGAGGTACAGAGTGCTTCTCTGATGATGTCATCCAACCAAGATGAACAAAATGAACCCATACTACCATTGCCCTGAGCAAAGGAGGCTACCAGAAAGAAAGGCAGAAGAGAAGAGATGGTTCTAAGTGATAGAAGGCAGATTTTTTGCTTTAACAAATCCAGAAAACCACACTTGCGCTGGTTCCACACATTGGTATTGACTTTCCCCAGGAGGTCACCATGTGGTAGGGTCTGGTGTGCCCTAGCCCATTCACTACTGGACTTGCCATAGGCCCCACATCACCAGTAAGCAGATAAACCAAACTATTGACACATAAACACAGCAAGACTCAGAAGTGGTTATCCACCAAAACTCAAACCAGAAGAACAAGAGTATCCCAAGGCTCTGAAGCATTCTCATGGTGTCGGAAGCTGAGAATCAGAAACGCTTTGGAGACCAACTTCAGGATTCCAGGGAGATAGGGGATTTGGGGTGTCTGGAGTCTTCAGAGTCAGTGGAAGTCCCCTGCTGTAGGGCTGGAGATACAGTGGGCTAGTGTGGCCAGGGTCCCCTCCCCGCCCCCCCCCATATTCTGGAGAACAAATGAGTTCACTTCACCCATCAGCTCTGTTCACGTTGCTGGGCACACTCAAGAAACAACAGTCGCCATGGTAATTCTGCTTTTGTGATGGAATCTAACTTTGTGTCTGATCCCTTGTACCTTACTGGGGAGAACTGTGTTGGGGAGAATTGTTTATAAGGGTAACTCAGAAAAAAAGTGGGGACTGAAAATAGCCTAGAAGTGCCAAGTTAAACCCAAGCACAAAAACAACAACAACAAAATACCACTGGCTAAAATATGGGAAGGGAGAACTCACTTTTTCCATTTCCTAATGAAGTTCCCAGAAAATTAGTCTTCAAACAAAACTGATTACTCTCTGATACTGAAGTTCTTTACTTCTCTAGCTAGATCACTTATTAAATTCTTCCTGGTATTATTCTATTGCTGAAAGAGCAATACATAGTTTAGTACAATCTGACAATGAAAACCACAACATAATGGTCTACTAATGCTTTGCTACCCAATGTGGGATCCTCCGATCCAGCCACATTGACATCACGTGGAAGCCTGTCGGAAATGAGCATCTCAGGCCCTATAACTGCTGAATCAGAATCTGAATTTGACCAAGATCCCCAGGTGATTCTTGCACAAATTGAAGTTCAGTGTCCTGAGAGATACTATGAATTTTTTCTCTGAAAATCCTTGGAACTGGCATAGAATGGAACCTATATTATTGATAATATGACTCTGACGTAAAAGGGTGGACTCTGAAGCCAATCTGATTGGCCTAGCTCCAGAAGTAAATGTTAATAAGCAAAATTATAACCCTTCAATGATTCAGTATTCACATTTGTAAAACAGAGACAATAGTAATATGTACCTCATAGGATCCTGTGAGCAGGCAATGAGTTCATATATGTAATGCACTTAGAATAGCACCAGCCATGTAGTAGGCACTACAGTCATACCTCAGTATCTGAGAGGGATTGGTTCCAGAACTTCCAAGGATATCAAAATGTGTGGATGCTTAAGTCCCTCATGTAAAATGGCATAGTATTTGCATATAAGCTAAACACATCTTGCCATATATTTTTAATTATCTCTGATTACTTAAAATAACTAATACAATGTAAATGCCATGTAAATAGGTGTTAGGGCCTAATGGCAAGAAACAAAGTACATACATGTTCAGTATAGACACAAGTTTCTTCAAATACTTTCTATCCATGGTTGTTTGAATCTGAGATAGGAAACCTATGGCTATGGGAGGTCAACTGTATACCCAATAAGCAGAAAGATGGTAGGATGGATGGTGAATAGGAACTGAAGAAGAACTTGGAAGTAATTGTACAGCTTCTGTGCACCTGACTGCCTCTATCCAGTCTGACAGGCAAGCCCTTTGTTAATCATTCATCACTTTATCCCTCCATCTGATAGGGTCATACTTTGCACTCTATTCCCAAGCAGCCACATAGATATAACCTAAAGAGTACTATGCTTCACCCACCACAGCCCTAAGTAAACCTGTGTCTTAGATGGTCTAGGTATAGGAGAACAGAACCAGCAGCATGTGAAAGAGATCTCCTCTCCAGTGATTAATTGATCTCCCCATCTCCTACCAGAACAACAAAAAGCTTTGAAATAAGCCTGCAATTTTAAAATAACTAACCCATGATTTTCTGGGTGAATCAATTAGCCCTGAGTTGCTCCAGCCCTTGGCAACCCCATCCTACAATGCCGGGGTTGGTGCAGTGCCCAGCTGCTGAGCTGGGTGAGAAGGGGAGAAAATCCATGCTGGATCCAGGCCGATGGCTTCCCTGACTTGGTAGCTCCAGATGTTAGCTTGTCATTGTGAGAGCAACTGAGATAATTAGCAATTCCTGTGGAATCAGAATTCTGATTCTGAGCAGTAGAGAAAAAAACCTGAAAATAAGAAAGCAAGAATGGTTACCCTGTACCATGAACAGCATTTCCTTGCCATGTATTTCCCCAAAAGAAGCCTTCAGAGAATTCAATGCAGAGACAGAAGTGGAAAACTGGATGTTTGGGGGAAAGGAATAATGTTGCCATAGTCTTCCCCCAAGGAGAATCTGCCTAGCACAACAGCTCTGTAGCAAGGTGATATCAAGAGGCCAATTCGCAAGAACTTCAGCCATGGTGTCAAAGCTTCCATGACAACTATCCATGATGATTCCTTCCCAGAATCCCTTGTGGTTTCTAATATTTTGCCTGAGCCAAAACTCCTGGGAGGGGTTTTCTATACTCCCCCTACCCTGTCCTTCTCCTCTTGCCAATCCACACTGTTACTTTTAATTGAAATAGTTAAGCTAAGTAGGTCAGCTAATTTAAAATTCTCAAGGGCAGACCACTGCATTATAAGCAGGATGGGACCTACAAGGCTGTCTCTAAACCAAATTTCATGTATTCAAATGCACACACACAGACAATTTTTTGTGAAAAGCATCAACATAAAAACGGAGAGTGAAGATTCATTTCCATAATCTGGCCCCCGGACATCCACCAGGCTCAGAGCAAGAGCATCAGGTCGCCTTAGGGGCACGGCTCTACACTGCTGAGAAACATGCATAGAGTTGCCCATCTCTGGAAACATCTTTGACACATCTGGCAAGCAGATTCTCGGATGCCTGGACCCTTCATTACTTTTCAAGGCAAATGCAGGTGATCCCAATTGTCCTCACGTTTCCGACCACAGGGTGCATGGCAATCAACTTGACCACAGCTTGACTGTTCCCTTCCTTCCCAGAACAGGCAGTGGGTCAGCCACCATGTGTCTACTTTGCATGCTGAGAACACACATTTGTTCAGTGACACAAAAGACATAATTTAACAGATGCCAGAAAGGAACGAATGGGAAGAAAGAACAAGCCTTAGCATGAGTTTTCGCCATTCCCATCTTTTTCAAAATAAAGGAGACAATAGAGGCTTCCAGCCAACCGACTTGTTTGAAAGGGTTGCGTTGACCAGCCAGTAGAATACTCTTTGCCAGCCACACCTTTCTGGGCTGTAAAAGTAATTCTTAATCCATTTATGCTCAGAAATTTAAAGAAAATGCTAATAACTAGTCCAAGGGAAAAGCACTGGAATAATGCCAGATGAATTAAATCAAATCAGATGGGAAGCATAAGAGGCAGGAGTGAGGATAATGCTCATCCAAGTGACCTTAGGGGACATCAGTCTTAATCTCCTTCAATCTGAACCCAGATCCAACTTGATATGGAGGTAGAATAGATTAAAACCAAGCAACAGAATCTTTGAAAATACACTGTTGCTGGAGAGATGGTTTAGGGTCTAAGAGTGGTTTGAGGAGAAGTACTCCTACCCCATGCCCCAGCCTAGTGGGAGAGGGCAGCAACAGCAAGGGAGCCCTGTTCTGCTAGCAGCCTCTCTATTACATGTTGTTCAGAGTGAACAGTTAGACACCAAATGTCTGGTCAAGTCAATGTATATATATCTTCAGGCTCCTTACATGAAGTATCACAGAGTCAACCATCTAAGGATCAGAATCCAGTCATGTGCAAAAGGGTTTTCATGGCACTAATGCTATGCTAGGCAATGGTCCCTTCATATTCTAATAATTGAAAGTGAAATCAAAATTTAAAATCTTGCCAGGCACAGAGGTACATGCCTGTAATCCCAGTGGCTCAGGAGGCTGAGGAGGAAGGTTGAGGCAGGAGGATCAAAAGCTCAAAGCCAGCCTCAGGAATTTAGGTAGGCCCTAAACAACTCAGAGAGACCCTGTCTCTAAATAAAATACAAAATAGGCTGGGGATGTGGCTCAGTGGTTAAGTGCCCCTGAGTTCAATCCCTAGTAGCCCCCTACCAATTTAAAATCTCTCAGGCTGAATGATCTGAAATGAGTTCTCATAATACACAGTGATCATAAAAAGGAGCAATGTCTTCTGGATTTCATAAAAGACTGTATTATAAATTCAGCAAGGGCTAGATTTTACTCACCAATATAAAAACCAGTACCTGTCACAAGGCCAGCACATAGTGTGCATTCAACACAGAGCTGAGCAACTCACAAGTGAAAGAATAAAGCTGACTCAAGACTTCAATCCAGTAGAATTTAAAATCACCACCAAATGGACCACATGTTCATGGGAACAAAGCAAATCATAAAGTTCACTACTATTCAAAGTGGGTGAGTCTCAAACTGTTACTGGTTCATGACAAGACAAAGAACTGGTACCCAAATGTAATCACCACATTGCTTCCTGCCACAAGAAAGTCTTGACATAGAAAAGGAAGTTAAGAGCAATAAGCACACCTAGTGCCCAGATATTGGTTCAAATACCACTCTCAAATAAAAGGAGACAAGACTCCTTGAAGAAGTGGTTGATTGCAGGGTTGGGGCAGGACAGATATGTGATGAGTACCTTGTGGTCCAAAAACAAGAAAACACTTGAGAAAGATGCAGGTATGTCAGAGGGCACCTGAAAGAACTCCCAGTAGCCCAATCTAGAAGAATCTGAGCAACAAAATCGGTAATAGTAGTACTGGATTATAACCCATAGAATAAAATAAATAGGCACAATAGTGATATAAATCAGTAATGATTAAATAAAGAAATGTACAGGAGGAGCAAGTCTTCTTAACAGAAGAATTCTGGTTGATAAATATAGAATGAAAGAAGAAATCAGAGGAACCATCATCAGGAAACATCAAAGTAAGCATAACTGTTGCAGGCAAGGTCCACTGACAAATGCCACAATTATAAGCAAATGTTTGACAAGAAACAGGATATTTGAATAGTCTCAAACTATCTCCCCTAAGATATGCAATAGAAATGGGAAAACAGCAGACGCTACCTTCACCTTCAATGGAAGAAGGTTAAAAGTACCAGGAACAAGTCATCAACATCACTTTCCCATTGACAGGACACATCGTGAAGGGCATATTGGTTTTGTAATACTCAGAAGTAGGAGTTCAGTATGCAAAACATGCAAAACTTCAATCTAATCATGAGGAAACAAACCCAGATCAGATAAATTCAAATTAAGGGTAATCGACTTGGACTCTTCAAAAGAATCAGTCATGGGGGTGGGGGATGGGGAGTGAGAGAAGAATGGAGAAACTTTAGATTATGTAGAAGGAAATGAGAGGGAAGGGGGTATGAAAAATTGTGGAATGAGACAGACATCATTACCCTATGTACATGTATGATTACACAAAAGGTATGAATCTACATCATGTACAACCATAGAAACGAAATGATGTACCCCATTTGTGTACAATGTATCAAAATTCAGTCTGTAAGAAATAAATAAATAATTCTAAAAAAAAAAAAAAAAAAAAAAGAGTCAGTCATAAAAAGAACAAGGGAAGGCTGAGCAGTAGCCCAGGTGGGAAGAGACGAAGAAGGACTAGGGAGATATGAGATATGATGACTAAATGCAATGTGTCATCCTGAATTGGATCCTGAACCAGTAAAAGGACATAAGTGGGTCTCAAGTTTAAATGAAAGAATGGTACCAATGTTAATTTCTCAGTTTTGATAATTGTATTATGGTTAGGCAACATGTTAACATTAGAGGAAGCTGGGCAAATGAACTAGAGAAACTCTGTACTATTTTACAACTTTTATGTGAGTCTAAAATTATTTCAAAATTAAACAAACAAAAAAAACCCAGGTCAACCAAGTATTGGGTTTATGGACAGAGTACATCCTATCATAAGCTCCCAACCTCATCAAGAATTAGGAACTGGTACTGGTACATTAAGCAACACCGTGTGAGGTTGTTAGCAAGTTGCCAGAAAGGACAAGTAACATCAGGTCCTGTGTTCAAGCTCTGTACCTAACAGGTATACATATTACCATCACTCAAAAAATGGAAAATCAGGAGATGACAGTTCCAATGTCTACTCTGATTTTACAATCAAAATTTTTTAATATATATTGTGCCCTTAGGTAACTCACTTTTTGTCTCTGACCTTGGCTTTCACATAATTAAGATGTGTGTCCGACACCCTCACAAGTAGTGGCAGGAGGATAAATGAAATGAACTATGTGGAAGGGTTTTGAAAATCATAAAAGCATTATTCAACTGTAACTGTCTTGTGGTTCATATATTTAAATGTTCTCAATTCATTATTTTCAGAACTGAATCGCTTAAGAACTGGTTACCAACAGCACCCATTCCACTTTAGAAATTAGGTCATACTTACTGGGCATCTACTATATTCAAGGAATTGTCCTAGATACTATGGCAAATATTAAAATTGAATCCACATGTAGTTGGGTCTTTGGAGTTTGCAGCCTTTGGAAGGAGAATGACATATACGTCAATAAATTACAACATAAAACAGGAAGTGGAAATTGCCAGCTGCCAGCTGCCTGGCAGGTATCCCACATGGATATGGGGAAGAAAAAGGACTGAAGTCAGTTGTTTTTTCTCGTTGTGACCACACAGTTCCTTTCTGCATATTTGTAGAAATTATTTCCAAAACCTCCCTCACAAAATTCCACATAGTGAATAAGAAATAATTACAAGGCTGATAAAGAGAAAAGAGATAAGACTCTGGAGTCAGAAGCATGAGTTTGGATAATGGCCCCACACACTTACAAGCAATGGGTCTTTGGACAAGAGTCTGAACCTCAATTTCCTCCTCTGAAAAATGGGAATAGTAATCTACCTACCTCACAGGTCGTTGCAAAGACTAAGAGAGTTAACACAAATCAAGTCCTCAGGGTAGTACCTTGCACAAAATGAACTCTATATCAGAATTAGTTTTTTTTTTTTTTTTCTTGTTTTAGGTAAATTATATATAGCTTTGTGATTGATAGTGGGGGGAAAAACCCCACACAAATAATGGAACATTCTAGTGACAAAGATCTCCTTGCTCCAGAAAGGGCCAATTCCCCTCTGGTCACCAGGAGAAGAGGCTAAGTCAGCAGCACATGAACTGGGGTCAGCCCCCTGGGTGCTGATTATCAGGGGGGGTTGTGTAATTTCATTCACTAGTCCCATCTGTTCTTTTCTGAGCCTTTTGAACACTAGGTCATGCTCTCAGCTTTCAAGTTCTCAGACTCTTCTTGAGGGGTTGGTAGGGTTGATCCAGATTCATACTCTTTTAACATCTCACCATGGGCAGTCATGCTCCCAGACCCTGACATTGCCTACCATTCATGAGAACATCCACTGCTCCTTGTGATGGCACCATGATAAAGCCAGGGTGAGAAATCCCCTCCTTTCCTCCACATGCCCTCAAGGCTCAGCCCACCAGCTCCACTCTTGTTTCTGACACACACCAGCACACTGTGCCTTTCTTGGGCCCAGCCAACCACAATCTGGATGTGTGACCCCAGGCTGGTAGAGCAGGCCAACAGCCCCTCACTTCCTGTGCAGCCTTCCAAGCCTACAGCAATGGGAAACTATTCAGAACAGAGACAAAGAAGGGCCAAACCCACAATGCAAACCATATTTCTCCAACCTCTTCCTCCTCCTCTACTGTCCATTTGCATTTGGCCTTCTGACCAAAGGTGATCACATCGTCAGCTTACATCAGAGTTCTCCAAACTGTTGCCAAGATATGCATACACACAGAACCCCCATGTGACTTCTCCACATAGCAAACAGTTACCCTCTTATAACACATGGCAGACCATGCCATTCCTCAGCTCAAAATTTCCAATGGCTCCTATCTCATCCTAAGTAGAAGCTTCATTCTTATCATAGCCTACCAGGCCCTGCATCATCTGGTCTCTCTGCCAACTAATGGTCCCCACTCCATAAGTGCTGGCCTCACTGTCTTCCCTGAGTATGCCCAGGCTTGATCTTAACTATGGGCATCTGCTCTTGCAATTTCCTCTGCCTGAGATGCCTTTCCCCCAATATCTACCTTGCTGGTGCCTTCACTCCCACAGGACTCTATCCATACTCAAACATTGAGGGGCCTTCCCTAGTCATTTAATTTAAAATGTGTACTTCCACCCACATCCCACATTCTCCTGCTTGCTTTCTCCACAGCACTGATTGCCATTCAACAAATGTTTGTCTTATTTATGGTCTCTCCCCACGAGAATTAAAGCATTCTGTGGGCAAGGATTCAGGGCTATTTTATTACCACCAAGTTCCTGACACCTAAAATGGTACTCACTAAACATCTGATGAAGGGAGGAATTTAAAATCTATATCCATATATGCAAACACATATGTACACATGCCTGTGCAGGCATGGTAAGACTCGCAACATCCAACAGCACACCAGGCATTGGATGAGCCCCGTTAAGCACTGCACTTGACCAAATATGTACTTAATCCTTTCAATGAGGCTATGAGAAAAACATACTTCCTCACATTGTTAAGGATGAAGAGATTAAAGATTATAAGCTTAGAGTTTAGGGAAGTTTCCCAGGTGAGTCAGCAAGGAATAGCCTGGATATACCCTTGGGTAACCCAAATCCCATACTCGTTGTGCCACTCAACAGTCTCTCAGTTCTCAGGACCTGCACAGCTTGCCACCCTCATGGTGACCGGCCTGGGCCATCTTCTCTACCAGACTTGGCACTCCTGAGGCCATGGTGGTGCCTTTTTTGTCTCTATTTTTCCAGGAGATATATTATCAATCAAGATGCAGATAGAGATAGATATTTCTGTATCTTTATATATCTGTATTTATAGATATATACCTATATCTATAAACAGATACATAGCTACATAGTCACATACATATATACACACAGTAGTCCTCCCTTATCCTTGGATGTTACACTCCAAGACCTTCAGAGAATGCCTGAAACCTTGCAAGGTACCATGCTCTACATATACCATATCTCTTCCTCTACATGCATACTTAGAAGGTTTATAAATTAGGCATAGCCAAAGATTAACAACAGTAATAAAATAGCAAAGTTATAACAATATACCAGAATATAATTGTCAGCATCACTATCCTGTAATTTGTAGCCATTATTAAGTAAAATAACAGTTACTGAACACAAGCACCACAACACTCTGACAGTTGCTCTGATAACCAAGACAGTTACTGAGTGAGTAACTGGCAGGTGGTGTACACAGTGTGGATCTGCTCAATAAAAGGAGGCTGCATGGGAGCAGGATGGTGAGGGACAGCACAAAATTTTATCAAGCTACCTAGAACAACATGAAATTTAGAACTTATGTACTGTTTATTTCTGGAATTTTCCATTTAATATTTTTTGAAATGTGTTTGACGACAGGTAGTTGAAACCACAGAAAGCAAAACTGTGGCTAAAGGGTGACTATTGTACACACACACACACACACACACACACACACACACACCACAGAGTAGTTTCCTGGCATATAGTCAATTTCCTTCACTCACTGTTGGAAATGCTAATTTTCCTTCCACCTGAGTTGAGAGACCATCAGCACTCACTCTTCTTTCCCTGCAACTGGGGCATATCTGATTCAAGACAGAAGGAGAGAAAAAATCACAGGCAGGCAGAGTGGGCATTGTTTATGCTAGGCAGTCACAGTCACCCCCAGCCCATGCAGACACAATGCCAGAGGTAGAAGATGGAATGAATGCAGCTAGAAGACAGAACCTGAAAACTCAAAACTCACTTGAAAAAGCTCAGAATCTGGCATGGAGTTACCTCCTTCCATTCTCCCCTTCTGCCAAATCCATAACTTATCTCTTACATCTTTAGCACATGGCTTGTCAGCTGGATTCCGTGTACAGTAAAAATTAGACTCTACTCCTGTGTTGTTTATCATTGCCACTAGCAAAGAAGAGTGGAGAAGATGCAAGGACCACTTTGCCAAGTCAGGCTGGGAAAGAGGAAATAGGGCAGAGAGGTTCAATCATGAACTTTGGAGTGGAACAGATCTGAGTTCAAGACCTGGGCATATAAGTTAATTTCTGAGCCTCAGTTTCCTCATCTGTAAGATAAAGATACCCATTTATGGAATTATTGTATTAATTAAGAGTTTATTTTTGTCAAGTGCTTACACAGTGCCTGAGGCACAGTAAGCACTCAATTAATGTTTATAAAAAGGCCCAGCCTGAATATGACCTGATATCCCTATGCAAGATATTGGAAAGACACCCTGCAGTCAAGGAGGCAGAACTGCTGCAAACCACCTGAGGTCCAACATGAGAAAGATCCTAAGGGTCTTTTCTTCCCTATTCACAGGTGTCCCAAAAACACTTCTTCCTGCTACTCCTTCATCCAGATGGCAACCTACCACATGGATATTGGATAGATGACTCCCAACAAGGAGCTGAGCCAGGGAAGGGATGACATCAAGAATCACCAGCCAAAGCAACTATTGCCACTTGAGTTCAGGGAATGTCAGATTTTTAAAAATAACTACTGTATTTTGAACAAATAAAAGAAGTCATTGATTGTAAAACATACCCCTTATTTTATGTATCATTGAGAAAGAAAAAAAAATGCTATCAACTAACCATGACATACCATCTATTGGAAAACACATATCAATTCTAGACAAATTAAAATGTAGGGGGGAATGCAAGTCTTAGAGTCAACAGAAACAATAAAATGTAGCACAGATTGAGTCCCCCTTCTCTGGAATGCTTAGAACCAGAAGTGTATCAAATATTTTTCAGATTTTGGAATGTGTGTGTGTGTGTGTGTGCGTGTGTGTGTGTGTGTGTAAGAGAGAGAGAGAGAGAGAGAGAGAGAGAGAGATGTGAAATATCTTTGGGATGGGGTCTAAGTCAAAACACAGAATTCATGTGTTTCATATACACGTAAAGGTAATTTTACACAGTATTTTAAGTGTGCCTTTGTTTTGACCATGATCTGGGTCATCTATCATTTCCTGCTTGTTGGCACCAAAAAGTTTCATATTTTGGAGCATTCTGGATTTGAAATTTGGGGATGAGTGATGCTCAACCTGCCCATCTAACCAAAAATGAATTGACACCTGATCATATTGTCAGATAGCAATAATAACTGATGGTAAAGCAACCTTTAGCATCTCCCACTTAGTCAGCACATTGTCCAGTGATCTCCATTGGAAAGCTGTGTAAAGAAGCTTTGTGCATTCTTCAGAGAAAGAAAGAAAAGTAGAGCTGAAACACGGTGACTCTCCACAAGCTGAGTATACCCAGGTACTTCACCTGATCTTATTCAATCTTTACAACAAGACAACATCATTATCTTTGTTTTACAGACTGAGAAAGGTCTAGAAATTCATCAAAAGTTAGGAAAGGTGGAACTGGAATTCAAACTCAGTTCTCTCTGATCACAAAGTCTATAACTGAATCACTAGAATACACTACTTATCCTAGAATTCCCTGTAACTGGATAAATTCCCCCAATTAGCTCTAAAAGCTTGAAATGCTAATGTTCTTAAGAAAATTTGACACTGACATGTAAGACTCATTTTTGCAGAAAGTTGGTCTTGGTGAGAGGAAGGAGGGGAACTGAGCTGAAGTTGGGAAGAGAGGATTTCAGGGAGGAGCCCAGGCACAGAAGCATGGTGTCCCCTACCCCTAGCTGTTTGGAGTGAACTCTTAACTAGGGCTGCTCCCCTATGCACAGGTCTTAGCATCAGCAGCAAGAGCAGCAATATCTGCAATTTGGCCCAGGACAGGCATATTTTAAGCTTCAGCCACTTTAGCACCTTCCACCTGGACAGGATGTAGATGCAGTCCTTCAGATTTACTGCACACACAGTACATTCATTAGAAAAGAGTCAGAACTGCAATGGGCCATTTTTCAAGATCCCTCCTCATGCCCATAGAATACTTAAAAATTTTGCTGAAAATCAAAAGGGAGAGAGCTTGGTACCTAGAGGAAGATAGGAGTCAAGCTCCATGTATTTAATAGCCATTTAAGACCCAAGTACAATGAAGGACAAGTTCCTGGCTTGCTACCTTCCGTTTTGTATCTCCTTGGAAGAAACAATGACACTATGCAGTTATTAATAGCAGCAAGTCTGGTTTTAACCATACTGTGTGCTATGGTGACAACAAATAGTAATTTAAAACATGAGATACTGAGAAGAAATCCAGCTCTCTAGATATACTGATGTTTTTCCAGGGAGAAAGGCAGGATATTAGAGTTCAAAGAACCAATACTCTTAAATTTATACTAGTTATATGACCTTAGCCAAGTAATTTAACCAGTTTTGGTTTCCTAGTATTTTTAATCTCACTGCTATAGGATAGAATGTCCCTTCAAATCCTGTGTTTTAAAGGCTTGGCCCTCAGCGTGGTTTTATTGGGAAACGGTAGAAACTTTAAGTGGAGACTAGTAGAAAGTTTTAGGTGACTGAGGGCATGTCCTCAAAGGGGATTGTGGGACAGTGATCTCTTCCTCTCTTTGGTTCCTGGCCAAGAGATGAACAGCTTCCTCCTCCACATGCTCCCACCATGGTGTGTTACATCGTTAGAGGCCCAAAAGCAACAGAGCCAACCAACCATGGACGATGAGTTTTGAACTTCAAAACTGTGAAGTAAAATAAAGCTTTCTTCTTTTAAGTTGATTACCTTAAGAATTTTGTTACAGTAACAGAAACCCATCTACTTCAAAAACTAGTATAATGTCAAGTGAATCAAACCAGTGAAAGGATGCTATAAACTTCAAGAGAAACATAAAAAGTAGCTAATTTGATTAATTTACTGACAGTTTTCACTATCTCTCTTTGAAGAAAGCTGAGTGTATATGTTTGATCAGTACAACTAATGGGTCAACTTTTCTAAGAAAACTTAAGGAGTGATTTAGTAAGTGACCTGAGTACCATCAGCTCCTTCTCCTTGCACTGGAGAAGCAAATGGTATTCTTTTCTCTGGGGCTCACCTTTCAAAGTATTTAATTGATTGGAAGTCCTTCAGACAGCTCCGTGATGGCATTTGTATGGTTGCCTTGCTCTCTAGAGCCTCATTCGAGTACAACTTGGTTCCAATCTCATTCTGCAGAAGGTCCACAATTTCAAAAAAATCCATAGTGCAATGGCCACAATATTCACAAAATGTAAGATGGTTGCCCACTGCCCTATGATGGCCTCTCTAAAGCACAGACAACTGTTCTTACAGAATCTTTAAGCCCTAATGTCTGAGTTTTCAATGACTCAGAAGAGACAGTGGAAAGAGACAATGATAAGAATCTAAAAATACCAGAATCCCAAGCAAAACTCTCCAAAGAACTTTCCCCTTGCCCCGTCCCCAGTGGGATCTTCTTGCTTAGGTCCCTATGAGCAATGTTCAGAAATTTCATTTACATAAAACGAGGTCCCTGTCTGAGTTAGCCCCTGATAGAAGAAAGCTTCCTATTCATTTTATCTGTATATTTTCAATGCGAGCCCCATCTCGATAAGTGACTCCATTCATTATCAGTTCTTGTTAATTATGCTGCTGGTTTTTGTATGACATAAAAGATAACATCTGAGTGCTTTCTCACCTTAGTTGCCTAGTTTCTGCGTTTTTCTTAGGAAGATATTAGAATATAATCTAGCAGGCAAGGCAGGGATCTAGTCTTTATAATTCTCTTTGTGCAATACTACATAAGTGCTGAATAAATGCTTTTTAATGATGCAGCAGCTGAAAGGGTTCCGCACATTATCTTATTCATATTGAAGATATCCTGGCAAAGTGAGCAATGTCTCACAGATGGGGAAACAAAAAAGCAGAGAGGTGAAGTGACTTGCATGAGATCAGAAAGCAAATCAGAGATGGAGCCTTGACAGTCTTCACATGCTTCACTTTGGAGTGCTAATGTTTATTCATCCATTCTAAAAAGTTACAACCTTAAACCTTCAAGTTCTCCAGTCCTTCAAAATTTGGGTGTAACAAAAAGCACTTTATAAATTGTGCTAGAAGAAAAATAGCCCTAACATTTGGCTCAATACATATAATCTCTCTCAACCAAACATCAGAAAACCACTTTGTAATAAGCAAATATGACATTATCATCCCCTGGTGACAACATTGGCAATGGCACAGTGGTGTTTACATGAGACCTGCTATCTTTGGACCCCAAGGTGCTTTATAATTTAATTATCTCCAACACTGATCTGCTTGCTTATAGGAAGAAAGCCAAGTTATGTTTTCTTCATCAGGAAATTGATGGAAAATTATGCTAGTGCCCAAGATCCCAAAGTGAGCCAATAGAAGAACTTGATCTCTAAAGTCACCTTTCCAAACAGGACTCCAGGCCAACCACTCCATTCTCCCTTAATGCTAATGCACAGTGGGGCTGACCATTCCTTATACCACCATGAGGTGTCAAGTAGGACAGGTGTTGACAAGTTGGGGACTCACACAGAAGGGAGGATGGGGGGTAATGCATTCTGGTTTGGACTTAAACCTAAGAGCATACTGGATAAATTTTGATGTTCTGCCAGGTAGATGGAAGTTCAAGAGAGAGTTCTAGAATAAAATACAGATGTGTGACTCATTCACACACAAGTGGTAGCAGAGAAGAGCCTGGAAATCCACTTTTGATGTAGGTCTCTTGTGACCACCTTGTTTATTATAATAAAATTCTACTTCCGAGCTCTCAGATGTCATGGAGAAGTGTAATTACCAGGAAACAAACCAGGGGTACACAGGGTCAGTTGCAAAAATCAATCAACAAGCAGTTCCTCTTATAACCCAAAAGGCAATGTCAGCTGAGAAATAATCCTGGTCATCTCTACCTGTCAAAGGCCCTCCCACTTATGAGTCTGGTCGCAAATGTTACACCCAACTTAATTATTTTGATTTCTCCAGAGTTATTCTCTCCCTTCTTTAAACTCCCAAATGATCTCATGTGTGCAACTTTCACAGATGCATTATAATCTGGGGTCAGAGATATCTATAAAATAAGCTAAAATGCATATTTATACTATCATTTACTCAAAAAATATTTATTATAATTAAATCAAATTATTAATTATAATTAAAGTTATTATTGACCTCTTGCTATAGACTTTAAATTTATAAAAATAATTATGTATGTTCCTTAAGGGAAGGAAGCTTGGTTTATCCATCTTCTACCCAGAGCAGCACCTGGTACAGAGTAGATACTCCTTAGTATATGTGGGGTACAACTAAATTCCAAATGAATAGTGCTGAGAAAAGTAAGAAAGTGAGAGTCAGAACGATGGAGGAGTTCAGAGTAGAAGTCTGAGAGCTAGAGAGATCCAGGTTCAAATCCCAGATTAGAAAGTTTAAAACTGACCTTGGGCAAGATGTTCAAACTCAGTTTCTAATCTGTGAAGTGGGGAGAGCAAGACTTACCTCCCAGGGTTTATGTGACAATTCAAGGAGATGATGTGTGCACCACCCCGGGACTGTGTTCACCACAGAGGAAATGCCCACCAATAGTGGCTATCACTGTTATCATTACCCTTCTTGTATAACTTATCAACAAGTGGATCGGCAGGGTCACCTACTACAGGAACACCTCACAGGGAACTGCACTATGGACACACTCAGCAGCTACCAGGGCATTTGTTCAAAATGGCAAGATCCAGGTTCTTAGAGTCAGAAGACACGGCTGACCAGTAGTATTCCTTCCAATAAGGCAGTTCCACTCAGGAGCAGTTATCATTGTTGGTAACTGGCATGTGATGTATTGTCTACATCTCACTGAAGCTGGGAGTCCCCGGAGAAATAAACCTCAAAAATTGGCCAAGCTTGACTACTTCATCTTCCTTTACCCAGGGATCTCTAGCTGAAAACAGGAGTCCAAACCTTAATGATCTTTGCTGAACTCACACTCTCTATGACTTCTTTATGGAGGGCTGACACCCACTTATGGTATCTACTGTGGACAAGGCTGCAGGTCCACTGTGAGTCTCCTAAAGCCAGGCGGGCTGTCCTTGGCCACCAGCAGTTCAAGGTTCTAAAACTTAAGTGCCTGCTGAGCATGGAATGTCCATTCCAATATGTAAGCACCAGGATATTTCAGATGTCAGTGTCCAGGGTCCATTCAAAAGCAAACGTTTCCTCTAAAGCAAGAGATAGTGCATTTCCCCATTACCCTTCTTCCAATCGGTTTCTCTCAGCTCCACTCCTTTGCAGGTTCATTTCCAAAGGCTTTATGTAAACAGCACAGCTAAGCAACACAGGAAAGGGGATCCGGGTGGGGCTGCTGCTGAGATGGCATTTCATTTGCAGCTTTCCAGGGAAGGAGAAAGCACTCCTCATCTGAGAGCTGCCCACTGCTCTGCTTGCGACAAGTTGGTTGTAGTTACGTTCTGACTGCTTAATTCAGGGTATGGGATCAAAAAGAGCTGGCCTAACACTTGATCCAAGTATGCCACTTGATAGCTGAGATGCTCACTGAGGGCACTGTAGTACACCAATGATCCACCCCAAATGTATTTGTGCCAAGTCTGTGTATGAAGACTTGTGCCTTAAAGTATTAATATTTACATGGTGCTTCTCCTACAGCACACTTTCTCATTCCCTGCCATTTAACCCTCACAACTCCATGGAAACATTACTACTGACTTTACTATTACCATCATTCATTCCCATTTGCAAACTGAAGAAGTAAAGGGTCTGCAGGCACATTCGGAGTCAGATACAGAGTCCGAGATCACAAAACCAGGAAGTGGCCAAACTGGGACTTTAACTCCTCAGTTTTCTGACTCAAATCCAATGCTTTCCTCCACACAAACTTTCTGAATATGAATGACTGACCTACATATGGATGTATATTAGAAAGGGCCACAGCTCACCCATCTATTCACCACTCAGATTTATGCTCAGGCATAATAAGAACTTGTTTAAAAAACATTACTGGTTTTTAAAAAGTAATACTTTTAAAATTTTATTTCAATGTTCATTGCAGAAAATTTGAAAAAAATCACAAGAATGAAATGAATTTGTGCTTTTCTTTCCTGAATTAACTTATTGTTTTTTTTCTTTTTATTGGTTCTTTTTAGTTATACATATCATTAGGATTCATTTTGACAAAATTATGAAAGTATGGAACATAATTTGCTCTAATTTAGTTCCCAGTTCTTCCCCTTCCCTTTCCTCCTCCCTCCCCCTGTTCCCTTCCTTCTACTCCACTGATCTTTCTGCTGATTAGCTTATTCTTAACTCTAGTGTACACACTATTGGACTTTCTACACCTTATGTGAGATAGAGTTTAAATGTTTTATAAAATCGAGGGTCATAGTATATAACATCCTATTATATATATATATATATTTTTTTTTTTTTTTAACTGGCAATCCTGTTTAATATCTTACTTCATTTGAAGGCTACATAGTGTCCTATCACATGCATGCATTCTAACTTAATCAATCTCTTAGTGATGAAAGAAGAAAGGACAGAACTTATATATTCCAAGTTTGGCTTCATTATGAATAAAACTATAACCATTGTACCTGAAATAGTCTTTGTATGCATTTATGATTAATTTCATATGATAAAATCCTATAGGATCACTGGACCAAAAGGAATGAACACTTTTAAGCCTTTTGAACATTTTCCCAAATTTACCCACCAATGTGAATGCTAACTATTTACCCACCATTAGCTGTGTCTGAAATTGTCCAACTTCCCAATCCTTCATCAACACTCTCATCAACTACCCCCACTGTCTGGCATCCCCATCAGCCCCTTGCCCAGCAGCCCTGGCTCCCAGAGCATATGACATTCATCCCAATGGACAAGTCATGTCCATTTGTCTCATTCCACTGTGAGCACCTGGTTCAGCCTCTATACCTCCTTCCTGACCAGCCTCTCATCTGGTTTCTCATCTCCTTTTAAGACGATTTTCTATCCACATGCAGAAATGACCTTTTAAAAAGGAAAAAAAAAAAAAAGAGAGAAAGAGGGAAAAAAAAAAAAACAAACACTCTGCATACCTGGCATTATCTATCTATACCCTGCCTAACTCCAACCTCCTCACCTGCCACCCTCCCAGTCATTCACTGTGTTCCAGTCTTGCTTTGTTTTGCTTTTTTATACATTTTTTTTATTTTTAATTGACACATAGTAATTGTACATACTTATGGAGTACAGTATGGCAACTTAAACAATGTAGATATTGTGCAATGATCAGATGAGGGGAACTGACAGATCTTTCACTGGAGACATTTATTATTTCTTTCTGTTGATAACATTCAAAATTCTCTCTACTAGTTCTTTTGAAATATGCAACTAATTGTCCACAATGGTTACCCTTCTGTGCCATACAACATTAGGAGTTATTCTTCCTGTCCACTGCACCCCTAAGCCTTGCTTTTCTGTTCTGAAATATGCATAAGTTGTTCTGCCTTAGGGCCTTTGCACTTGCTGTTCCCTCAACCAAAAAGCTGTTCTTCTTCTTTGCAAATATAGCTCCTTCTTGTCTTCTGGGTCCCCAAGGGGCCTTTACTGGCCAGCAAATCAAAGAGACCACCTCCCTATAATCAGTTATTCAATCACCCTGTTTTGTTTCTCTTTGATTTCTTTCTCATAGCACCTACCATAAAATCGAGAACTCTTATTTACTTGCTTACATCTATATATTCTGCCCTTTTCCATCCTTCCCTCCCTTTCCCTCCCTGGACCTGCAGATGCACAGGGAATGTAGCCTCTTGCCTCTGCTGCATCATCCGTGCCTGCCAAAGAGCCCAGCACACAGAGTGCTCTCACTAAGCACTTGTTGAATAGATAAATGCACTGGAATGAGACACTAATTTCAGTACTGCCCTAACCAAGCACAAAATCAAAGCAAGGATCAGATGGAAAACACAACACCAACTGCTTTCCAGAAAAAAGGGAAAAAGACAAGGGACACCCTAAATAATGGTGATCTGAGACTGATCAGGAACTATAGATGCCAAAAAGGTCAGGTTGCAGATGCCCCTAGTTCATCGGACTAATCTAGCAGAATCTCACGAGGTTTCACACTGCAATTCTTTTGTGCCAGAAAATAAAATCCTTTTAGCAGACTCCCAAAGCTCTGTCCTTGGCAAAATCACCTCAAGAAGAAAAGAAAATTTTACTGTAAAAAATTACAACGTATTTGAAAACAACTGAGTTTCTGTTCAGGTTTTAAAGGTGTTTTGTCTGTCTGGTTGCATAAGCTATGAACAGGGCATTACAGCTGTTCCTCAGGATTTCAAGATCCAGTATATTAATAAAGACAAAAATGTAAAACACGTATATGTCAGATCTCCAGCTTACAAGAATAATAGTGGATGCCGGTGTAGCACTTTCAAGCATGTCAGCGCCCTTGGGACCTGTGCTGCCCTGCAGAAGGGCAGAGGCAGAACTTCTACCAATTACCTACCTTTCTGTGTGAAGTGCTGGCTCCCCAATGCCATGTGAAGATGCATGCATGTCGTGTATTATTAATGTGCACTATCACATATGATCCCCACCACTCCATAGTTCCATCATCCCCACTGATGGATAAGGAAACTGATGGTAAGAGTAGTCTGGTGTGGATGTGAGGTGTTCCCCAAAAGCTCATGTGTGAGACAATGTAAGGTTTAGAGGAGAAACAATTGAGTTATGAGGGCCTTAATTCAATCAGTGGATTAAAACCCTGATGGGGTTAACTGAGTGGTAACTGAAGGTAGGTAGGGTGTGGCTGGAGGAGGTGGATCCCTGAAGACATGCCTTTGAGATATATATTTTGTAGCTGGTGAATGGAGTCTTTCTTGGCTTCCTAATCATCATGTAAGCTGCTTCCCTCCTCCATGCCCTTCTACCATGATGTTCTACTTAACCTTGAGTCCTGAGGAATGAAGCCTGCTGTCCATGGATTGAGACCTCTGAAACTGTGAGCTCCCAAATACACTCTTCCTTCTCAACAATGGTTCTGGACAGATCTTTTAGTCACAACAGCACAAAAGCTGACTAAAACAGAGAGGCTATGAATTCACAGAGTCAGGATTTCAACACATCATATGCTTTTAGCATAGCGGCCCAGGGAGCCCACAGCACACCAGTTTGAGAACAGAGGTGACCTGATTCCATGGAATTCCTGATCACTTCCACCATCTTGTACATTCTGGCTGTGGGATACAAAGAAGCACTACCTTCGGTCTCCAAGAAGCAGAAAATCCTTTCTACCATGGAGAACAACTTTCTTCATATGGATTCTCATGGCAACCACAATGTCCACAAGCTCATCCAATGTCAGAGAGTGCTCTTCAAAGTCACCCCCTCCCTCAGTCCCCTTCACTGGGTCAACAAGCCCCTGGTCCCCAGGCCACATGGTGTCTTATATGCCCTCCCTCTCCCAGGGCTTCTCCTGAGACCCTGTCTCTGAAAATCCTTTTCACATATAATGAAGCCCACATTGTGTGAGAAAGTAAATGTTTCCAGGGTTTCAGGTGCTCCAAGAACAAACCTTCACAGTCATTTAAAAAAATTCATCTCTCTCTCTTTGATTTGCATTATCACCAGGGGATAAAGTCAGTAGGCTGTGGGGCAGCAGCCTTACACTCTTCCTCTGACAAGTCCCACACAGTAGGGATAGATAAGACCATTTCTATTTACAGCCACAGAAAGTGATCCCATCCTCGAAACTACCTTTTCTATATTTTTTAAAATAAATGGACAAAAAAATAAAATGCTTGGTTGAGAATTGGCCAAGTAAAACAAGAAACAGGAGTTTCCAGGGTGGAGTCAGAGCCCTATTTGTAGGTCTCTGCTTCTCTGAGACCTCTGGACAGAAAAACAAAGGCAGAAGAGTGGAAAGAGCGCTTCCTGACATCCCACCAAAAAATGACAGTGGAGTCAGGAAGCACACATGGAAGTCAGAAGGGACAGGAACAGTGTGAAAGTGAAGCTGCTCTGTGGGTTCCTTCCCCAAATCCCTGCATGGCCCATGAGCCCAAAATACACCAGGCCAACCTTAGCTAGGGGAAGTCACGTCCAAAAGCTACTGTGCTCATGATGATCACAGAGGAGACAGGAATTTTGGAAAACCAGGCTTCACCAGGCTGACACAGATTTGCTGCATCAACTCAGCACAGGTTGAGACTCAATCCTTCCCTCCCACATGTCAAGCACACAAATGCACATCACGAATTTTTTAACTGACAGCTCCCCACTGCCACACCAAGAATCCTGTTTTACGCAAAAGGCATTTCACAGACTGAACTACGGAGACATACACAATGTGCACAGGACGTCCAGGATGCTAGACACAAATCTGTCAAACCTTGGTCAGCAGCTGTCAGATGATTTAGAAACCAAATTGAAATGACCCAATTCCTGTGTACAACCTACAGCAGACATGAGGACCTCCCTTCCCTTTGTGTGTGTGTGTGTGTGTTTTTTTTTTCTGTTGTTCTAACAAAACAGATCTTCTTAAATATATTTCATGTATTGCAGTACCGTGGACATCAAATGTTTCCCGGAGTGAAATTAAATATAACATTTTATTTGGAACAAACCAGCCTAACTCGATTTTCCTTTCCAGCACTGCCACAGAGACCTTCCGTTTGGCAGCTGAAAGATGTGCTCAGCTCTGGGCTGGACGTAGGACTTCTTTCCATGCTCTTGATGATCCATCTGCTTCCTTTGCCCCAGTTCAAGCACTAGAGGAGTTACCAGGGAAGTCTGCCCCGTTGCCCTCCATGTACTGTCTTTAGGGAAAAATACCACTCTCCTTCCAGCACAGCTCTTCAAGCTCCTGCAGAACATAGTGGCTGCACCATTTCCAATTAACTTCCCAAAACAAAAAAGAGTAACTGGATTTGCAATGAAGCAGCTTTCTCTCTATGGAGGGGATGCTGTTGATGATTAACCTAACAAGACCATGGAGCAGCTAAGCAGACCAAGAATCTCAATGTAAACAGCAGTCTACTGGACGTGCACCGAGGGCTCTGCATCATCCTAGGGAGAGAAAGTTTATGCAGAAGCAAAGACTGTTATAATGGGTGGGGTGGGAGGAGTCTAGAGACCCTAAAGTCCAATATACTCACTTCACAGATGCAAAAATGGAGACCCACAAGGGATGATGGTGTTTCCAAGGTTATAGTACCAGATGGCAGTCATGATGATTTCCTCCATCTCAGATCAGGGCTTTTTTCTTAAAAGTTTATACAAAGGAGACAAGAAAAGTGCAAATACCTGTAACAAGGACACTAAACTATCAGTGAAAATCTCTGTGATTCCTCAGTAAGAGTTATGTGTCCTGAGGGCCTCAGTAGATACTTGGCACCCAAGTTATCTTCAGTTTCCAAAACAATTCTGAATGGAGGAAACTCAGGTGTAAAGTCAAGCTCAAGGTCACACAGACCATGAACATCTTGGCTGCAACTTGACCCTGGTTTTCTCTGACTTCAAACTGGACTATGTCACACTGCCTACCTAACATGACCTCACTTACCCCTCCCCTGAAATGCAGCCACCTCTGTAAAAAACAAGTGTTAAACCAAGCAGGTCCACATGGAAACCGAGGTTGCAAAGCATCACATAAAACAAGATCTGTGTATGTATGCATGCATGTATAATTCACATTTATGCAGAAAGAACGCATCTAAATACCAAGATGTGATTTTTAAATTTTCTCCTTTATAAATTTCTGTTTTTCCAAAATACTAAAATAAGCAGATGATTTTTATTAATCTGAAACTGACGTTTCAATTATGTGAAAATACATGTAATGTAAAACCCACCATCCTAACTACTCTCGGTATTTGATTTGGGAGCACTAAGTACGTTCACATAGCTGTCAACCATCACCATCATCTACTGACAGAGCACTTCCATCTTGCAAAGCAGAAACTCTGCCCATTAAACCAAACCCCTCCCTTTCCCACTTCTCCCTGTCCCTGGCAACCAGTATTCTACTTTCTGTCTACATGAATTCGTATCTTCCAGGACTTCAGTAAGTGAAATCATTTCTCCTTTTGTGACTGGCTTATTTCACTCAGCATTGTGTCCTCAAGGTTTATCCAGGTGACAGCATGTGTCAGAATTTTGTTCCTTTTTAAAGCTGAATTATATTCCATTGTACAAATGCACCACATTTTGTTTATCCATTTATCCCTGGATGAACACTTGGGTTGCACCTACTTTTTTATTATTATGAATAATATAGAAACAAACATGGGTATACAAATATTTTAAAGCACCTAAACTTTTTAAATACTAAAGTATATTTCCAGAATGCACCACTGTACACTAAAATCAGGGGATGTGTCTTCTAATGGTCCCAGCCTGGAAAATGGCAAATTTTATGCTAGGGGTCTGAATATTTTGCCTTCTGTCTCTAAACTACTGTTTCTTAACCTTGACTATATATTAGAATCACCCTGGGATACTTTAAAAACTACTGATGTCCCAGTGGCACAATGAACTCTGAATCAGAATCCCTCTGGGTGGAGGCACAGAAGTTTAGTATTTGTAAAAAGCTGCCCAGATTATTCTGATGTACTGACAGGAGTAAGGACCACTGTTTTAAACCTTCTCCTGGGGGTTCTTCTCTTGATTTAAGAAATCTCTGGCCTGTGAATAATTTCCCTCCTTTCCTCCCATCAAAACCCAGAAGGATTTGATAACCAGTCAATTACCCTAGTTGTTTGACTGATTGCATTTCAACTGCGAAAGTCGCTCCACAGCATTACCTCCTCCAGCTTAAGCTTTTTATCTCTAATTGTGCAATGAGAGCCTGCCTCTTTCTTAGAAGGAATGTGGATATGAGTAAGCAGGTAGGGAGAATTCTGAGGCCTACTCAGTCTTTCAGGTAATTGTAATTCAGTCTTTTTAAGGCAGCAGGGACAGTGAGAGGAGAGGTGGCCCAGTCCAGCCCCACAGCCCAGCTGAGGCTCTGAAGTGGCCGAAGAGTTCCTTCCATGGTGGTTTGAGGTGCAAAGGAGTCCTTGGCCATCCTCACAGTCTTCCTACTCTACCTACAGCACCCCAACCCCTTCAGTACCCCAACCCCAGCCTCCCCTCACTCTTACTCAGGACTCCCAACTACTTAATCAGGAGTTTGGAGGGGCGGGTGTTGGTGGAGTTTTGTCCAGTTATTTATCTGCTCATTTTCCCTCTGGGTTCAGCTCCCCTAATTTGACACCCTAGAACTCATATCTGTGTGGCACAGGAGCTCTGGATAGCTGAGGTGTCAATAAAAGGGGAACACTGTGATTTCAGGAGCAGGGTGAATTCTAAACACCTGTGTCAGAACCACAGATGGATGTGATGTCAGCCACCACAAGGTATGTTCTGGGGCACAGACTCACTATCACTATCAACTGACCCCAGGTAGGGCGGGCTTGCAGTTTCAAGGCCCTTTCACTCACCTGGGGGCTCCTCTGCCTCTTTGAAGAGACCCCTCCAGAGTGTCAGAAGCCACAGCAGCAGCTCCAAGATCCCACTAACTGGCCCACTTGGGACAAGAGAAATGGCCCTTCCCTCTGCCAAGTCTGCACTGGAGCTGGCATCTGAGGGGAGGGGGCATCGGGGGCATGGTATATAGGCAGGGCAACTCTGCTGCAGGAGAAGGCTCCTGGGTGCCTGTGTATCTGTGTGAATGCTAATGTAATAGAGCATCCAGCTGTGCCAAGGAGTAGGGGCTGCAGTGGGAGTTCAGAGGACATAAACAATGTGAACTAGCAGAGTCAGGCAGGCCACAGAGAGAGACAGAGCACAGGTTGGCCCCTTGGAAGGAGATGTGACACATGTGAAAGAGTCAAGCCCAGGAGGAAGGGACAGCACCCGCCACCCAGAAGTACAGGACCTTCCTGAATCATGTGGTTGGGCCTGAGCAAGGTCACCTCCTAATTCTTCTCCTGCCCTCTCAGGAATTCGCAGCCCCACAAAGTTTGTGAGTTATCGGGTTAACAGGGCACCAAACAACATGAATACTGACCAGAATCTGTCGTAGGAAGTGGACATGCTTGTATGACAAGGGAAGGGAGAGGAGGTGGGAAGGATCAGCCCTGACTCATGAGAAGAATTCAGACCCACACGTCTCTGTCACGGCTCTGAATAGGGAAGGCAAAACATGCAGCTGAACGTGGATCTGTTTCTCCACCTTGTGTAGCCAACATTGGTTGAGCACCTACTGCCCACCAGCAATTATGCAGGTCTAAACTTTTTGTTTTGTTTTGTTTTGTTTTGTCTTGTCTTCTGTGGTGCTGGGGATGGAACCCAGGGCCTCACATATGGTAGGCAAGCACTCTACCACACAGCTACTTCCCAGCCCTGCCTCCCAGTTCCTATGTCACCTTTCACCTGACTTCCCAACCACACGGGGCTCACGTTCAATCCCAGACGGAGCCCCTCTGCCACATCAGAGGGAGGAGGAAGGGAGAGGCAGGGATGGAACACTGGATGCTATTTTTATCTCCTCTTAAGTACCCTTTTGGTGGGGGTGAGACATTTCTGCACATTTCCTAGGTAAAGAAACAGAAAGAAGAGAAGAGATGGAGTTCAAATGAACCTTAAACATCAATAAACTATGTTTGCTAACCAGAAGTGCATGCCTGTGGATTAACACTGGACCTGCAGAGAAGACAGCAAGAGAGCAGGGTGTGATGGGGACTACAAAGTGATGCCATTGCCAAATTAAAATATCATGGTAACTCCCAGGGAGTAGTCAGTCCTTCAGCCCATTCCTGGGTTGCAATCCAGTTTCGAGCATATTTATGCATGAGAAGGAACATGGTGTGACTGAAAGGATATGGGGAGGTAAATTCAGACACATCTGGGTTCAAACTGCAGCTCAGGGACATTTTTAGTTCTGTGATTTAAGATTTCAGATTTTAAAACAAGAGATAAAAAACTGTTTTAGGAATGAAACAGAATCCTGATGATTGTGGTGATAACTCAGTAATTGCTCACTATTATTAATAACTTATTCCTAGTCATTAGTCTTAAGCTTATTTTACAATCACTAAAATACTTGATCTCATCTACAATAAAATTTTTGAGTTGTCTATTGAAAATAAATGATTCGTTGATCATATATTGACATGGAATAGTTTCCCAAACACATTGGTAAGGAAAACACTCTCTCTCTCTCTCTCTCTCTCTCTCTCTCTCTCTCTCTCTCTCTCTCTCTCTCTCTCTCTCTCTCTTTCTCTCTCTAGGACAGAATATACAAGTTTTGTTCCTATCAGGGGTTAAAAATATGTGTGTTCACTAATACATAGGTCTCCCTCCAGGAAAAGGTCCTAGGAGACTAGGAGCAAAGAGGAAAGGGTAATTTTTCATCATATACCCTTTGTGCAATTTTTATTTTGTACCATGTGAATGTGATACTTTTAAAAATGATACATAGAAAACTTAAAAGATCTATTACTCTGAAAGAAGAGAAGAAAATCTGTCACATGTTGTTGAAAATTTGAATGAGTAGCAGAGTACATAAGTGGCAATGTGGTTCCTTAATCCAACTGAGAGGTGGTTGCCAAAGACCCCACATTCTGAGAAATCATCTAGGAACACAGAGAAGTGGTTACATGGAGTTTTGACTACACTGCCCATTATGCAGCCCCGCAGCACCAACCTCAAGATGAGCCATGACAGCTGAGAACCACCTCTCAGGACCCAAACATGGCAAAGATGGCCACACTCTGTCCACATAGCACCTTTTATTCAGACACATTCTAAGGCCCCAAAGCATCCCTCAAAGAAGGATGCAGCTCCAGGAGGGGAGTGGAGGGAGAGCCCCCAGGCTCCCCATGCAGTGTGGTGGTTTAGGGCACACCTAGACTCTGCTTCATGTCTAGTCTATCACTACCAGTGACTGTCAGCAGATACTCAACCTCTCCATGCCTGTTTCAGAAAAATTAAGTCTTTAGTTCTCAAGAAGAGCATGAAGAATACATAATCAGACAAAATAAAAACTAATATTTATTGAATTATGATTTTATGCTAGACACTGCTTTAAGTTCTGAACACATGATGATCTCGATGGAGTCCTGCAAGAAGGCTCAAAGGCTGGTACTAATGTCATCCTTATTTATAAGTGAGGAATCTCCAAGAGGACCAGCATATCACCCACACCATGAATGGGAGAGCAAGAGACCAGAGCACCTCACATGAATCCCTCTTCAATAGCACCGACAGTAAGGACCACTGAGATTTCAGATCAGTACTACTTTAAATGGGAAACTGAGGCACAAGGAGGCTGGAACAAGCTGCCCGCTCTCTCTCTCTCATGTGTTGCTACATGCCACAAATGGCAACAGAGGTTGGGGAAAGCATGATGAGAAGTTTCAGAGGAATGGCTGATTCTCCACCTAAGGGTTGGGGTGCAAACCAGCACTCCCCTACGTGATGGCCAGTTCCCTCCCAGACCAGCAACAAATCTCTCTCTGGATAGGATTCAGGGCCCTGCTGACCAACTGCAGAAAAGGTGCCATAAAATCCTGCTCAAATCCAGAGGTGCTCTAAGCATGAGAAAACAGGTTCTTGTTCAACGATCTAGGACTGCCACTTAAAAACGTGAGGGGGCTGGACTGGACTGCTGGGAGGAGGGGCACTGTGTGAAGCCAGCAGGCCCAACCACAAATACAGAATAAGTTGGGAATGCGTACACAGAAGCATAAATCCCTTGTCAACACACTGACTCTATTCTCCTTTGTGGACAAGGCCTGGGAGGCCTGCAGAGAGGAAGAGAATCTAGCATTGAGTCTCTGATGGCCGGAAAGATAGCTCTGCACCGAGTGTCTGCCACGGAGCACTGGATAGAACAGACACACTGAGAGCTTCACTCATTAACATTGGTGTTGCCATGACAATAAGCTGTTGCCAGGTAGCAGCGAACTAGGAGAAGAGTGAGAATTAGCAAAGCCTAAAAATAAAGCTGTTATGTTTCTTCCCCCGTCTAGATGTCCATGTGTAACAGGCAATAATCTCGCCTCCTCCTCCTCACTCCAGCCCTTCTCCCCAGCCAACCCCCTCTGCTGCCCCCGACCCTGGGAGCCCACACGAGCCAGACAGCACCCAGCATGGAAGGCCCAAGATCACCTCTCTGAGGGAGGAGGGAGCCAGGTGATGCCCATCTCAAATATGAAGGCCACTGTAACCAGCAGCACAGGAAAAAAACTCAGAGCAAAACCGGGAGAAATTTTTCCTTCCCTTAGGAAGTTGCTGACCTTGAGCATTAACCTCAACTCTAGCATGAAGCAGGAAACTGCTCCAGGCTGTCACTTAACTCCTTGGCTCTGAGAGATGGGAAATGGTAGATGTTCTCCCTGACCAACCAATTTTCCCTGGGAAAATACTTAAGTGGGTCCAAGTGCCAGAGATATCTGCAGAGGTCAGGAGCCTAGATTAGGTAGCATGAGCAGCTGATGGCTTCTTGTACAATTATGCTACCAAGCAGAAGCCATGTCATAATAATTCCAAAAAACGAGATATTTTAATGATAAAGCTATTTGTAAATATCTCAGAGAGATCTGCCACAGAATTATTTTCAGAGTCTCCCAGTTTGGTTTTGATATCAAAAGATAAGATGCATAGTATCCAACTGTTATATGCTTCCTTTATCTGTCCCTCCCACTAGACTCTAAGCTCCATGAAGGCAGAAATCACATCTAACCTCAGCATCTGCTCTCACCCCAGACACATGATTGGAGCCCAATAAACACTGAAGAAAAGAGGCAGAGAGGGAAGAAGCAAATGATGCAGAGCTTCTGAATAAACAGCAAAGACATTACCAGTAATAATATCTGGCCTGGATGAAATATGTCTCTTTTTAAAATTCTAAGCTCTGCATTCTAAGAACTAAATCTAATTCCCTCTCTGGGTCTCTACTCTCAAAAAAGCAAGTTCATGTATACAGCTGTGTCATGCTTTAAAAGCAGATAAACTAAAATCCAGAATTTTGGTGGCAACAATTCCTTTATAAGCAATCTTAATAAGATTTTCTCAAATATAGAACCTGCATAATTTGTCTAAAGTATCATTTGCTTAACTCAGGTATCAGGTAATAATTTGAAGCTGTACTTAGAGTGAAGATTGCAGCAACAACTGGATTCCTGTTTCTCTTCCTGCAACCACACTTAACTTTGAGTTCTTTCTCCCAACCACTGACTGATGTGTGCTCAGAAAATGCCAGCTGTGGCTCAACTTAATACAAGTCCAGACTTAGGAAACTAAATCTATTGTTTCTCTCACCATCTCCCCATGAAAGTATAAGACCCAAAGTAAAAGATAGATAATTTCTTGGTTCTTTGACTCTTTTGGATTATTCAATTGTTAACCCAAATTCCATGATCTCCTTCTAGCCCAAGTTTGTACTACTTAACAGTAGTATTGAGAATGACAACCAAAAGAAGGAGCTGAGCCACTGGGGACTTGAGAACAAACCCTGCTCCATGCCCCGCCCCCAAACTCCAACTTCCAAGCAAGACCACACCCATGAAAGTCAACTGACACTCTTGGGAAAATAAGAATCAGCTGGTGGGGTCCTATTGAGTAAGTTATGAAGATGTGCAAGACTGCTCTAGTTAAGAATCCTCCATAAAAAATAACAGAATGAATCAAACATCATTGCCCTATGTAAATGTATGATTACACAAATGGTATGTCTCTACTTCATGTACAACCATTTGTTGTGCCCCATTTGTTTACAATGAATCAAAATAAATAAATAAATAAAAAGAATCCTCCATAGAGATTTGTATTTTTACAAAAATAAAGCAGCAACAGTCATTGCTAAAAACAAGGCAGTCTGCTGTTAGCGTAGTCTCTAAAGAAGTTGGGGTTCATGGACATATTCCATCCCTACCAGAGAAAGATATACCAGACCTCTGCCAAAGAGGCCACCTATTCACAAAACCTGATATTCTCATGGCCAGGCACAACCTGGACTAATCTGAGAATGCAGTTAAAACATGATTACTACAAGGTATAAGAAAGTGGGGTAGCAGCTTGTAAATCATAAGATCCCTGACATTCCTGGGAAGATTTCTAACCCAGTGAGATCTGTCTGACCATTGCTCTCAGTGCAGAGGTGCTGGGCAACTTCATGCCAAAATCCATTTTGACCCCTGGGTTTTCAGCAGGGCATTCCCTTGACCACAGAACACACAGAAAAGTGGGTTCTGATATTAACTAGAGAATAGAACTCTTTTGAGTGGTTTGTGTGATTTCTGATAAAATGTAACCCAAGAAACAGTCTTTCCATCATGATACCACCATATTGATACATAAAACCCCTGCTTGTTAGTAGTACCTGACTGTTTACCTTCTTTTTCTATGACATGAAATGCCAGTCACAGCTGCAAATTCAAATGGAAAGGAATTACTGGAGAGATGACACTGCACCTATCTTCAATCCACCCCAAATATCACCCCAGCAATGTGCTGGCACCTAACAGGTGATCAAGAAATACAAGTTCGATTAACTGTTGGATGGGTGGTTGGATGGATGGATGGGTAAAAAGTTAATTTGGTGCTTTTTCTGTAATACACTTTGACCAATGAAGTCTTCCCAACTTTAAGTTCTCTATGAGTGACCCCTATGGGAACTCAGCTGACTCTTTAACAGACAGGAACAGTTCAATTTGACCAGCTTGATCTTATGCACCCAGCAAAACAGTTAAACCAAAATATAGCCATTCTTGGGCATTTAAAAGAAATAGTAGTTAAATGTAACTTAAGATGTACACTTGTGTTAGTCCACTAGAATAAAGACTGGAAGCTACAAATGGAAGATTCTTAGGAAAAAGTGCCTGATAACTATCAAGAGAAACTGCCAGAGTCAGAAATTTTTAGTCAGTTTACACAGGTAGGCTTAATCTATGTTTGTTAGTATGATTATCTAGCCCTAAGTAACTGAAGTATAGAGATCTCTACTAAACACAGGTTATACCAATAAGAGGATATGTCACAAAAATCAGATGACATTAAGTAGCTTAACTATATTTTCTGGGGACATCAATAACATTAAGAGTTAAATGTTGTGTTTACATTCCTGATAACTTGGACAATGTTAAAGTCCCCAAATAAAGGCCTTGTCCTCTCCAGCCTTTGTTAGGCCGTATTATGGGAACAATTTCTCAGTTCTTCCACCTCTTGGTGAGAGATTGACTTCTGTCATCTTCACAATATTCATTGGCATGTTCCAGATGCTGCAACATTTACTTTGTACTAATCACATTTCGGTACTCGTATCTTTTTGTTCTCTCATAGAAGCACCCACCCCCAGATGACTTTACAACCTGCTCTTCCCCAACCAGACTTCTACCTTGGACCCCTTGATTGACCCGATTTTTAAAAGGGAACTCCAAACTGCTTGTCCCTTGCTGCCCCCTTCCAGCTTCAAAGCAGCCAGGTTGGCGCCCCCTTTCCTTACAGCAGTAAGGAGTTCCTAAAGCAAAAGGGGGGAATGAAGCCAGAATTAAGGACAGGCAGTTAGTGTAGAAACAGGGGATCGGGTCAAATCGGGGAAATAAAGGCCATGAAAGTCATCTGCCTCTGGAAGTTGGAGACTGCCCCTGGAAGAACAGAATGTCAAGGAACTCCGGAGCTCATTGATTACCAAATTTACCTGCCTTTATCAAGGACTGAAAGCATGGAGTTGCTATTTAATGCCCCCTGGGCCCTTACCTGCCTGAATCACCTTGGCCCTCCCCCTGCCCATTTATTCTCACTTTAAGCAAAACTGGGCCTAGTCACGTAGGCAGGAAGGAGAGATAAGCGGGGAGAGAATTGGAGAACAAAGAGACCTTAAACTATAAAAGATGTAGGGTGAGCTCACTTCTTGGAACTTTAGAACATCAGCCATGGCCCCCTTCTCCCTCTTGAGAGAAGTCTGTATTATTACCTTTAAATAAAACCTGCTTAATATGCTTGACTTGGCATGCTCCTCTAGTGTTCAAACTTCAACATCAAAGGGAGCAGAACTCGTCACCAGTCAACGGCAGTATCACAGGTTCTCCAAGACCCCCCACCAGTTGAAGTTAATAACATTTGCCCTGTTACTGACTTGCAGATCATATGGCATAAAAAGGCAATGTCAGGATTGAGGATGTGGATCAGTGGTCAAGCACTAGACTAGCAAGTATGCAATCCTGGGCTTGATCCCCAGCACTGCTAAAAGGAAAAAAAAAAAAAAAAGTCAAGGTCAACACAAGCACCATGTGGACTTGTTTGAAAGCCACCTCTAAGCTTGAGGCACCTAATATCCTAAGATGTGCCACCATCAATCCGGGGTTACTCATAGGAAAGGGAAACAAGGCAAGCTACCTGAATGCCTTCAAAGAAAGATGTCCTAAGTCCCAAAGCTGTTGTAATTGGCACAGCCATCATCATCCCAAATGATAGTATTCACAATTTCATAGGTCACTACAAACTATGTCCTCAACTCCAAACTATGTGAAGAGCTCCTATGTTCCACCATGGTCTATGTGGAAGATAGCTCTGTGGCCCTAGCAAAGCTGCCGAAACACAGGCTGAGCCCAACTCTGCATCAGCTTCCCTCATAATCCACTGAAAAAGCACTCAGATAGAAATGTATCACACCAAGCTGAAGATTAGACTCCCTCCCTGCCCTTCCTTTCTACAACAAAGAAATTTGTTTTCTTACTTTGCATCTGCCATTTTTAGAAAAGGATTGAGAGTAAAATTTAAGACTCCTAGGATATCTCCCTTCTCTCTCTCTCTCTCTTTCTCTCTCTCTTTCCCGCTCTCTTTCTCTCACTCTCTCACTCTCTCTCTCTCCATGTCCTCTCTGGCATGTGTTACTGAATTTTATATAGCTTGACTTGCTGCATCTCTGATATGAGCCACTTATAAAACACAACATAACCAGACATACACATTTTAAAAGTATGCAGCACTTAAAATAACTGGATTTTAAAGCTTCTGATTATAGTTGAGAATTTGATTTGGAGCACTGGATAGATCTTGGCTCTTGAGAAAACAAAGCAATGACAATTTTAAAGAAATGTGTGAATAACCTTTAAAAAGGCCACTAACTGAAAGACAGAGAAAATCTGACGTGCTTTTTTACCCCATCAGATCCCCCTTGGGAAGTCCAAATAATACCCTTCCATGGATGGTTTCCAGAGATGAATTTTCTGAAACTCAAGACAGTTATTTTAGACTTCAGCTCCTTAAATTGTATTTCTAAAATATAATTAGGGAGTCTTTATTCTTGGTCAAACAACTGCTAACAGAGCACAGTGTATATGATGGCACAAGTCAGTTAACCACCTTCTGAACCAATACCCAATCCACACAGCAACCCTGATGGACATGCTTCCCTTCCCCTCCTTTCTTGTTCTCCCTCTCCTTCCCCACCCCCCACGCTCTCTCTCTCTCTCTCTCTCACACACACAGATGGAATGATTTATCTTCTGAGAGTCATCAAATTTCAGGCACAAAATGACTCCTCCTAGTGAATTTCTTATTACTACAACCTTCAAACATACCATCACCAAATCTGTTGTTCACATAGATTGTTGGTTTTTATTCCCTTTGGTTTGCTTTAAAACCACACTGATTTATAGAGCAGATAGATCCTTGTAAATGTTTTAAGGTATTTGATTATTGTCTTTATGAAAACAAATTCTAACAGTCATGTGCCTCATTCAAAACCAAAACTTCAGTGTGGTATTATATGATGTGCTGCTTCTTGGCAGAGGAAGAGGAAGGTCTGAGAAGCAGGGAGTAACAGAATATTTAATACTCATCATCAGAATGGATGTTGTCACCAAAGAGAATGGACACAGCTCAGAAGCCTTATGCCCTGCATAAACCCTGTTTACTGGGTGAGGGAGGGTTCAGGAATCTGCGGTAGGAGGTCAGGTGGGGGGGGGGGAGTACCTGAATGAGTAACTAGAATGGTCAGGTAACAGTTTTCTCCATTATTTCTATGTGGGGTACTATGGTCTTTAGGTTAAGCCAGGTGGGACAACCTCAGAGAAAAATGAGACATATTGAAGGGTGTAGTAAAGGAGGGTGGATAACCACATCTCTGGCTTCATTAGCTAACCCATCTCTGGAGTTCAAATGTGGGCTGTTCTTCATCTAGTACAATAAAGACATGACATAGTCATTAAATACTAAAATTCTTCTGTATCAGTTGGTAAATAGCCATTGCCCTGGGTCTCCCAAATACCCTTACCACCTGGGCACCCTTCCAAGACCCCTGGATCCTCCTTCCCTCTAGTAAGCAGAGGGCTGGTACCTGGCAGGGCAGCTCTCCTGGTTGGGGTGTCCATTCTGATGTGCACAGCCCTTCTCAAAATCTTAAGACCATCTCAGCTACCACACCCATCCTTGGCAGAGCCCCAGCAGGCCCTCAGATACACACGCAATCTCTTCTAAACCCTATGTCATAACCCTCTTCTAAGCCATGCTTTATCTTCTTCAGTACACTATCACTTTTCTACCTTGACTTATGGGGCTGGGAGGTACACATGCTCCAATATCTTCTCTTTCCTCTTAGACTTAAAGGAAATCAGGGCAGGCATCCTGATGTGTTGTTTCTTTGCTTATCACTTTATACTTAGCACAGAACCTGGTGCATTATACGTATTTAAAGAACGTTCATTGGAAGAAATTTCCAAAGCCTGAAATTCAAATAGCCTTGACCTACAAGGTTGTTCCCATACCATCCAGGCCCTGCTGTCCTTAAAGTTCCAGCAGGAGCTGGTCTATTCCATGAAGCCTCTCTCAGTTTTCCCTCCTCACAGTAATTCTTCTTTTAAAAAAAAAATGTCCATGATAGCAACAGAGTGAACTGTGAACTTCAACACCTAATCTGACTGTATACCACTTTGTGTTGTTATGCTCCTATGTGAAAGTGCAGTTCTCACTGTTTGTCCTGTCACCCCAACTAAACCATTCATTGTTTGAAGATAGGGGTCATGACATATGCTCATAATCCCTTTCTGATGTCCTGTGGGAATGCTAACCTATTTCCCATTATTTTAAATAGGAAAAATTATAATGCATTACATGTCAACCACAAACCAATTTCCTAAAGTGTCACCAACATACAACGTAATCTATTTCCTAAAACGTGATAAAATGCAGCATTAATGCCTATCATATCATGTAACTATCACATAAATGATCATGTTGGGTATAAAGTACATAAAAGAGCATTTCCTGATCTCTCCCTTTAATGTGGAGAATCCTGTCAGCTGGTTTCATCCAGCTCTTTAAAAGGGCCCAAATGGATGAACTCTGACCAGGAAGAATGGCAGGCAGGGAAAGGAAGGCAAAAGAACATGGCGTGCTATAGGATGGGAAGGCATGCTGGCTTCGTAAATCCTCCAAAACATGTGGCCAAGACTCCTCACCTTAGGAAGCAATGGATATTCCTCAGATATGGTCACATGGCCCAGAAACATCCCCAAAGCATGGCTTCTTTATTGACACTCAGTGGGCTTTACAAAACACCACAAGTGATTCTCATGTTCTACCAATGAATTTAAAATGTAACTCAAGACTATTCTTTAATGTGCTATATTGTTTGGCAGCTGTAAATTTAAACTTTTCCTATATAAACATCAGCTTAAAATCATTTTATTCAAAACTGTAGATGAAATATGAAGCAGGGGTATTAAAAACTAAGATGTGTTCTCCCAGGAATATGTTAACTCAGGAGATTGTTTATAGGATAAATCTGTTTACAGGACAAACCTATACCACCCTCAACAGAAGGTAGAGTACTTTACATATGCATAGAATGTGTCCTATGGACTAAGTGGTTAGTACATTAAATGGTTGGCATCATCAATTACACTAAGTGGAAGAGGAGAAGGCATTTTAAACTGGCCATTTCAGAGAGAAAAAGAGCTAGGAACTCACACTGAAGTATGACTGTGGTATGCAGGAAGGCTTCTCATTTAACATTCATGTGAGAACACGGCGAGAAGACAGCCATCTGTGAATCAGGAAGCAGACCCCCACCAGACACAGAATCTGCTGGCACCTTGATCTTGGACTTCCCAGGATCCAGAATTGAGCACAATAAATTTCTGCGGTTTAACAGTCACCCAGTCTATGGTGTTCTGTCACATGTGCCCACACAGATGAATAGCACCGAGGTGGTTGCCTCCTTCCTACTCCAGAACACCAACCCAGGAAGACCTGAGCATCACTGGTTACTCATCAAGCAGTTATTTCTCACGTGCCAGCACTGCACTATATAGTGGGAACACGGCAATGACTGTAAACAAGGATCCCCACAATTTACCATCTACTGGGGGCCACAGATGATCATACAAATAAATATGCAGTAACAAATTATAAGTGCTCTAGGAGACAAGAGCACAAGAGGGTAAGATGATTCAGGATAGGAATCTAGAGAAGCCTTTCCAAATGAGGTGACAGTTAATGAAACGTGAAAAGATAGACTAATTGAGGGTAAGCACCATAGGGTGGTCCATCTCCATCCTGTATCTGGGCTACCTCAAACTTCCTAACCCTGCCTCAGCAGCCTAGTTCCCATGCTGGAAATGTGAGAACCTGGCCTCTCAGGAAGAAGGCAACTGTAACACTGCACTGCCACACACAGCTCTCCTAGTTTAATGTGCAATACCCTGTTGTATGGTTTCATCCAGCCCTTTGGATGTGCTCCTTCTAGGAAGAAAGGCAACTAGAAACGGATGGGAAGAGAACACTGGTGCATTGTGGGTTCGGAGTATGCACTGGCTTCCCAAGTCCTTCAACACATGTAGCCAAGGCCCAACCCCCCCTAGGAAGGAATGAACGTTCCTTGGGGCGGTGTGAGAGTTTTCAGCGTATGTGTGTGTGTGTGTGTGTGTGTGTGTGTGTGTGCACGTGCGTAAGGAGTTTTAAACATGCATTCTGAGAGACTGTAACTTGTCTGTTTCTAATTCATTCATAACTCACTAAATTATTATTTTGCAAGCGTTGTTTGATGTCCAAGAAACTGCCCAGCTCCCCTAACCCCACTTCCTCCTTTGAAGTGGCAGTTGTGCAGACGTCACATGCAGCCTGTGAACTGAAGAAATGAGCCTGGGGCTCTATTCCTGAGATTTGGCAAGAAGCAGATTCTTTAGGTCACAGCACCCCATTCCATCCCCTTGGACTCTATTTAGCAAGCTCTCTGGTGTGAAAATGTTTCCCAATTGCATGTGCAAAACAACTGTGGTGTGGGGGGTAGACGGGAATGAGGAGGAAGGTCAGTCAAGGTTCATATCACCAATTTGCTGGGTGAAGCCATAATGTGCTGGCAGCCAGGTGAATGTAAAGGAGAAGTGTTTTCCAACATGCACATTCTCCAGATTCACAAAACTGCCCCCAAAGAGAGGATCAGTGGAAGTTAATGGACAGGCTTGAACACATGACAAAGTCAGGTTCCAGAATTCTGACACAGTTAGTACTGAGTCTACCAGAGGTTCCTGATCTGGAAAGCATGCCCACCTACCAAGTGATGAGAAGTGGGTGCAGCCACTTCTGGTTGTCACAGAACCTGGGTGGGGAACTATAAGAGAGAAAGCCAAAGATTCTAAGGGGCAGGACAGGCCCTAATGAATAATGATTCCACAAAACTTCCCAGCTGAGAGATACTGTACCCCAACTGAGAGATATGATAAGAAGACAAATGTCTATGTCTGCTGTCTATAAGGCACTGAGGGAGGACAGAGGGCAGGTGGACACAATGTTCTACACCATCCTCCTGGTACTCTCTGTTGTTTCTGTGACTATTAGTCCAACAAGTTGGGAGGCACTTCCCTTCATGGTAAAGACACCTGGTTCACTTCAGACAAGGTATGTGTGGCCATAACCCTCAATGTGGAAATTAAGTCACTTTTTAAATACTCCAGGGAACTTTCATAGGATTCCCATGATGATTTCATTTGTATAGAAGAGAAAAGAAAGCCTTTGGAGAACAACAATCATTTCCTAGGTGTCTGTTACTAAGCACTTGAAGCTCCAGAGGTAAATCATCTTTTCATAGCAAAGACAGTCTGTCTTGGACTTTGGTGGGGATGAGGTGGACCTTTGTCAGGCAGACACCTTTGTCCATGGGGCTTGAAACATCCTCAGAGCCCAGGTCCCTTTACCCCTGAGCCTCATCTCACACTGCTCATGGGAGAGAAGACCACAGAGGTTGGAATTCACTGCAAAACTGTTTTAAACTAAGCAAAGGTTTCCAGGATCATGTGGGATATTTTTTCCCACAGGAGGCTAGGTTCATTTCTGTCCTCTGCTGAGGTCGTGATAGGACTTGCCTTACAGGAAGAAGATGTAGAAGAGGCACCACCAGATGGTGTGATTTCGAAGGGCTAGGAAGAGAATTGAAGTCCCCTAACCCCAAATAATCCCCATACCTGTTAATAAATGCTTGAAATGTTTTTAAATGATTCAAGTGAAGATTTAAAATATGAAACATCTAACACTCATCCAATATTCATGCTGAGCTATAAATGACAGCTCTGTAGCTCTTTGATTCTTGGGAAGGTTTTAACTGAGATTAAAAACTTGAAAGTTTTTAATCAACGGAACTGCTTACCTCAAGGGTAAAAGAACCAAGCATCATGAAAGTAGCAAAAAGATACCAAATGAGGGTCTTGAGCACCACAGGTACCCAGGCTTCAGCTACATAAGGTGTGAGACCCTGAGTGGGGCACTTGGCAGCTTGCACCTCAGTGTCCCCATCTGTAAAGGGAGAAGATTAAATTGGATGTTCATGAAGGCCTTCCAACTCTAAAATCCTGTAAACCAATCCAATTTATTTACACCAATGTCTATGTATCACAAAGTCCAGCTCAGGCAAGAGGAAACAAAGGGCCAAGATCTGTAACATTATTGTTTCTGTAATCATTACAATTTAAAAAGAAAAGAACCCATATTTTTACATATGATGGAGGGCTAGAAAAATATAATGGTCAATAATCTGAGTCTTTGCCAGGAAGTGATAAAATTAGAATCATTACCTCCCCTGAAGCAATTCCTCTTTCTTCCTTGCTGAGAGGGCCCAGACGTTGTTCTGGGGTCCATCTCTTTCTCCATTTCAGGGAGCCAACCTCATGCTCCTTGCCACAGAGGCATGTGACCAATCGCCAGTCAATGCAACATGGTGGAGTCTGCTGCAGGCCAAGTGGAAGGGTCTCCTCACTATTAAGGAACACTCAAAGAAGAGATGTTCTACTATTCCTTCAACTCTGCTGCTTCCCCAGTGATTCCTGAAACTGCTGTGGCCATCTATGATTTCAAGGGAAGCTCTCAGAGGACAGAGCTATCCCACTCTGAAGGTAGGAGAGCACAAAGACAAAAAGTTCCAGGATCTGGCTGACATACCTAAGCTCTTGAATCATCCAGCCCTGGAATTCCTTCCCAAAGAACTTCTTGAGGCAAGAACTTATTGTTAAGGGTGATACTACACTTGAAGTCAAGTGCAACATGACTGAAACACAAGTAGTAGAAACTACTATGTTTATATCAAGGATAAATACATTCCCAAAGTATAAAAAAAAAAAAATTAAAAAAAAAACTAAAATCTTTGACATTTCCAAGACTGGCAACAATTTACAGTTTTCTGTTCAGTCTTGGAGAACATGGAGAAGGAGGGTAAGTTTCTGGGATTCTAAACTATTAACTATTAACAGGGTACTTCCAAGAGGAACAGTAAGACTGGTCACTGAAAAACAGTGCAATGGTATTGAATTAAATGACACTTTTGGAACCTTTTAACCTAACAGATAAGAACACCAAATTACTTGTAAGGAAACAAAAATTATCTCTCAGGCTCAATTATTGAAAATCCAAACATCACCATCTGTTCTGGGCAAAGTACCTTACCTTCTCTGTGTTCCAACATCTTTACTGATTATAATATCCTATCCTACAACTACATGTGTGAGTCTCTGTGCATTAAGAAATGAAAATGTAAGCATCCCAGTGTTGAAAAAAAGGGAGATAAACCTAATAGCAAATCTCAGAAAGATAAACCACTCTTAACTTTAAAGAACTTTACTAAAGTCTGAAAAAAAAAATTGAATAAGCTTGGCTCTTCCCAAGGAACAAGATATTGCAAAAAATAAAATAATAATCTTGTGGATTTTTCAGCAGTTGTGTAGGTTATCTTTGCTGGATTAAGGTACAATTTAAGCTTCAGCATGACAACCCCTCTTTTAAGCCAACTTAAACCTCAGAGCCTTTGGAAAGCCATGCCCTACCCCCTGCTCCCTCCCCCATTAGCACTTACTATCTTCTCCAACTGGTGGGGTCCATCACATCTCCACAGCTAACCTAAGTTCATCTCTTGGGTACCAGTTCATGCACTGCCCCATTTCAGAAGGTTATCTGACCACTTAGTCCAAGTAGCTCTGCACCTACAATCACAAGACCCTCTTTTGTTTCTGTCTCAGCCCTTGTTATGATTAAAAATGACCTCATTTGCTTAATGTTGATCAACCCTCAGTTCCCCCAAGGGAACAGAAGCTTCCTGAGAGTAGAGAGTAAGGGCTTCACCCTTCTCTACCACATCCCTAGACACCAGGACTTCTCAACCTCACACTATGGACACAGTGCACCAGATTCATTCTGGCCATATCTCATGCATTGTAGAATGGTTAGCAGCATCCTGGTGGGTAGCACACCTGCTGCCCATCCTAACAACCAAACCCACTTGACTCCTGGGGAAGAGGGTGAAAAAATCATCCTCAACTAGAATCACTGCCCCAAACAGTGCCTGACAGTGTTCAGATATTTAAGACACCAAAAATAACCACTGAAGGATTTATCTCCTTACGGATTAGGGTAATACCATGCAAAGGTTGGATGAAAGTATAGCCATCCCTCAATATCTGAGAGGGGTTAGTTATAGGACCCCTCAATACCAAAATCCAAGGATGCTCAAGTCCCTTGTATAAAATGTCATAGTATTGCAAATAACCTAAACACATCCTCTCATATATATTAAATCATTTCTAGATTACTTAAATACCTACTACCACATAAATGTTATGTTAACAATTATAATGTATTACATAGGGAATAATGACAAGAAAAATATCTGTACATGCTCAGTATGAACGCATTTTTTCTCAAATATTTGCCATCTGTGGTTGGTTGGATCTGAGAATCAGAATCCACAGATAAAAAGAGACTGTAAGATAAAAAGAGACTATATTCACAGGGAGGTTTTTGTTTTTTTTTTTTTTTAACATGTTACCAATACCTTTTAAGTATATATATTGAGTAAAACTCTGGAATGTTGCTTGTATATTTAAAAAGACACACACAGGCTCAATGCTAAAGTGCTTGCCTAGCATGCATGAGATGGAGTCCCACCCTCAGCACCACCCAAAGGGGGGGCGGGGTCCTATATCCATTCATGCATTCATTAATCCTCAAACTAAGTTTTCAAGGGGCCATTACCATTTGCAGCCACTGCACTCAGTACTAGAGAAAAAGCAGTGAATACAGATAACATTCTGGCGGGGGGGCAGTGGAGAGAGACATAGACATCAATCAATCAATCAATCAATCAATAAGTTCATCTCAGATAGTAATAAGTGCTGTGAAAAAAAACAAGACAGAATAATTGAACCCTGAGCAACTACCATGAGTGAGAAGCAAGGGGGAAAATGGTGCCACTTTAGATAGGTGGCTGAAGAAGGCCTCTTGTGGTGGTGGCATGTGTTCTGAGACTTGATTGCAGGGTGGGGGTAGGGGACAGGTGTCTGTCTTCCATGGGAGGAGAATTCTAAGCAGAAAAAAACAGCAAGTGCAAAGTCCCTGAAGCCAGAACAAGCTTAACCTGATGCTGGCACCAAAAGCAACAAGAAGCTAAAGTGTGGCTAGGGGTTGGGAGGGGAGGCAGAGTATGAGACAGGCAGAGAGAGAGATACAAGGAGGATGCTATGTAATAGCTGATCAGGACACAGTAGATATGAGTAAGTAATAAAATGCCCCAGAGCCACTCGCTGCAGCTCAAAAAGGGCAAACTTGCAACAAATAGGAAAGATGAGTTCAGGCAGCCAACACTTATAAAGGTTAAAATATTTATTTGGGACAAGATTTAAAGATTTGTGGGTAACAGACCATAATATAGGATTAAGACAAATTAGGAAACATTAAAATGCATCCTAATAATAATAATAATAATAATAATAATGTAAGAAAAATGCCCTTCTCTTAATGCATGTCCCCTCTTGGTGGCCCTGGGAAATGAATGCTGGCCACAGAAGCCACTGGGTAATGCTTCGTGGGCACTTAATTTCCTGGCCCTTTTCCCTTAAGTCAGGACCGCCATCTGCCCCTGCCCTCCTCCCACATCTGCCTGCCTTACCCTGGTGGAAACTGCAAGCCACAGGGTAGAAAATCAAAAGATTTTATATCAAAGACACTGTATGAATTTGCCTTTTCCTCCCAACCTGGTTCAATTTCTGTTTTTTTAAACCTCAGGTCTTCGCAATTTGGTAATGTGGAGAAGCTCATTAACATTGTGCAACACTGAGATTACACCCCCACGTACGTGCAGTGCCTACAATATACAGAGCTGTAATTAATTGTTAAACGGGTGAGTCATCCTTAGGCCTAAAGAACACATTTAAATAGCCTCAGAGGGGAGGCCTCTGGTTCCACCATGACAAGGAATTCTCTTGGCCACAAACAGCAGCAGCCTCCTCAGAGGGAGGCAGAGGTGGGGAGAGGGACCCAGTGGGGAGGAAGTAGCATGGGCAGCTCTTCAGGTAATGAGCCCCCACTGCCAGGGGGAGGGGCTGCTAGATCTGGATATTTAGTCCCAAAGGACAAAGCACTCTCACACAGGACACCCAGAAGTTCTCTCCTTCCTGAGCAGTCTTCTGCTCCTATCCCCAGTCCGCTTTCAGCCCTGGATGGTAAACTACTACCTTCTCCATGGCCAAGGCCAGGGTCTAGCTTCAAGGCCATCTCACCCTCTGGGGCAGTCAACCACATAATGATAGAAGGCCCCCGCCAAACGAGGGCCTTCCAGTAGTAAAAATCCACTTAGAAGGAAATAAATTCAAATTAAACTTACTAAACCCAGAAAAATGTAAACCAGAGGCACATTCCTAATGGAGTCATGACGTGATGTGGAAAGAAACTTAATGCTGTAGTTGTAGGTATGGGTTCGTTTCTACGCTGAACTGTCTCAGGGTATGTTTATTGAAATACGCTCTAGTTCTTTTAAAGGGTCTCAAAACTGATTTTTCAAAATTAATAATTTATTTTCAGTTTGGTGCTTCTGGTTCAAAAATTAATTAACCTCCCTGTTTAGTTATATTCAATCACTGACTTAAATGTGGAAAACTTCATTTATCCGAACATTTTTGGAGAAGGGGGGAAGGAGGGAAATATTAACTAAATTATTGAAAAAAATTCCAAATTGCTGATTTTAGGGGAAAAAACACATGGTTTTAGTACTTGTATTGAACATATTATAAGCTGAGATTTAAATGAACACTAATAAGTAAAATTAAGTTAGTCACTGAAAAATTGCTATCCATAATAGGCTTTTATTACATAATAATGAATTACATTATATCACTGGGTCTTAATTTTTTAAATCAATGAGAAACACAGACTGTGTCAGATTTCCTGGGGTATAATTTGAATTTAAGTTGCACAGCACTTAGGATTTAATTGGGCATTCTCGATGGTCAGTGAGAGGCTTCCATGGATGCAAGGTGCAGGAGGGCTGGCGGGGAGGGAAAGGAGAAGCAGCAGCTTACCAGGAAGGAATAAATGAGTTCCCAAGTATGAAATCTCAGTTGACAAGCTTTGATAGAGAGAAGCAGCAGAAAGAGTGTTTGGGTTTAGATTTTTTTCAAGGGTGTACAGTGTGAGACCTATGCGATGGACAGGACCATAATTCTGGTTCTCATGGCTTTGGTTCCCAACCTGTATCAGGATAGTGCCCCCAGAAGGTGAGGGGTACTGGGGTCCAGTCTGTACCTAGCAGAAGGCAGGGCTCCCAAGATAGTACTGGACATGAGATTGCTGACCTAGAAAGAGTCAGAACATACTTTGCTGGGCAGGTCCAGAAAGAGTCAGAACATACTTTTCTGGGAAGGTCCAGTCCATCCATTGAGCAAAAGGCAAGCTGCTAACAGGTACTGTCTTGCTCAACCCTAAGAGCCTTTGCTTCCTATCACCCACCTTGCTCCGAAAAACCCTGCACCTGTAGGTCTGTGTGATTTTGGAAATACTCAGGAAGCAAAGTTTACAGGAGACCATAAGACCGTACAGCAGACAGCAAGGTGCCCTCAGAACGCTTAATCCTGCTGCTCTGCAGACACCCAGCGGCCTCCTGCTTCTTCCTCTCACCCCTCTTATCAGATGAAAGATTAATGGGACATCTTCTTTTACACTATGCGGTAAATGTGCTTATGTTCCAGCTACACTATGGAAGGCCTTTTATTCCAAAAGTGTTCAAGATAGAGGGAGCCCCTAGCTGCAGTTCTCGGTCATTCATCTGCAAAAATATTATCTTCCATCATGATTCATGGCAGTTCTATGTTTTGACTGACTTATAGGTTAGCCAGGTCAGGCTGAAAAATGAAATGCCAGGTGCAGTTTTCTAAGTTTGAAACACCAACTTAATAATGAATAAAATAGTGGTTCAAAAGTTGGGGATTGTCTATAAAGTACTTCTGTGTGGAAAACTCAAAATGTCTTAGCAATCAGACTTCACTCAGGTTTTCGTTACAAAAAAGCTAGGAAATTCTTCATTACAGTCTATCACTGGAGAAGTAGCAAGGAGTTCTGGATTCACTAATTCCCACTAAGAAGGTGCTTAACTGTTAGAATGAGCTGACAAATCGCAGGTCAGGTTAGACACATAAGAGGAGTTTCCTAAACCAACAGAAAGATCCCCATACTCTTTGTCCAGGCATTCTGCCTGAAACACCCTGCCCCACCTGTTTTAAGTACAAAAGTAAGTTTCAAGACAATTTTCATCAGTTACATTATAACCTCTAAAGCAGAAGTTAGCAGAAGAGAGTCTGAAAGATTCTCAAAAGTGTTACATTCCTAAAGTAAACCCTACTCTACTAGGATCTGCTTCCAAAGATATACTTGGTGGGGATGGTGAACTCGGTGAATGTGATCTGATCAGAACCATGTGATCTAAAATCTCTGTCAGTGATCCCTGGGGAGCTTGGAACATATGGCCTGGGAAATCTCTTTCTTCCAAGCCCTAGGGCCTCCACTGATACAAATACAAGATGAAGGAGTAGACTAAACCGTCTCTGGGGTCCCTCTCCAGATCTGGCATATAATTCTGAGTTTGTGGCTGACTGGAAAGACTATTATCAGTTTGGACATACCCTATTCTGAGCAGGCTTGAATTGCAGGGTACAGAATCACAGATACATGATCTTATGGCTCCCTGAACAATCAGTTCTAAAATTATTTCCCTTGTTTTGTTTAGGATGCTGGTCCATCTGTCCCTCATCCCTAACTCTAGCTTCCTGTAGAAGTAGTTTCCTAACCATCATTCAATTTGTCCAATACCAGAAGACATTTTGATAGAAGGCATTTTTTTTTCCTTACAACAATGTTTTCCAAGGGATCTATCTCTGAAGTCACAGAGACATCAAATCATAGATGTGTATACCAGAATGCTCTTAGGAACATTTAATCCAATCCCAACATTTTATCATGGGAGAAACAGTCCCAGAGACTCATCCAGTGGCAGCAGTAGTGGTCCAACCATGAGCCCATGGGCTTCCTGTTCTCGTCCTCTGTCTGTGGGAAAATACAAATTCCTAACTATGCACTGCTAGTTCCACCAGGAGGCATGTGGCGAGGTCCTTGGGTTTCACCTGGCCACTGCCCTACAGTCGTGTGATAGGGAATGTTTTGTGACCTCCCTGAGGCTCTGGGACACTAACACCTACTCCCTACAATATGCCACATAGACTAAATGACAAAGGTGTGCAGAACTCTCAGCACAATGCCTGGCACATAATGACTATTGGTCACTGTCCTCACTGCTGTTATCAGTGACTATAAACACACACACACACACACACACACACACACACACACAGTCTCTTCTTCCTTTTGGGAAGTATATTTGGTCCATTTTTGAAACAACATTAGAACACATTCTCTATTTTAGTAACTTGAGACTTTCTCTCAGATCCCATCATAGCCAAAAAGACATCCCAGTCAATGTTTGCCATTAGGAATAAAGTGTCCCCAGTGTCCTCAAAAGACCTTAGTTTAGAAAACATTCCTATTTTCTACAATGATGGAATTTTCAGATATTCCAATATAGGATGCGGGGTAATGTCCAAGGAGTGCTGTGCTCCTACACGAACAAGAAACCCACCTGAACTCCCCTTCAGGTGTTCCATGGCAGAGTCAGGACTCTGGAGACAAATGTTCTTGCATGGGACAATGGGAGAGAGCAGAGGAAGCATATGTGATGGCAGGGAAAGAAACTCAATCAACTCCTCAAGTCACTAAAACACTGAACCAACTGCAGAGAAAGTACACAAGAATATCTCAGCAGGAAGAGGGAAAGAAGGAAGACACTCAAGGGGACCCAGAGATGAAATCATGTTGGCAAAAAACTATCAATGAAAAGCATCAAGTAGAAAATATCTAAGAGAAGGAACAACCCAAGTCAGAAAAAGAATGATGAAGCTTACCAGCACTCAAGTTCAACATGAGCAAGCATGCAATATGGCTAGAAGAGGAAGAAGAGGAGCAAGGACAGGAGGAGGCAGTGGCATGTAATCTTGGGCTGCACCCATGGAAATGAGCTGCCCCTAACAGGAAGCAACAACTCCTTCTACCTGAGGTCCAGCTGGGGTTGAGATATGGGATCAAGGACAAACACCTAAGTGCAGATGAAGGCGACCAAGAGGAGAGGATGCAAAGACAAGGATGGTTAAACTAAATGAAGCTGAGCAAGAGGCACATCAATGTTGTCTTCACCACCTTTTGACCCAGTTATCCCACTCCTCGGTTTATACCCAAAAGGACTTAAAATTAGCATACTACAGTAACACAGCCACATCGATGTTTACAGCAGCTCAATTCACAATAGCTAGATTGTGGAACCAACCTAGATGCCCTTCAACAGATGAATGGATAAAGAAACTGTGATATATATTTATATATATATATATATATATATATATATATATATTCAGCCATAAAGAAGAATAATATGGCATTTGCAAATAAATGAATGGAACTGGAGAATATCATGTTAAGTGAAATAAGCCAATCCCAGAAAACCAAAGGCTGAATGTTTTCTCTGATAAGTGGAGAATGATATATAATGGGGGAAGGGGGGAGTGAAAAAAGAATGGAGGAACTTTAGATTATGTAGAAAGAAATGAGGGGGGTATGAAAAATGGTGGAATGAGACAGACATCACTACCCTATGTACATGTATGATTACATGAATGGTATGAATCTACATCGTGTACAACCATAGAAATGAAATGATATACTCCATTCGTGTACAATGAATCAAAATGCAGTCTGTAAAAAATTTAAAAATAAAAAGAAATTTTTTAAAAAATGTTGTCTTTAAGACCAAGAAAGATGTTGTAGAAGAAAGAGAACACTTCCTCCACTCCCAAGGCAAAACAAACAGCAACAGACAGAAGATGAAGGAAGGCAGCTCCAAGGGAAAACTTCCTCACAATAGTTATGCCCTAAGGGATATGGCATGCCAGGAAGGGTCTTGTGGACTTGTGGAGGCTGCTGCTGGGAAAGGCCTCCACCACTGAGTGGACTGTGGAGGCTCCTTTGGCTGTGAGACCAGGAAATGGCAGGTGAAAAGAAAGGTTTTGGTCCAAGAAGCCCTTGCACAATTCATAAGACCAGCTCACAGCTGGCCTTGAGTTCTTCCTCTTCCTGTTAAAGAAAAGTAAAAGTGAAGGTCTCCAAAAGTCAACCACCAGAAGGAACCTTCTAGCTTTGTCAGCCTTTTCCCTTTGAGATTCCTCAGGCAAACCAGTTTCTCTGAGGTGATGAGTTTCTACCAGTTCTTCCATGTTCAGTAAGCCGCAGCATGCCCGGGAGGAAACCACCGTGCACTGCCCTTATTCCAGGTGTGGACTCATAGAGCAGCTGGCCAGCTTCTCCTGGGTGCTGTGCAATTAAAACCTACTTGGAGCTACATCTTTAATCATACAGGGAAACAGACAGCTATTTGGAAAGGCTCTCCTCCAATTTGTATCTGATGTGTTCTCTTCTGACTTCTGACTGTAGAAGACAAAGGCCTGCCTCCTTGGGAAAATACGAAGCAGAAAGTTATTGGTTCCATTCACCCCTCTAGCTAAACCTCTCACCACTTCCTATAACGTACTGTACACTTGGGGCACACATGACACCTCTCAAGGATGCCTTTGGTGCTCTGTAGCTCTATGTGTATATGGTGTATGTATAGGTGTACGCAAGTGAGGTGAGATCTGCCTTTTTATTAGGATCTACTATGTTCCATGTTAACATTTTCATACATTATTCTAATTCTCATGACACCCTCCAATCTTAGTGGCAACATTCCCATTTTACAGAACCAAATGCTGAATTTCGCCAAATTAAATATAGAAAGAGAAAAAATAGATAACTCCTGATTTTGTCTTCTAAGACAATTGCAGTTATATACTTTAAAGGAATGGGGAAATAAATGTCCCAACTGCCCCCTCTCCTGTGTTGAAGGAGGCAAGGACAGGCCCACATCAGGTGGGCCACTGGGCAGGAAGGTATGTCAGTGAATATGCAGAGGGTTCTGAGCTGAGCTGAGCTGAGCTGAGCTTAGGGGCAGGGTAGGGAAAAATGCTAAACTTCTCTATATAATAAAAATAAGAGAGATGTATTAGAGTTTTTTGAAAGAAGTGGAAAGGGCAAGAAATATATAAAAACACCAAAGACTAAGTTGGCAAAAATGCCTTAGGGACTTTTTAAACACAAAAATTCCTAACATTCAATATTCATGTTACCATTATATGAATTCCCTCCTTCTTCCCCAAACTTGACCAGACTAAAATAAAAACCTTGTGTAGGAGTGGCAGGGGGTGTGCATAAATGAAAGAAAGGATCAGGTACATGCCAGGGTTAATCCAGGCCAGAAAGAAGGACACAACTAAAGACAACTTCTGATGCAACTGGATCCAGTCGTGACCATGGAAGGTATTATGGTTTAGATATGAGGTAGAAGCTCATGTGTGAGACAATGCAAGAAAGTTTACAGGTGAAATAACTAGGTTATGAGGGTCTTGAAATAATCAGTGAATTAATCCACCTGAATGGGTCAACTGAGTGATAACTGTAAGCAGGTAGAGTGTGGTTAGAAGAGGTGGGCTCCTGGATGCCTGCTTTTGCGATGTATATTTTGTCCCTGGTGAGCCCAGCTTAGTCTTTCTGCTCCTGACTGTCATGTCCTGAGCTGCTTTCCTGTGCCACACTCTTCCATTATGATGTTCTGCTTCATCTTGGATCAAGAGCAATGGAGCTAGCTCTTTATGGGCCGAGACCTCTGAAACTATGAGCCCCAAATAAACTTTTTCTCCTCTAAAATTGTTCTTGTCAGGTCTTTGGGTCACAGCAACAAAACAGTTGACTAAACAAGAAGGCAAGTCTCCAGAGATTGTCCATATCTGAAAGTGCATGGGATAAAGGGCTGAAGCTGACACCTGGGACACCTAAGCACCAGGCGTAAAGTTATAGCACTGGAAACTTTGTGCCAGCACTTAAATCCAATTTTTTAGGCAGCTGGCCTATTCCACCTGCTATGCTTAGACTGCTCTGCCAAAACCCCATGCTCAGCACCACTCTTTTTCACTTGGCAAGTTCTGCCTAGCCTTTGGTGCTCACCTCTGATGAAGCCACTCCTGACTTTCCCCAGGGTACGCAAGTGGCTCCTGGTAATGGAGACATCACTGATGTTCACCAACTCCTCTTCTCTTCATCCTAGACACACTGTTATACACACTTCCCCATCTTTCTGTAGGAGGTAGGGTCATAGAGTTCGAACCAAGGGGACATTGAGGAAATGATGAGCACCACTTCCAGGTCTGGACCCTAAAACTTGGATGCAACATTCCACACCCTCTGCCTTGTCACTCATCTGTCAGCTAGTTTCAGGGTATCCAGAGAAAGATGTCAAGGCCCAAGGGGATGGCACAGCCTCAAAATGGAAGGCACCTAGGACCCTAAATCACCCTTACTGCTACTCCCCCAATCCAGGTTGGGCTGTGATACAAACCAGAAATAACTGTTAAGCCACCAAAAGTTGGGGAGGCATTCATTACAGCAGATAGGCTGTGATGAGGCTTCCACGGTAATTTCTTCATCTCTCAACCATCCTTCTTGCCTACCAGGTCACATTTCAGCTTTCCACAGAAAAGCCCGTTTTCCCACTGGATTGATCTCCTCCAGGAAAGGAACCATATTATACTTATTTCTATTTCCTTAGTTCCTAGAATACATAGTTATATATTCAGTAAGTGTATAATTAATCAACAAATGAATGAATGACAGATCCCAGCTGAGCCCAACACATACCCAAAAATACCCTAAAAAATGAATTGAAACAATCAATAGCAAAAACTAGATCTGAGACTAGCTAAGTCCTAGATGGAGGGAATGAAGGGGTTTAGGAAACACAACAGGGTTGGGAGCATGAGATGAGGAAAGCCTTCTCTTCCCTGCCAGGATCCCACTGAGCAGGCACACCTTCAATGACAAAACCTTACCTAGGAGCATGCTGGCTGGCAGGAATTTTTCCCAGTGCTCCATCCTACGGTATTTTGAAATCTTTTGTTTCAATCGATTGGCAATGTTTAAACACACCATTTCACACAGAAGTACAATATTACTAATTAGGCAATAAGGAGTAAGACAGTGTCATTTTGTGGTAATGCATCATGCACATACAAAAAAGCCCTCCCACTTTCAAATAAATATTACAGGGTTTCACATCATCTCATTTTTAGTGCAGAAAGGGGATTCCATTCCATTAACAAAGAGCGAGTTCTGGTAGGGTATGCAATTCCCTTAATGGAGAAGCACAGGCATGACCTGAAAGATGTGTCACCTGGGTTTAAGAAGTACTGGTGCCCAACCTTGAAGATTCCAGCTCTCACCTTGATCAAAGATAGTTACTTTCAGGAGCTCCTTTGTTCTCTTCTGTCAGGATCTCTAAGGATCTGTTTACTTTTCCTGTCGTAAATCACCTCAGTTAATCTTGTGAGGTCTTTTTTCTTCTTCTCCTTTAAATATCATTAGTTATTGGAGTCCTTAATGAGTATATCACTTTAATGGGGTTCTATCAGTTCCAAACTGTTTTATGTTGGTTTTTCTTTGGTCAGGTAAATCACTGTGGTTGAGGATAGTCAAATGTCCCTTCCTTTTCCTCTTCCCCACTGGCTCCCACTCCACACTCTGGTAGTTTTCCAGATGGTTAGCAACCCTCTGCCTTGAAGTGACTCTTTGGAAGCTAAACCTGGTCCCCTTGAATTCGGCAATACAACCTGAGCCCAGCTTTGATCTTGAAATGGAAAGCTAATGTCCCCATATGATAGTGACTTTCTCTTTCCATGGAATGAACCCTTTCCACATGTCTGGGTGAGCCAGTTCCTTGGCCCAACTCTTATCCCAAGTGAGTTCTTTCCCCTGTTCCTCTGGTCACCATTTGATACTCAGTACTTATACAACCACCCTGAAAGTGTTTCTGTCCCTGCTGCATCCAGTGCAAGTTTCTCTTATAGGGGCATGGGGAGAAATCCTGCAATTAAGTCATGCTGGATCCATATAAGGGAGGCAATCCAAGTCTCCATGAAAATCATACCTTCTCTCCCATCACCACTTATTTAGCCTCCTCTTCTGAAAACCTAAGCTAAAACACTCATATTTAGAATTTATATCCTCCCTTCTTCCAAAAGATTTGAGGCAACCAATTCAGTATTATCTCTTTGGGATAGTTAACAATTTTTCATATTTCTGACAGAACACTTCTGTATTAGTCAGCAATAGAAACATTACTATGACAAAAATACTCAAGATAAATAACTTAAAAAGTAGGAAAGGTTTATTTTGTCCCATGATTTCAGAGTTAGTCTGAATGGTCAGTTTGTCCCATCACTTTGGACCTGCAGTGAGGTAGCATATAGTGGCAGGAGCACATGGAAGAGCAAATCTACTCACATCATGGCAGCTGGGAAGCAGAGAGACAGGAAGTGGGCAGGTCCCAATATCCCCTTCCAGAGCACATCCCCTATGACCAAACTTCCTCCATCTAGATGCCACTTTTCCACCACCTCCCAATAAGCACATGTGAGCCTTCAGTGTCATTTAAGATCTATACCATAAAATCTTCTTCTATCTGATAATTACAAAAACATCACCAAAGATGAGATTAGAGGACCCGAGAACCTAGTATTATCTAGGTCCCGTAATCAGTATCAATTCGCTGACGTAGTCTTTCTCTGAGGATGAGGGTTGAAGAAAGATAGAAGAGTTTCAATCCTAATGTCCTAAGTTCCATACCTATATGTACAAGCTTCTCACAGTCCTACAAAAACACTTGAAAATCAAAAATAAAAATAAAACTAGATTGGGTCCAAAATACAAAACTGCAAGATCAAAATGAATATTTAACTCAACATCTACAAAATTTAACATTGTGTCAACTAGTCAAATGCAGCTCTACTCAGAGAGTTATCTATCAGTGTAATAGAGTTTACACTGCAAGATCAAAATGAATAATTTATTCTTAATAAAACCCAACATTATAAAAAAAATACAACCATTCTCTCCAGTTTCATTGCAGCAAACATATCCTATTTGATGTGGGATACAGGTCCATTTTAAGATTTTTGATGTGCTGAGGGCAGAGTTACCAAATATTACATGGCCTTGGGCCTTTGCAGGCTTAAAGCAATGCGGGGAAGGTGGCACTGATTAGTGTGTGTGGCCCTAGGGAATCATGTTCATAATAAAAGGAATGTTTTTGTTTTAATTCTGAGTGAAAAGACACCCATACAGTCCCTTTGTTCTGCTTGGGTACTTGCTTCTCTCACAGCAGCTCTTTCCATAGACCTAAGCCAGGACTGAAGGAGAGGCAGTGGGCATCTACTACTTCTACAGGTGGAGTGACATCCTATTCAGGGGTCAACAGATTTGGCTCCAAGATCAGGACAACATGCCAGGGACCCTGGAGCCTCCTCCTCCACTACAGGTGTAAGGAATACAGCACCAGGAAGGGTCACCAAAGAAAAATCTGCTTTTGCTTCTTATTTTTCTTTAAAGGAGAGAAATGAAAACCACAAGTCATATCCCCACCCACTGTGGATCCTGCCCCTGCTTCGTCTGCCATTCCAGTTCCCTCCATGGTGCCTGCATGTTCTGCTCTGCCCTACCCTCTGGCCTGTCAATCAATGACACACACCCTGAGAAGGTGGAATTCCTCACACTGACCTAGAAGAAACACATTCTTACTTTGTGAGAGGAAGGCTTCCTAGGAACACACAGAATGAACAAACTGAGCCACTGCTCAGATGCTCAGCCTGGGGATGAGGCTTTGGCTTCCAGAGGGAAGTTTCCATATGCCCACTCTGCCCTATGCTACCTAGTATCATCTTAAGTCTGAATGCAAACCATTTCCTGGCCATGCCCCTGGCTCCATACAGAATGGCTGCTATGGAAAAGATGGCTTCTCAGAGAGGTGAACAGGAGCAAAGCGTGCTAGATTTGAACCTCTGACACTGGATTGTGTCCTTGCTGCACCACATAGAAGCTGGGCCATGTAACCAGAAGCAATCAGAAGTAATCATTTAATCTCTGAGTTTCAGTTTGCCTGTCTGTAAGATGTAGAAAATAATATCCACTCTCAGCAGGATGTGAGAGGTGTATCAGATATCACCCATAAAAGACTCTTGAAAACATAAAATGGTAGACCAATGAAAGATAAAATTTTATCATGAGTGTGTGTGTTTGGCTCTGCTGGCAACAAGAAGAGCACAAAGTGACGGCAAGCGGGAACAGGCAAGGAATGGGGCATGCTCATAGAGAGTCTGGGGGAAAGAAGACCTCAGAGAATAAAATACATGATGTATCACCAAAAAAATGGGGGGGTCACATACATTCAAAACGACTGAACAGACACTTCACAGAAGAAGAAATGCAATTGATCAACAAACATATGAAAAAATGTTCAACATCTCTAGCAATTAGAGAAATGCAAATCAAAACTACACTGAGATTCCATCTCACTCCAGTCAGAATGGCGATCATCAAGAATACAGGCAACAATAAGTGTTGGCGAGGGTGTGGGGGGAAAGGTATACTCATACATTGCCGGTGGTACTGCAGATTTGTGCAACCACTATGGAAAGAGCAGTATGGAGATTCCTCAGAAAACTTGAAATGAAACCACCATTTGACCCAGTCATCCCACTCCTAGGTTTATACCCAAAGGACTTAAAAACAGCATACTACAGTGACACACCCACATCAATGTTTATAGCAGCTCAATTCACAATAGCTGAACTATGGAACCAACCTAGATGCCCTTCAACAGATGAATGGATAAAGAAACTGTGGTATATATACACACAATGGAATATTACTCATCCTTAAAGAAGAATGAAATTATGGCATTTGCCAGTAAGTGGATGAAACTGGAGAATATTATGCTAAGTGAAATAAGCCAGTCCCAAAGAACCCAAAACTGAATGTTTTGTATTATATGTTTTGTATGCTAATTCACAATAAGGTGGGGAGAAAATAGTGGTATCTTGGACTAATCAGAGGGGAGTGAAGGGCGAGGAGGGGGCATGGGGATAAGAATGATAGTAGAATGAATCACACATTATTACCCTATGTGCATATATGATTACATAACTTGTGTTACTCTACATCGTGTACAACCAGATGAATGAGAAGTTATACTACCTTTATATATGATGTGTCAAAATGCATTCTACTGTCATGTGTAACTAACTAGAAAAAACAAAATTTTAAGAAAAAAAATGATAAGCTTCGGGGTCAGACAGATTTGAGTACCAGGTCCCAGTTCTTTCCTGGCTAGACATGTGACCTGCTCAGGACATCACTCACCTCTGCTGCAGAGTGGGGCTGACAGTCCCCTGAGGACTGTCATAAGGATTAAAGGAAGTCATGTTTATAAACGTCTTGGCACACATAGTAGCTGGCTTATGGTAGTCCTTCAAGAGATCATACCATTATTAAATTGATATCCATATTAAAAATATACTCTGGAAATTTATAAGTACTGTATCCCAGACACAAGCTATGAACAAGTTGGGGTTAATAAATGCACAAGTGATGTTGCTGCTGCATCTTCTGGGCTTCATCTCTCCCCTTCCCTGCTCTTCCTCTCCCCTAGTACTCTCTCTAGCCATTTTTCATTCTGTCATCTTTCTTCCTTTGTGGATCTTCAGGGATCCTCACTTTTTTCCTGCATGTCTGTGTATTTCTTATTCTCCAACTCTCTGTCTCCATCTCAGCTGTCTCTCAGATCCTGACCTCTAGAAATCTCTCTCTCTTCCCCTCCACCCTTCATTCTTTCAAGTAAAAACTTAGGGGCTGAGGGCACAGCCATCAACAGAGTGCCACTTGGCATGTACAAGGCTCTAGATTCAAGCCCCAGCACTGTAAAAAAGGGAAAAACTTAAATCCAAGTTCCCTAGAATAGAAGGCATATTCCTCAGAGAAAGACGCTCCCACCCCATCAGTGGGGGTCTCCCTGAGGGCTACTGCTACTTCAGGAACCCACTACACACAAACCATCTTTCCCAAGGGGGAAAGTGGGTAGCTAACCTCACCCAGCTCGCCAGATCTTCCGTTCTGTCCATAAAGAATGGCACAGGCCCACCACACAGCTGAGGGCTGTGCCCAGAAGCCCCAGAAGGAAGCCTGTGCAAGGCCATAGGTGCAGCACACGTAGGGAAAGGAAACCATCATTGCAACCATCCCATTCAAACCAGTCCTGGGCTGGGTAGGTTTCCCATAAAAATGAGAAGCCTGAAGAGCAGCTCATCAAAAACCACAGCCCACGGAGGGAGCAGCTGCTGACGTGAATCTGGCCACTGCCTCCTCCAAGTGAGGGACTGGGTGCGGTGCTGGGAACAAGGGGCCAGACTGTGGTCAGGGAAATGACTGGTGGCCTGGTCAAGAAAACCAATCCATCCAGCCATGAGCATTTGTTGGGCACTCGTCATGCCAGAAAGAGTCTAAGATGCTGCAGGAAGTCTAGGCAACTCTCAAGGAGCGCACTGGAACCCTGCTGGATAAAGAGGGCAAGGCACAGGAGAAAGGATGAGCAAGAATTCAGGGAGCTCTGCATGGGCCACAACAGGATCTATATCTCCAAATACAGTCACACTCTTATCACCAGGGGTTAGGACTCAACATATCAATTTCAGGGGGAAACAACTCAGCCAGAGGAGTTAGCCAAGAGACAGTCACCATCAGGCCAACAAGATTTGTGGGGTCAGGGTGAGGCCCTGAATGCATGGCAGGGAGTGGACAAGAGGAGGGGAGGCAGACATAGAGAAGGTGCACCAGGTCAGAGGAGGGAAGGTCACCTTCCCTGCTGCAAGACTCTCATTCCCTGTCTCTCTTGCCTGCTTGCCTCACATTAAAATAGAGAGGATCAGGGCCACTGGTAAATTGGGCATGGCAAAGAAGAGAGGAACCAGAGAGAGACAATTTGGGGGGAGGAAAGAGGGTGACATTTGAATTTTCCCACTGCTTGGCATCAGGCATGGTGAATGAGCCAAAGCTCCATCAGGTTGTAAATACAGTCATCTGGGAGCAATGAGCCCCTCAATGAGATTCTATGACTTTTAGTGGGGCCCATCCCCCTAAAAAAAGTTAGCTCCACATCCCTGAAAGACTTTAACTCTAGTTAAAAAGCAAACACTCATGGGAGGGGTAGCATTTCAATTTATCATGAGTCATTTAGATCCTAGTGCTAATTAGGACATTTGGGGATGGAGAAAGTGGGAATAGGAAGACACTGAGCCTCAGGGGGCAGGCTTAGTGAGCAAGATTCTTTGCCTGCAGCATCACACTGCCTTATTTTCCTGTCTTCTCACTAGAACATAAGCATTATAGGGGTGAGACTTAGCCTTGATCCCCACTACACTTCCAGAGCCTACAACTGTGCCTGGTACATGGGAGACAAGCAGGAAATACCTGCTGAACAAATGAGGGTGCAGATGAACACACTATGTAGAAAGACACTTGAGACATTTGCTGACTATTTCACGTTCGAGACATAGCCTCATGGTGCAGGCAAATCACACCCTCAAGCTGATGTGGTCAACTTAGCTCTGACTCAAAACAACAAAGGAACCCATGCCCTAAAGTCTTCACCAAAGACTACAAACTAACCCAAACTTATCTCAAGTTATCAGGGAACCAGATCAACCATGGTGACTGCATGTGCCTCAGAAGACACAGCAAAAAAAAAGCCCTCTCAGCTACTAAACAGGAGCAATGTCCCTTTCTGTCTGCTTTTCATACGCACACCTGAAAATCCTACAGAGAAGTTCATCCCTCTCTGGTGCACATTTGCCTTGACCAGAAGTCCGAAGTTACAGGCAGTGGTGGATGAAATGCAAAGTGATTTCTTACAGAAAAGGATTGGGCCAATCAGAAAAAATTGCAAGAGCTTTCAGACCTACCATACACAGGTCAGGTCTTGTGCACACTCAACCAAATCTCTCTCTGCCTCTGTCTTTCACTCAGATGGATGTAATTCATAACAGACTTTACATTCACTGGAAGCAAGCTGAAACATTTTCCATATTGGCTGCAACTGAATATCTTAAGAACCCCTAGGGACAGAGCTGATAAAATACCCATTTCCCCAATTGCTTATCTTCTTGCTGGAGAGTACTGCAACCAACCACCTGCTCCTATTTCCTTGAAAACCTCCTGGAGAGAGGAGCAGGGACCAGGACCCGGCAAGGCTACCAATGGAGCCTACTTCACATACTAAGCCCAAACTCTCCAAACCACTGTCCCTTCTCAGTGCACACAACACCCAAGAGCACTTTTTAATTTTTGTAGGGTCAAGAAGCACTTTAAGACTCTGATGAAAAGTAGGGTGCCCCTCTCCAGAAAAATGCATACACATATACACACACTTTTTTGTATACGGATGGTCCCCAACTTATAATGATTCAATTTAAGATTTCTTAACTTTATGATAGTGCAAAAGAATATACATTCAGTATAAATCACATTTCAGATTTTTAATTTTGGTCTTTTCCTATGCTGATGACATTTAATCTGAGCCCCTCTGAAGACACTGGGCAGCAGCAGCAAGCCACAGTTCCCAGTCATCCTCAAGATCATGAGGTGATGAGCTTACCCTAAAGTAAGCTGTATCCTTGAGCTAGGATATTCATAGGCTAGGTGTATTCAATGCATTTTTATTTACAATATTTACTTGTAAAATGGGCTTTTTGCGATGTGAGTTCATCATAAGTCAAGAAGTACCTGTATATGTTTTATCAGGTCTCCAAACCTAACTATGCATCAGAATGACTCAGGGAACTCTTCAGATTCCTGCGCAGTCCCTTCCCATACTCATTAAGACAGAATCTGTAGAGGACACACCCCAAATTTTGTCCTTTAGAAACTATTCCTTATGAGCTAGGTGTTTCCAAAATTCTGCTATAAAGACTCCTAGAGCATAAGTTAAGGATCTATATCCTTAAAACAGGAAAGGGAAGGGAGCTTTCCTTTCTTGAGTCATGGATTATGCTAAGTGGTTTCCCTACATTAACCCATTTTACTTGATTTTCACAGAAATCACATAAAGGAAGTAGTAGTATTATCCCCATTTAATAAATGAATAGCAGAGGATCAGAAAGGAACTTGCCTAAGATTACCCAGCATGTGGTGGACTGAGGATGGAACCAACATTGGTTGATTCCAACATCTTCCCTACTCTAGGACAGAAATATCTAAACCATGCCCAGGTGGCCTCTGGGCAAGTGCCCCTCCTTCATGGCACAGGGTTGTATGTGCCTTTATCACAAGGCTCAAGTATTGTGTCCCCTTAGACTTAGGGGTACATGAAAGCACATCAAAGTAACCTGAGAATCCAGCCCCTGGCACATCTCTGATCCACAGTGGGCACTAGACAAATATTTCCTGGATAAATTAGACCAAGGACAGGGGGGTGTGTGGGGTTAAACCGACCACTTCTCCCTATAAAAATTTCTGTAGAGAAGCCATTTTCCAGGGATCACTTTAGATTTTATGAACTTGGTATTATAAAATACCCCTGAGGCTCACCAATATGCAAAGAGAATGTGACACCTCCACATGTGTGAGCATATTTCAATTTAAGGTGGTGTAGGAGGGCAAAATATCCCAGTAAGGAGAAAGAGTTGGGACAGGCATTGGGAGAGGGGCCCAGCAGAAGTAGAAGCAAAAGATACCCATCAGCTAACCACCCCAGAGTGCATGAACTATCCCCATAACAATGCCCAGGTTGTGCTCTCACTAGGAGAATATGGTGCTTGGGATCTGCTTTCCCCAACGTCACCTCATGTGTGTTACCTGGTGGTGGCTCTTGTCAAGGATATCACTAAAAAAGAGCACATAGATTCACGGCAGATACATTCTTTTTTAGCAGACCCAAACTCACACATCATCTGGTCAGTTTCCTCCCAAGGTTAAAATTCCCTTCCCAATCTGAGATGGTCACCCAACTGCTGCTGGAATGCTTTCAGGGAGAGGCACTCTTTGGTGGCCTCTTCACATGTCTCATTTCTAAACAGCTCCTTATTGAAGTTCTAGCATCCATCCACCCTCTGGTCTGAATTTTTCACCAACAAGTAACCAGAGCCAGCTAATCCCCTCTCACCATGACTCTTCTTAAAGTGCATCTTTTTGCCTGGGTCTTCTGCTGTTTATTATGGGTCACAGACAAAGCATCCCTCACAATCCCATTACTTAAACTCTCTAAGCTCCAGTGCTCTCACCTATAAAATGGCAACAATAATTACAGCCACCCCATGAGGTTAGTGTAGGGATTAAATAAAAATCTGTAATTAAGTGATATGTGTGTAGGTCTCTGGGTCTATAAAAACTCCAAAATATTATCTATTGTTACTCTTAGTTTTCTTCTCCTGGTCTAGACACCATTCACTATTCATATGTGAATGTAACCTGGGATTGTGTATTATTTTTAGCAGTCTTGATCACAATAAGAATAAACTAAAATATCTGCTGCTGATGATGTTGTTGTTTTGCATGTGAGCTATCGTCAAGCTACTCTTCCCCATCATATGTTTAGGCAACAGAGTTCTGGAATATAAATATTGGGCTCAAGTGTTCTCCTGTGTGTTTCAGCTCAGCATATCGGTCTGTCATGATCATGTTAACAGTGCCCACACTAAACGCCTGGATGAGGCAACTTCTGGCTATCCGTTTGCTTATCATAGGACATGAGCTCAAAGACCAGAGGCTCAAAGACTTCCCCTTTGACAGGATTTCATTTCACCTCCATATTTTATAAAGAAACAGAGGTGCAAAGAGATTTATGGGTTTATCATAAAGGTCATCATAATCATGGTAACTGCTGTCATGTTCTGAGCCCTTCCTATTCACAGGGCACCATGCTGCACACTTTATACAGGATTTCCCCCAGTGGTGATCCCCCCAGAGGGCAGGGACTGCATGCTACATTCACTACCCTGCAGCTGGCACTGTGCCAGGTCCACATTTGTTGACTGTTGAGTCAACAAATGCATGATCTCACTTGACGCTCAAGACAGCCCTCATTTTGAAAGTGATAAAAGATGACTCTTCCAGAGATTAAACAACTCACTCGAGGACCCCAGCTGGTTCTGAGAAGCACTGTGATTGGAACTCAATCTGCCTGACTCCAAAGCCAGTCCTCTTAATCCCTCCTTTCATTTCCTCCCTATTGGCAAAGATATTCTAGAGCACAGCACTCGGACAGTTGGAGGGAAGGTTTTTGCATTCCATCTGAGAATTTATCCCCTGCAGTCATGTGCCCCAAACTTCTATCTAAATCAGACAAGTTGGGAAAAGCCTACCAAGACCTAAAATATCTTTGAGCAGCGAAGATCCTATAGTCTCTCCCCACGAAGTGACTCACTCCCTGGTTCCATTCTCCCACTGACTCATCCTGCTGGGACATTTCGCTTCCTCTGCAAGCAGAAGGGCTCCATGCCAGGCTTGCCAGTGCTCAGGTCTTGCTGGGCTTCCTAACAGATGCTGGTTCCAAGGAGGAACAAGAACTAATGCTTCTACCCTAATACTTTTCCCTCCCACTGCACCCCAGGTGGACACTTATTCTGCTCCAGGTCCCTCACCCTTGGAAGGCACCAGGGAGGAAAGGGGTTCCTTCATTCCATCTGCACTTAGGAGTGTGTGATTTCTGTATGTAGGTGTGTGTTTATACCTGTATGTTTGTTTACTCAGGAAGAGGCTTCATTCACTCATTCATCCACCATGTGTTCAACCTTCTGCTAGATACTAATAGAGGTTGCTGGGAACTGGAGGATGTCTCCCCATTCTAGCAGGCATGAGCAAAGACTAAAAGCAAGCCTGCTCAGGGGGCAGTGGGTGGACCTAACTGGTCAAAACAACATCTGGTATTGAAGGGTGGAGACAGAAGGATGGGGCCTTAAAAACAAAGCTAAGAAAATTTGACCTTTCTTCTGTGAGACAAAGAGAAACCACGGAAGTTTCATTCAACGCACAGAGGGAACATGGTAGGAGCCAGCTCTCAGGTAGTCAGGCAAGCAGGTGCACAGTGGTTAGGAGGGCAAATAAGCCAAAGGCAGGAAGGCAAGAGCCAGCATCCAATGAGCACAGAGTAAGCATGCTTCTGACTTGACTCCTCGTTGCTCATTTGTGATCATTATCATGAAGCTTTGGTTGTTCCCTTTCTTCCACAGACTGGCTCTTTGGTCATTCTCTCACTTTCTCACTTAAGTCACATCTGTTCCTTCCTCTGGATGTCCTTCTTGCTGAATCTCCTCCAATTTGTGGGTTCATGTCTGAAGCCAACATTCTAGCAGCATTCCAGTAATTATAATAATATTCTCTAACAACAATAGGGATCTGGGTCAACATTCAGTATGCAGAGCCTGGAGTGTTTGCAGCAATTACTAATCAAGCATCAGATGGGGCAATTGGCTACATGACCTTAAAGGTCCTTCTAACCTTAAAGAGTCAATGGGTCACTGAGTGTAGTGGTAAATGCCTGTAGTCCCAGCCACTGGGGAGGCTGAGAAAGGAGTATTACTTAAGCCCAGGAATTAGAGACCAGCCTGGGCAACAGTGCAAGACTCTATCTCAAAAGCAAAAAAAAAAAAAAAAAGAAAGAAAGAAAATAAACTTAAATCTAAGGATGTCCATGGTCTAGGGTGCTGAACTCACTAATAAGTTTGATTTTTTTCCTGTTGCTGGACAACTCACCTAAGCAGGAACCTGGCTAAGAACACAAGTTGACTAAAAGTAGCCCCAAGGAATGCTCCATGACTCTTTAGCAAGGCACCACCCCTGCTTCTGCGCTGCCCCAGCTCCAGCAGGCAGGATGTCTATAATGACCATGATTGCTTGTGTTACAGAAAAACACTCAGATTTTTATAAAAGACTAAATTCCAAGTCATCAAGCTTTCGTTTTAATGCTTGTTTATCCCATTAAATCAGTACAGATGCTCTTCAACTTACAATGGGGTTACATCCTGAAAAACTCACAGTAAGCTGAAAATAACACAAGTCAAAAATGCATTTAATACACTTAACCTGCCAAACATCAGAGCTTACTTAGCCCAGCCTACCTTAAATGTGCCCGAAACACTTAGATTATCTCACAATTGGACAAAATCATCTAACCATCTAACATAAAAGCTTATTTTAAGAGTTGACTATATCCTGTAATTTATTGAATACTTGTATCTGAAAAATGCCACCAACTCAGCACACTGTATAGTATAGGTTGTTCACCCTTATGATCATGGAGCTGACAGGGAGCTCCAGACCACTACCCAGCACCATGAGAAGTTCATAGTGCATATTGCTAGCCTGGGAAAAGATCAAAATTCATAAATGGAAAAAAGGTTTTCCTGAATGCATATCATTTTCACACCATTGTAGAGTTTTAAGAAATTGTAAGTCAAACCTCCTATGCAGAAGAGCATCTACGTAAGGTTATTCTAACCAATAGAAGAGACCCCCATGGCTTCTATTTTTTTCATTTTTCTCTCAGGGCCCTGAAATTCTGAAAAAAAAAAAAAAGAAAAAGAAAAAAAAGGACACCCATATGCCCTGCTAAGACTCTGATCCTGAAGGAGTCCCTAAGATGTCCCCTGGTTCTTTCTGAACCAGGATCGGAAAGAAGTCACAGAGTCTGCCCAGGAGCCAAGAAAGGAAGGCATTTTCCAGGAGCAGAGAGATGCTCACAGACTTGTGTGACAGCTCCAGAAAGGGCCCAGACTCCAGGTCTTAGTATTCAGTTTCCTAGACACAGATGTGTTCATACAACTACTTAGCTTCCAGTTTAGATTCTTTGGACTAGGGGTAGAGTGCTTGCCTAGCATGATGGGTTCCACCCTCAGCATTGGAAAAACAAAACAACTCAGATCCTTTGGCAAGTCATTTGTGCATCCCTGGGTTGTCTGAAGTACATAATTCCACACAGCATCAACTCTGAGTTAGGTTCATCACATGCAAAAAAAAAAAAAAAAAGTCTAGTTCATGCCTCCTACAGGTCTTTTTAAGAAAAACAGCTAGCAGTACATGGCCCATGCAAACATTCAGTGTATGGTAGTTCCCTTCCCAATAGCATCTGGTTCCAAATACCTGCCAGCATGAGGACTCAATTTCACTTCTGCTTCACTGAAGCTTCTGGTAGCCAGTGAACACTGTTGCCACTTCCCCAACAAGCAACTTTTAATAAGAAGCTTAGAGTCCATTTCTAAATCATGATACCACTTCCTTGGAGAATTTGCTTCCTTAGTTATGTCCTTCCTTTTTGTCATCGCATTTGAAGTTTGAGAAGAAACTTGCAGCCTGGCCTCTTGACCCCCTCCACCACCACCTCTCTTGATGTGCCTCATCTCGTGGAAAAGAATCTCAGAAGGTTGCAGAGAATCATCAGAAATGATGACAGGGACAAGAAGGGATGTTTGAAACCTTTCTTTGAGGTAAGATTTGCTTGAATTATATGCAGATAATTTTTTATTTAATAAAATCAGTTTAAGTTGAGGTTGAATGTGTCTCTAGTTGCTTATTCATTGCATATACAAACCTAGAGAACAGGAGAGGATGAGCAAGGGGGAACAGCTACTTGACAGGATGGAAGCTGCTTGTAGCATACACTCTCCTGGTTGCTAAGCACCCAGAAATTCACACGCAGCCTATGACAGGCGGGAGCTCCAAGCAAAGATAGATGCTCATCCACAAAAAGGCTCTCTGGATCCTGAGAAGGCAGCCTGATAAGAAGGTGTGCCCCAAGCTCACTAGAAAAGTTCAAATGGAAAGGAGATGGCTGGTCTGCACCTTCCAGCATCAGGAAGGCACCTCTTAGGTTAGCCAACCCTCACCATGGTGGTTACCCAAGATAGATGGATGGCATATTCCATGGCAAATGCTTACTTGATTCTGAAATAGAAATTTCCACTGGATGTACCTGATTAGCCAACACCAATTTTTCAGTGATGGTGAATATGTTCCAACAGACATGTACCTGCCGTAAAAGGAAATGGGTCAAGTGGTGGCATTTTCCCCATGCATCAAATTTTCAGTATGGAATGGAATTCCACTCCTCTGGGGTGATAGACACAGATTCATTCTGTTAGGGTGTGGGGAGGAGGGGAGGATTCTGCCCTGGGGTTTAATGTCACAAAGCACTCAATGTGCCAAGCAGAATGCTATGCCTAGGAATTTCAAATGATGAAATTAACAGGGAAGTATTGTCTCTGCCAGCTTCAGGTCAGATGCACAGCCTCCCCATGATGAAACGCCCTCCATTCCCCTTGCCAGGCATGATCTGATAAAGAGGGAAGTTTGACTGGGGCTGAAGACATTTGATTTCTAAATCTAAACTCTGTTCCATCCTTACCTGTCTATATCCTCCTCCTGAAGCAGCCAGAGGGATCTTTTAAAAAATAAGTTAGTTCATGTCATACCTCTCCTGAAAATCCTTCAGCAGTTATGCACCTTATTCAAGAGAGAAAAACTAACGTTCTTAAATGGTCTACAAGACCCTGCATGATCTGCCTCTGCCTCTGCCTCACTAGCCCCATTGCCACAAACTTCCCTCTCTCCATACCAGTCACTCTGGCCTTGTCATTGATTCCTACCCACCCCAGGCACATTCCCACCTCAAGGTCTGCTGGCATGTTCCTCATCAACATTTTTTTATCTTCTTCAGATGTTGGCCTTCTCCTGAGCCTTCCTGATCCTACTTAAAATTGCAAGCCCAAATCCTGCCCACCCCCCAGCAATCCTTATACCCATGTCCTGCTGTACTTCTCTCTGTAGCTCTTGTCACTACCTAACAATATATACATTTGCTTCTTTATTGTCTGTCTTCCCCCACTAGAATATAACTTCTAAGAAAGCAGGGATTTGTGCTGTTTTGTTCACTGCTGAGCCATCAGGATTTAGAGTAATGCCCAGCATATACTCTGAACTCAATAAATATTTGTTTAATGAATTAATTAAAAATCTATCCTCTTTTTCTAGGGCACTAATTCATTACTCTGAAAAGTGGTCAGTGATGAGAAAGCACTTGTCCTGCTTTGTCTGTCAAACTATAATTCAAGATAACCCAAGAGTTGAGGAAGCATTCTCAACTACCAAATACAAAAGGAATGAGGGAATCTCAAGATGAACACTTCACCAGCCCTAATGAAATAATGGTTCTCAGCAGCAACGGTCCATGGATACTGGAACCATTGGGGGAAAGGTTGATGGGGAACTCTCTAATGGATGAGGGATGAGGCTGACAGTCCCTGAGCCCACTCACCAGTCTCAGCTTCACTGAAAGTGCTTCCTGGTGTGATACAGGAAGAGCACACCCCCAACCAGGATAAACTTGACCTTCCCTTCCAAACAAGCAGGATCCGAATTCAACTTCTAGGTAGCAGAAAGCATAGAAGAACAAATTAAATAACAAAATGAGGAAGTAATCAACCAAATCAAAATGCAGGCCATTCTACAGAACAACTGACCCAGTTTCTTCAACAAACAAATGAGACTCTAAATGGGAGGGGAGACCATTAGAGATCAAAATAGTCACAAGACATGTGAGCAAACATCATGCTTAGATGCTTTTAGGATCCTGATTCAAATCAACCAACTGTAGAAAGATGTTCAGGGAAATTTAAATATGACCCAAGTATTAGGTGATGTTAAGGATCTTCTGGGTTTTGTTGTTGTTGTTGTTGTCTGGGATGACATAGACTTATAAAATAAATAGTACCTGTCTGCTAATGATGCAGACTAAAGTACTTACAGATGAAATTAAATAATGGCTGGAATTGGCTTTTAAATTTTCAGAAAAAAATAAATAAAAATAGTCTGAAGGGAAATAGATAAAACAAATTGGCAAGTGTTACTGAAGAATCCAAATCTAAGAGATGGAGACAGAGAAACTCAGCATGTGAATCTCTTTACTTTGATCATATTTGAAAGTTTCCATTATAAAAACATTTTTTAAAAATATAACTTCCTGTTTTATAGATGAACTTAATGAAGTAAAAATAAAATTCAAAGTACCTAAAATAGTTCTGTGAACCCCATGGCTTCTGGCTGGAGGTCAAACTAAAAGTGAAAGAGATGGTCTCTTTATGACTGTACATGTACCCAAATGCCTCATCTTCCTAATTTAGAGAGGGTCCCTCTGGTTTTTATCCTGTGACAAAGGCCAGATGCTCTGCTGCTCCTAGAGGTTTCTCTCTTGCCTGAGGGTACCAGGAAGACTGGTCCTCCATCTATCTGGGTTCCTGCTTATCTTTTCCATGTAAGGCCACACATCCCTCTCTCGACTTCCTTCCCTTTGGGCAGCTCCTCTGTCACTTCAGTGAGAAGTTCTTTAACCACATCTAAATATATTGTGTAATAAATTAGTGAACTTGCGTGGAAAGTATTAAAACTCATCCTTTGATGTCTGCTGCTGATTCTAAGGGGGGCAAGGGAGCAATTTTTATTGAATTCCAGGCCCTTAAAAGGCAGGTGTTATTGTCCCTGTTTCCCAGATGAGGAAACTAAAGCACAGAGCCATTGGGTAAGTTACCAAAGCACTGAGTTAATCACAGTAATACCCCGTGCACGCATGGTGCTTACATTGCATCAGGTGCTACGTTGAATATAAATCCAGATTCACTCCCTTCACCCTCACTACAACTGCAAGGAAGGTACTTGTGTTATATCCCCAACTCCCTGATCAGGATGCAGAAGCACAGATAGGTTAAATCACAAACCTAGTCAGGGGTTGGAGTGGTTTTTGGGCAGGAGATCAGTCTTACATCAGCCCTGACAACAAGCTCAGGTGGGGAGGAAAGGAGTCCCACTCCTGGCAAAAGATGGGAATTTCAGGGAGAAATGTGCCTGGCACATACAGCATGCTTCTCACTGCACCCAGTTTTGAATGGGGTGACTACGTGTCCCACTGATGGTCAGTCAGGGTGACCAAAGACCCCAGCTTGCCTGGGTCAGTCTGGACATGCCTATTGTCCTCACATTTTTTTAGATTCTTTTTAGTTGTTAATGGACCTTTATTTTACTTATTTATTTATTTATTTTATTTATTTATTTATATGTAGTGCTGAGGATCAAACCCAGGGCCTCACACATGCCAGGCAAGTGCTCTACCACTGAGACACAACTCCAGCCCGCCCCCAAACACATATCATTTTTAATGGTGTCTTTCCTTCTCAATGGTGGCCTGGTGTGGATGGTAAATTATATGATGATCTTAATTATAAACTCTGCTAGACTCAAGAAAAGAACATAATAGCCAATTCACTAATACCTGTTGTAAAAAAGGTTAATGAAAAAAATTTTATGGTCTCAGACTTCCTGGAAATGGAGAACTGACCAAATAATGTCTCCACAGTCTCTCTGGCAACTTTTTAAAACTCCATGACTCATGACTTTTCTAATACTCCCCTCAGATGTAAAAACCAACTCTCCTCACTGCCCCAGGTCACTCCATAGCATCTTGAGTCAAGGAAGAAGTGGGCCTATGTTAGGGCCACACGGAAATTCTTGCACGTTGTCCTCCTAAATAAGAGGCTTGTGCACACTCTTGTGCCACCCCTCACCTGGGCACACTCTCCTCCACCCTCTGCCTGGGCACATTCTTATCCCATCCTTTACCTTGCTCATGTTACTTTACCTTGCTCATGTTAAGCCCTGTCTCTCTTAGACAGATGCCAGTCTCTGTCCTCAACCATCCGCTCATTCAGAATTCAATACTCCCTGATGAATTCCTCTACTCATCACCTCTGTTGTCACCTGCCACTCCTACTCTAGCAAAGCCCTGACCATGGCTGCCCATTCCCTCCCCTACTCCCTACCCCCACCTATCAAGGATGCCCATTTCCTCACCGTAGTCCCTGTCCCCACCCTTATCCTCTCTCCAGAGACACAGTTCAGGGTAAGTCTACTCCGGCTCTCTCCAATCTTAGCAGTTTGTAATATCTAATTAACTTCAGTCCCTTATTTGTGCTTCATCCCCTTATTGTGACACTGAGATAATCCCATTTCCCTAATCCTATCACTATTCTGATTTTTTGCTAGAAAAGATTAGTTATCTTTATGGGATCAGAGATAAAAACAAGAAGAAGATTCGAAACTTCTTTTAAAATCTGAAGCCATTTTCCCAGCTTCTCTGTGGGTCTGCATTTCTTCCTAAGGTACAGTTGGTAGGCTATTTGTACATTTATTTTAATACTTGCTTTTTGAGCTCTTCTGAAGAAAAGCAGACATAAAATTGTGAGATTTTATTGTCATCATCACTAATATTAATTTTTAGAGCTAAGATAATTTGGTCTTGATTCATTGCAACCATATGGTACTTATTGGACAAGCACATTATTGCTTAATTAGAGGACCAAGAGCTCCTGGTGACGTGACAAGAGTCTGGAAATGCTGCCTTCTGAGTTGACATTACAGTGGGACAGAGCCTCTGGCTCAGACTAGCTGGAACAGCGAGCCTCAGGGGGAGGCCAGTATCCCTTTGGCTCTTCCGTGGACTCCCGCTGTTGCCGAGGTGATAATTGGCTTGTGCTCAAATTTCCACATTTGCTTCAGATCTTCTTAACTGCTACATACAATGATTCATACAGTATTAGTTAGGGTCGCACTAAGTGCTGTAACAAATAAACACCAATATTAAGATGGCTTAACACAATAGGAGTTTATTTTTTGTTCATAGTCCAAAGCATAAATAATTCTAGATCAGAATTCTTCCACATGATGATTTAGACCAGGCTTTGCTCTCCCTGAGGGCACCATGGCCACCTGTATGCTGGTCTTGCTATCTTAGACCATCATCTTTGGTATTCCCTCTGTACATAATGCCCTTCCTCACAGACCTTTATTGAGGACCTCTTTAGCACAGGGTCACGGCTCACATGGAATTCCTCTGGTGGACCCTCCCTCCTGCCTCATCTAAGATAGCCAGGCTCACCCAGACCTCTCTACCTCATTATCTCATTTTCTTCACAGCACTTACCAGTATTTGAAATACTTATTTGTTTGTCTCATATCTTTCTATTTTTATTCCTGCTATAACATCAACCTTGTCCATACTATTCACCATCTCATTTCCAGCATTTAGAACCCCCCAAGGGTACTCAAAAAATATTATAGGGACAAGGAGAAGAAAGAGGAGTAAAAGAAGGTCAAAAAGTTTAAGCAATGTCCCTAAGGTGCTCTATGTGGAGTGCGACAGGGAAGCCCCCTCTCTATCTGTGAGCTTTTCTACTACTGGCTCATCCTGACAGACTTCTCACATGGGCTGCTCATCTCTCCATGTTCCACGGGCAAAAGATGGAAGAAGAGGATGTGCATCTGGGCTTGTTCTTCAATGGGGGTGATGGCTGTGGTTAGCTGCACCCACTCCCTGCTCCAGCCTCTCATTTGCAAGTTGGCTAGAGTAGAGGGACTCATGAGAACAAAGGTTAAGGGCTGTGTCTCTCCAGAGCCAATGTGCTCAGTTCCAAAGCAAGTTCTGTTCCATCAGACACACCTCCAACTCTGACCAGATAGATACAGAACTTATTACCCTGACAGGTCATCCTGCTCCTGCTCCAGAGAAGATGTCAACTAACTTGCCAGACCTGTGTGCGGCTCACCTACTCAAGGATACCCCAGGGAAAAGACGTTCTCAGTTATCTGGCCCAGCTCTCTAAAAGCCATATGTTGAAAACTAGCCACAGAATCTGAGTCCATCTCTCCCTGCCACAGGGCACTCTGTAGCCTCATGAGTCACACCAATGGGTGAGTCCAAGACACACAGATCACCCAGCCCTTCCCCAGGCCTCCATGTGGAGATGGGAGCCACTCCCATCTAGAAAGTCAGGTCTACCAAATACCCCTCAGCAGCCCCAGTAGGCCTGGCAAGCAGTGCAAGCTGCATCCCTTTCTTCTGGACCTCCCATCTGCTTCCAAGCAGTCCATTTCAACCCAACTCTAGCTCTACTGGTGCACTGTGCCCCTCAGCTTCCTTCTCCCTGGACATGGGAGAGAGGGAGCATGGAAGGCAGAATAATGGAACTCAGGCCTCCTTGCATTCTTCACCAGCTCCTCAGGCTTCTCAGAAACACTTGGCATCCCCCAGGGAGTAAGAACAGGAGTCTCCTACCTCAGCTCCCTAACTCTCCAGTTGGAACATAATGTCTTTAAGATGGTGACTCACATTAGCAGTGAAAACTGACTAATTATTTTGATCTTCTTGAAGTCACTTGCCTCATTAGTGGATACTCTCCATCCTGGGCCAAGACCCAGTCCTGTAGCAAACTTGGCTTAGTCAACCAAACATGAAGCAGCAGGATGGGAAGGCCCCTCTCCTTTCTTTTAGGTCATGCTTCAGCAACTCTTTCTCTTGTTCCAAAATGGATTTTCCCCCTTAAAACAGGTGCTTCTTAATCTGCATCACAAAAGGTGAATCAGAGCAGAGGGCTTATCCCCTTATTGGGAAAGATACCTTTTTTCTCATATCCCTGGTCATGCCAAAGCCACATTGAAAAGAATGAGACTGAGCAAAAATTCCACTATTCAAAAATGCAAAGAATTCGTTAATGATTCAGCCCTGGTCAGACTAAAGTCAGGGTTGAAATTCACAGAGCTAACTGCCAGCCACAGCTGGACCTGGGGTTTTCATTTCCTAAGCATCTACTACATGCCAAACACTAGGCTAAGTGCCGGGGATTAAAGGAGTGGGGGTGGGGGGAATCAGGAACAGAGCCTGCCAAAACTCAAACAGGGGAGACTTCTTGTTTTCTACCCCTGCTACGCTCTGTTGGATCTCTCTCTCTCTCTCTTTTCTCTCCCCCCTCACCCGAAACTTGCCCCCCACCTCCCTCTTATGCTGTCCACAGTTCTCAGATGGAGTGGCATAAATAAGTTACTGTGATTCCTCAATCAACATCTTCGAATATAATAGCCTTCATAAGTAGGAGGATTCTGGGGGTAGCCTAAACCCATATCAGCTACACCAAGGTCAAAAATTTCAGGCAGAGAGGCAAGGAAGTACGAGACAAACTTGGAACAGGTCTTAGAGCACACTGAAATAACAGAGCAGTCCAAGCCTCAGCCAGATTCCACCAGACCCAGTAAAACAGATGCTGGCAAATGTCAACTGTGATCTAACCTGAACATCACATGCCACAAGCACATTCTCCCACTTCCTGATATTTTCACCATATCCAATTCAGTGACCACAATGTGATATGAGACAGAACCAATATGGAAAGGCACACCATGTTTACAAGTTCAGGTTGCAGAGCAGAAAATCAGACAGCCCAAGAAAAGGCTTAAGCAGGTACTCATAGTAGGGCCTCCCTGAGGACCAGTATGCTGTCTTAACCATCTGAATATCCTCAGGCCAAGCCCAGATGTCTAGTAAATAGCTGAACTATACTCACACACTCCAGACTGGGCACAAATCAGAGAAAAATTTTATAACAATTTAAGATAATATAATCAAATTCTGAGTAAAATGACATTCATTGAAATAAAAATCCGAGAAGGTAATTCACCAGTCACCACACCCCATTTTGCAATCCTAAAAGGAAACCCTTAGTTTCCAATTGTATGCAAACCAACAGTATTGTTGAATTGTGTGGCTGCCTCCCCAACACCCAAAACTTGACATTTCATGAACTGAAATGTAAGATCAATTTACCAAGGCAGTACACTCAGCTTGCCTTCAGCACTAAAAGACCTAAACTCCTACTAAAGTAAGACACATAAAAGTGTGCATGCTGAAAATGAGCTATTGGTCCCTGGACTTCCCTCTGCATCCTTGTTGCTTTTCAGTGTACTGTCACAGTCTAAGGCAGGAAGCCTTAGAAGGGGAGGGCATCCTGAGGCACAGGGAGCTCACTTCTTATTGGATCAGAACCAGGTAAGGACGGAATTGACATGCCCTTCATGCTGCCGTCAGCATCTCATGAAGTTCTTAGGAAACTGGAGTAGACACATTCCTACCCCTTCCAATTTCAGTGCCCCTAGGGTAAGAGGTTCCTACCATTGGATTCCTACAGGGCCCATCTCCTTCTCTCTGAGGACTGAAAAAAGCAAAACCAGATTAACAGTAGCTATAAAATGATGAACTTCCTGTTATGATAGAGGAAGTCTGAAGCAGAAGCTGGAGGTATACAAAGGCTGTTAACCACCTATGGTGTGTTCATATGGGATGCATTTTGACGCCATTACCTCAATCTATTCATACCACAACAAGCATTCAGAACACGACAAGCATATTTTTCTCTAAATGGCATCACTTAAAGGTGTGTGCATATAGTGCTCGCAAAACAGCCTTGCAGAAACTCCCTGCTCCATTAAGGTCAAGTGACAGCATTAATGGGAAGATCAAAATATTCAAGGTCAAAAAGATATTAACAATCAACTAGTTCAGCCCCTCATTTTACAGAGGAGAAAGCTGAATTCTATCTTACCCTTCAGTCTCCCAACTATTCTTCCATCCCTTCTAGCTCATCCTTCATACAGAGGCAAAGCAATGTTTCTGAGACCCAATTCTGATCATTTTACTGTTATGATTAAAGTTCTCTACCACAGCACTCCCGATAAAGTTCAAGTTGCTTGGCGTAACCCCTGAGGTTCTGGATGATTTGGATTCTACCTTCCTCTAAACTGTGTGTCCTTCCAGTCCCCTGGAATACACATACTCCCCCGCAACCATATTGAACTAATTGTAGTTCTTGAAATATTCTTTGTGGGAGTTTTGCTTCCAATATCTAAAAGTAGCATAATGAACATATCCTTTGCACATAACTATTACTAAATTAAAAATTAAAAATAACTGTGTATACACTAGAGAGCAACAAAATGCAGGTAAAAACTGGGAGAAGAGAGCACTGGATAAGTTTTCTGGGTTTTGAATCTTTTTTTTTTTTTTTCTTCAAGAACAGGCCAGAATCATCACTGGGGCTAAAACTAGAATGAATAGCTAAAACTAGATAGAAACCTACAGAACTGAAAGATAAAGTTTTGGGGAGCCTGAAAACAAGAGACATACCAAAAAGGAGAGAGTCTCAGAAGGGGAGCTCCAAATTCTGCATATAAATCATCCAGATCTCTGGCTGACTCTGGAGCTACAAATGCATGAAGCACATTCCAAGCAACTCAGCTAAGATTACCAGACTGATCAGAATTTTTAACATTTGCCTACCTCAGGGAAAACAGTATGTGGTTTAAGTTCTGTTCAACTAAATGCCTACTAAAATTTTAAAAATTACCATTCTGTAGAGGAATATAATAGAATTCATAGGCTCTATTACAGATCATTAACAATGTCCAGAATACAATCCAAAATTACTAGACATATAAAAAAAAACAGCCCATACTTGAAAGAATAAATAGACATTCAATGGAGACAAACCCTAAGATAACTCAGACGTCAGACTTAACAGGCAAGGATTTGACCCACGCAGTGCTCTGACATCCACACCTTTGCACATGCAGCAATCTCTACCTGGAACACCCTTATCCCTTCACTAGATAACTCTTACTCATATAACCTCAGACATCAACTCTTCCAGGAAGTCTTCCCAGTGCAATTCATTTTTCCTGATCACTCAGGAACTTGTGGTCTAATGATCTGTTTACTTGAATGGATCATTTTTCTCCTATAATATCAATCAATGTACAACACAGATTGACAATAAACATGGGTTAAATAAATGAAGTAACTGTTTATTAAAAGTTTTGGCATTGCTGACACATGGTTAGTGCCTTTGTACTGTGCTCATAGTCTTGAGAATGCACAGGTCTTTTTCCCTTACTGTGTTTGATGTATGTTATTTCTGTGGTGGGCAGATGCAGACACTTAAGGACAGAGGTCTGCTCACATCCTAAGATTCTCATAATTGGAAATCTGTTGACTAGTCTTCTTCCTGAACCTGTTTTCCAAAAAAGAATCTTTTCTTTCTTAATATCAGCTCCAAAATGCCTACTAATCCTTTTACTCAAAATGGTTTAAAATTTTAGCTAACTTATTAAGTGACTTCTTTGGCATCAGGTAGGCCTAGAGCTAAGCATTTAACAAATTTTAACCCACTTAATGCTCCCAACAACTCCAAGGAATGCTTTATTATCACTTTTATTTTATACATGACAAACTGAAGACTGTTGAGAAAGTTATTATCTATAAGACTAGTAATTGGCAAACCCTTTTGCGTACCATACTAGACAAAGAAAAGGACTTCAAGAATAGTCTTTTTTCCTCTCATTTTTGACACTTCTTAGGTATCTCACTTGTAATTTAACAAGGCATTTTAGATGGGGACAGACTGTGTATCCACCATGAAAATCCTAAATAAATACCAAAAACATACGAAGAATTGGTCAGTCAACCTTAAGAGAAACCAAGCACACATTGTCTACTCATTCCATTTAAGTTTCTCTTGCCTTCCAAAGCAATGTAAGAATCCCAAAGATTCAATACCAAGGGTGGAAGTATCTCTCTGTTCTTCACTGGGGATCACAAGGAAGGGGACAAACTAGTAGAAGATGGACAAACATAATACAAAAGTCTTTATCACCCCAAATTGTAGAGAATGTTTGCTGGGTCTAAGGGGACTAGAAACTTTGAGGATCTCTGAAGTCATTCCTCCATCTCTTGAGAAATCATTAGAGAACTAATGGGATTAATGAGTAGAAGACACTTCTTTGAAGTCTCATCCTATTCAGTTTTATCAGAAGCAATTTCATTTTTTAAATTTTTTTAATTTGTTCTTATTAATTATACATGGCAGGAGAATGCATTGTACACACATTGTACACAAATGGAACACAACTTCTCCTTCCTCTGGCTGAACATGGTGCAGAGTCAACTGGTAGTATAATCAGACATGTCCATCTCATTCCACCTTCCTTCCCATTCCCACACTCCCTGCCCTCCCCTCTCTCCCCTCTACACAATCCAAAGTCTCTTCATCCCCCCCACCACATTATGGATCATCATCTACTTATCAGAGAAAACATTTGGCCTTTGGTTTCTTGAATTTGGTTTATTTCACTTAGCATGATATTCT